>NC_060142.1:274000912-274691745 GCF_021461385.2 Schistocerca piceifrons
GCTGACGGACTTTGAGCGAGGGCATATAGTGGGCATGCGGGGAGGCCGGGTGGATGTACCGCCGAATTGCTCAACACGTGGGGCATGAGGTCTCCACAGTACATCGATGTTGTCGCCAGTGGTCGGCGGAAGGTGCACGTGCCCGTCGACCTGGGACCGGACCGCAGCGACGCACGGATGCACGCCAAGACCGTAGGATCCTACGCAGTGCCATAGGGGACCGCACCGCCACTTCCCAGCAAATTAGGGACACTGTTGCTCCTGGGGTATCGGCGAGGACCATTCGCAACCGTCTCCATGAAGCTGGGCTACGGTCCCGCACACCGTTAGGCCGTCTTCCGCTCACGCCCCAACATCGTGCAGCCCGCCTCCATTGGTGTCGCGACAGGCGTGAATGGAGGGACGAATGGAGATGTGTCGTCTTCAGCGATGAGAGTCGCTTCTGCCTTGGTGCCAATGATGGTCGTATGCGTGTTTGGCGCCGTGCAGGTGAGCGCCACAATCAGGACTGCATACGACTGAGGCACACAGGGCCAACACCCGGCATCATGATGGGGGGAGCGATCTCCTACACTGGCCGTACACCACTGGTGATCGTCGAGGGGACACTGAATAGTGCACGATACATCCAAACCGTCATCGAACCCATCGTTCTACCATTCTTAGACCGGCAAGGGAACTTGCTGTTCCAACAGGACAATGCACGTCCGCATGTATCCCGTGCCACCCAATGTGCTCTAGAAGGTGTAAGTCAACTACCCTGGCCAGCAAGATCTCCGGATCTGTCCCCCATTGAGCATGTTTGGGACTGGATGAAGCGTCATCTCACGCGGTCTGCACGTCCAGCATGAACGCTGGTCCAACTGAGGCGCCACGTGGAAATGGCATGGCAAGCCGTTCTACAGGACTACGTCCAGCATCTCTACGATCGTCTCCATGGGAGAATAGCAGCCTGCGTTGCTGCGAAAGGTGGATATACACTGTACTAGTGCCGACATTGTGCATGCTCTGTTGCCTGTGTCTATGTGCCTGTGGTTCTGTCAGTGTGATCATGTGATGTATCTGACCCCAGGAATGTGTCAATAAAGTTTCCCCTTCCTGGGACAATGAATTCACGGTGTTCTTATTTCAATTTCCAGGAGTGTAGTAGGTGAATATGGACTGGGGGTAAGAAATGAAAGAGGAAGCCATCTGGTAGAATTTTGCAGAGAGCATAACTTAATCATAGCTAACACTTGGTTCAAGAATCATAAGAGAAGGTTGTATACATGGAAGAATCCTGGAGATACTAGAAGGTATCAGATAGATTATATAATGGTAAGACAGAGATTTAGGAACCAGGTTTTAAATCATAAGACATTTCCAGGGGCAGATGTGGACTCTGACCAGAATCTATTGGTTATGAACTGTAGATTAAAACTGAAGAAACTGCAAAAAGGTGGGAATTTAAGGAGATGGGACCTGGATAAACTGACTAAACCAGAGGTAGTACAGAGTTTCAGGGAGAGCATAAGAGAACAATTGACAGGAACTGGGGAAAGAAGTGCAGTAGAAGAAGAATAGGTAGCTCTGAAGGATGAAGTAGTGAAGGCAGCAGAGGATCAAGTAGGTAAAAAGAAGGAGGCTAGTAGAAATCCTTGGGTAACAGAAGAAATATTGAATTTAATTGATGAAAGGAGAAAATATAAAAAAGCAGTAAATGAAGCAGGCAGAAAGGAATACAAATGTCTCAAAAATGAAATCGACAGGAAGTGCAAAATGGCTAAGCAGGGATAGCTAGAGGACAAATGTAAGGATGTAGAGGCTTATCTCACTAGGGGTAAGATAGATACTACCTACAGGAAAATTAAAGAGACCTTTGGAGAAAAGAGAACCACTTGTATGAATATTAAGAGCTCAGATGGAAACCCAGTTCTAAGCAAAGAAGGGAAAGCAGAAAGGTGGAAGGAATATATAGAGGGTCTATACAAGGGCGATGTACTTGATGACAATATTATGGAAATGGAAGAGGATGTAGATGAAGATGAAATGGGAGATATGATACTGCATGAATAGTTTGACAGAGCACTGAAAAACCTGTGTCGAAACAAGGCCCCCGGAGTAGACAATATTCCATTAGAACTACTGAGGGCCTTGGGAGAGCCAGTCCTGACAACTCTCTACCATCTGGTGAGCAAGATGTATGAGACAGGCAAAATACCCTCAGACATCAAGAAGAATATAATAATTCAAATCCCAAAGAAAGCATGTGTCGACAGATGTGAAAATTACCTTACTATCAGTTTAATAAGTTACAGCTGCAAAATACTAGCATGAATTCTTTACAGACGAATGGAAAAACTGGTAGAAGCAAACCTCAGGGAAGATCAGTTTGGATTCTGTAGAAATGTTGGAACACGTGAGGCGATACTGACCATACAACTTATCTTAGAAGAAATATTAAGTAAAGTCAAACCTATGTTTCTAGCATTTGTAGACTTAGAGAAAGCTTTTGACAATGTTGACTGGAATGCTCTCTTTCAAATTCTAAAGGTGGCAGGGATAAAATACAGGGAGCGAAAGGCTACTTACAATTTGTACAGAAACAAGATGGCAGTTATAAGAGTCGAGGGGCATGAAAGGGAAGCAGTGGTTGGGAAGGGAGTGAGACAGGGTTGTAGCCTCACCCCAATGTTATTCAGTCTGTACATTGAGCAAGCAGTAAAGGAAACAAAAGAAAAATTCAGAGTAGGTATTAAAATCAATGGAGAAGAAATAAAAACTTTGAGGTTTGCCGATGACATTGTAATTCTGTCAGAGACAGCAAAGGGCTTGGAAGAGCAGTTGAACAGAATGGACAGTGTCTTTAAAGGAGGATATAAGATGATCAACAAAAGCAAAATGAGGATAATGGAATGTAGTCAAATTAAGTCGGGTGATGCTGAGGGGGTTATATTAGGAAATGAGACACTTAAAGTAGTAAAGGAGTTCTGCTATTTGGGGAGCAAAATAACTGATGATGGTCAAAGTAGAGAGGATATAAAATGTAGACTGGCAGTGGCAAGGAAAGCATTTCTGAAGAAGAGAAATTTGTTAACATAGAGTATAGATTTAAGTGTCAGGAAGTCGTTTCTGAAAGTATTTGTATGGAGTGTAGCCATGTATGGAAGTGAAACATGGACGATAAATAGTTTGGACAAGAAGAGAATAGAAGCTTTCGAAATGTGGTGCTACAGAAGAATGCTGAAGATTAGGTGAGTAGATCACATAACTAATGAGGAGGTATTGAACAGAATTGGGGAGAAGAGGAGTTTGTGGCACAACTTGACTAGAAGAAGGGACCAGTTGGTAGGACATGTTCTGAGTCATCAAGGGATCACAAATTTAGCATTGTAGGGTAAAAATCATAGAGGGAGACCAAGGGATAAATACACTAAGCAGATTCAGAAGGATGTAGGTTGCAGTAAGTACTGGGAGATGAAGAAGCTTGGACCAGATAGGGTAGCATGGAGAGCTGCATCAAACCAGTCTCAGGACTGAAGACAACAACAACAACAACAACAACAACAACAACAACATACATGCCAGGTGGCCAAGATCACTTCTCCACTATACTAGTTTCACAAACCAGGTATTAGTTGCTCATCTAGTCATACCACATAGTCTTCTTGAATATAAAAAGTATGAACAATCTGTTTCATGCTCATCAACATTCCCAATGAGCAAGGTTGTTACTCTGGTGACTGACTTACAGCAGTACAGAATAGGGCTCTTCAGTTACACAAACAAGCCAGTGGCATGGAACATCCAATATAGTTGGCATGAAGTTTCTGCCAATAGCTCAGTGTTGTTTTTGAAGTTGAGAAAGAGGTGCTAGCAATTATTTATGGGGTGTAAAAATTTCATACATATTTGTAAGCAATAAAATTTCATTTAGTCACAGTTCACAAGGCACTAATAACTCTTTTTGCCCCATGCTCTTCAATGTGAGAAAAGATGGCATAACAACTGCAGTGGTGAGCACTATACTTCAGCAGTTACATTTACAAAAACTGATACTGGCCCACAGTGCAACTTGTGAATGCTGACACTTTTCTGCCCCTAACCATGAGACTAACTTCAATAGGCAAAACAAAAATATATTTTTCACCTTAGACAACAACATGCACCAGGCCCCAGATGAGATCCCAGTAACTGCTCATGAAGCAGTCTCAGCAACAAAGGAGAACTAGTTAAATAGCAAGTTGGTGTCAGTTCAGTAGGAATCACTGGAGCACCTTGCAAAAGTGGAAAAATTTGTCCTGCAGCATCTGAATGCCACATATAATATCCAATTATTCAGTAATGCAGTAGAAGAATACTAGTTCTTGAGTAACTTTCTGCATATTTTGCCAACATCACCCACTCAAGTCAGTACTCTGTTCTCTGCAATACCATTGCAATGAGCCAAACTTGTGCAGTTCTGCTGTTACTTTTGTGCTTATAAATATGCAGAGCACTGCTGATTTTGACTTTGCAGTGCTCCAAAATTTCTCTTGTTGAATACAATAGAAAAGAGCAGTGTGCTGAGCGTATGACACTTTGTGATTCTCCTCTTTCCATGGCCACAGTCTTTCTTTGCTCAGTGAACTGAGGTTGACTGGATTTTTTGCTTGAAAGTAAAATTCAGTCTGGACACTCAGCAACAGGCACTATTGAAGGAGCTGTCCTTCCGTTCAGCAAATTTACTGAAGAAGACACCTACTCCTAGAACTGGGTTGTCAGCCATCTGTACGGTATTACGAGAGAGGAATGGGCAGTAAAGCACAATAATTTTTTTCTCCCCTGGTATTAAAGCTGGAATGTTGAAATATTATGATGATATAGTTTGAAGTTTTATTTTCATGCGCAGCTCTAGCAAGAGAAGCCTGAACTATGTAACAAATGTGATACACATATTACTGTCATCTACTTGTGAAGAGCAGTGAGATGTTGTTTGATATTTGTGGGCCTTTGGGCATAATTCAAGTGAAATTCGCATAGAAGTGAGTGACCTGTATGGGTATGACTGTATGGACCACAACAGTGACTCCAGGTGGTGTGCATTCTTCCAAGAGGGTAGGGTGAACCTTAATGATTCACCACACTCTGGCAGCTGGTAACAGCTGGAACCCCACGGAATGTCAGAGCCATTAAGGCAGCAATTTTGAACAACCAGTGTGTGCAAGTGCAAATCTTACCACAGCAGTTCAACATTTCCTATGGTGTGAGGTATGATACTCTTCATGACACATTAAAATTTTGTGAAGTTGGTGCCTGCTGGGTGACTAAGAACTTGAAAGATAACCACAAGTGCAAATTATGATAAGCTTGGATCATTTACCATGTTATGCCAAAGAAGGGGCATAATTTTGTGATAGGACTCATCACTGGTGATGTGTCGTGGGTATATCAGTACACACCCGAAACCAAGCAGGCCTCTATGGGGTTGAAAACATGCAGGTTCCCCACTACAAAAAACTTCAATGTGACTCAGTCTACTAGGAAAGTGCTTGTGACAGTGTTCTGGGAGATGCATGGTGCGCTATTGCTGGACTTTGCTGAAAACAAGACCACTGTGAATTATGCAGCCTATATTAAAACTTTGGTTAAGTTGCTGCCCTTTATGACAAATGCCACAACATTAATGCTGACAGTGTCAAACTTTTTCATGACTATGCTTGTCCCCATGTTGCTGCTCCTATTTGTGAGAAAACTGCCATATTTGTGTGGGAGGTGCTCCAGCATCCACCACAGAGTCTGGCCCTTGCAACATCAGACTTTCATCTGTTTGGTTCCATGAAGATATTCCTGGCCAACACTTTGTGACAGAAGTGTAATCAGCAGTCCGCAGTTGGCTCTACTCCAACCAAATGGACTTCTCCAAGCAGGGCATATGAAACTGGTACCATGATGGGAGAAATGTGTTGAGACTATGTAGAAAAGTAGGTAAAAGATGTAAGTTCATCTGTGATTTTTTTTTGTTTTGTTACCTATTTACTTTTTGGTAATAAAATCATTGTGCATTGCTTTCTGATCTTCCCTCTTATGTGAGAGTCTACATGTCAGAAAGATCTTCATTTGAGCGGAACACTGTCATGAAAATCAGGATTAGGAGGCTGAGACTTTTGAATGGTGTCAACAGGTCACTGATAGGTTTGATTTTAGAAGGAAAAATTGACATTCAGCTTCATAACTGGAGAAGACCTCAAATAAAGTAGCAAATATGTGTTTAGATTTTCCATGAATATGCTTACACAACAAAAGTAAACAGAAAAACAAAAGAAAAATGAAGAAGAATGGTGTCAATTAGTTCACTTACAAGTGAACTAATTTGCACCATTACAATCAAAGAATGTAAAAGGGTGATCACAGGTTGGTATGTTTGAGTTCTCTCCATTAAATTTTGAAGACTCCACAGGGCATTGACCAAATATGAGATTTTTTTACAATATGGCAATGTACCTGACCACAAACATTTCTTGACAACACTACACTGCAAAAATCATTCACATAATTTTGAACACTTGAAATTGGTTGTGTTTTTGTAAGGAGGACTCCTGGGTCTGAAGTCCTGTGAAGGATAATTCAATCACATGAATGAGTTGTATCCACTCTTTCTGACATGTCTGAAAGAACAGACACCACACGGAATCTGCAGCTGTGATACATTATATGTAAATTGAATGCAGAGAGGGAGAAGGGAAAGGAAAGGGAAGCTGCATCATGATTTTAGGCAGAATCAGCAATGATGAGAGGAAGGACATGGACAGGGACTGGGGATAGGTGGCACTTGGTGGGAGAGTGGGTTGGCTGAGAGGTGTGCTGAGACAGTCTGCACAGTTGTGACAGACATGCGTGTGGGTGTTGCAGTGGTTAACGTAATTACCTAGTAAGCAGGAGATCCTTGGTTTGACCCAGTGTAGCATACATTTTCACTCATTTCCACTAATTCTGTGTAAAGTCCCGATGCAGCTGACATCAATAGTCCCTTCTTAACCTTCCATTTCCTGTCCTTTCTCCCCACTCCACCTTCAATTTACATATAAGGATAATTTACCTAGTGGTTTGAGAAGTTGGTCCAATGAATACAACGTGAAGACAAGTACTCTGTGAAGATGTTAAGGTAAGTTTCTCAGGATACTGTGTAATCTCCTCAAAACATTCAAAGTATCCCTCATATGTTTATAACAACCTTCCAAAATAAGTTTGCTCTTGTTGTTACAAAGAAAATAAATTCTGAAAGTTTGTTTCCAGTTATTTCTCTTGAATCTGTAGATACAAAGTACATGTGATAAGTTTCCTGCCCTTTACTGTATTTTGTACAGTGCACATACAAGCTGTCAGTGGAGTCCAAAAATGCTGAAATGAGCTACTCGTTAGTCAGTCAGCCAGATTCTTTGTCTGGCAAATAGTGTTTATTTAGTCCATTTTCCTGTCTGACTTTTTCAGTTTTTAATTGTATTACTCTGAGGCAAATTCATTTATGACCCATATTACAAACAACAGCACCCATAATGTGTCATTGTAGAAAGGAGAGCATAGTTTCTTATCCTTTCATTCTTAAGACAAATTAAACATTAGAATAAATCATTCATGATGTCTTTACAAATAAAACAGAACAAGTTCTTTCTATGCCTACTTGATATAATATTTGGTGTAGCATACCTTCAACTTCCTTAAAATTTTGGATGGACAAGTTTACTAATAAACCTGCTATGCAATCTCTCACAAGAATCTGAAACAAAGATTGTTTTTGTACCACACATAAGTAAGATGTTATAGTTGAAATAGAAACTTACTGCACAACTGTTCAGTTTACAAAATCAGTTTTTAACTATACATCTTCATACAACTGTTTATGTCTACATTTCTATACTATTCTGTAAGGACTACAAAACATGTCAAAGTACAGTTATGACTATGATTTGTGTCATCATCAGGGAAGAGAAAAAGTATAGTACAGTTTCTATAAGTTATTTAATTGGATAGATAAAATATCTACCCACCAAGTGGCAGCAGAAAACACACATAAAAGACAGTTGTAACTGGCAAGCTTCCGGAGGCAGTGGCTCCTTCTTCTGGCAGAAGGGTTGACAGGGAAGGAAGAAGGGTGAAGGAAAAGGACTGGAGAGATCTAGGAAAAGGGGTAGATTTTGGGAAAGTTACCCAGAACCGCAGGTCAGGGGAGACTTACCATGCAGGATGAGAAGGAAACACTGATTGTTGTAGACTGCATCAGTGGAGGTTTGAAAATCTGAGAGATTAAAGGTGGAAGACAGGGTAATATGCTTAAACATCATGCATGATGTTATAGCAGCAATCTCTGTCTGCATAGTACCCCGTATTCCACCTTTAAGCTCTCAGGTTATCAAATCTCATCCAATGCAGTCCCCAACAATCAGTCTTTCCTTCTCATATCATACAATAAGTCTCCCCTGACCTGTGATTCTGGGTGACTTTCCCAAAATCTATCCTTTTTCTAGACCTCTCCAGTCCATTTCTTTCACCCTCCTTCCTTCCCCTTCGACCCTTCCACCTGAACAAAGAGTCATTGCCTCCAAAAGCTTGCCAATGACAACCGTCTTTTATGTGTATGTTCTGCCACCACTTGGTGAGAAGATTTTTTATCTATCCAATTAAATAATTTTGTCAATAATTGATTAGCTTCTATTAGTTGTATTTTTGTCCTTCCACTTATAAATAACTTATATCAAGGGCACAGCTGAGCATAAATTTGTTGTAATCCACTCATTCAAAAAATAAAAATGAAACACAGTGGACTTTGAAACAAAGCACACACACCATCCTGTTGCTTCAAACAATGTGATAAGTAACATTAAAATACAATGTATGTAAAGCTTTTTTCATCTAATGTTTGCCACCTAATAGCTCAGGAATGAAAACTGAATCCTAAACAAGATGTAAAGTCTGATTTTAGAACTTCATGATTCTTTCTCAGGTCATATACTTCAGGGATCTGTAGTGCAGTCACTGATATTTAGTTGAGTTCATATGAATGAGAAGTATACAAGATTGTGAGAATTTACAGATTTAACATATTTAATAAGACCTGTTTATGATACTAAGTGTTGTGTCACTTCTCACACTATGATAAGACTACTCTTATTCAGGTTGTAATTTGGAAATCTCATTAAAAAATAGTTTACTTACTAATATGGTACACTTTAGTATGAGCCTATGAGTTTTGTGGATGACCAACTCCTTCCACCCCAAAGGTGAATTTCTTGACAGAAGCACATACACTGACAAGCTTAAAAATTACGACCACAGTCCACCATGAGGCTGAATGCTGCCTGGTGGTGCTGCAAACATACAATAAGGAAAGTATGTCATCACAGTAGTGATGAATGAGGATTCATTCAAGTGGTCATGTGGGCCACAAATGGGAAGACAGAGAGACTCTGGCAAGGAGCAGATTGTTATGGCCCAGATTCGCGTGCTGTTGTGAACATATTGGTAATTGACTGAAGGACAGTGAAACCACGAGTAGATGTTGGATGTCCACCTTCACAACCCAGGCCATCTAGATCCTCACCCCCAGTGCCAGCTTTTATGAAATTCACAGATGGGGGTTATCGTTACAGGACATTCTCCACTCCCAAAATTATTCTGGCCTCAACTTACAGTAACCTACTGACCTTATGTGTTCCACCCAACAATTTTCGCCCTCTCATCGTATCAGTTTCTCCATTACATTCCCTCACCCTCTTTGTGTGCTGCCCCCTGCCAATGTACCTGCCTGTCCTTTCCACTTTTCCACTCCTCTCCTTTCCTGCTCCCCATTTTCCCCTCACACTCCATTTCTGATGTTTCACTTGGAAGTCTCTAGCCCTGCACACCCTGCCAGCAAGTGCTATTCTCTCCTCTCCCCCCAGCCACACCCTGGTAAACTCACCTTTCCCTGTACCACTCCAGATTGTTATTCATATGAAAATTGCATTCTGGTCAGAGCTGATGGTGGTAGTGGCCATATGTGATTGAGGTGTGCTTGCTGGTGTCAATGTGCGACGAAGGCTTTGACCAAAGCCTTAATGTGTAACAGTCTTTTCGTTGTGCTGCTTGCAACTCAATGGGTCATCTTTACAGTGAGTAACAAACCATCCTTTTCCTAATATTGTTGATATGTTTGTTATTATTGATCTATGATGTAATAATAGAATCATTTGATCCCAGTGCTCCTGGCAGACAGTCATCACAACTTTGCATTTGCTCTAAATCCAACAGATGGTATTTCAGTGTACAGCAACAATTAAATTGTCAGTTTGATGTCAGTACTTTTCCTGGAATTTCACCACTTTTGTAGTTTTCTCCAAATTCCACAGATGACATTTCAGTATAAATGATTGGTTTTTGTAGATTTTGTATGTAAACATTTTGCTGTCAGAGTGTATTGTATGAAGGTGTACTCAAACATAATCCTTCCAAATTTTAATGTGAAAACTCTTAAAGCTTTTTAAATAAAACAAACATTATTAGCATTCTACATCTTTATTCTTCGTGTCTACTTTTTACACTCTTCTGCTGCTAGAGAGCTCAGAATTGCAGCATGTGACATGGCAGTGTGTAACATAATGAGAGACAGTGAGCTGTAATCAAGTTTTGAATTCAAAGTGTTCATCCACACATGAACATTCTCTCCTTCAGTACGATAATGCCATGTCACACACAAGTGTTGCGACATCTGCCACAGTCTGACACCTCAGGTTCCCTGTCATTGATCATCCTCTGTACAGTCCTGCTTGGTCCCATTCAAGTTTCATCAGTGTCCAAAACTTAAACACCTTTGACTACTTCATTTTGATAGTGATGAAGAGGTGCAAGCAGAGGTGAGGTTGTGCCTCTGTCAACAAAGTCAAACATTCTACAGTAACGGTATCAACAAACTGGTCTCTTATTGAGAGAAATGTGTTAATTGCCAGATAACTATGTCGAGAAATAAATTTGTAGACATGAAGAATAAAGTTGCTAGAACGTAAATAACATTTGATTAATTTAAATAGCTTTAAGAGTTTTTACATAAAAAATTCAAAGAATTACTTTTCAGCACACCATAATACCTGGCTGAAAATCTGAAAATGACTTACAAGTTCATGCCCCCCTCCATCGGTAATGCTGGAATTGAATATGGTGTTGGCCCACCCTTAGCCTTGATGACAGCTTCCACTCTCACAGGCATATGTTCAATCGTGCTGGAAGGTTTCTTGAGGAATGGCAGGCCATTCTTCATGGAGTGCTGCACTGATGTCAGTCGGTGAGGCCTGCCATGAAATCCTCATTCCAAAACATCCCAAAGATGTTCTATAGGATTCAGGTCAGGACTCTTTGCAGGCCAGTCCATTAATTACAGGTATGTTATTGTTGCCACAGGCCGTGCATTACGAACAGGTGCTCAATCATGTTGAAAGATGCATTCGCCATCCCCAAATTGCTCTTCAAGAGTGGGAAGCAAGAAGGTGCTTAAAACATCAATGTAGGCCTGTGCTGTGATAGTGCCATACAAAACGACAAGGGGTGCAAGCCCCCTCCATGAAAAACATGACCACACTATAACACCATGCCTCCAAATTTTACTGTTGGCGCTACATATGCTGGCAGGTGACGTTCACTGGGCATTCGCCATACCCACACCCTGCCATCGGATTGCCACATTGTGTATCATGATTCGTCACTGTACATGTTTTTCCACTTTCAATCGCCTAATGTTTACACTCCTTACACCAAGCGAGGCATCGTTTGGCATTTACCGGTGTGATGTGTGGCTTATGATGAGCCACTCGACCATGAAATCCAAGTTTTCTCACCTCCTGCCTCAGTGTCACAGTACTTGCAGTGGATCCTGATGCAGTCTGGAATTCCTGTGTGATGGACTTCTTTTGACTTGGTGCATATCTATGATGACCATTTATGAATTGCGTGACAACAAAAAGGATGCAGTTTTTAATATGTCTCTATGTAAAAGAATATGTGCACTTACACTATGTGATCAAAAGTATTCAGACACCTGGCTGAAAATGAAAGTTCGTGGAGCCCTCCATCTGTAATGCTGGAATTCAATGTGATGTTGGCCCACCCTTAGCCTTGATGACAGCTTTCACTCTCGCAGGCATAAGTTGAATCAAATGCTGGAAGATTTCTTGGGGAATGGCAGCCCATTCTTCATGGAGAGCTGCACTGAGGAGAGGTATTGATGTCAGTCGGTGAGGCCTGGCATTCCAAAACATCCCAAAGGTGTTCTATAGGATTCAGGTCAGGACTCTGTGCAGGCCAGTCCATTACAGAGATGTTATTGTCGTGTAACCATTCTGCCACAGGCAATGCACTATGAACAGGTGCTCGATCGTGTTGAAAGATGCTGTCACCATCCTCGAATTTCTCATCAACAGTGGGAAACAAGAAGGTGCTGAAAACATCATTGGCCTGTGCTGTGATAGTGTCATGCAAAAAAAACAAGGGGTGCAAGCCCCCTCAATGAAAAACATGACCACACCATAATACCGCCGCCTCTGAATTTTACTGTTGGCAGATGACATTCACCGGGCATTTGCCATACCCACACCCTTCCATCAGATCGCCACATTGTGTACCATGATTCATCACTCTACACAACATTTTTCCACTTTCAATCATCTAATGTTTACACTCCTTACACCAAGTGAGGCGTCGTTTGGCATTTACTGGTGTGATGTGTGGCTTATGAGCAGCCGCTCAACCATGAATTCCAAGTTTTCTCCCCTCCCGCCTAACTGTCACAGTACTTGCAGTGGATCCAGATGCAGCCTGGAATTCCTGTGCGATGGTCTGGATAGATATATGCCTATTACACATTATGACCCTCTTCAACTATCGGCGGTCTCTGTCAGTCAACAGACAAGGTCGGCCTGTACGCTTTTGTGCTGTACGTGTCCCTTCACATTTCCACTTCACTATCACATTGGAAACAGTGCACTCAGGGACGTTTTGGAGTGTGGAAATCTTGCGTACAGACGTATGACACAAGTGACACCCAATCACCTGACCACATTCAAAGTCTGTGAGTTCCGCGGAGTGCCCCATTCTTCTCTCTCACGATGTCTAATGACTACTGAGGTGCTGATATGGAGTACCTGGTAGTTAGTGGCAACACAATACACCTATTATGAAAAACATATGTTTTTGGGGGGTGTCCTGATACTTTTGATCACATAGTGTAAATATTGTAAATAAATATTCCTAACACTCCTAGTGCCTACCCAAGGTGTGGAACAATTTAAAAAAGTGAGAAATGGTAAGCACATTGGAAGTATTCAGCATCCAGCACATAAAGAGAGACGTAACAATGCAGCACATGTGGCATGGACACCAAATCTCGCAGTTAGTAGTCAAGAGTTAGTTTTAGTTACCTTTTCCATGGTCGTAACTTAAACAAGCTTTGGCTAAAACAGTCCAGAAAGTTATTGTGCTTTCAACACTTCTACTATATATAGCAGCCAATCATCAAGGAGCAGTGAGCAGTCAGCATATGCTGATACCACATTCTAGATTGACGTATTTCTTCTGTCTCACATTTAAATATTAGATAACAGGCACCACTATATATTAGATAACAGGCAACACTATATAAAGGCCAATTTAAGCTATTACAGTAGACTGTCTGTAACATTTCCAGAAAAAGCACACTCAGAGCTCAGCTCCACTAAGATGGAGCTGAGATAATGGAAACAACTTGTGACATAGTAGGTGGATTCTTCCAATCCGTTATTTTTTTCTACTCTCAAAAATAACCAATTTTTAAATGATTTTTATCTTATTTTCAGTATTTTTATCTACTGGTATGAAACACTTAATTCTCTTTAATATATGGTTCAGATTATTATTCTGGTTCTTCTGTCTACACCGATATAATTTCTTTTCATTAGGGCTCTCATAATTAGAAAATACTATAGTCTGCAACATGCAAAACCCTGAGCTAATTGGTATATTTCAGAAAAGTGACCTATACCAATAGAAAGCCTAGCAGTCCCACTTACTTTGAATTATCAGAAACTAATTAACTGAATTGCATTTAAGTTCATAAGTATCCCCATTTTCCATCAGAGTTTTCATCATAATCATTGTTAGATCCTGAACTTTGACAACACATTTTTGTTACTTTATTTTTTATGTACAAAATGACATACAGCATTAATTAACTAAATAAATAATTATTTCATGTACTTTATCCTAATTTGCTATATGGTGCTCATACATGTAAACAGTTTATTCTCACACCTGTCTGTAAGCAGTTGGATGTCACCGAAAATTAGTGGTTTGAAAGCCCACAATAAGACCTATGTTGGGTGCACCCTCTGTTAGCTCATTCACAATCTTGCACATTTCTACAGGCAAAAATATGTGCACTGACAACTGTGAGACTCATTAATATTAATGTTTAAAGACTTTTGAATGATTTCAGTTATTAAGAAACATATTAAATTAACTGTGTTGTGGTTAGCAAGTGTGTGAAATGTTGTCATAGAAACTAGTGATTGTTGGACATGATGATATCCATTATCAACTGAAGTGAATGAACTATTGAAGTGCGATCCTTTATATTAGAGTTGACACAGTTGAATAAGTAATAGTGAGTAAAAGATATCTAGTGCCAATAACTATATTCACACTTCCAGGTAAAATACATCGAATGCAACAACCAAGGAACATTACATTACACACATAAAACTCAGAGCATACAATAGCACCAGAGAGCTCTATTACATTCCAGATGATGCACTTTGCCGCTGTCTCACACGAAATATATTGTTCACACAATTCCAACACTTTCTGATAAGTTACTAAAGCACAGTGCCAAATGCAAACTGTGATGTTTTTGTATAAGTGTGAACTGTATCTTGTGCCCAACACAATAGTCAACTTTGCCACTGTAATTGTAGGTACTGATCTGGTCCAGTGTGCTCATATGAGATGTGTTCAAAGGAAAAGGTGCAAAACAACACTGTGAGTATAATTGATATATTTATTCAAAAGTAATCACTGGAGGACTGAGCACAACTATCACACTGTTTAATGAGTTGCAGGATTCCCTGTTCCCAGAATTCCTGTGGCTGTGAGACAGGAGCCAGACCACTGTGTCCTCCAGTTTGTCATCTGAACTGAAGCACTTTCCTTTGAGATATGCTTTTGCAAGGCAACATGTCCAGGCTGTAGGGTGGATGCTCTAACTGATCCCACTTAAACTTGGCCATTACAATTTGTGTGTCATTGAAAACATGTGGACACATGTTATTGTTGAGCAGAATGACCCCCTCCATGGAGCTTCCCAGCTGCTTGCTCTTGATGGAGCTGCAGAGGCTGTGAAGTGTCTCAAAGTACATGTCACTTTTAATAGTTTTTCTGTGATTGAGGAATTCAATAAGTATCAGACCTCAGACATAAAAAACGACGGTAAGCATTACCTTGCCTGTTGTAGGCACAGCTCTGAATAGTTTAGGGAGAGGTGACGATGCATGCTTCCATTTGCATCCTGTTCTGCTTTCTCTCTTGCTTGAAGTGATGGCACCAGCTCTCATCACCAAGGACAATCTACTCCTGGAAAATGGGACTTCATGATACCAGAACAGGTGTTGTAGTGCTCACTCCGTAAGCAGGTCCTTTTCTTATTTTCTGAGCTGCTTCACAACCCACAGCCCTCACACCTTCTGGGAACCCTGTCTGTTGTGCACAATTGTTCACACTTTTCCAAATACTTGCCCCCATAATCAATGCCAACATTCACATTGTGACACACTGATAATCTCTCACCAGATCATTCATCTTGATGATGAATTCAGCCTTGATTATAGTGTCTGCCTGACCTGATTTCGGGTCATAACTGAAACACACTTGGCCTTCACAGAAATGGGCACTTCACTTTGTCATTGACTTGTTGGACACACAGCCCCCAATATATGGCTACCATACAGTGATGAATATCCTCCAGTCAGAAATATGATACCACCTCACTGCTCCTCAATCAACAAATTGTGCAATGTGAACCTCATTATGTCCTTACACACTGTCCCATCACATGAACAAAATGCACAATTAACATTTTAAATAAAATGGTTCTTATATGGGAAAACAGTGATCTGTAATTATAATAAATACATTAGAAACAGTCTTGATTACTTAACTTTTTTAATGGTGATCGGTTTCGATCTTTTTATCAGATCATCTTCGGACCATGAATGTCTGCCGGAGGTGGTGGCGCATGGCAATCCTCTTGTTTATCTCTGGTGGTGTACACAATTGCCTGCTTCTCTCCTGGATCACATGCCCATGCATGCACACAACCTAGCCAGACACTACATTTCTGTCCCTAGATGTCTCACTATATTATCCCACAGCAGCAGATGCAAATTTCAACCGTTTGCTTGTTACAATGTTCCATACCTTTTTAATTGAAGACTATTTATATATTTTGGTAGTTGACATACTGGTCATCATTATTAACAATTGACCTTAGTAAAGAATAAATGTATGTTCAGTGAAAATAAAACTAAGATGTCATGTACATCTCTGAGCAATGATATCCCACACTTATTTAGTCTTTCAGCTTTGTGGTGCTTGAGAGAGGTACTCCTGAGGAGAGACTATGAGAATCAGGTCAGTATCACGACAGGCTGTGTCAATAAACTAAAGTTATGCCTACAACAACCTTTGTGATATCATTACTCATACTCTCCAGATTCACTAGGAATTTACCAGTGGAAATTGTCATTATTTGTCACTAACGATGTGTTCACAGCACAGCAATGAAATTCTTAACAACTACCAAGTGATAGAAAAGAACAGAATCAGATACGACGATATTAGGAAAGAACTTCAGACAACAAGTGAACAAAAGAAGTTGGAAGAAGGTATCCATAAGTGTCAAGTTTGGCAAGAAAAACAGTCAGTAAAATTAAAACAGTTGAAGCCAAGGAGGAAAGAAATTTTGGTAGATAAAGGATAAAATGGAGAGCAGTCAATACATGATGTGATATGGAGAAGGTGTGCAGTTGTAAAGCACTGACTGCACGCCAATCAGTGTTGTGCTGCAAAACAGCATCAAAAAGGCACTGACCCATGTGCCAATGGAAAAAGCGGTTGGTGCCACACTTTCAGGAAGACAGAGTTCAGCACCCCCTGTCAACGCTGATTTGATCAGCCACCCATCGCTGGTTGGCTCATTTCAGTTACAGTCTTTGAGAGCATCAATAGTGAGTAGTAGGAAAACAATAGTTAGCCTGAATTCTGCAAGTAGTAATAGTGGAGAAATGTAATTGCACATAGGAGGCACAAGAAATTACATTTTTTCTTTTTCCTTTTAGAAATAAAGCGATCAATTAATCTTAAAGTGGTACATACAGATCATTTTGGATTCTTGCCACCAGTCATCACAACTCCTCTCCTCCCTTGTCTGTGATGGTGCTGACTCCCACAGTAGCCAACACATCTGGAGGATGAGGATTCCAGAATCAATGCTGCCTTCACTCTATGCTGCTCCCTTACAGCGCGTCACTAATATTTCTCTCTTTTCTTTCAGAGGTGCGTTGCTACTAACTGTGTTCTTTCCTGCAGGGATGCCACTTGCTTTCACTAATTGTGAATAATTACTTTGTTATGCTGCTTCTCTTATTAAAATGGCTCTAACCCACTTCCTCCCCACCTGCACCTACGCCTCCAGCTACCACTGGCTTTGATTTAATGCAGTTTATTCAGTATCAGAACCATAAAATGTTGCAGTAGATGATGACAGTACATCAACTCATTAATGCACAAGTCACTGCTGCAGCAACTCCACTACAATAGCCAGCCACATCCATGACACTGCCTCAGTGCATTTCACCGTTCCAAGCTTTCAGTGACCAGCATGAGGAGCGGAAAAAAGTACTACGCTCAGTTCGATGCTCTTTGTGCTACCAGGATTCCAGGGTTGCCACAAGTTTATCCAAGTGAAATTCCCTGATATTTCCCTGATTACCAGACAAGTTCTAGCATTTTTGCCTGACAAATCTTGCGATTTCAAGGGTAAGTTAAGATGTAATTTAACAATCTGTCCAAGCATCTATGGTGCAAGAAATGATAGTGAAAATGAGAAAATATCTAAAAAAAAATTTTAAAAAATCCTTGCAAGCAGATGGCATTTCCTGGTGTAAGCAAAAATCTCAAGTAGTAACATCAACATCTTTTGTAACAAACTGTTTTTAGATGGAGAAAGCAAGCCAATTGGTATACATGTTTCATTAAGACCATTGATGTTATTTTATTTCAATAAAATGAAACACATTTTATGACAAAAATATGCATTTCCTTGGAGTCACAAAACAGATTTAAAATATCTTCACTGATTTCAGAAATAACCTTAGAAAAAAGTAGGCCCCTTGAAAGAAGTGTACAAGGTGAAGAAGAATTGTGTAAACCAACAATGTAGGTGACCGCCAAAGAAATGTTGGTTCCACTATGTTCGTTATTGTCGGTTATTACCTACTGTGTTACCTCTATTATTTTACAGGTATTTTGTGATTTTTCTTTCAAGAAATATATGAGTACACAGCACACAAACTGCCAGTGACTGACACAATTTTCTTCTTCTTCTTATCTTCCATACTTTCCAACATATAAACTACTTTTTAAATGCCAAGATGTACTAGAACAAATAAATGTCTATAAAATGCCACACTGTACAACATACTTCTGGTGAGAGAGTAAACAAACCATTTCATCTACTGAGACAAAAAACAACATTTCTCCAGTATATTCCTAAAATCCATCACCCATGGCTTCTGGCCTGCTGAGGAGCACCACAGTCCTGGGTCCATGGATAAACTATGAAAATCCGCTGCAATGTGCCACACACAAACAGACCTGGCCTGCAGGCAAATTAATGAGACTAGATCCGAAGGGCAGTGCCTGCACGTTAGTGGAAGCTAAGTGACTTCAGATCAGCAGGCATGATCCATTACAGATACTAACAAAAAAAGGCCTGCGGTTTTGGCCCGGCACGGAAGTTCACTGTGTGGCCAGCTATTCATGAGCCACAGATAGCATGTTGATGAAATGAGACCACGGTGATCAATCTGCGCAACAGATAACTTGTTCAAATATTCTGAGAATTAATAATAATGAGGATAGGTAGCAACTCACTGTAAAGATGATTGCTGAGTCACAGACAGGTATGTAGAAAAGACAATCACACTCTCACAATAGAAGTTTCAGCCATAGCTTTTGTCAGAAAATGAGAGCACACACACATTCACACAATCACTCAGACACAACTCATTTATAAATGACTGCTGTCTCTGGCAGCTGCATCTACAGTCTGAGAATCAGATCCAAACAAACCACTCCTCATGCCTCTCATCGGCAGCTGCTAGGCTAGTAACAAGAAGTGGTGGCAGGAAGCTGAGGGGAGTGTTAGGAAGGGGAGCAGCAATAGTAATGAGGGAGTAGGAAGTGCCGCACATACTCAGCTGCAGCCAGCCAGTGATGATGCATGACACCTCAGTAAACAAACCATTTCATCTACTGAGACAAAAACAACATTTCTACAGCGTATTTTTTTTTTTTTTTCAAATTTCCTTAATATTTCCCTGATTTCCATGATGTTGTTTGAAATTCCCTGATATTCCTCATTTCCAAAACCTATGGCAGTCCTGGCTACACATCAAGAGCAAGGTACTGTGAAACTTCCTTATTTCTTGTCAATGGCTGGCACAGGAGCTTACCAACTCACTCACAAATTATTCCTGGCTAGTAGGCTGGAGTTGCTAATTTTTGAAGATTTAGTTTATGCCCTCACTAAGTATTAAGGTACAGGTTGCTGCAGCTCATTATAAGTTATTTCAATTGCAGAAACAGCCACAACAGACATACCATCAGTGAATCAGTCATCTTCAGGGTTTGACATGACAGTGTCGTTTTCAATGTAGCTGTGGACAGTACTATAGTGATGCAATGATTTGTGATGCAATTAGATACAATGTACTAGATAGCGGGATTCATGAACAAATTCTTAAACATTCTGATCCTACTTTGAAATGAGTGTTACAAACTGCTGAACATCAGGACTCGTGATAGTTCTGTGGAAAACTTTTGAGGTTGCTCCCATTTTCAATGCAACACAAAGTGACAAATAGGTATGGCCTCGCAACCAACTGCCACATGCAAACAGGCCACTGTGAGGAGGCCAGAGTAAACAAGTGTCAATGCATGTGTCTGCTGTATAATCATGTCCCTGCTGCTTTTCCACACATAAGATACAACATTGCCCTTTGCGGAACGTGTCTTACTTTACTTGGGGAAAGCCAGGTCATGTACAGTCTGTGTGCCTGCAACAGAAAGATAACTCCACCCATGTTTGCTCTTGTAAGTGTGGAGCACCTTCTCATTCAGTGAATGTAGTTTTTTCTAGACCGTCTACCAGTATTAGTAACAATCAAATTCAGGATGTGACTTCACCCCACCCAAGTATTGTGTAACATCAGGCAGACAAACTGTTTGTGGTCTTACTCATTGCTGGATGCTGTGTGCAACTTCAGATGGACCCTGGCACTTCCATTACATTGCTTAATTGTGCCTCTTATAAACAACTGGGTTCGCCACAGATGACAAAATCTTGCATGCAACTTACTGGTATAACAGTCAGGACATTTCAGTGCTTGGTACATGTAGTTTGCCTGCCACATTCCAGTCTCACACCAGAAAAGAGACACTTACAATTTTGTGTTCACAAGACTGAAAATATTTTTGGGTTAGATTCATTTGATTTATTTGGTCATCATATTCAGAAGAATGTACTTTCTGTTTCTACTTTCAACTCAAAAGACAGTGTTACTCACTTGATTCAGGAATTTGTTGATTTATTTTCTGAAGGACTTGGCAGAGCAAATAATTTTGTGGCGCATGTTACATAGGAGGACAATGAGCAACCCAAGTTTTTTTGGACACATCCTGTCACTTGGGTGCTTCGATACAAAGTTGCAATTGAACTTAAAGAATGGGTAGTGAACAGGATTCTCCCTTAGTATAGTAAATAAATAAATACAAAATAATCTTACCAAAGCCTTCTGGAGGACTTAGTCTTTGTACTGACTTTAAAACCACTGTGAATCCACAAACAATAATTGATACTTATCTGTTGCCTCACCTTGAGGAATTAATGGACAGGCTTGGTGCAGGCCGCTATTTTTCAAAAACTGATTTATGTGATGCATATTTGCAAATTCCACTAGATGATGAGTCTCAAAAAGTGTTCGCAATCAACACACATTTAGGGTTGTTCAAATTTTTGTGCTTACCCTCTGGCAGCACTTCCGTGCCTGCCACATTCCAATGCTACTTAGAACAGCTTACTGTAAAAGTTCCATTCTGTTCAAATTACTTGGACAATATTGTGATGTCAGACCATACACTGGAGGAACATATCAGTAACCTTCATACACTTTTTCAAGTACTTGCAGAAGTGTCACCTGGACATATCTATCTTTTTTCAGATTGAAATTTGGTACTTAGGCCCTGTTCTTAATAACCAAGGTTTTCATCCCCTTCACTCACATTTGCTGGGCAAACAGGACCTCCCTGCCCCGTGGAATGTGACAGAACTACAGTCAGTTCTCAAGAAGTTGGCATACTACATTCAGTTTATACCCAATGCAGCCTTGATTATGGCTCCATTGCATCCTTCACACGGGAAGAATGTGTCTTTTGTTTGGACCACAGAGTGTCAGGATGCAAACCAGAAACTTAAAAAGCCTTGTTTAGTGACAGATAACTTTTTTATTTCAATTCCACTAAGCCTGTGGCTTTGGCAGTGGACAATTCTTCATACATAATTGGAGCTGTGCTCTCACACAGATTTGGTTCACAGGACAGGCCAATTGCTTTTGCTTCCAGGTTATTGACCAAGACTCAATGTAACTGTTCTCAAATCAAGAAGGAAATGCTCACTATTATTTTTGGAATGACAGAGTTTCACCATTATCTGTTTGGTCAGAAGTTTTACCTAGTGACGGACTATAAGCCACTTCAGTCTTTGTTTCATCCATCCAAACCTGTTCTGCAGCACACGGCTCAGAAGCTGCAATGTTGGCCCTTGTTACTGTCACAGTATCAGTATGAAATGTTGTACTGGCACACACTGAAGCATGCAAAATGCTGATGCTCTTTCTTGCCTTGCTGTTGGTCCTGATTCTGAATTCAATGCTACTGCCGCATCTAGTTGTCAGCTCAATGTGCAGGACATTTACCTTTTACAGACTTTTCCACTGAGCGACAGGAAAATTGCACAGGCCACAGAAGCAGATCCTGACTTGAGGCTGTTGTTGCACTGCATCTGTCCTGCTTGGTCTCATTCAATGAAGGACATTCAGAATTCTTTTGTGCATCGATATTTTGCTCTTTGGAATAGCCTCTCCATCCAGCATGGTATGATTTTACTGCAACATGACTCTGGACAATGCCATGTGCTTATTCCCAAAGTGTTGCCAAAAGATGTATTGCGACTGCTCCATCAAGGACAATGGGAATTACACACACAAAACAGTTTACTGTGTTGGCACTGTATGTACTTGGCCAGGCACGGACGCCCACATTGAACAGATGACATCACAGTGTTGCACTTGTGCTGAAACTCTATCAACCTCTCTGCAAATGTTTTCAGTTTGGCCAAAGTCTCAGTTGCCGTGACAATGAGTGCATATAGACTTTTATGGTCCCTTTTGGAACATTCATTGGCCTATTGTTGTGAACTCTTTTAGCAAATATCCGTTTGCAGTGCCCATAAACTCAGCTCATTGTGCAGTACCATTCAGGCTTCGTCATCTGTGTTTTGCTTGAAAGGTTTTGAAGTGTTGGTTACAAAGAACAGGCCACAGTTTAAGATTCAGGATTCTGAACAGTTTTGTAGAGCCAATGGTATCACTCAAATTACTGGTGCTCCTTTTCATCCTCACTTGATTGGCGCAGCTGAACAGTTTGTGCATATGTTCAAGCAACAGATGAATAAATATGTGCCTCCCACACACAGGACCAAGCAACGTATCACACCATCAACATATCACACCATCAATGCCAGAACTTCTACCTGGCCGGCACCACCACATGCTGCTCCAGTTGCTGCACCCACATCAGCACACAGCCCCCCGCACTCTCCACAAGTATCGCTTTGTGATTAATGATTATATTCTTTTCAGAGTTTTTCGTTGCACCAGGTGCTGGGAGAGAGAAACGATTCTTCCAAATTTGGGTGCTTCATGTACTTAATTCAAGCTCTTGCCGGGCCACCATCAGAACCAGATTCATGTTTGTCAGTTGTGAGATTGTTCCACAGATTCACGTCCTACCAGGATCTTTCAGCCGGTGCAGCTGCCCCTGGGTGCCTCTTCAGCACCAACTGCAGAACCAATCACCTTTGCTGCCACAGCAGCTCAACTTCCCAGTGCTCGTCCCGATGCATGCCATGGACCAGGCACCATCATCATCATCATCACTGCCTTCTTCATTTGGAGTGCAGGACGGATGTCGGGGTGCAGGTGGGATCTTAATGTCAGTCCCAGGTGCGGTTCCTGGCTACTCATGCCAACCAGTTGATGCTGATTTAACCAACCAGCCATCACTGGTCAGCCTAATTTGGCCACAGTCTTCAAAAGCATCAATACTGAGTAATAGGAAGACAATATTTAGCCTGCATTCTGCGAGTGATAATAATTAATAAATGTAATTGCAAGTAGGAGGCACACTAAGTTTTTCAGTTAATCTTAACATGTTATGAACAGATGATTTTGGATTCCTGCTACCAGCCATCACAACTTCTCTCCTTCCCTGTTTGTGTTGGCGCTGACTCCCACAGAAGCAGACACAACAGAGGGAGTAAGAAGAAAAAGAAGAGGAAGAAAGCATGGCGCCAATCAAAACTCAGCTTTTGAATCACTTTTCTCTGAATTCCCTACTTCTGTATCCTGATCAGATAGCTGTTCACCTGCAAGTTGTGCAAACATAGTTTGCAAACAAAAACCAAGCCCCTACCACGGCTATGCAAGTCAACCTCCTCCCTCTGGTATCCCAGGCAATGGACAATAAACTATTAATAGGTGGATACCTTTGCCAGTGTATGTATAAATATATTTATATTCTGAACATCTAAAATGTTTTTCAATGGTCTCAAATACCTCACTTCCTTGTACATCTATCTACTGGAAAATTAGCTCTCACATATGCAGTTGTCATTCCAATTCTGATCTGATTAATTATACAACTGGACTGGTTATCATCTTCTTTTAGTATGACTGATGCACATTTATAAATTATTATGATGGATTGCTAAATTATTATGGTGGATTGCAAAGAACACTCTAATGATAAAGTAAAAATTGAATATCATAATACCTCACACCGAAGTTTAAGGCCTTGAAGTTCTTCTGGTTTGCAGTTGGCTTTGAGTCTCTGCAGCTCACTCAGTCTTTGTTGCTTACGATCTCCTGGAGGCACTGATGAGTCAACAAGGTTTCCGCTGTCACAGGTATCCGGTGCAGAAGTATTTGTGTCAGTGTCAGAAGTCGCTTGAGGCTGCTGATGCTGTTCTGAAGTTGGTGGTTGCGAAGTGCGAGGGCAGTGATTCTCACTGGGTTGTGTACTTGGTGTGGACCCTTGTGCTTCCTGAAATGAAGGAGTTTCCTTAAAATAATTTTTTGCTTAATAAAATGCTAAAACTACATGTAATTAATTTTGTTAATGACGTTCAAATATTTACTTTTCTACCAGAAAGCTTTTGACGTAGCCATGTTTAGCACATTTGTGACTTTAAATTGAAAAAAGACATTTATCTGCTTTTGTCCAATAAAAATTTTACTTCTCATTATAAGAATTCCTAAATCAATCAAAACATTTTTCCCCCAAATTCCAATTGTGTGCTAGACTGGGACTTAATCTGGAAACCCCTGTCTTTAGCAGGCAGTGTGCTCTCAATTACATTATCTTATCTCCCTTAAGGAACTGGTGGCACATCAAGACAGCCTTTGTGCACCGTAGAAAGTAAATAGAGAAACAACGGACTAGTTGAAACTTTAAGTTGGCCACAAGGCAAGCATGACGAACTTAACTGGTAAGGCAGCGGTTCTGGGTTCAGTTCCATTTTTAACCTGTCACAGAAATTTTAGCAATAGTGCATATACAACACAGAATAAAAGATGTTTTCTCAAAATCAAGAAACATTGGTAATGTCGGCATGAAGAGCTTTTCCTATTTTGGTTGCTATTTGTGTAGCATGGGCTAAAAAAGTGGAAGATAAATAGAATTTTACAAATGTCCTTGCCTGTGGCTGTCTGTCATGTTCAGTATATGGTCCTCTCCTAAACAGCACACGAGCAAGGTCTCGAGGTCCGGAAGGTGACAGTGCAGTGCGATAAGCTGTTGACTCACTCCACACTTCAATGTCAGTGTTTCCCTGACTGGATTCTCCTGATTCACCACTTCCAACTTCTTGTGTCATTAGTACCTCACATCGCATGATGTCACAATAATCAGCTAGGCATACTGCATCTTCAGCCTGTTTGGAATCTTTGCATTAGATTACATATAAAACATTCTTAAAGAAAAAAATTTTAAAATTTCCCCCAGAAAAAAAGCTGATACATTTTCCAGAAATGAAAAAAAGCTTAATTAAAAGGACAGATTTTCCCCAAAACTTAAGTGAAAGTAAATCAACTTCCAAAACGCAAAACCACTCAAACAAATTGACCAATAACTGATTGACAATCACTTAGGTTCTTTGATATCTGTGCCAATAAGTAAGTCAAATCAGTGGTACATATAAATTTCATACTTTAGAGGTTATCTATCCTGACCATCTAATTTACTTGGTGCCAGTAACATATCTTTGCAAAGTCTCTCATATGTTGTGACTTAGTATGGTGGACATATTAGGTATGAGAGGGTGCTGAAAAATAATGCCTCAGAAGTTTTTACTTGAAAACTTTGAAGTTTTTAGAATAAAACAAACATTATTAAGATTCTACATCTTTATTCTTCATGTCTGCATATTTATTTCTCAATATAGTGACCTTGGTGACATACATAAATTTCTCCAGAGACGCCAGTCAGTTGATACCACTATTGTAGAATGTTTGGCTTCACTGACAGAGCCACAACCTCACCTCTGCTTGCACTGCTTCATCACTATTAAAGTTAAATCCTCAAAGGTGTCCTTTAAGTTTTGGAAACAGATGAAAATCAGATTGGGCCAAGTTGGGAATGTATAAGGATGATTGATGACAGTGAACCCAGGGTGTGAGATTGTTGCAGATGTCATAGCACTTGTGTGTGATCTAGCATTGTCAAGCTGAAGGAGGGGAAGCTCTGGGTGTCGAAGAACTCTCTGAATTTTAAACTTGATTACAGCATACTGTCTCTCATGCACCAGCATAGTTATGTTACACACTTCCATGTTACACACTAAAATTTGTGCCATCTAGCAGCAGAGGGCTGCAAATATGTAAACTCCAAGAATAAAGATGTAGAATGTCAGTAACATTGTTTTAAAGCTTTAAGAGTTTTCAAATAAAAAATTCAGAGGCGTTATTTGTCAACATCCTCTCACACAAAACAATGGGAAAACTGTGCAGATGCTGTTGGAAGAATAGGAAGCAATATGGAACACGCTTTACTATAATCCTTTGATGCCAGTTATTCACGTAGAAGGCACTTTTAGCTGACTTTGTTGTCAAAAACGTATGCAAAGAGAAAGCAGAGGGAAACTGAAGCTGAAAATAATGCATCATCATTTGGTCCCCACTGAAGTGAATTGTGTGCATCACAGACTGACTGATGAGTGACCTTAGAACTCATTGTTTCATCAACTGGAAAATGACATACTCATTCATGATTGGATAGCATGAAGATCATTGCTGTCTTCCATCCACTGCTGAATATAGGCCTCTTTCAGACTTGTACATGCATTACTATCTTTAGCTTTTTGCATCCATGTTTGCCCTGTTAGTTTCTTTATGTTGTCAATCCATCTTCCATTAGATCATCCCCCAGGTCCTTTCTTAACACAGGGAATCTAACACAGAACCAGCTTTGTCCATTTCTCATCATTTCATCTTGCTATATGCCCAGCACACCTCCAGTTCAGTTTAGTAATACTCACTATCATGTTCTCAACTTCCATCTCTTCTCTTATCCATTTGTTTGTCTTTCTGATGCTTCTTATTATTCCCCACCATGCATCTTGCCATTACTCATAAAGTAACCCTCAGTTTTTGAACTGTTTGTCACTTGAATGTCTATGTTTCAATTATGTAAGTAAATACTGGATGTATACATGGTATAGACATTCCACTTTCGGCACACTAGAAATTTATTTCCAAATGCAGCATTCCTTTTCACATATGAAGTCCTGGTCATAATTACCCTCCTGTTAATTTCTCTGAGTTTCCACCTACATGCACATCAACACTTTGCAGTTTGCAACAACTGTGTAGTGCATCACAGAAGGTATTGTCAACTGTACAAGTTACTGGAGCTGCTTCCTGTTCCATTCACATACAGGGCATGGGATGAATGGTTACTTAAACACCTCTATGTGAGCTGTAACTAGTTTAACCTTGTCTTCAGGGACGGACACACACACACACACACACACACACACACACACACACACACACACACACACACACACACACACACAGAATGGCTGCCGCTGTCCTTTCAGAGCAATGTGATGTCACTGCAATGAGTAGTGAACACAGGTGGGGTGAGTAGTGGGGTCCAGAAGAGATATGCGGTGGGGAGGGGGGAGGGACAGCGGGTTAGGGATGAGAGAAGATGTTGTAGTGTTGCCTGTAGTAATGTGCTGAGATGTGGTGGGGACAGGATGATGTGCTGCTAGATGCAGTGTTTGGAGAGTTGTGTTGGGGAGGTGGTGGTGATGGAGCAGGGGGAGGGGGGGTTAGGAAAAAAGTGAAAATAGCCTTGCAGAGGGGATGGGAGGAAAGAACGCATGTATGAGACTGGAATGAAAGCAGAGTAGGGAATAGAGGCAGATGGGGTACAGGGTCTAGTGAAGGTAGAGGCCCGGGGGATTGTGGGAACAAAGACCTGTGCAGTTCGGAAAAGCTAGTGTTGCTAGAAAGAACCCAGATGGCATGGTATGAAAAGCAGTCATTTAAATCTAGCAGACCACACTGTGCATCATGCTAAGCAAAAGGTTGGTCCAGCTGTCACTTTTAAAATGTGCCTGTCTGCTGCTCACTGCCTCCTCCATGAGCTCACTGCCTCCTTCATCTGGTGAATAGCAATTTATCCAATTCATGTAGTTTTTCAAATTTGGATTTTCCATTGTTTGGGTTTTAATATGTTCCTTGACTTATCACTTAAGGTTGGTTCTTGAAACTTTACAAGTGGACTTTCACAGGATAATTTGCATCTGTCTTCCTTCAAACTATGCAAGTCAGGTTTCACAGGTTAGTTTACACCTATATTCAGGTGTCTGCCAGTTCAGTTTTTCAACATCCCCAAGGTACTCTTCCATGAGTCAAACAAACCTGTGACAATTTGTGCTGTCCTTCTTTGTATATGCTCAATACCCCAAAGTTGGTTCGGGTTCTACACACATGGGCAATATTGTAGGATGAGTCTGCTTGTTTCTTTAAGTTGACTTTAGTACACAATATTGTCATGTGCTTCTACACTGATATTTACTTCTTGCTATTTGCACATTATTTTCATCTTACTGTAATTATTCTTCAGGCCTTTATTATACTAGATTCGCCATTCATTTATTTGTATTCTTCCTTCATCTTAGCTTAACTGACTCAAGATCTATTGCAGCAAATACTTTTGGTAAACTGGAGTCACCTTGCCTAACTCCTCTTACAATTTTTAAAGTTGCTCTCTTTTGGTGTAATTTAATGAAAGCTGTTGTCTTGTTGTATATATTCTTCAACAACTTGATGCAGGTAGATTCTATTCCTTAGTTCTGGAGTAATACAAGAATAGATTTAACTCTTCAAGTGTCAAACCTTTCTCATAGTCCATAAACCCCATACTAAGTCATTATATTGTCTAATGTATGGTATAAACCACCTATTTCAACGAAAATAATCAGTTTTTGAAAGTATAATGTAATTGGATAGACAAAAAAATCTACTTACCAAGTGGCAGCAGGAGAAAACAAATAAAAATGTTAAGGAGATCTGCAAGCTTTTGGAGCCAATGGCTCCTTCTTTTGGCAGTACAGTTGAAGGATAAGGAAGAAGTCTGGAGGAAAAGGACAGTGAGATTTAGAAAATGGGGGAGTTAGGGAGAAGTCAACCAGAGCCCCAGGTAAGGTGAGATGTGCCAGACAGGATGAGAAGGAGAGACAAATTGTTGTGGACTGTGCCAGCCAAGATTTGAAAACCTGAGTGCTTAAAGGTGGAAGGTAGGGTAACAAAGAAGAGAGATTACTGGCCAAATATTATGCAAAAGTTAGTAAGAGGGAAAAGTGAAGTATATTATATGTAATAGACAGGTGGGGTGGGGGGCAGAGAAAAAACAGACATGTCAAAAAATAAAAGATGTAGGAAACTTAAAGGAAGCACACAGAAAGAATAGTTACTGAAAAGAAATGCTGAGACTGAAGAAATTAATGTAAATTATGGCCATATGAGTGGTGAGAAACAAGGACATCTTGTAATGCCAGTTTCCACTAGTCACATTAGTATGAAGTATTAGATATAGGAAGGCTTCAATGAAAATTTTACCATATTAATTTGGTTTTTGTGCCTATTGTCAAAATGCTTGTCTAGAAAACGTTCTTCATAAAATGATTTCCCACATATTCCACATGTCCACTGAGAAGACCGATGTTGCTGTTTGGCAGACTGTTGAGGCCAATATATGTCTCTCACAGGATGAAAGGGACACTCGAGAGGAATTGAGACTTGATACTTCTCCAGCACTGGTATCCATTTCTGTAAAAAAAGAAAAAGTGTGAACTGTGACACATTGTTTTATAAATCGCTTTCTGTAAAACCCAGCACAAGGGTATGAGGGAAGAATCAAAGCAAGATAAATAATGATAAAAATAATGAAGTAATATAAAGTAGTTGTATATTTTATGCTGAGTATTATCAATAATGTCACTATGTTTATGAGAATTTAATTCAGAGGTTTGGTTTCATTTTCTTAATTTTATACTTAAACTTGCTGCAAATGAATGTCTAATATAAATCATAGGATATCCAACTGAATCTTGGGGGACTCCATTCTGAGATTAGTGATGCAGTTTGCTAATAAGACCCTTTGCATTTTTTATGAAGTTATGACACTGTCGGCCGAATAGGGATGTAATTAAAGCTAAACATTTTAGATTCCTACTCAGAATGTTATGTTCAAAAAACTCAAAGACTTTGACATAGTAAGAGAAATCATATACTTTTCTTTTTTAAGTCTAGCAAGACTTTATTTGGTAGAACACTTGTATCTTTCTATCCATAGAATTATTCATGTGACCTAAATGGAAGGTCTGCTAAAAGTTGCACTTGGAAACATGAGGCAATGTTCAGTTGTAAGCTATTTTCTTTATTATTTTTGATTTGATAAAGATATAAAATGATTTTATAATAGGGTATTATTTGCCTTGGATGTCACTGCTGCTTTCTCAGGAAATATGCCAATGGCAATTTACTTATTTTTATTTTATATACAAATTCTGTTTATCCATTTGTGTATGTGTAACATTAGAAAGTGGAATGAGTGAATGTGTTGAAGTTTATCCCAAACAAAACAAAACAAAAATAATACATGAAAACACTTGGGGAAAATTCCAAAAGCATGTTTAAGGTCAGTTTTCAGCTGCAACAGTTTGTGTCATATCCCTCAGTTTTTAATTATATTTAATGATTAAACTCATGCAAAGCTCGATTATTCACTTTTGGTCTCTTGTTTTAAATAAATATTAAATGCATTGTCACTGCATGTAGTAAGCTTGATGAAGAACCTTTACTTACCTTTTGAACAACCTTCCGCACAACAGATGCGTGATCACGTGGACATGATATCTTAAACACAGTAGGGCCAGGCCATGGTATTAATGCCAGCACGACAAGCGTGGTTACCTGAAATTAATGCAACCACAGTAGTGTGCAGATCCTTATACAGGTATATTTTAATTTATAGAAAGAAGAAAAGCCAAAATTAAAATTCAGAAGAAATATTGTAATACAGAAAGCAACAGATGTATTTCTATGCCATACAATAAAAGATAAAAGTCATTTAATAGCTAGGAGATTAGAGGGTTCAAATTACTTAACAAGATTTCTCTACTTATACATGACCTCTCTGTGCACATTTTTAAGCAAACGTTATACGAATGGTTAATCACTCACTCATTATGTGAGTAGTATGAATTTTTTATTACTCCTGTGTCATACTGTATTTTTGTTTATCCTAATACCTACACTTATTTTACATAGAGAAATTTCATATTCTAACAATATATACAGGGTGGTCAGAAATTCCCATTACAGACTTCTAGGACATGTAGAGGGTAGTGAGTGTAGAACATTTTGAGTAGGAACCCATGTCTGGAATCGTATCGTTTCCATTCTATGACAGTTTCAATTAAGATGTGTACCTCATCAGCATCTGCTCAGGGCAAGAGAAACATCTCAGTGTTCCCTGTCCTGGTGTGCAACAGTGCAGACACAATGACATGTACTATATCAAACGATCCCCAGATGTCAGTTATTATCTGCTTTGCTGTGAGACCGAGTCAATACCGGTGCATCACCGATAGAGGAAAGGTAACAGAAGAGCTGTTAGTCAGCTGTATCATGAACGTTTTCCACACGGTCACACTCCATCAAAGAAACTGTTTGCCCAAGTTACACAATGGCTACGAGAAACAGGTACCTTCACCGTGAGGAGGCAGGACTGTGGCACTCCACGGCGACACCGCACTTCCAAATTTGAAGAAGGTGTACTGCATCGCATTGAAGATAGCCCATCAATGAGTTCACAAACAATTGCACGTGCAATGGCTGTTAGTCACAGTACTGTCTTGGATGTCCTGCGTGAGCAACAATTACATCCGTACCACTTCCAAAGGGTGCATGCCATGGGTCCAGCACACTTTACACAATGCATCGCCTTCTGCACCTGGTTCCTGCCCATTGCATTGACATGCCCCTGTTTCCACTTCAAGTTCTCTACACAGATGAATGTAGGTTCACAAGGGATTGTGTTCTGAATGCTTGAAATAGCCATGTCTAGGCATACGAAAACCCTCATGCCATGCGTGTTCAGGGATTTTAAGACAGGTTTGGAATTAACATGTGGGCAGGTATTCTGGACGGTCATGTGATTGGACCACACCTCCTTCCAACCAAGCTCATGGGTCCCACATATTTAGTCTTCCTACGATACATGATGGACCAGTTCTTGGAAGCTGTGCCATTGAATGTCTGTAAGGAAATGTGGTTTCAGCATGATGGAGCACCACCTCACTTTTCACTGGCTGTCCGGAGACAACGCAACAGATGGTATGGTGAAAGATGGATAGGCCGTGGTGCTCCAACTGCGTGGCTGCCACGTTTGCCAGATTTAACCCCTATGGACTACTTCTTGTGGGGTCATATGAAGAGCCTAATGTGTGAGACACCTGTAGAGACAGAGGAAGATCTGTTGGCATGAGTTCTGGCTGCTGCACAAGACATTTAAGAGACACCAAGTGGGATGGAGAGAGTGTACCAGAACATGCTTCGGAGATACAATGTGTGTAACAACATTCATGGTTGCCACATCGAGCCACTGTTGTAATGCATCGGTACGTTGTGGCTGGTGCCGTAGATGCTAGGTTCTTCTTGTTGTCGACTAAAGTAAACCATAAGATGTGAATTGTAATGAAAATACATAAGTAATAATGGAACGAGTCAATATTCTTTTCAAATCGATTGCAACAAATGTACTGCGTCATGCCTAAGTGTGGATGAGATAATCATCTGCACTGAAACTGTCATGGAACGGAAACAATAAGTTTCTGGACATGGGTTCCTATTCAAAATGTTATGTACTCACTACCCTCTACATGACCTAGAAGTTTGCAACGGGAATTTCCGACCACCCTGTATGATTCAGTCCCCCCTATGAACCATGGACCTTGTCGTTGGTTGGGAGGCTTGCGTGCCTCAGCGATACAGATAGCCATAACATAGATGCAACCACAACAGAGGGTTATCTGTTGAGTGGCCAGACAAATGTGTGGTTCCTGAAGAGGGGCAGCAGCCTTTTCAGTAGTTGCAGGGGCAGCAGTCTGGACGATTGACTGATCTGGCCTTGTAACATTAACCAAAACAGCCTTGCTTGCAGCTATAATTTTTCCCAAGACATGCAGCTTTACTGTATGGTTAAATGATGATGACATCCTCTTGGATAAAATATTCCGGAGGTAAAATAGTCCCCTATTTGGATTTCTGGGCAGGGACTACTCAGGAGGACATCGTTATCAGGAGAAACAAAACTGGTGTTCTACGGATCAGAGCATGGAGTATCAGGTCCCTTAATCGGGCAGGTAGGTTAGAAAATTTAAAAAGGTAAATGGATATGTTAAACTGGATACAGGGTTATAAATACAAAATCAAATAGGGGTAGTGCAGAAGCAGGTTTAATAATTAATAAAAAAAATAGACGGGTAAGCTACTACAAACAGCATAGTGAGCACATTATTGTAGCCAAGATAGAAGCCCACACTTACCACAGTAGTACAAGTTTATATGCCAACTAGCTCTGCAGACAACTATGAGATTGAAGAAATTTATGATGAGATAAAAGAAATTATTCAGATAGTGAAGGGGGACGAAAATTTAATAGTCATGGGAGACTGGAATTCGATAGTAGGAAAATGAAGAGAAGGAAACATAGTAGGTGAGTATGGAATGGGGATAAGACATGAAAGAGGAAGCTGTCTGGTAGAATTTTGCACAGAGCATAACTTAATCATAGCTAACACTTGCTTTAAGAATAATGAAAGGAGGTTGTATATGTGGAAGAGGCCTGGAGATGCTGGAAAGTTTCAGATAGATTACAGAATGGTACGATAGAGATTTAGGAACCAGGTTTTAAATTGTAAGACGATTCCAGGGGCAGATGTGGATTCTCACCACAATCTATTGATTATGAACTGTAGATTAAAATGGAAGAAACTGCAAAATGGTGAGAATTTTAAAGAGATGGGACCTGGATAAACTGAAAGAACCAGAGGTTGTAGAGAGTTTCAGAGAGAGCATTAGGGAACGATTGACAAGAACAGGGGGAAAAAATACAGTAGACGAAGGATGGATAGATTTGAGAGATAAAATAGTGAAGGCTCGGAGGAGCAAGCAGGTAAAAAGATGAGGGCTCGTAGAAGTCCTTGGGTAACAGAAGAAATATTGAATTTAATTGATCAAAGGAGAAAATATAAAAATACAGTAAATGAAGCAGGCAAAAAGAAATGCAAATGTCTCAAAAATGAGATCGACAGAAAGTGCAAAATGGTGAAGCAGGGATGGCTAGAGGACAAATGTAAGGATGTAGAGGCATATATCAGTAGGGGTAAGAAGATACTGCCTACAGGAAAATTAAAGATACCTTTGGAGAAAGAGAACCACTTGTATGAATATCAAGAGCTCAGATGGAAAACCAGTTCAAAGTAACGAAGGGAAAGCAGAAAGGTAGAAGGAGTATATAGAGGGTCTATACAAGAGCGATGTACTTGAATGCAATGGAAATGGAAGACGATGTAGGTGAAGATGAAATGGGAGATATGACACTGCGTGAAGAATTTGACAGAGCACTGAAAGACCTAAGTCGAAACAAGGCCCCAGGAGTAGACAATATTCCATTAGAACTACTGATAGCCTTAGGAGAGCCAGCCCTGACAAAACTCTACCATCTGGTGAGCAAGATGTATGAGACACGTGAAATACCTCCAGGCTTCAAGAAGAATATAATAATTCCAGTCTCAAAGAATTCCAGAAACATCAGTTTAATAAGTCATGATTGCAAAATACTGACATGAATTCTTTACAGACAAATGGAAAAACTGGTAGGAGCTGACCTTGGGGAATATCGGTTTGGATTCCGTAGAAATGTTGGAACACATGAGGCAATACTGACCCTACGATTTATCTTAGAAGATAGATTAAGGTAAGGCAAACCTACATTTCTAGCATTTATAGACATAGAGAAAGCTTTTGACAATGTTGACTAGAATACTCTCTTTCAAATTCTGAAGGTGGCAGGGGTCAAACACATGGAGCAAAAGGCTATTTACAATTTGTACAGAAACCAGATGGCTTTGACGCATGAAAGGGAAGCAGTGGTTGGGAAGGGAGTGAGACAGGGTTGTAGCCTATCCCCAATGTTAATCAGTCTATACATTGAGCAAGCAGTAAAGGAAACAAAATAAAAATTTGGAGTAGGAATTAAAATCCTTGGAGAAGAAATAAAAACTTTGAGGTTTTCCAGTGACATTGTAATTCTAGCAGAGAAAGTAAAGGACCTGGAAGAGCAGTTGATTGGAATGGACAGTGCCTTGAAAGGAGGCTATAAGATGAACATCAACAAAAGCTAAAAGAGGATAATGGAATGTAGTCAAACTAAATCAGGTGATGCTGAGGGAATTAGATTAGCAAATGAGATACTTAAAGTAGTAGATAACTTTTGCTATTTGGGGAGGAAAATAACTGATGATGGTCAAAATAGGTACGATATAAAATGTAGTCTAGCAATGGAAAGAAAAGCATTTCTGAAGAAGAGAAATTTGTTAATGAGTATAGATTTAAGTGTCAGGAAGTCTTTTCTCAAAGTATTTGTAGGGAGCGTAGCCATGTATGAATGTGAAATGTGGACAATAAATAGTTTAAATGTGGTGCTACAGAAGAATGTTGAAGATTTGATGCATAGATCTTGTTACTAATGAGGAAGAACTGAATAGAATTGGGGAGAAGAAGAACCTGTGGCATAACTTGTCTAGTAGAAGGGATCGGTTGGTAGGACATGTTCTGAGGCATCAAGGGATCACAAATTTAGTATTGGAGGGCAGTGTGGAGGGTAAAAATCGTAGAGGGAGACCAAGAGAGGAACACACTGAGCAGATTCAGAAAGATGTAGGGTGCAGTTGGAAATGAAGAAGCTTGCACAGGATATAGTCTCTGGACCGAAGACCACAACAACAACAACAACAACAACAACAACAGCATATGATTCAGTATACAGACGATTCAAAAATGTAAAATGGTAGCCTTTTATTAAAGTATTTATTTATTTATTTTGATCCATCTTTGAGCATTTTTATGCAATTGATGTCATCACAGGGAGTTTACATGTATTGAACAAATACATTTTGTTGACACAGTTAAAATACACATACTAATAATAATACACAGCACTTAAAATATACTCTAGAGAACAATTTCCTAAATTTACAGTACATAAAAAATAATATGCTGAAATATCAAATGAACTATTGCTATACTAAGATATATACAAAATAGTATCTCTGGTCATCCACAGAACAGTTTTGAAATTCTGAAATGCTGTAGAAAACCTTTTCTTTCAGTTTTTGTTTTAAAATCATTAAGTGAGACATAATGCATCTTTAAAGATAAAGTATTAAATAATTTTATGCCCATGCACTCATAATTAGACTGTTTTTTCTTTAAACTAACTGTGGGCACATCCATCCATTTCATTTGCCTAGTTCTATATTGGTGTATAGCTCCCCTTAAGATGTAGTTGTTTAAATTTTCTTTAAACTTTAGTAGGCAACAGTACATAAAAAGTGGTGGAACTGTCAATACTTTGAAGTCTTTAAAAAGTGGTCTGCAGGAGGTTTTAGAGTTTGTGTCTCCAGAAATAGACCTAATAGCCTTTTTTTGCCACATGAAAATGTTTTTGGCCGCTGCGAAATTACTCCATAAAACGATACCATATTGCAGATGGCAATGAAAGAAAGCATAGTAGAAGTTAGGTAATAGAGGTGTTGTTACACATGTCTATCATTTAGTCAGCAAAGGTAACATGGGAGACCTTTCTGCATACATGGTCTGTGTGTTTGTCCCAAGTTAATTTGGTATCGAGGTATATACCAAATAGCTTAAGCGCTGAGCGCTCAGTTTCACTGCTCAATAAACTGAAAATGGTGTTCACTGTTCTTTTCATAGCTGACAGATAGCTCATTGGCTTTGAAGTACTTTTTGTAGGCATCAAATTGATTAGTAACATGTGAGCTCTTGTCAGTGTACCAGAAGCTGCTATACAAGCCACCATGAGCATTTGGGTTAGGGAAAACTATATTTAGTATGGAAATACTGCATCTTGTTAGAAATAGATCAAGCTCTTCGAGCAAAACAGGGAAACTTCAAATTCTGACCAGTCCCAGCTCCTGCTGAACTTCGTTACACATGTCGGTAGTTTAGTCAATAAAAATGTATTACGTGAGAGCTATCTGTGTACGTGGTCTGACTGTTTGTCCCAAGTTAATTTGGAACCAAGGTATACACCAAGTAACTCAACAGTTAAGCACTCAGTTTCAGTACTGGATAAACTGAAAATGATGTTTATTGTCTTTTCATAGTTGATGGATAGCTCATTGACTTCTTTGAAGTAGTGATTGTAGAAATGGAATTGATGAGTAACATGTCAGCTCTTGTCAGTGTAACAGAAGCTGCTACACAAGACACAGTCAGCATTTAAGCGTGTGGGGAAAAACAATATTTAGTTTTAAAATACTGCATTTTGTTTGAAATAAGTCCAGCTCTCCCAACAAATCAAGGAAAGTTCAAATTCTGACCAGTTCCAACTTCTGCTGAGATTGGTCAAATCAAACTGGAATACCATGTAATGCTGAACATCCAGAAGATGTAAGTTTTAAGTCCTGGAGTAGTTCATATTGGTATCCTTATAACAGAAAATTAATTGCAACCTTCATAAGGTAACAAACAAAGCAGAAAGTAAAACAAATTTTATTGTGATCCATCTAAAAGTGCAAAACCTTAGAAATAAACTTGACGTATTGCAGATATTTGTAAACAATCACCTGCCACTTTTCTTAGTAATAATACAACATGGACTTCCAAGCTGCCGAGCTGAGAGGTATCACAACTGTAAGATTTCTGTACAGAATGTGTTGTAATTAGTAGCAACTGCTTGGGGCACCAAGCTAAGAGGGGCACCACGAGCAGCAAAGTGCAAGATTTTATATATTGCATATCACAATTAGTTGTGAAAACTGACTTTGGTGAAAGCATACAAGAGGGAATTGGGGGATGTCAAATGATAAGTCGCTTGTGTGGAAAAATGTTCTCAAACCGACCAGGGATTAAACTGAATAAGATACAGCTTTTGTTCCATAGTTCCACAGTAAGGAGGTCATCAGAGATGTAGAATATCTCATCAAACAAGAATAAATAATAAATATTTACAAAACATGAAATAGGCTTGTTTTTCTTCTATAGATCATAGATTAAATGGCGCAATGGATGTGGAATAAGTCAAAAGTCTTAAACATATTTTCATTTAAGAAACAATAAAAAAATTATCTTATAACTTGTACTTAAATGTATAGGTTAGCTATAACTAAACTTCCACTGCTTGAGCCAGTGTAGATGGAAAACAATGATGCACTAATGGATTATCAATAGTAGTGTTAGTGTCATGGTATCCTGTTAGACACTAGTACTGGTACACTGACATGATGTTGAAATGTAAACATCAGTGTGTGTTTCGGTTGCAGAAAGACAACATAGATCTAGAAAAGGTGAGCAGAACCTTGCCTGTTTTATCACAACAGCAATAGTGCTGCTGCTCTTCATGAGTATCGACAAATTCGGGGAATATAGAGAGGTTCTCTTTCTGAAGTGGGCTTGAAGAACATGATTTGGAAATTCAGATTAAGTGGTGATTTGGGAATTGCTCCTGAGAGAGGCCGACAACTAATTGCACCACAAATTGTAGAAGAAGTTACTTTTGCCGTGGCTGAGAATTCTGGATGTGATGTGCAATCTTCGAGAAGTGCACAAGCTGTATCATGATAGCTGAACACCCCATGGTCCACTGTTTGAAAAGTGCTGTGAACAACTATGAATGATATCCATACAAACTTCATATTATTCACCATCTTTTGCCACATGGTGCAGACATTCAAGTAGACTTTGCTCTTACATTTCTTGCAAGGTTTGAAGTTGCCAACATATGGCCTTGGAACATTTTGTGGTGTGATAAAGCACGCTTTATGCTCAATGGTGCAGTGAACACTCACAGTTGTCACATTTGGGGTTCATCACCATTAATGAATGTTCATGAAGTTCTCCTGCACAGTAAATGCATCACTGTGTGGTGTTGCTTCATGATACAGTTCATGATTGGTGCAATTTTCTTTGAAGAACTCTGGCACCTAGGACATGCAAATCAAAACGATTTACAGTGATGGTGTTATGAATTGAGCAAATGTGTTGAAGTGGTGTAGGAAGTTTAGTGGATGCAGCACATGTGTTCATGATGAACAGAGGAGTTGAAAACCTTCCATTTTGACTGATGTGTTGGTGCAACAAATCGAGGAAACTGTTCATGAAGATCATCAATTGACAGTGGATGACATTTCTGTGGTGTTTTCACAGCTCTCCAGAACTCCCTCGTATGAGACACTCGCAGAAACACTGGGATACCAGAAACAGTGCACAAGATGGTTCCCAAAACGGCTCACAGAGCAGCACAAGAAAAATCTGCAGTTGTGCCAGCGAGTTTCTTGAATGACTTGAACTGGAAGGTGAGGATTGTCTGAGCTGTATTGTGATTAGAGATGAAATTGGGTGTCTCATCACAAGCCTGAGACAAAATGACAGCCGGCCAGGGGAGCCAAGCGGTTCTAGACGCTACAGTGGGGAACTGCCCGACCGCTACGGTCGCAGGTTCGAATCCTGCCGCGGACATAGATGTGTGTGATGTCCTTAGGTTAGTTAGGTTTAATTAGTTCTAAGTTCTAGGGGACTGATGACCTTAGAAGTTAAGTCACATAGTGCTCAGAGCCATTTGAACCATTTTTGAACAAAATGACAGTGGCATCACCCCAATTCCTCATCGGCCAACAAATTCAAAACCAAAATTTTGGGCAAAAGAAAATCATGGCCTCAGTGTTCTGAGACTGAAAATGCATCATTGTGGTCGAATTTCTGCCTCAAGAGGGGACCTTCAATGCACAACAGTATTGTGATGCCTAAAAAACTCACAAGGCCCATTGAAAACAAAAGGAGGGGATTGCTGATGAGAGGAGTATGCTCGTTGCACGTGAACATCTGTCCTCACACAGCCTTAGCCTCCAAGATACTCTTGGACTCATTTGGTTGGTATATTCTGAACCATCGCTACGTTCCTCTGACTTGGCACATTCCGATTATCATCTTTTCATCTCCCTGAAGGCACACATGAGTGGTATTAAATCTTCAACCAATAAGCAGCTGCAGAAAGAGTTTCTGAATTTGGGTAGGGGGTTTGGGTGGGAGAATTCTTTGAGGAAGTCAGAAAGAAGCTTGCGCCACAGCTCATTACATGCACTAAATGGGACTGTGATTATGTGGAAAAATAATCAACAATATCCTGTAATTTTTTTCAAACACACTTTTCCTAAAAAAAAAAAAAAAAAAAAAAAAAAAAAAAAAAAAAAAAAAAAAAAGGATGTAAAAACCTAGTGCAGTTTCTTTCTGAACATGCCTTGTATAATACATCTTTTACTAAACTTATAACTCTAGAAATTCATTTAAATTGCTTACAGTGAGGTTTATGAGGGTTGTCAGCGACCTTTTTTATATTCTGTGGTAGCTTATTGTAAATTCCATCCTGGATAACTCCTTTTTATACTATAATGAGAGATGCTGTTTTATTGTGAAGGCTTTGTTTCTGCTTGTATCATGATTGTGAATATCACAGTTATTTTGGAAATGTTTTTTTGTTGTTGATTACAAATATCATCAAAGTGTAGATGTACTGACTTGTGAGTGTCAATATCCCAAGTGTTTTCAATAGGTGTCTGCAGGATGTTTGATCTGAAACACCACAGATCAACCTCACAGCTCATTTTTGTATTTTAAGAACTTTTTCCACTTTTGCAGAATTTCCCCAGAATATTACACCATATGAGATCGGAGAGTGGAAATATGCAAAATGTGATAATATTATTGTTTTCCTGTCAACATATGGTGAAATAGCTCTTAGTGCAAAGCATGGTGAGCTTAGTTTCTTGAGTTGATAATCAATGTGTTCATTCCATATCAATTTATTTTCCTTATGCAGCCCTACAAATCTTACAAGTGAAGTTCCATTTATTTTCTGACCATTAACATCTATTTCAAGAGCTGCAGGTTGTTATTTACTGTCTGAAACTGCATTAACTTTGTTTTTGAGAGGTTTAATGATAGACCATTTGCTGTGAACCATTTAAATACCAGTACTTGTTTTATTGCACTGAGGATTTCATTCCCTTGATTAAGATACTTGAATCATCAGCAAACATTACTATATTTGCATTCTTATTTTCTGAAGCTGATAGGATATTAATGCACACGAAGATCAGGGGTCCAAGGAATGGCGCTTGTCGAACACCACTTTATAATAGTTCCACACATTGATTTTATTGTTTCATTTGCACCTGTTAGGGCAACTCTTCCTTTTCTGGTAGGTAAGTAGGATTCTAGCCAAGCTAATGGTTGGTCTTTGATGCCAAGCTAATGGTTGATCTTTGATGCTTTGGTGTGGAAGATTTTGTACTGATATGTTACGTTTTACACAGTCAAAAGCTTTATCGAGGTCACAGAATACCTTCTACATTGCAGTTCATGTAAGATTTCTTTTGTGAGAGTGAATGTTGCTTCCTCTGTGCAGAGCTCCATGTGGAAACCAAACTGGGATGCTGACAATGACCCATTTTGTGTAAGGTCCTCATATAGCCTGCTGTGCATCACTCTCTCAAACATTTTTGAAAAGATTGGCAGCAGAGAGATAGGTCTATAGTTATATATGTCTCTCACCGTCCTTGAGTATTGGCTGTAGCACGTTTAAACCCTGTTACGAAATAGCCCAGTTTTCATAGACTGGTTATATAAGTTGCTGATTGCTCTTCGGGAATTTAATTTCATTATTCTATTGTAAAAAAAAGTAAAAGAAATGAGTAATGGTTTTTGTTGACTGTAGTTCCACTACTTAAAATACACTCCTGGAAATGGAGAAAAGAACACATTGACACCGGTGTGTCAGACTCACCATACTTGCTCCGGACACTGCGAGAGGGCTGTACAAGCAATGATCACACGCACGGCACAGCGGACACACCAGGAACCGCGGTGTTGGCCGTCAAATGGCGCTAGCTGCGCAGCATTTGTGCACCGCCGCCATCAGTGTCAGCCAGTTTGCCGTGGCATACGGAGCTCCATCGCAGTCTTTAACACTGGTAGCATGCCGCGACAGCTTGGACGTGAACCGTATGTGCAGTTGACGGACTTTGAGCGAGGGCGTATAGTGGGCATGCGGGAGGCCGGGTGGACGTACCGCCGAATTGCTCAACATGTGGAGCGTGAGGTCTCCACAGTACATCGATGTTGTCGCCAGTGGTCGGCGGAAGGTGCACGTGCCCGTTGACCTGGGACCGGACCGCAGCGACACACGGATGCACGCCAAGACCGTAGGATCCTACGCAGTGCCGTAGGGGACCGCACCGCCACTTCCCAGTAAATTAGGGACACTGTTGCTCCTGGGGTATCGGCGAGGACCATTCGCAACCGTCTCCATGAAGCTGGGCTACGGTCCCGCACACCGTTACGCCGTCTTCCGCTCACGCCCCAATATCGTGCAGCCCGCCTCCAGTGGTGTCGCGACAGGCGTGAATGGAGGGACAAATGGAGATGTGTCGTCTTCAACGATGAGAGTCGCTTCTGCCTTGGTGCCAATGATGGTCGTATGCGTGTTTGGCGCCGTGCAGGTGAGCGCCACAATCAGGACTGCATACGACCGAGGCACACAGGGCCAACACCCGGCATCGTGGTGTGGGGAGCGATCTCCTACACTGGCCGTACACCACTGGTGATCGTCGAGGGGACACTGAATAGTGCACGGTACATCCAAACCGTCATCGAACCCATCGTTCTACCATTCCTAGACCGGCAAGGGAACTTGCTGTTCCAACAGGACAATGCACGTCCGCATGTATCCCGTGCCACCCAACGTGCTCTAAAAGGTGTAAGTCAACTACCCTGGCCAGCAAGATCTCTGGATCTGTCCCCCATTGAGCATGTTTGGGACTGGATGAAGCGTCATCTCACGTGGTCTGCACGTCCAGCACGAACGCTGGTCCAACTGAGGCGCCAGGTGGAAATGGCATGTCAAGCCGTTCCACAGGACTACATCCAGCATCTCTACGATCGTCTCCATGGGAGAATAGCAGCCTGCATTGCTGCGAAAGGTGGCTATACACTGTACTAGTGCCGACATTGTGCATGCTCTGTTGCCTGTGTCTATGTGCCTGTGGTTCTGTCAGTGTGATCATGTGATGTATCTGACCCCAGGAATGTGTCAATAAAGTTTCCCCTTCCTGGGACAATGAATTCACGGTGTTCTTATTTCAATTTCCAGGAGTGTATCTACGTTGTATTTCTGTACTTGGTTTGTCACAAGTAAAATGTAGCACCTTTATGTTAATGACACTTACAACATAAACTTTCTTATTGACACTTAGAATCCTCAGTTTCCTGGTCTGGCATTTCGAAAGATTGTAATATGTTATTTATTTTTTAATTCGTCTCATTTTTTTCCAGTGATGATATGTCACCATAATTCTCCCTTCTCTATTTTTTCGATATCAATTAGTTATGTTCAAAAAGAGAGAGATTGTTTTTTGAGTCTCATGACAATCGTGAGATCAGCCACTCAGAGGACTTCCACTCTCCATATGTTTTTTCTTCGTGTTTCGAACTCATTTTAGTACATAAACACAATAGGGAACACAGAGAAGATCAGAGACATGAGCAACTGACAAGGATGTTATAGATAGGCCTACTGCCCACAGACGGCGCAATATTTCTCAGGTAGCACAGTATGTTTCAAAAGTTTTCGATCTACTTCATACTACGGGACAATCTCTCACTGTCACACATGTTCAGTATTATTGCAGATCTGGAAATAATGAGCAATAATACTGACCGTGTAGAGGCTATTTTCGGATTATTACTCGTATTTCCTTGTTTCTTGGCTGCGCAGGGTAGTCGCGTGGTCAATGGCGTCTTGTCACGGTTCGCGCAGCTCCCCCCGTCGGAGGTTCGAGTCCTCCCTCGGGCATGGGTGTGTGTGTTGTCCTTAGCGTAAATTAGATTAAGTAGTGTGTAAGCTTAGGGATCGATGACCTCAGCAGTTTGGTCCCATAAGACCTTACCACAAATTTCCAATTTTCCTTGTTTCTTTGTTAGAGCCGCATACACTGAGGAGATAAAAAGACATGGGATATCTCCTTTTGCCCAGCGTGGTGCAGCAACACGACGTGGCATGGACTCAACAAGTCGCTGGAACTCCTCTACAGAAATATTGAACCATGCTGTCTCTATAGCCGTTCATAATTATCGAAGTGTTGCCGGTGCAGGATTTTGTGGACGAAATAACCTCTCAATTATGTCCCATAGATGTTCAATGGGTGGCTAAATCATTCGCTCAAATTATCCAGAATTTTATTCAAATCAATTGCCAACAATTGTGGCACTTTGTCATCCATAAAAATTCCATAGTTGTTTGGGAACATTAAGTCCATTATTGGCTGCAAATGGTCTCTAGGTAGCCGAACATAACCATTTCCAGTCAATGATCAGTTCAGTTGGATAAGAGGACCCAGTCCATTCCATGTAAACAGAGCCCACACCATTATGAAGCCACCACAGTGCCTTGTTGATAAATTGGGTCCATGGCTTTATTGGGTCTGCGCCACACTCAAACCCTACCATCAGTTCTTCCCAACTAAAATCGGGACTCACCTGGCCAGGAAGTGGTTTTCCAGTTGTCCACGGTCCAGTGGCGGCTCATAGATACACATTCAGGGTGTTCACAAATTCTTAAATTCATGCATTAATCCGTTGTACTTCCCACATTGATTTTTGTGGTTTTTCTCACGCAGTGTTGCTTGTGTGTTATCACTGACAACTCTACACAACTCCACTGCTGTCGGTGATTACGTGAAGGCCTTCAGACACAGCATTTCTGTGGTGAGAGATAATGCCTGCAATTTGGTATTCTTGGCATACTATTGACACTGTGGGTCTCGGAATATTGAATTCCCTAACGATTTGCGAAACTGAATGCCCCACGTGTCTGGCTCCACGTTCAAGGTCTGTTCCTGTCGTGCAGTCGTAATTGAAAACCTTCCCACATGACTCACCTAATGACCTAAGTACAAGTGACAGCGGCCGGCCTTAGTGGCCGAGCGGTTAAAGGCGCTACAGTCTGGAACCGCACGACCGCTACGGTCGCAAGTTCGAATCTTGCCTCGGGCATGGATGTGTGTGATGTCCTTAGGTTGGTTAGGTTTAAGTAGTTCTAAGTTCTAGGGGACTTATGACCACAGCAGTTGAGTCCCATAGTGCTCAGAGCCATTTTTGAACCACAAATGACAGCTCTTCCGATGCACTGCCCGTTTATACCTTGTGTATGCAATACTACCGCCATCAGTATGTGTGCTTATCGCTATCCCATGGCTTTTGTTACTTCAGTGTACTTTTGCGTCAACTGCTTCACCGATCTGCACACAAAAGCTTAATAATTGAAACTCCTACAGTTTTTTCCTCGTGTTTTACCTGGAGCTTTGGAAACATGTATCTCTTACGATACAGCTGGTATGTATCTCGTTTTTTATGTAAGTGACTACAGACACGAGAGCTTTTAACCACTACTGTAGATTTGACGATATCCTTGAAGCTTCATCAGTATAATTCTGACATTTTGAACGCTTCTTATTTTCAGTTCACGTTTGTTTAGATGACAGCGAAATCGACTGAAAGTCGTAACTTTCACGTAGAAAAGTACTCCACGACTTCTATTTGCATTGCGAATGTAACAGAATGAGATTTACGAATAAAATGGCATCGTACAACGTCTTTTCACAGTTACTCCTATCCCACTAATAGCTGTTTCTTTTTTTATTCCCTGATCGTATAACTGGCCCTTGACAGAGAGAGAGAGAGATTGGAATATAGTTATTTGTAAACATAAATTATAGAAAAAAAGATAGTTAGGATAGTTATGTATGTTGACATATGCTTCATTGAGAAAGTTTATTATAACAGTAAAATTGACTTACGCCACAGCGTAGAGGGAAGTAGCAATCACGATCCTTGAACATGCAGATAGGTAGTAACTAATGTCATCTTGACATATACGAATAGATCTTCAAGCTAATGCCATAAAAAATTACATAATAATTGCTGTTCTCAGTCAACTCAGTGGCAATGAAACTGAAGATTATCTGTATCTGTATCAGCCGGCCTGTGTGGTCGAGCGGTTCTAGGCGCTTCAGTCTGGAACTGGGCGACCGCTACAGTCGCAGGTTCGAATCCTGCCTCGGGCATGAATGTGTGTGATGTCCTTAGGTTAGTTAGGTTTAAGTAGTTCTAACTTCTAGGGGACTGATGACCTCAGATGTTAAGTCCCATAATGCTCGGAGCCATTTGAACCATTTGTATCTGTATCCCCGACTTCGTGCGGTAACTCACAGGTACAAACTGTTTTCTGCAGTTAATATCTACATAATTTAAAATAACTACCATGTTAAGTTTCTTCCAAGTTGAATAGAAACTTGTAGAAAACATGTAATTCCCTGAGGTGGGTTCAGCCATGTATCGAATGGATGTTCTTCCTTCGTGCGCAGTGATCACTTTCCTTGCAGATATGTATAACACAATGGAAACTCTAGGTTGGAACATCAACAATATAAGGAAGAAGATAGATTGCTGTTCACCGTAAATACGACACACTGAGTTGCAGGCAGGCACAACGAAAAGACTGTTACACATTTAACTTTCAGCTAAATGATTCCTCAGAAAAGAAACCTACACACTTTAATGAACACTAGCAAGCACACCTCACGCACACACGATCGCTATCTCCAGTAGCTCAGATCAGAAAGCAACTGTCACGTTGAACGGAAGCAGCAGTATTTGGGAGGGGGGATTGGGTTGTTGATGTGTATTTGTAGAATGTAGATGGGTGTAATGGATGCATGTGTAGTGTATTTACAGTGTGTAGGTGAGGGTAATGTATGCTTGTACAGTGTAGTGTTGTGTTCATGTTGTGTGTTAATGATGAGAGTAGGGAGAGGGTGAAACCTGGTACCGGCACATAGCCTGCTCCTCTCCCAAAGAGCACGAAGAGGGCCACTGAGCTTAACGTCCCCATCCGATGGACGATCTCCATCAACAGTGTTGAATGTCCTCGCTTCATGAGACACTGTGAAGACAATCGAAATTTAATGCAGAACATTGGCGGAAATACTGGTAACCTGGGACTTCGCATCTTTCCTCCCCTTGCCAGCCAATTACTTTTAATGAAAATTTTATCCACTACTGAGATTCAAATTGGCTTACCTCCGAGTTGAGTGCAAGCATGTGTTAGCACCCTCAACTACAGAGATGCATAATTTAATTGTAATTAAGTTTATTAATCTTTACATTGTATGTGTGCTTTTGTTAGACTTCATCGGGATTGTGAGGATTCTGAAACAGAAAGAGGCCTGAAACAAAGAGAGTCCAATCAGCAAAATTGTTCTCAGCAGTCTAGGGGAAGTTTTCAGATCATTCAACTGAAAAAGCAAGCAGGTGTTGAAGCACCATACCGAAACCACCTTCGTTTTGATAGTGGCAATGTACTGTTTGTCGCATGAACAGATGAACTCCAATAACAAATGAAACAGCTTTACATGGAAAGCCTGAAAGCAGGTATGAAGTCAAATGTAACAAAACTAAAGAAATGTATAATCTCCACACTGAAAAAAAAATTGTCCAACAGTGGATGGCAAATGGCTGATGACACTGACTTCTCACAGGTTGTTGTCAATTTAAATCACAACCTCATGGAATTGATAGATATCTGCAGATGAAAAATTGGTAACCTGTAGCCTCAGGGTTAATCACGACATGCGTTTCACCGAAAAATGTAGAGGTTAGCAGAAGTGTGGTTAGAACCCAAGTAACAAAAATGCTGATACTAAGCAAAAGTAGCATTAATACAGTACTAAAATTTTCTGAAGCATTATTATGCACACTCCACTCAACATATGAAACGTCACACAGAGAGAAGAGATGAGGAAGGAGAATCTCCTCCAACACCCTACCCCATCGCCCCTTTCAACTCACACGCAAAGCACCTACTGCACCTTTGCTTTGTGCTCCATTTGGAGGGTCCACTATCACTAGAGATGCTGTTCATGTTTTATACTGCTCGACAAAAAAAGTAAAGCACCCAGAATGAGCGGAGGAAATGAAATGAAAGGACACTGTTTGAGAAGGTATGTGGTTGAGTCAATCTTACAAAGAACTTGGCAATACATGAGCCCATTTATCAGTATGATGTCGCTCCTCATCTGGATTAGATACATTCACTGATTAGCATGGGAAGGCCATTGTATTTCACCCTGAAGCTAGCTGAGCTGTCGTTTGTACTCAGGTGATTCATGTGAGAAGGTTTCCGACGTGATTATGGCCGCACGGCGGAAATTAATAAGACTTTGAACGCGGGATTGTTGTTGGAGCTAGACGCTTGGAACACTCCATTTTGGAAACCGTTAGATAATTCAATATTCCGAGATCCACAGTGTTAAGAGGTTGTCAAGAATGGCCAATTTCAGATATTACCTCTCACCACAGGCAACGCAGCGGCTGACGGCCTTCACTTAATTGACAGAGAGCAGCAGAGTCTGCTTAGAGTTGTCAGTGCTAACAGACAAGCAACACTGCGTGAAATAACAGCAGGAATCAACGTTGGACGAACAACGAACGTATCCGTTAGGACAGTGTGGCGAAATTTGGTATTAATGGGCCGTGGCGCTAGACCACAGACGGGAGTATCTTTGCTAACAGCACGGCATCTCCTGGAGTGCTTCTCAGGGGCTCGTGACCATATCGGCTGGACCCTAGACGACTGGAAAACCGTGGTCTCGAGAGATGAGCGCCGATTCCAGTTGGTAAGAGTAGCTGGTAGGGTTGAAGTGTGGCGCATTCTGGACAATTTTAATTAATGGGCCGTGGCGCTAGACCACAGACGGGAGTATCTTTGCTAACAGCACGGCATCTCCTGGAGTGCTTCTCAGGGGCTCGTGACCATATCGGCTGGACCCTAGACGACTGGAAAACCGTGGTCTCGAGAGATGAGCGCCGATTCCAGTTGGTAAGAGTAGCTGGTAGGGTTGAAGTGTGGCGCATTCTGGACAATTTGAGTGAATGATAATCTGGAGTGTGATACTGCTGACAGATGGTTAATTCGGTACGTGTATCATGAGAAAGACCACCTGAATTGTGGTCCTTTTCTGCGATTGGCTGTTCGGAAGCAGTGCGCCAAAGTGATAAATCTCTGCTATTAATATTAGAAAACTAAACAGTGAATCACACGCATTTCATACTCTGAAGTGCCAAAGAAACTGGTATAGGCAGGCATATTAAAATACAGAGATATGTGAACAGGTAGAATACGGCGCTGCGGTCGGCAACGCCTATATAAGACAACAAGTGTCTGACGCAGTTGTTAGATCGATTACTGCTGCTACAATGACACGTTATTAAGATTTAATTGAATTTGAATGTGGTGTTATAGTCGGCGCACGAGCGATAGAACACAACATCTCCGATGTAGCGATGAAGTGGGGATTTTCCCGTATGACCATTTCACGAGTGTACCGTGAATATCAGGAATCTAGTAAAAGACAAATCTCCGACATCGCTGCGCGTGGAAAAAGATTCTGCAGGAGCGGGACCAACGACAATTTAAGAGAATCGTTCAACGTGACAGAAGTGCAACCCTTCCGAAAAATTGCTGCAGATTTCACTGCTGGACCATCAACAAGTGTCAGCGTGCGAACCATTCAACGAAATATCATCGATATGGGCTTTTGGAGCAGAAGACCCATTCATGAACCCCTGATGACTGCACGATACTATAAGCTTTATGCCTCCCCTTGGCCGTCAACACCGACATTGGTCAGTTGATGACTGGAAACATGTTGCCTGGTTGGACTAGTCTCGTTTCAAATTGTATCGAGCGGATGGACGTGTTTGGGTATGGGGACAACCTGGTGAACCCATGGAGCTTGCATGTCAGCAAGGGACTGTTCAAGCTGGTGGAGGCTCTGTAATGGTGTAGTGCATGTGCAGTTGGAGTGATATGGAATCCCTGAAACGTCTAGATACGATTCTGACAGGTGACACGTACGTAAGCATCCTGTCTGATCGTATACATCCATTCATCTCCATTGTGCATTCCGAACGACTTGGGCAATTCCAACAGGACAATGCGACGCCCCACAAGTCCAGAATTGCTCTAGGAACACTCTTCTTAGTTTAAACACTTCCACTGGTCACCATACTCCCCAGACATGGATATAATTGAGCATATCTGGGATGGCTTGCAATGTGCTGTTCAAAAGAGATCTTCACCCGCTCGTACTCTTATGGACTTATGGACAACCTTTCAGGATTCTTGGTGTCAGTTCCCTCCAGCACTACGACAGACATTAATCGAGTCCATGCCACGTCGTGTTGCGGCACTTCTGCGGGGGCCCTACGCTACATTAGGCAGGTGTACCAGTTTCTTTGGCTCTTCAGCATATAAAAGCATCTCTCAATAACAGGCTTTCATGTCATTGTTTGAAAAGTGTTGATTACCAGTAGAATAATAAGCACGCTGGGGATCTTTGGGTCGCATCTAAGTTGGATAGTGGGCAAGGTGGTTCACCTGTCACCATACAATTCACATTAGAGCTCGATCGGCAGTCTTGGAGGACATACATGTTGTTGCCGTGGTCGATACCTGTTAAGACTTAATTAAGATCCCTATCAGCAGTCTCGAAGGACAGATATGTTGTCTGCCGCAATCGGTACCAGTTAAGATTAATAAGCAATATCTAGGTAGTAAATGTAAGTGCTCAATCGGCAGTCTCGGAAGACAGATATGTTGTCTGCCGCTGTCGGTATTAATTACAACTTAATTAGCAATCTCTGATTTGTACATGTAAGAGCTCGATGGGCAGTTAAAAGAGGACAGGCATGGCGTCTGTTGCGGTCGCTGTTGGTTAAGAACTTAATTAGCAATTCCTGTTTTTGGACATGTGATTGAGAACTAGTCTGATAGTACTTACACAAACACGCAGTTCATTATTTTGTTTATTCTCCGTGAAAGTGTTAAGAATAGAAATTATTTGTGATTCTTAAAGTGGACTATAACTGTGCAGCTTCTTGTATTCTGCTAATAAAAAGCGAGTGACATCCCGTTCAAAATTTAATTCTTTATACAATACCAGTTCATCAACATTTTATTACAACGTCAAGATAACGGATCAAGACTGACGCGCTGCTTTCTGCGCCGGGGACGACTACAGGAGACTGCAGGTTGATAAATACAGGGTTACTACAAATGATTGAAGCGATTTCACAGCTCTACAATAACTTTATTATTTGAGATATTTTCACAATGCTTTGCACACACATACAAAAACTCAAAAAGTTTTTTTAGGCATTCACAAATGTTCGATATGTGCCCCTTTAGTGATTCGGCAGACATCAAGCCGATAATCAAGTTCCTCCCACACTTGGCGCAGCATGTCCCCATCAATGAGTTCGAAAGCATCGTTGATGCAAGCTCGCAGTTCTGGCATGTTTCTCGGTAGAGGAGGTTTAAACACTGAATCTTTCACATAACCCCACTGAAAGAAATCGCATGGGGTTAAGTCGGGAGAGCGTGGAGGCCATGACATGAACTGCTGATCATGATCTTCACCACGACCGATCCATCGGTTTTCCAATCTCCTGTTTAAGAAATGCCAAATATCATGATGGAAGTGAGGTGGAGCACCATCCTGTTGAAAGACGAAGTCGGCGCTGTCGGTCTCCAGTTGTGGCATGAGCCAATTTTCCAGCATGTCCAGATACACGTGTCCTGTAACGTTTTTTTCGCAGAAGAAAAAGGGGTCGTAAACTTTAAACCGCGAGATTGCACAAAACACGTTAACTTTTGGTGAATTGCGAATTTACTGCACGAATACGTGAGGATTCTCTACCGCCCAGATTCGCACATTGTATCTGTTCACTTCACCATTAAGAAAAAATGTTGCTTCATCACTGAAAACAAGTTTCGCACTGAACGCATCCTCTTCCATGAGCTGTTGCAACCGCGCCGAAAATTCAAAGCGTTTGACTTTGTCATCGGGTGTCAGGGCTTGTAGCAATTGTAAATGGTAAGGCTTCTGCTTTAGCCTTTTCCGTATGATTTTCCAAACCGTCGGCTGTGGTACGTTTAGCTCCCAGCTTGCTTTATTCGTCGACTTCCGCGGGCTACGCGTGAAACTTGCCCGCACGCATTCAACCGTTTCTTCGCTCACTGCAGGCCGACCCGTTGATTTCCCCTTACAGAGGCATCCAGAAACTTTAAACTGCACATACCATCGCCGAATGGAGTTAGCAGTTGGTGGATCTTTGTTGAACTTCGTCCTGAAGTGTCGTTGCACTGTTATGACTGACTGATGTGAGTGCGTTTCAAGCACGACATACGCTTTCTCGGCTCCTGTCGCCATTTTGTCTCACTGCGCTCTTGAGCGCTTTGGCGGCAGAAACCTGAAGTGCGGCTTCAGCCGAACAAAACTTTATGACTTTTTCTACGTATCTGTAGTGTGTCGTGACCATATGTCAATGAATGGAGCTACAGTGAATTTATGAAATCGCTTCAATCATTTGTAATAGCCCTGTATTATTCAGAACTTACGCATTCCACTTAGGGCGGTGGAAGCAACCAGGCATCTCTCGAGTATTGCAACCTTAGTACAAATGAGATCAGTGACACCGCATCTACGGTAACAAGGAGAAAGTATGAAGGAAGGGAATTTTCGAGGGAAGGGGTTTATCGTACACATATAAATTCCTCTCTTTCACTTGCCGTAATGATCAGAGTTCGGAAGTTGGGGCCCTTAGTTTGATGGCTGGTGAGGTTAAGGCGGAAATTGACTAGATTTTCGCTTATACCCTTCGACTGGGTTGTTTTCAGGCTATGGTCCCTTACGTCAAACTTTTACATTTACCCTTCTCGATCATCGCTGAAAGTTTGTAACATCATCACGGAATCACCGTGTATATTTTGAAATCGATATACTCTGTGTAAATCACGGGTAAAAACAGCAAATACTCTTTTCAGTTTACATATTACAGACGATCACAAAGACAGATTTTCTATTAAACCTCATGGCATTCATCTCGGTTCAAAATTAGCGTGGAAAAGACATACCGAATAAACACTGATGAGCCAGAACGGGATGGACACATGCTTCATAGCGTGTTGATCCACATTTGGAAAGCAACACAGCAGTGATTGTGCATGGCCTGGATTTGACAGTTCCTTAATAGGTTGCTGGAGGTATGTGGCATGAAATGTTCATGCACAGGTCACGCAATTCCCGTAAATTACGAGCTGATGGTTTGTGGGAGAGGCCCTGGCGCCATACAGGGTTCCAGATATCTTCCATCGGGTTCAGATGAAGAATCTGGTGGGTAAGACATCAACGTGAGTTCAATGGCATGAACCTCAGACCACTAAAGCACAGTTTTTGGCCTTGTGACACAGATAGCTGTCTTGCTGGAAGATGCCATCGCCACCGGGGAAGACATTAAGCATGAAGCTCCACAATAATGTTCACGTAGTCCGCACCTGCCACGGTATCTTTGATGATTATCACAAGTTCCAGCGAAGCTGGGGCGAATGTCTTCCACTCCATAACACAGCCTGCGTCAGTTCGTGCATGTATCGACCAGCCATTCGTCTATATGATGGCGTTTCTGGACATGGCTGTCGACTTGGTGTAACAAGAAACTTAAGTCATCCGAGCAGGCGACACGTTTCCATCTATCCACGTTCAAATCTCGATGATGATGTGTCCACTGCAATCGTAATTCACGACGTTGTTGGATAAACATGGAAAGAAGTACGGATCGTCTAAGGACGAGCCCTATGTTCAACAACATGTGCTGAAAGCTGTGCTCTGAAACCCTTGAGCCTGCACCATCATTATACTCTGTTGTCAGATTAGAGCCTATCCTGCTTTACAGAGCAGGCAAGCCTCTGACCTCTGCTTCCTGTGATGAGGCGTGGACGTCCAATGACTTGTCACCCACTCGTGGTTTCACCCTCTTTCATCCACTTTACGTAGGTACTCAAGAGAGCAGTAGCCCCGGTACTGGACCATAACAATCAGCTCTTCGTCAAAAGTCGTTTATGTCAGTGAATTTCCCCATTTGCGGCCTGTATCGTGGGTAAATGATTCCCCCATTTTTCTCTGTTTCGCCTACATATTTTCCTTACGTGCCCACGTGGCATTCAATCTCGCGGTGGGCAGCGGTCATAATGTTCTGCCGCACGGGGTAGCCAAGCGGTCTGGGCGCCTTGCCACAGTTCGCGCAGCTGCCCCTTCGGAAGTTCGAGTCCTCCCTCGGGCATGTGTGTGTGTGTTGTCCTTAGCGTAAGTTAGTTTAAGCTAGATTAGGTTGTGTGTAAAGCTAGGAACCGATGAATGTTCGAATGTGTGTGAATTCCTAAGGGACCAAATTGCTGAGGTCAGCGGTCCCTACCTTACACACTACTTAGACTAACTTAAACTAACTTATGCAAAGAACGACACACATGCCCATGCCCCAGGAGGACTCGAACCTCCGGCGGGAGGGGCCGCGCAATCCGTTACATGGCGCCCCAAACCGCGCGGCCACTCCGCGCGGCGGGATCGATGACCTCAGCACTTTGATCCCCCGGGATGGTTCCTTTGAAAGGGCACGGCCGACTTCCTTCCCTAGTCCGATGAGACCGATGACCTCGCTGTTTGGTCTCCTTCAATAAAAACAAAAAAATGACTCTGAGCACTATGGGGCTTAACTTCTAAGGTCATCAGTCCCCTAGAACTTAGAACTACTTAAACCTAACTAACCTAAGGACATCACACACATCCATGCCCGAGGCAGGATTCGAACCTGCGACCGTAGCTGCCGCGCGATTCCAGACTGTAGCGCCTTTAACCGCTTGGCCACCGCGGCCGGCCCATAAAAACAACCCCAACTTTGATCCCATAGGAACTTACCACAAATTTCTAAATTTCAGGGCCGGCCGGAGTGGCCGAGCGGTTCTAGGCGCTCCAGTCCGGAGTCGCGCTGCTGCTGCGGTCGCAGGTTCGAATCCTGCCTCGGGCATGGATGTGTGTGATGTCCTTAGGGTAGTTAGGTTTAAGTAGTTCTAAGTTCTAGGGGACTGATGAGCCCAGCAGTTAAGTCCCGTAGTGCTCAGAGCCATTTTCTAAATTTCAAACGTTTTGGTTTTTCAGGGTAAGTGTACAAATTTAGCATGTGTTACCTATTTACTAAGCAAACTTATGTCCTGTGTTAGAGATAAGTTATATCAGTACATTGAGTGACTTCTTCCACATCTGCTTAACATACTTAGTTGTCTCATGTGGCATTTCGTCTGACCCAAAAACAAAATTGCAGAGGAGCTATCAGATATTATCGTGAAGTCGAAATTAACGAGTCCTGTTCATCGCAATTGAAAAAAAAAATAGAATTACCAACAGTTACATCCCTCTTTATGCTAAATTGCTTGATACATTCAAAGAAAAACCATCGTAATGTTCACCACTACGACACGTCAAAACAGCAAATCGACGTTGTAGCAAGCAAACTTTAGAAAACTCAAGAACGTAACCCACAAATGGGTTTACAATTATATTTAAAGCACAACCAGTATAAGCATTGGTGTTTCACTAAAAGCCTGGCCGCGGTTCACGACGCGGCGGCTGCCAGCGTTTTTCAGCGGCGAGGGACGCCTCACAGGAAGCGATTCCCACAAAGTGGCTGACGGCGGTACACGAGGAAAATGAGTTTTTCGAATTTCTTGCTGTAAAAAATACTGAATGTAAGTGAAGAAAAACTACGCCAACTTCTGTAGTTACTTTTTCGGTAGAGATTCTCTTCTTCTTTTAAGAAATTAAAAACCACTTCTTTCGGATTTTTGCGGTTTCGTCACCATAAAATACTTCTCGTTCGATTCTGAAGAAACTAATCGACACAAAAAGTTGATATCTCCAAATCCTATAGTTTCACATTATAGTTTGAAGATGAAGTGTCTATTATGTCGAAGTTGGTCATAGTAACTGTGATACTTGCTTTCCAAGTACTATGTAGCATAAATTGTGAAGGGTTTGCAGTGAAATATGTAGTCGCTGGCGGCTTTACGTTTAGTCCGTTCTAGATGATATTTTGCTGCGAACTAATTGTAGTTAACACACCGAAATTGTTTTTGAAGTTGGAAAAAAAGCCATATCTCAGCACAGTACGGAGGAAATAGAAGTCGAACTATTTCATTTGTTCGCGCTGGCGAAAAGAGCGCTGCCGAGGCGCGATACGGCCAAGTACCGTAGCCTGAGGCTCAGTTGTGACCAATTCGTGTTAATGGTTCAAAAGGCTCTAAGTACCATGGTCATCAGTCCCCTAGACTTAGAACTACCTAAAACTAACTAACCTAAGGGCATCAGACACATCCATGCCCGAGGCAGGATTCGAACCTGCGACCGCAGCAGCAGCGCGGCTCCGGACTGAAGCGCCTAGAATCGCTCGGCCACCGCGGCCGGCCTTCGTCTTAATACTCGCACCTTTTTCAAATTAGTGATCGCGGATTGTTATTGTAGTTACTAGTGGAAGAAAATGATGAAAATGAAAACTATACTGCTTTATTTATCTCTCATTCTGTTGTAATGGCGCTTTTCCATTCTCCTGTCAAATACGAACAAATGCAGAATAGTTGCCATTTCACTTCAGGTAGAACGCTCTACTGTTGTCAAGACAGAAAAGCAAGTTTGCATTAAAATATGACACGTTTTGCACAACTAACAGATTAGATGAATTGTGTCAACATTTATCAAGCTGACCCTGTTGTAGCTACAGAGACATTCTCTCTAGTCTATCATAACGCAGTTATACTATGTTGCATTTTCAGTAAAGGGTAGTTTCGTACTCTGCTACAGTATTACATTTGAGTAAATGAATACCTTCATAGGAAAGGGAATCAAGCGACACCTCTACAAAACTGTATCCAAGACCTAATTTCTTTTTTGTGTATCCAGATATAATTATGCATCTATACTACGCAAACCGCTGCTACGTGCGTGGAAGTGGGTATGTTCTTTTGTACCAGTTGAAAGGGCTTTTCCCCGTTCCATTCACGTATGGAGCGCGGGAAAAATAACTTTAAACGCCTCTGTGCGCGCTGTAATGAGTCTAACCTTGTCACGCGATCCACGTGGGAGCGCAGTCACCATTTAAAACCGGTTCTTGAAACTTTGTAAGAAGGTTTTCTCAGGCTAGTTCACTCAGTATCTCAGTGACTCCCCGCAGGTCAAACAAGCCTGTGACAATTCGTGCTGCTCTGATCTGTACACGTTCAATATCGCCTGTTAGTCCTGTTTCGTATGGGTTCCACACACTTGAGCAATATTCTAGGATAGCTCAGGTTAGTGGTTTGTAAATAACCGTCTTTGTAGACTGATTGCATTTCCCCAGTATTTTACCAATGAACCCGCATCTGAGACCTGCACTGCCCTAATGGTTACCAGGCTTATGTGATCGTTCCATTTCATATCCCTACAAAGTATTGCAACTAGGTATTTGTATGACTTGGCTGGCTCTATGTGTGACTTGTTGATATTACAGTCATAGGCTACTTCGTTTTTTCGTTTTGTGAAGGGCACAATTTTACATTTCTGAACAATTAAAGCAACTTACCAACGCGTGCACCATTCAAATTTTAGTAATACCTCAATGAATATTTACGCAGTTTCTTTCAGATAATACTTCACAACAGATTACATGATTTGCAAAAATCTGAGGCTACTATTAATATTATTCGCAAGGTCATAAAGACACAACACAAACAGCAAAGGTCTCAACACACTTCCTGCGGTGAACCTGAATTAGGTCAATATCCCTTGATGACTCCCCATCCAAGATAGCAAGATTTGCTAACAAAAGCTGCTCACTCCAGTCACAAATTTCGCTTGATACCCCATACGATAGTACTTTTGATAATAGGTATAGGTGTAGTACTGTGTCAGATGCTTTTCGGAAATCGAGACATATTGCATCCGACTAACTGCATTAATTTTGGCTTTCAGTATGTCTTGTGACAGAAGTGTGAGTTAAGTTTCACATGATCGACGTTTTCAAAATCCGTGCTGGTTGGCATGTAGGAGGTCATTCTCTCCGAAACACCTTTTTATATTTGAGCTCAGAATGTGTTCCAAGATACAACAAATTTACGTGAAAGATATTGGACGGTAGTTCTGTGAATCACTTCTGCTACTCTTCATCAAATTACTGGGCACAGTTTTTTGTTAGAGGAATTTACGAAAGATTATAGTTAACACTGGGGGAAGGGGGGGGGGGGCTAACTCTGCCGCAGTATAAAATTTGATAGGGATTCCATCGGCTTTGGAGCTTTGTGCAATTTTAACGAGCAGGTAAGCCCTTCACTGATTGCAAATGTTAAGCATACAACTTCTCGTAAGATGGGAGGTATTGCCTTAAATTGTATTATAACACAAGTGTATGGAATAACATCTTCGGTTGTTGGTGTTGGATACAAGCAACGAAATAATTTGTTTTGAGATCAGTAATACCTTTTGAAGCTACATAAGTTTCGTTTGAATGCGACACGTAACTGTTTTACATGAAGTTCGATTTTTTACGTGTTGCTTTCCAATTTTATCACATAGTGCTTACATTGTTGCTGTAATATCTTTCAGATTCTTAAGGTGTAATGTGCAATAGCTGATTTCCAGCACTTAATTCTGTACTGTACTTCATTTTATGTAACTTATTGCATGTGTGAAAATGAAAATTTTTGCAAAAATATTCACCATTTTGAATCAGTTTAGCACCTACATTGAAGCGCCTAAAAAACCGTATAGGCATGCGTAGAGACATGTACACAGGCAGAATACGGCGCTGCGGTCGGCAATGCTTTATAAGACAAGTGTCTGGCGCAGTTGTTAGATCGGTTACTGCTGCTACAATGGCAGATTATTAAGATTTAAGTGAATGTTATGTTCGGCGCACGAGTGATGGGACACAACATCTCCGACGTAGCGATGAAGTGGAGATTTTCCCGTACGACCATTTCACGAGTGTACAGTGAGTAAAAAATCAAATCTCCGACATCGCTGCGGCCGCAAAAATATCCTGCAAGAACGGGACGAACGACGACTGAAAATCGTTCAACGCACTGAAGTGCAACATTTCCGCAAATAGCTGCAGATTTCAATGCTGGACCAACAACAAGCGTCAGCGTGCCAACCATTCAACGAAAAATCATCGATATGGGCTTTGGGAGCCGAAGGCCAGCACGTGTACTCTTGATGACTACACGGCACATAGCGTTACGCCTCGCCTGTGCCCGTCAACACTGACATTGGACTACTGATGACTGGAAACGTGTTGTCTGGTCGGACGAGTCTCTTTTCAAATTGTATCGACCGGATGGACGAGTACGGGTACGGAGACAACCTCATGAATCTATGGACCCTGCATGTCAGCAGGGGACTGTTCAATCTGGTGCAGGCTCTGTAATGGTGTGGGGCGTGTGCAGTAGGAGCGATAGGGGACCCCTGAAACGTCTAGATACGACAGTGACAGGTGACACGTTCGTAAGCATCCTGTCTGATCACCTGCATCCATTCATGTCCATTGTGCATTCCGAAGGACTTAGACAATTCCAGTAGGACAATGCGACACCCGCACGTCCAGAACTGCGACAGAGTGGCTGCTGAAATACTCCTCTGAGTTTAAAAACTTCGGCTGGACACCAAACTCCCCAGACATGAACATTATTGAGCATATCTGGGATGGCTTGCTACGTCGTGTTGAGAAGAGATCTTCACCCGATCGTACTCTTACGAACTTATGGACAGCCCTGCAGAATGCATGGTGTCATTTCCACCCAGCACTACTTTCAGATATTAGTCAAGTCCATGCCATGTAGTGTTGCGGCACTCTGCGTCTTCGCGGGGGGCCCAACACGATGTTAGGCAGGTATTACCAGTTTCTATGGCTCTTCAGTGTATATCCCTCCATGTTTCGGTCCTCTTCAAAATGTTCTTATAACGTACTAGAAGTTGCACTTCTTCACCTGTTCGATAAGTCTCACCGATACGACAGATTTGCTGGCTCAGCCGTCACTGTGAGAGGCAAAAAATGCGGCTGCGGGTACTCACTGCTGCCATCCATGACGGTGAATCTGTAATTTGAGACAGACAGGCGCTCGCTGCGGCGGCAAGACCGCGCCCTCTGTGTGAATCGACACGATGTAACAAGACGCATTTCAACGACGCCAGCAGTGTGCAGATGCTCAAGGTCGCGGACTGCGCGGTCAGACGGTTTCGTGTGTTTAGAAACATCATATAAAATGTCTCAGAGCAAAGGCATTTTATTCGATATATTAATTCGAAATGTGTCCTAACGATGATCTTTGAAGTGTGAACGTTGATTCATTTATATTTGCATGATGGCGTGTGTGTAAATGAATACAAGAGCATCGCAGGATCTGGGCAAGGAGCAAGAGGAAATTCATATCAATTTCGCGGTGAACAGCGAAACAGTTTTTGAGATTTCACGACAATCGGTGTACACTTGCAAATAGTCAGTATCCAATACATGTAGGGCCTTCCTTGAACTAATATTGAATTGATACGTCTGTTTTTGTGGGAATGTGCCCACAAATGAATATGTCAAGTATTGTTTGGTGGACACATTATGTTTTGGTAAATAATGGTAATAGTCGATTAATATGTGTATCTCCCAATGTCTTTTTCGCGATGTGTATATGATGTACGACCATAATTTAGTAATTCCACGTGCTGTATTAATCCGATTAGCGTTGATAAACAACTTTGGAACGTTTTTACAGTGTTAGCTATACCGCATATTTAGTCTGCCATCGTAAAGGTTACATGTGATATGGTAGAATCGGCGATTATTGTTTCAAAATGGGGCACAGAATTTGCATTAATTTTTGCTATAAGAACGGAATAAAGTGCAGCAAAGTGTTAGAAACATTAATTTTTACTTCTGTAGAGTCGACAGTGAGTAAAACAATGATTTGCGCGTGGTAAAAGCGTTTCGAAGAAGGCCGTGAAAGCCGCTGGAGCGCACTGTACGCCACAGTAGCTGAGCACATAAGATCGTGGAAAATGTGAAGGAAGTGACTATGAACGATCGCCGGATCACACGCACAGAAGTCGCTGACGATGTTGGAATATCAATTGGCTTGTGTCATGAAATTTTTTGACTGTTTTGTGTATGTAATTTAAGAGAAAAGCCGGCCGCGGTGGTCTAGCGGTTCTAGGCGCGCAGTCCGGAACCGCGCGACTGCTACGGTCGCAGGTTCGAATCCTGCCTCGGGCATGGATGTGTGTGATGTCCTTAGGTTAGTTAGGTTTAAGTAGTTCTAAGTTCTAGGGGACTGACGACCACAGATGTTAAGTCCCATAGTGCTCAGAGCCATTTGAATCATTTTTTAAGAGAAAAATTTGTTCCAAACTTGTTGAATTTCTAACAGAAAAAGCGGCGAGTGTAAGTTGGCCAGATGAAATCAACAAGGACGCAGAACTACTGAAATGTGTCATAATAGGTGATGATGAAACATGGGTTTACGGATATGACGTTGAAGGCAAGACGTTCGTGCAATGCTGAACAAAAGCAGATATAAAAACAAATCATTCAACATTGACTGGGCCGTTTCAAAATGAACCTGGCTGATTTCGTGCGCCTGCATTACTGTTGACGAAATGGAAGTATCACCTTTTGCCAGCAAAAGAAGTGAACTTAAAGCATTGAGTAGACAACAAAGATTTAGCACGAAAACTGGCGAAGTCTATTTTCATCGCCGGCCGCGGTGGTCTCGCGGTTCTAGGCGCGCAGTCCGGAACCGTGCGACTGCTACGGTCGCAGGTTCGAATCCTGCCTCGGGCATGGCTGTGTGTGATGTCCTTAGGTTAGTTAGGTTTAAGTAGTTCTAAGTTCTAGGGGACTGATGACCACAGCAGTTGAGTCCCATAGTGCTCAGAGCCATTTGAACCATTTTTCTATTTTCATCTTTCCGGAAAGCTAGGCGAGTACACTCACGTCCAGAAAAAAAGAGTCCATTCAGCAGCTACACTCATGCTCATAAATTAAGGATAATTGCAGTTTGTGGTGCCACACAACGTGGCACTACACAAAACTGGCGCTAATAGCATAGGCACATAGAGAACACACACGACACAGATCTGTAAGTCCACGGTATTGGTGATATGTTGAGAAAACCGTCCCTAAACACATGTGCTACAGAACGCCACTGTTTGCTGAGCATGTACCCCGACATCAATATGGGATATGATCACCATGCACACCTACACAGGCCGCACAACGGGTTGACACACTCTGTATCAGGTAGTCGAGAAGTTTATGGGGTATAGCCTCCCATTCTTGCACCAGTGCCTGTTGGAGCTCCTGAAGTGTCGTAAGGGTTTGAAGACGTGCAGCAATACGTCGACCGGGACCATCCCAGACATGCTCGATGGGGTTAGGTCTGGAGAACAGGCAGGCCACTCCATTCGCCCGATATCTTCTGTTTCAAGGTACTCCTCCACGATGGCAGCTCGGTGGGGCCGTGCGTTATCATCCATCAGGAGGAAGGTGGGACCCACTGCACCCCTGAAAAGGCGGACATACTGGTGCAAAATGACGTCCCAATACACCTGACCTGTTACAGTTCCTCTGTCAAAGACATGCACGGGTGTACGTGCACCAATCATAGTCCCACCCCACACCATCAAACCACGACCTCCATATGGGTCCCTTTCAAGGACTGTTCAGACTATACCTGGACTCGTCCGTGAACATAACCTGAAACCATTTACTTTGTTCTTGACAGCAGGCTTTACGGGCTCTCCTGCGACCAGGGTTCGGTGGAAAGCACCTTGCAGGTCTCTGGGCGAATAAACCATGTCTGTTCAGTCGTCTGTAGGTTGTGTGTCTGGAGACAACTGTTCCAGTGGCTGCAGTAAGCTCCTGAGCAAGGCTACCCACTGTACTCCATGGCCCTCTGCGAGCACTGATGGTGAGATATCGGTCTTCTTGTGGTGTTGTACACTGCGGACGTCCCGTACTGTAGCGCCTGGACACGTTTCCTGTCTGCTGGAATCATTGCCATAATCTTGAGATCACACTTTGTGGCACACTCAGGGCCCGTGCTACGACTTGCTGTGTTAGACCATCCCCCAGTTGCTCTAGTATTTTACCCCTCATAACGTCATCAATATGTGTTCTTTGTGCCATTTTCAACACACAGTCACCATTAGCATGTCTGAAAACGTCTGCACACTTAACTCGCTGCACCGTACTCTGACATGCACCGACACACCTCTGCGTATGTGGAGAGCTGCCAGCGCCACTGTGCGACGACTTGCAGGTCAAATGCACCGCATGGTCATACCCCGAGGTGATTTAAACCCGCAAACCGCCCACCAGAGCGTTGTTTCACCATGTATCAGCATTATCCTTAATTTATGAGCATGAGTGTAGAAACAGGACGTTCACATTCACAGGTCATTTACATCAGTATGTTCTGCAGAAACGATTAGCATTTCAGTCACCTCAGTGCAGCACGTGTCCTGTTGTCTAGTAGGCACAGGGTCGGCCATGGGCTCTGACAACTTGTTCCACGCGTGATAGCATCGACCCGCTTAAGGTGTAAATGGCGTCCTGTGGTATAGCCCCGCATGCTGCATTCACCTAGTTCCAAAGTTCATCTGTGGTGGTTGGCATTGAGTCACAGCAGCCTGTCGTTTCACCATATCTGACATATTTTCGATTGCCGACAAGTCTGGTGATCTGGCTGGTCAGAGGTAAAGGCTGACATTCTGGGTCACCAAGAAGGCACGTGTTTGTGCAACAGTAGTGCATTGTTTTGCTGCAAGATGGCGTCTGGGGATGTGCAGAAAGGGTATGACTATGGGTCACAGAATGTCATTCATGTAGGTTACACTGTCACAGTACCCTGGACACACACCGGCTATGATTCGTGGTTGTACCCAATAGCATCCCATACTTTAAGGCCTCGAGTTGGTGCTGTATATTTCGTGCGAATGCAGTCACTGTAATGCCGCTCCCCTGGATGCAGCAAAACAAAATGCGGCCACCATTTACAAATAAACAGGATTTGGATTCGTCCGATAACACTATCTAATGCCATTCCTGTCCCCAGTAACGTCGTTCCATACACCATTGCGGTCTAGTATGTTTCTGCACATTTGTCAAACGTAGGCGGAAAAGTGGACGACGCGCATGTAACCCAAGCCGTAATATACGGCGACGGACTGTCACCTCTGATAGCGTAGATGTGTTACACTGCTCCACTGTTGCGCCAGAGGCGAGGAGGATGCAGATCTGCCCTGCAGTGCCATTCGGATTGGAGGGGTGCGAGGGCGGGGGGAGGGGTGCGACCTGACCCACCTCGTCGTGTTTTACGGCCTTCCGATTGTGCACACGCCAGTTGCACTGCCAAAACACTTGGTCCGACACGAGCAGACATCACATTCTCTCATACCATAATGCATGCTCTTTAAAACTCACTAATTTGACGGTACGGTTCGCGCATACGTTTGCGAGGCATCCTGCACGTCTGCTCCTGTTACCTTCGGTTTATAGCGACAACGAGAGCCGCAGGCACATTTTATAGGTAGGTGGTGTTGCGCCGCGATATCGATGTTGACCTTGAACCCGCGGGCCGACATGGTTCAAGTGCTATTCATTTCTGCAGAAAATGATAATATGCATGTTCTGTGAATATGAACGTACTGTCTCTAGTCGCTCAAGGTGTTATGTTTTTTTTCCTTCTTCTTCTTTCGCCGGCCGGTGCGGCCGAGCGGTTCTAGGCGCTTCAGTATAGAACCGCGCGACCGCTACGGACGCAGGTTCGAATCCTGCCTCGGGCATGAATGTGTGTGACGTCCTTAGGTTAGTTAGGTTTAAGTAGTTCTAAGTCTAGGGCACTGATGACCTCAGATGTTAAGTCCCACAGTGCTCAGAGCCATTTGAACCATTTGTTCTGTTTTTTCTGAACATGAGTGTATTTTCTAAGATTCAAAAATGATTACTCATATTGATTACAATAAAATTAAAAATACCAAATACCGTACCGGTACTACGAAATCTGCTGGGCAAAGTTAATGAAAACTGAGAAGTGGTTTATATTTAGTGAAGAACATATCCGTCCTTCTCCAGGGAAATGTGCTTTAGGAGATGGGAAATTAAAAGGTTTGGCAGGAAAAAGAAATAAGTCTTTCAGTACCAAGTGGTAAAAGTTCTCCTTCTCTCCGTAGTTGAAGACTATCTCCTGAAACACTATGTAACCTCAAACAATTCACACACATAAAGCGTTCCCAGAAGTGGCAGCCACATTAAGTGGATGAACAAGGTTTCTTTGCCAAGCAAACCTCTATATTGTAAGTCTGCAGTGTATCCAATCCGTATTACTCATCTTCTATCCCATTTTATGGTTCTTGGTTCACGAATGTAGTTGCAGAATGCCGACCTAATGGCTTCAAGGGACAACAAAAATTTCTATTTTCAATATTTCATATAATTATTGACCGAATTTAAAAAATTAAAATGCTATCATAATCCACCCATTAAGGAGTATTATCTTCTATTAAAGATTTAACGCAGTAAGACAAGTATTACAATTAGAAACAGTGTATAGGCTATACAGCATCCAGTTACAATAATGCGACCACTTGTGAAGAGCATGAATAACCACCCTTTGCAGCGCGGACCACGGCGAGACTTGCAGGAAGAGTGAATGAGATTCTAGAAGGTACCGACAGGGGTATGGAGCAATGACGGCTTCAGTGGCGTGGTGGCCAGATGCGCTGGGTTTCTCGGTTCATGATCCATTGGTGCGAACAACCTGATTAAGATGGTAAACTGATTCACAGTTGGGCTTAAATTTGGGGAGTCTGGTAACCAGGCAGGTACGGTAAGCTCATCCTGCTGTTCTTTGCGTCATGCACATACACAGTGAGCTGTGTGACACCTCACAATGGCCTACCGGTAGAAGCCATTATGCCGAGGAAAACCAAACAGCATGTAGAGGTGGACATGGTCCCCAAGGATGTAAGTATACTTGTATTGATCCATTGTTCCTTCCAGAATGACGAGAACATCCACGGAATGCCACGAAAACATTCTCCAGACCATAATGCTCCCTCCTCCGACCTGAACCCTTCCGGCGATTGTTGTAGGTTGTATGCCTTCAGACGTTACACTCTGTACAAGCCAACGGCCATCTCTCCGGTGGAGCGTGATTCGCTGACAAAGCAACCTGTTGCCACTCGGTGGTCGTCCAGTTGCAGCGCTGGCGTGCAAATTCCAAGCCTTCGTAACCGATGAACAGCAGTCAGCATGGGTGGATGAACCAGGTGCCTGCTCGTACACAGCAACGATCGCTGAACAGCCGTTGAGAAGACTGTTGGTAGCGCATGGTTCATCTGGGCGGTCAGTTGCTCAACAGTTGCACGTCTACTTGCAGTTCACATGTCTGTAGACATCGTTCACCCCCGTCGTCTGGCCCGTGGTGCACCACAGTTGCCTCAGCGTCAGTATTGAAGCACGCTGTACTTTATCCAAGGCAGCGCGGCAAGAATTTACCTTCTTATCCCTTTTGGAAATGCTCCTACCCTTGGCTCGAAAGCCAAGGCGCCCCTTTGGACGTCAGATAAATCGCTCCGTTTCCTCATTACGACGACATCTACAGTTACATCTACATATATACTCCGCTAGCCACCAAGCGATGTGTGGCGAAGAGCACAATTCGTGCCAAAGTCCTATTTCCCCCTGTCTGTTCCACTCGCGGATCGCGCGAGGGAAAAACGACTGTCTGAACGCCTCAGTACGAGCTCTAATTTCCCTTATCTTTGAATTGTGATGATTGCGCGATTTGAAAGTTGGTGGTGATAATATATGCTCTACATCCTCGGTGAAGATCGGATTTTGGAATTTAGTGAAAAGCCCCTTCCGCTTAGCGCGCCGTCTACCTGCAAGTGTGTCCCACTTTAAACTTTCTATGAGATTTTAGCGATGGCTAAATGTACCAGTCACGAATCTTGCCGCTCATCTTTGGACCTTCTCTCTTGAATCAGACCTAACTGGTAAGGATCCCATACAGACGAACAATACTCTAAGACAGGACGAACTAACGTACTGTAAGCTACTTCCTTTGTTGAAGGACTGCATCGCTTCAGGATTCTACCAATAAACCGCAATCTAGAGTTCGCCTTCTCCGTTACTTGTGTAATCCGATCATTCCATTTGAGATCATTTCGAATACTCACACCCAGATACTTGACGGATGTTACTGCTTCCAAAGACTGGGCATTTATTTTGTACTCGTACATTAATGGGGATTTTCGCCTTGCTATACGCAGTAGGTTACACTTACTAATATTGTGAGATGTCTGCCAGTCATTACACCCGCATTTATTTTCTTCAAATCATCATTGATTTGTTCACAATTTTCGTGTGATACTACTTTCCTGTAGACTACAGCGTCATCGGCAAACAGTCTAATGCCGCTGTCAGTACCATCAACCAGATCGTTTATGTAAATCGTAAAAAGCAGCGGACCTACTACGCTGCCCTGGGGCACACCTGAAGTTAAGCTTGTTTCTCTTGAAGTCACCTCGGTCAGGACGACTTACTGCTCCCTGTCTGTTAGAAAACTATCTATGTCAACCCTACACGCTTTATATACCCCCCACTGCTAGTGCTGCCTCCTGCCGTCTGCAGGGCTACCCATTTCCGAGGGGGAGGGGGGGCAAAGGGTGTCCACGCAACCCGTCCCCCTCCCACTCTCTCAAAGAAAGGAAAAATATAGTGTAATCAGGCGTTTTCCTTTCAAGAAAATTATTTAGAAGTCGGTATTATACAGATTTTAACAGGATCATAACTGGAACTTTTTATGGCGTCTTACATCTAGCCATTCATCTTTCCAAATATTAAAATTACATCATATCCCCAGGTATAGTCCACCCCCCTCTCCCCTTACAAACTACCGTATGGACTCCCCTGTCCATCTGTGAGTGGTTGCACGTTGACGTCGAGTTGGTGGTCACTTTAATGTGACAAGACTGCGTATCTTGAGCAACCTAACTCACTGCCTGCAGATAGAGCCCGGATTACATTCATCCAGTGTGTTACAGAACATCCCACGAAGATCCATTTTAGCCTCAGATATGCATATAAAATATTGTCAAACATTGGAATATTGCAATATGATTCTAATTACTATGTGAATTATAAAGCAGTTAATAAGCAAGTTCTGGCTAGAGGCTAAATTGAAAGCTCATGACTACATCAGGGTCAAGTATACTTAATACGCAGACTCTGTAATTGGTAGAGATATTTTTTGTTAACATTGAAGCCACTAATTAACTATATTCTTCAATCACTACCAATATTCACTAGAATTTATTACTGCCTCATATTCTGTTCGAATTATATTTATTGTGTCATCAAAGGTTGAAGTATAACAGGTCAGCAATGTAAAATACTTGCAACATCGTTTGTAATTGAAGAGAAATTATGCAGTCCTTTATTGCAAATGTAAACATATACTGATTCTCACCCCTAGGAATCATTTCGAACTATGTGGCTACTGTTAAAAGAAAGCATTTTTAATTTATAGCTCCAACTTTCGTTCCAACTTTCGCTTACTTTCCGTTTATTATCATGTTTCACGATTCTAAGTTGGTTATTTCACGAACTACCTATACATACTCTTCCGGAAATAATGTACCTAAATTACACTGTCCACAGTTTATCTCTGTGTATAAACTTTCTATTGTACTTCTATAAATTTGCATCTTAAACAATAGTATTGATTGTTACTAAAAGTATAAACAGACGCGCAACAGCACTATCATTGCGCAGATTGTATCCAGTTTTCAAAGAGTCGACATCTAAACAGCTCGTAACGCCAATTTTTCATTGCTATACACCACCTAAGCATTAATAAAAAAATTCATTGCAACTCCTGAACTTTCGTTGACGATTTGCACGACGTGGCAAGATTGCTACAAATTCTTACAGCAATATATTACGGGCAACAGGACATCAGCAGCGAAGTGGATATGAGGATCTAAAAGTCGGGTATTAAATTCTGTAAAATGATCGGAAATAAATTTGGAAATGATAAGGGTAATATTTAAAACATTTTAATGATTCTTTAAGATTATTCTGGAATATTTTATCGAATAAAGTAGGCTTACGGCTATCCAAGTAGTTACCGTAGCTAATGAAGAAAAAATTGAACAATAAGATTTCGTTATGAATACATAGATACAAAAATCAAAAAATGTTCTTGCGTCCGGTCTTGAAATGATTTCTTATACATCTTCAACCCCGCGGTAACACGTTGATGTTCCCCTCCATTATTACTGGTGTCCTTGCATGTCCTCACGATCTGTCATGGACTAATAAATAAATATTCAAACAAATTTTTAAAACTGTCCCGAATATATTTTCAAGCACGACCTTTACGTAATACATTCACAAGTTTAATAATACTTGGCATGCGTATATTTTTTTTTGTTTTTTTTTTTTTTTGTTTTACAGAAGTCATAATATGCGTGTCGTCTCTTTTAGATCTCAACACAGACAGCTAATTAATTAGTGCGCGCTGGATAGCTCATTAATAATCATCTCCGACCTCGCTATTTTTTTATCGTGTCACAGATGTTATCGCCATCTAGCGGCTAGAGAGCACGTCTGTTAATCAACCTAAAAATTACCGACACAATTCTACCGCCGAGTTTACATTCACCCAAGAACTTTATTGACATTTTCATTCTCATTAGTTTCAGTCTCAATTTTCAGTGCATGTATGTAGCGGTGAAGAAACCTTTTTTATTATTCATTTTCGGTGGATCTATTCACTGCGATTTCAGAGTGTACTGTTAGCAGTTTTAAAGGATTATATTTACCAACATTCCCAGTAGTAATGTCAGAAGTACTTGAGAATGAGAGCACTTAGCGACTTTCAACAAACTTTACACATAATTTCAAACCTTTGCAAAACTTTTATCCGCTGACACCCCGCACAAAAATTATGAAAGGAGAAAGTTTATCGCTTACTGCATTTTCACAGTTTATGCAGTAAAACTGCAGCGACAGGCATGACGTTTTACATTCATCACTCCTTTTGTAATTCGCAACACATGTTGCACACAGTATCCACATGTACCACTGAATGCACCTACAAAATTATGTCATTCTGCGACGCACAGTTGAGGAGCCATCATGTCATGAACATTGAGATACCGGGAAACTATCGTCTGCTTAAAGCGGAGCTCAAATTATTCGGATTATACTCATCTAGTGTTTTATAATGAGTGCACTTCAGCAACCTCCAACAAACTTTAAATATAATTTCAAACATTTCTAATTTTTTTCCCACTTATATGCTTGACGTCAATATTTAACACATTAACTCATTTGTAAAGTAATCTGAAGTCTGAAGCTGTTTATGCATGGGAATTCGAGTCTGTAAATAATCGGAGGTTTGTTGTTGAACTACCTAAATTAGTACAAAAAAGTGAAGGTGCCAGAAATTTTTCACATCCAAGGTTTTGGATTCAGTTGGATTTACTCCTTGGCATCGATTCTTTACTTCTGTATGGACTAGTCTACTAGGGTACAATGATTCCACGGAGAAAAAGGCCTTAGGATGCAGAAAACAATCTGCCAGCGCTATTTGCAGCTTAAAGAAACCTGAATCATGTAGACCACATTTCATCTGCATGCCTGGGTACAGCCATGATTCCGTAGGCAACCACAGACTTTTTCCATGAAGGAATTGACCGTCTTGTATCAATGCTGGTTACTGTCAAGTGCATAAGCACGGTACTGTGACGAGATATATTGTACCAGATGTTTGACCTCGCGTTGAATCTGTGTACCGGTGTGGATGAACCTCTGGATGACAAAGAAGAAAAAGCAGACAAAGCTTTGAAGCTACTTCTGAGCTAAGAGAGGTTGATTGAACTTGTCTCTAAATGTCATTGTTAGGTCTCGTACCGAATATGATTCCCCATTCTGTGAATGCTGCAGTTGATACCAGTAATTATTAATCGCCTTATTTATCCTTCTTACTCACAAGGGAACCTCCCCATCGCACCTCCATGTGTACCATCCACATTTCAAAAACTTCTATAAGCTTCTCGTCTGAATTGATTACCTTCCACGTTTCACTTGCGCACAAGGATACACACCAACCAGATACCTGCAGAAAAGACTTCCTAACTCTTAAATTTGTATTGTATGTTAATTCCTCTTTTTCAGATAAGCTTTCCTTGCTGTAGATAGTCTGCATTTTATATCCTCTCTCCTTCCATCATTGTCGGTTATTTTATTGCCCAAATACCAAATCTCATCTGCTATGTTTAGTGCCACGTCTCCTAATCTTATTTCCGCAGCTTTGCCTTTCTTAATTCAACTATATTCCATAACCCTTGTTTAACTTTTCTTGATATTCATATTAGAATTTCTTTTCAAGAAGCATTTCATTCCGTTCAAGTGCTGTTTCAAGTTCCTTGTCGTTTCTACAGAATTACAGTGTCATCGGCAAATCTCGAAGTTTTTGTATCGTCTCACTGAACTTTAATACCCTTATCAAATTTCTCTTTGGTTCCCTTTACTGCTTGCTCAGTCTACAGATTAAATAACATCAGAGATAAGCTACAATATTGTCGCTTCCTTTCTCAGTTTATTTCTTGCCTTTGATGTCTTTCCACTCCCACAACTGTAGCATGGTTTCTGAACAATTTATAAACGGAATTCGTACCCTGCATTTTACCCTGCGACGGTCAAAATTCCAAAGAGTTCAGTCCAGTCAACCAGTCAACATTAAACAATACCGGTAGTGTATCTATTGGGTTTATTCCTTATTACATATTTCTATATAAAAGACTAATAGAAATTAATATCTCTGACAAAGGAACCTCCCCATCGCACCCCCCTCAGATTTAGTTATAATTTTGGCACAGTGGATAGGCCTTGAAAAACTGAACACAGATCAGTCGAGAAAACAGGAAGAAGTTGTGTGGAACTATGAAAAAATAAGCAAAATATACAAACTGAGTAGTCCATGGGCAACATAGGCAACATCATTGATGCCGTCCGCACAGGAGCGCCGTGGTCCCGTGGTTAGCGTGAGCGGCTGCGGAAGAAGAGTTACTTGGTTCGATTCTTCCCTCCAGTAAAGAGTTTAAATTTTTATTTTCAGACAATTATCAGAGTTCAGGCACTCACACATAATCAATTTCGCTCTCCAAAATTCCAGGACATGTTCAGATTTGCTTGGACACATGCAGGATTTGACGGTCTACACAAGGAAAAATTTGAAAACGTTAAAAACACATGTTTTGACAGAGCACAGAGAAAACTGTACGACTGTGAAACTATTGTATTCATTTGTTGCAGTTTATGTGACACACACTTACGTTTTCATCACTTTTTTGGGAGTGATTATCACATCCACAAGAAAACCTAAATCGGGCAAGGTAGAAGAATCTCTTTACCCATTCGCCAAGTGTGCAAGTTCGGTGGGTCGACAACATATTCCTGTCATGTGACGCACATGCCGTCACCAGTGTCGTATAGAATATATCAGACGTGTTTTCCTGGATCAAATGTTTTCGGTTCCCATTGGAGAGGCACGTCCTTTCGTCTACTAATCGCACGGTTTTGCGGTGCGGTCGCAAAACACAGACACTAAACTTATTGCAGTGAACAGAGACGTCAATGAACGAACGGAAAGATCATAACTTTGCAAAAATGAAGTAAGTAAACTTTTCGCTCGAGGGTAGACTTGAACCAAGGACCTCTCGCCCCGCAGCTGCTCACACTAACCACGGGATCACGGCGCTCCTGTGCGGACGGCATCAATGATGTTGCCTATGTTGCCCATGGACTACTCAGTTTGTATATTTTGCTTATTTTTTCATAGTTCCACACAACTTCTTCCTGTTTTCTCGACTGATCTGTGTTCAGTTTTTCAAGGCCTATCCACTGTGCCAAAATTATAACTAAATCTGAGGGGGGTGCGATGGGGAGGTTCCTTTGTCAGAGATATTAATTTCTATTAGTCTTTTATATAGAAATATGTAATAAGGAATAAACCCAATAGATACACTACCGGTATTGTTTAATGTTGACTGGTTGACTGGACTGAACTCTTTGGAATTTTGACCGTCGCAGGGTAAAATGCAGGGTACGAATTTCGTTTATAAATTGTTCAGAAACCATGCTACAGTTGTGGGAGTGGAAAGACATCAAAGGCAAGAAATAAACTGAGAAAGGAAGCGACAATATTGTAGCTTATCTCTGATGTTATTTAATCTGTAGACTGAGCAAGCAGTAAAGGGAACCAAAGAGAAATTTGATAAGGGTATTAAAGTTCAGTGAGACGATACAAAAACTTCGAGATTTGCCGATGACACTGTAATTCTGTAGAAACGACAAGGAACTTGAAACAGCACTTGAACGGAATGAAATGCTTCTTGAAAAGAAATTCTAATATGAATATCAAGAAAAGTTAAACAAGGGTTATGGAATATGGGCAGTAAAATAACCGACAATGATGGAAGGAGAGAGGATATAAAATGCAGACTATCTACAGCAAGGAAAACTTATCTGAAAAAGAGGAATTAACATCCAATACAAATTTAAGTGTTAGGAAGTCTTTTCTGCAGGTATCTGGCTGGTGTGCAGCCTTGTGTGCAAGTGAAACGCGGAAGGTAATCAATTCAGACGAGAAGCTTATAGAAGTTTTTGAAATGTGGATGGTACAGATGAATGGTGAAGACTGGATGAGTTGATTGAATCACTGATGAGGAGGTACTAAATCGAACAGAGGAAAAGAGAACCTTGTGGCACCACTTGACTAAAAGAACGAATCCTTTGATAGGACACATTCTGAGGCATCGATGAATAATCAGCTTGCTAGTGTGGGGGAAATAATTGTAGTCGGAGATTTAGACGTGCATACAGTAAGCAGGTGCTATTCAGTGGTGAAGAGACTTGCACAGGAAAGACTACAGTAGGGAGCTGTATCAAACCAGTCTTTGGACAAAAGCCCACAACAACAACACATTAATTGATTGTTAACGTCAAACGTGCGCGTTAGTATCCATCGTTCCCCCCTCGTATTAATATACGTGTGCGTTTGCATGTGTGTATGTATGTATGTATGTGTGTATGTGTGTGTGTGTGTGTGTGTGTGTGTGTGTGTGTGTGTGTGTGTTCAAGAGAGCGAGACATTCAAAATAGCTAAGTGTAAATCAATGTAAGTATAAAAAATTCAAGCAAGCACGTAAATGGCCAGCATGTTGCCATATTTTCCGTTGAGAGGGTGTAGGGTCCACTAAAATTATTGTAAAACTGACTTGTTCCATATCATAGCGAGCGGTCATAATAATGACCTACGGAAGATGCACATAACTAACTGCGCTACCAGTACAACGTAAGACTGTGATCGGCGACAAACGATACACATCAGAGTGCAACGGAACTGAAACCGCAGGACAGATAGTTTTGCTTTGGTGAGTCTCGAAGCTGACTGCTGCAAACGTTCCCACGTACATATTCTGTAATACCAGTGCAAACGTAAAATATGCTAGCTTTTACTTAGTTGCATCTAAAACAAAATAATTCTCATGTAATGCAAACTTTTCTCCCTAGATGGCTTAAAATAAATTGGGAGATACACTAATTATGACCACTTCAACAGAATTGTCAACCATAAACGTGGTACGACTTGCGCTCTGTGGGTTCCGCGCAAACTTAGTTATGTATATCAAGAGTTCATCCATCCCAGAAATTGAGAATCTCCACGATTTTGCCTATTATCGACAATGATACTGGCAAGATATCGGTAGTAGGAATTCCAAGACTCTCGAGAATGTTTTGATTTTAAGTCTGAAGTAGGATAACAAAAGAGAAAAGAAATTGTTTTCGTGTGATATAATAACAAATTCACAATTTTATGATTTTTTTTCGCTTTACTTGTACTGTGAAGCCTTGATTCTTGCTAAATTTCACGATCCTAAGTCAACTGGAGGTATCCTATAGGTTTTCATGAGTGAGTTCGCGGGTATCAAAATATGTGATGTAAATAACCGTATATTTTGATTGCATTGACTTAGATGCTTGCAGTTATTACACCGCCAAGGGCCCATAAGCCTTAACATGTGACATAAATTTCTGATCGATACGTCAAACCGTTTCTGAGAAAAAGGAGTCTTAACAGACGAACAGACAGTCTGATAACGAATGACAAAATATTTGTTTTCGTGTGATGTTACTACAAATTAACAATTTTCAGAGTTTTGCCTTTACTTGTACTACGACCTTACTTCTTGCCAAATTTCAGGATTCTAGGTCAACGGGAAGTATCCTTTAGGTTCTAATGAGTGAGTTTGCGGGTATCAAAATACGTTACATAAACGGTCGTACCTTTTGACTGCATTGACTTAGAGGCTTACATTTATAACACCGCCAAGTAACCACAGAGCTTAGTATGTGGCATAAATTTCAACTTGATCGTCTACCTCTACCTGTGAAAAAGGGGACAGATAACAAATAATAATTTTTTTCTTTGGTTATAATTACAAATAACAGTTTTCGGATTTTTTTACTGTAGTTTTACGGTGAAATCTTGCTCCTTGCCAAATTTCACGATTACAGGTGAACGGGAAGTATCCTGTAGATTATGATGAGTGAATTTGCGATTGTCAAAATAAGTGAAATGAATGCCCGTATATTTTGAGTACGTTTGTACGCCGCCAAGAGGTGGTAGACCTTAGTGTGAGACATAAATTTCGACTCCGTATGTTTATCGGTAACCGAGAGAAAAGGTGTTTAACTGTTAGACTGAGAGACGGACAACGAAGTATGGTTCCGTTTTTACCGATTGAAGTACGGGACGCTGAAAACGAGATTACTTTATTATTTAGGTTTTTGTGGTGTCACTTGTGTTCGCTGTACACGGATTTCGGTCCTAGCGTGTTGCCACATCACGTTCCTCAATTCAGTTTTTTTTTCCGTAGATGAAGTATCATTTGGGATTTTTGAAAAAGATAGTATTCTCCTAAAATTCAGCACCACATCGTGCAGTGAAGAGCTACGGCTCGAATTTCAGAACATCTCGTATGGGGAGCAGAAAATTATTGCCAGTGTTTCCACCATTTCTTATCTGACACCTTGCGTAGGAAGACACACAAAATAAGTGTGCACTACGAGATCTCACAGAAATACTCGTCTGCTTCTTCTCATAACACTTTCAAAGGTAGAATAGCATGGAGAAAATAAAGGGCAGAACTGAATTACTTCAGTCAGAAAACATAACAGGAACATCAGCAGAGCTTATTTTGTTTTGTATGTGCTACCGGCAAAGCAGCTCTGATGATCCTTGCACTTCCGTGAAACGCGATCTCATTCTTCTGTATGAAAGATGTATGACTTGTTTCGTAGAGCGTACGGATTTGTATTCCTTACGTCTAGAATACTGAGAATAAAGTTCCCTGTCAGCGGATTATTGAGGTTTACTCAGTATTTAGGGGAAAAAGAAGTAACTCCTGAAATAATGAAGGTTATTGATAACGAGATTTAATGCCCTTAAATATTAATTCTAATATTAAATATGCAACTGAAACACATCAGTTTATTGAGTTCTAAGACGAAGTAAAGATACTACCACCAGTCATGGATTTTCTTGTTTTCAAATTTGACACTTACGAAGAGAGGAAAGTACAGTGATGCGTTTCGTTTTATAAATTTGACAATGGTTTAGAAGTATTTTATTCCGTCGTGTTTCGACGGACATTTGCACAGAACTTATCATTGTGTGGAGACCAAATCGGCTGCGAAGCGCAAAGCCGACTTCGATGGCCGAAGCTCTGATGTAATTATGTTTCGTAACACTGATTGGTAATGCATGAGATACAATCTCTAATTTTATAAGACGAAGGACAGCTAAATTGAATATAAACAGTAGAATATTTTGATTTCAAGCAGAGTACATTAAAAGGAGAAAGATAATAAAGAGAAGGCATTTGCGAGAAGATTTCAGGGCCTAATAAAGCTGTAATTCGTCTATGGCTGAAAAAGACCTACCTGTAAATTAAATGATGTGGTCCTCATTCATATCCTTCAACTCCAGTCGCTGGCGATAACGAACTCCATCCTCAGAAGCCTCAGCTGAATCATAAAGTCCTCCGTTTGTGTTTGGTCGTCTGTACCATTTCTCGTAGTCAGGGCAATCGAATCCTGCAGGTCTTACTCGCAAAAGGGGGAAAGAAAGTGTTCGTTTCTCGCACTCAACGAACCGCGTTTCAAATGACTCCTCAAAGAAAACACAGACAAAACTAGTGAAACGAAGGCAGAGACGGAATCTTTTAGACGTGTCCGTGTACGTTAGCGTACTATTTAGTTCGCCACGAGGACCAGTGTCGGCATCAGGCAATTCGACACGACGCCTCAATCAATAGCAGAGACTGCGTGCGCCCCAGCTGCGCGTTTGTTCTCCCATGCGCAAACTCGCAACGGGGCGCGCGCGCACACTCACGTGCCATTGCTACAGTTCTTAGAAAATTTCTCTTGGGTTTGAAGCGTGAAAAGGTCGTTACGAAGAAATGTCTAAACAAACTACCTACACCGTGCAAAGTGATGTCCTCAGCAACATACGTGGAAGACGGGAGTAATTTGGAGCGTTTCTTATTTAAAGGTGGCTCTCGATTCCCCGCCCAGTCTAGTGAGATCTTAGGTCATACGATTAAGAACGAACTCAAAAGGGGCGGCAGCAAATCCTTAAGTAACGAGCAAAACTGATTTGTTACAATCAGATAAAATACGGAAAATAAATAAAGGAATTATGCTAAAGATATAAACATCACAAGTGTTCATTCTCCATAAAATAATTTACCAAATTAATTGTATCTAGTTTCTACACGTATGAAGACCATAAGGGAAAAAGGGAATGGGTCTATGTGAATATGTTATACAGAAGAGCGAATAAAAATAATAAAATACAATAACCTGTTCACTAACAGTCTGTTCTTAAAACCATATTATTTTAATACGTCATACTTATGGGAAAAATTATTTGAGAATTTTTATAATAAATATAAGACAGTGAAATTAATGCCACTCAATCCGGCTCGAGGGCGAAAGAGGAATTGTGAATTGTATGTACAAAAACGCGTTTTGTTAGTTCTGGGCATTTGATTGTTTACAAAACTGAGAACTAATTTAATTCCTTGCTTGTTGTTAGCTGCTTATTTTCTGCTTTGGTAAATAATTATCACATATATTTTTAAGTTATAGTTAATTACTTGTTTTTACCTTTTTGTGCCTTTTTATACAGGATAGTCAGAAACAGTCTGAATAGCTTGTAAGGATGTTGCCTGTGGTGATTGTGCTGAGAAGTAATTGTTCAGAAAAAAAATTTATACACTGCGCCGCTTCTGAGTTATTTAGCATTGAAGTTAGGCAATCACCTCGTTGCGCGCGCAACTTCAAGCAGACTGCCAAAGACAGCGTCGTCAAATCTGGATCCTCGTCTGGTTATCTCACACCGAACAAATGTAGTTTTTGCTCACCTAATTTAAATCTATCACTTCCAAAAAGGCACATTTCAGCTTGTAATGAGTATTTCAACAAGTGGTAACTCCCGAAACTACAGATGTCTGTACATTACGATATTTTAGCGCCACGACTTGATTGACCAACTTTGATGCAAAGTAAGTCGAAAACAGCATAACGTATCGAAGGGTTTTCTTAACAATTACACTACTGGCCATTAAAATTGCTACACCACGAAGATGACGTGCTACAGACGCGAAATTTAACCGACAGGAAGAAGATGCTGTGATATGCAAATGATTAGCTTTTCATAGCATTCACACAAGGTTGGCGCCAGTGGCGACACCTACAACGTGCTGACATGAGGAAAGTTTCCAACCGATTTCTCATACACAAAGAGCAGTTGACCGGCGTTGCCTGGTGAAACGTTGTTGTGATGCCTCGTGTAAGGACGAGAAACGCATAACATCATGTTTCCGACTTTGATAAAGGTCGGATTGTAGCCTATCGCGGATGCAGTTTATCGTATCGCGACATTGCTGCTCGCGTTGGCCGAGATCCAATGACTGTTAGCAGAATATGGGATCGGTGGGTTCAGGAGGGTAATACGGAACGCCATGCTCGATCCCAACGGCCTAGTATCACTAGATGTCGAGATGACAGGCATCTTATCCGCATGGCTATAACGGATCGTGCAGCTACGTCTCGATCCCTGAGTCAACAGATGGGGACGTTTGCAAGACAACAACCATCTGCACGAACAGTTCGACGACGTTTGCAGCAGCATGGACTATCAGCTCGGAGACCATGGCTGCGGTTACCCTTGACGCTGCATCACAGACAAGAGCGCCTGCGATCGTCTACTCAACGACGAACCTGGTTGCACGAATGGCAAAACGTCATTTTTTCGGATGAATCCAGGTTCTGTTTCAGCATCATGATGGTCGCATCCATGTTTGGCGACATCTCGGTGGACGCACATTGGAAGCGTGTATTCGTCATCGCCATACTGGCGTATCACCCGGCGTGATGGTATGGAGTGCCATTGGTTACACGTCTCGGTCACCTCTTGTTCGCATTGACAGCACTTTGAACAGTGGATGTTACATTTCAGATGTGTTACGACCCGTGGCTCTACCCTTCATTCGATCTCTGCGTAACCCTACATTTCAGCAGGAGAATGCACGACAGCATGTTGCAGGTCCTGTACGGGCCTTTCTGGATACAGAAAATGTTCGACTGCTGCCCTGGCCAGCACATTATCCAGATCTCTCACCAACAGAAAACGTCTGGTCAATGGTGGGCGAGCCACTGGCTCGTCACAATACGCCAGTCACTACTCTTGAGCGAGCTACTGGCTCGTCACAATACGCCAGTCACTACTCTTGATGAACTGTGGTACCGTGTTGAAGCTGCATGGGCAGCTGTACCTGTACACGCCATCCAAGCTCTGCTTGACTCAATGCCCAGGCGTATCAAGGCCGTTATTACGGCCAGAGGTGGTTGTTCTGGGTACTGATTTCTCAGGATCTATGTACCCACGTTGTGTGAAAATGTAATCACATGTCAGTTCTAGTATAATATATTTGTCCAATGAATACCCGTTTATCATCTGCATTTCTTATAGTGTAGCAATTTTAATGGCTAGTAGTGTATTTCTCAGCAAAACCCCCCCAATGACACGCTTGCAGGCATTTCAGACTGTTTCTGACCACGCTGTGCACAAGCTGTCTTGTATTTCTTTATCTTTCTGATTCGGCAGTTATTACATGTAATGTCCTCTTTAAAATGTTGGCTATAAAAGTAAGTGTGACCGCTTCTGTCAGTGCGGCATGGTGGTTGCCCCGACTACATACAATTTGTTGTATCCTGGCGTGATGGCATTTACCAGCAGGATAATGTAAGGTGTCACGTAGCTCGCAGAGTGCATACGTGGTGCAAAGGATATCACAATGATTTTACCATACTCCTCTGGCCACCAAACTCCCGGAGTTGAACCCAATCGAGGATCTGTTGGACCACCACAACTGGGCTGTTCAAGCCATGGATCCACAGTCGAAAAATCTGTGATACTGGTCACGGCACTGGGATCGGCGTGGCTCCACATCCCCGTCAATATCTTCCAAAACCTCACTGATTCTCTTCCTGCATGTCTTGCAGCGGTCTGCGCTATAAAAAGTGGTTATTCTGGCTTTTTACAGGTAGGCGTATTAATGGGACTTGAGAGTGTAGGGTTGGAGTTAGGAGATTAATTTTTTGCTTTCAAATTCCATTATAGCAGCTGTCCAGTGGGATACATCTGAAAGAATGACAGTGTGGCTGAGACATCCAGTTGCCTCCCGCATGAGTGTGTGTATGTTTGTGTGTGTATGCCTGTGTGTGTATGTAAGATGTTCCTCGATGCTGACCGAGTTTCGGCTCTCCACCAGGATTTATTTGAAAGAGTGGCTATGTGGCTGAAGCATCCAGTTGCCTCCCTTGTGTGTGCGCATGACGTCCCACAATGCTGACAGAGTGCGGCATGGCCGAGTGGTGGCGTGACACCACTGCTTCAGTCAGTGATGTCCTCTGGCTAAGGTAGTGGTGGCTCTGGCATAACTGATGTCTCCAGCGCTGCGGCGGCCGTGACCCACCGTAGGAGCTCTGTCCGACACAAATCCGCTTTCTGTGCACTCCGTAGGCTATTCCACTCCTACTACACTACTGGCCATTAAAATTGCTACACCAAGAAGAAATGCAGATGATAAACGGGTATTCATTGGACAAATATATTATACTAAGACTGACATGTGATTACATTTTCACGCAATTTGGGTGCAGACATCCTGAGAAATCGGTACCCAGAACAACCACCTCTGGCCGTAATAACTCCCTTGATACGCCTGGGCATTGAGTCAAACAGAGCTTGAATGGCATGTACAGGTACAGCTGCCCATGCCGCTTCAACACGATACCACAGTTCATCAAGAGTGATGACTGGCGTATTGTGATGAGCCAGTTGCTCGGCCACCATTGACCAGACGTTTTGCCGGCCGGCGCTTCAGTCTGGGACCGCGTGACCGCTCCGGTCGCAGGTTCGAATCCTGCCTCGGGAATGGATGTGTGTGATGTCCTTAGGTTGGTTAGGTTTAAGTAGTTCTAAGTTCTAGGGGACTGATGACCACAGATGTTAAGTCCCATAGTGCTCAGAGCCATTTGAACCATTTTGAACCAGTGCATGGGGGCTTATTTATTAAATTTGAAAATCATTTTTATTTTTCGTAGCTGTATGTCCGATTACGCTGTGTCTCGTAAACGGTTGGCCCTGACTAGTATTATTACGCAATCTGACTGCATAGAACAACAACAAAGAATGAAATGAAAATTTTCGTTAACACAATTAATTAATTAAGTCCCCAGCAACTATAAAACCTACGAAACCAAAGCACAAGTATAACTGTTCTGTGTGTGGACGTACACATCTAGCACGGTTCTTCTTCAATAAGACAAGAAATTTCAAATACCATTTATACTGACGTGATAAAAAAAAATTAGAAATACTATAATTGCGCAAGAAAACCAGAATTACACTCTAATACTAGAACACAAGCCAGATGCTTTGTTGACTGAACCTGTAATGACGCATTATTCAGGGCATTGAAATAATGAGAAAAAAAAGAAAAGGAGTTTGTTACCTTCATTTATATTGATGAAAAGCACTCTAATCATCACAATATCTCCACACCGACTCGCTACTACCACATCTCAACAAGAACTGACTACTACGACCTCTCGACAAGAACTCTTCACTACGACATCTCAGCAAGCACTCACTACTACAAGTTCTCAACAAGCACTCTGCCCTCCGCTACTTCTCAATAATCACTGCCAGTGGAGGCGGCGAAACAAAACTCTCTGGCGCTGTGGATCAGTGTAGCCACCTTTCATATGCCCTTCCTCCATGGGCTAGAATTTTATGGTATTTTTGCCAGCATTGGTGGTGAAAATACCACCAAATTCGTCAAAAAAATACAGACAAAAATAAAAGATAATATCAATACGTAAATATCACGTAATTAGATAAAATTTTGCCTTTGCACTGACCTTTCAATAACCTAATATATAAAATACAGTAGGCAATACAAATTCTTTCATACATGTGGCTTTACATAATAGTTTACACAATACACAAAAAATCAGTTTATACAAATGTTCACATAAAATACTTTTAATTATTCAAAAAAAAAAAACAAGTAGTTGATAGTTCCAGCAGCAGCACCCAGCAATGATCAACAGGTGCAAACACCAACAAGTGACATCATTTTAGTAAAATCAGTTCCATATGTGGCACCCAGTAATGTTGAACAGGTGCAGACAGCAAGAGGCAACATCATTTCAGTAGAAGCAGTCCATCAGTGGCACCCAGCAATGTTTAACAGGTGCAGAAACCAACAAGTGACATTATTTCAGTAGAAGCAGTTCATCAGTGGCACCCAGTAATGTTGAGCAGGTGCAGACACCAACAAGTGACATTATCTCAGTACAAGCTGTCCATCAGTGGCACCCAGCAATGTTGAGCAAGTGCAGGTAACAGTTCATAATATTCACCATCACTAATCAGACAGTTCAGGCATGAACAATAGTTTGAATGCACATACAAATGCTTTTACAAAATTATTCTCAATGCTCTTACACTAAACATACAAATTCTAATAAACACACAAATGATATCAGATAATTGTCATATTAACTATTACAAATACTCAAATATCAGTAAACCTATAATATTTATGGGTGTCAGTGCAAGCCACTACAAACAAATAAAATAATATTTAGGAGATAGGTGGGTAGGATTAGGAAAGGAAAACACACTCACTCATCTTTCATCCACATTAAGTACTACTGTGTAATTGAATAGTGTAAATGCAATTCTGTCAAAATTTGATGTTCATCATGTGTATCAAGTAGTAGTGGCAGCAATGTATAACAGTCAATAATAGTTAAGTCAACGTCATAGTCAACATGTCAAGACCAATGTTTGCCAAGCCAGATCAAAATGTACTGTTGCTGAACAACTGTCAGTGAGCCAAGATATGCAATTACTTCCTCTCTCCAAAAAAAAAAAAACAAAAAAAAAAAAAAAAAAAAGTACTGCTTATTGATTTAACAAAGTGTGTGTAGACAATCTTCCTTCTACTTGAGTGTTCTAGTCTGCTATCTTCATCCTCCTTGTTCCATATAGACCAACAAAAAAAAATATGCACCTCACTTACTTTACCTCTTATCCACCAAAACTCCAATAGTCATCAGCTTCACATAATCTCAATACTTCAATAATACCTCTTACGTCGATACATATAAATCTTATCATCAATATCATTTACCTTACCTCTTGTCCACAAAAACTCCAATAATCATCAACTTCATATAATATCAATACCTCAATAATACCTCTTCAATACGTCGACACATATAAACCTTATCGCCAATATCATTTCACTTCCATAACAACTCTTTCCTCTAGTCAGTCTCCACGAACAAGTACAGATAAAATACTAATGCAAACCTCATCATCCCATACAATCCGAAGACACACTGTCAACACACAACCTCTGTGTAATCCATCTGACCCAAATCTTCTACTCATTATAAATTATAAGATGGATTTTGGTTACCTTGTCCATCATTAAATAAAAGAAATGCATACATGACCTCTAACAGTCTTTAGTTCGAATAACTCTCAGTAATTAAGTACGATTACGGAGTGTGAATGATCATAATATTTCACAGTGTGTACACCACTTCAAGAATTATGGCAAACAGAAGCAAACTTGTGGAGTATTTCTTGTGTCAAGTGTCACTTCCTATTTCAATTGCTCACGAAAAATGCAGTGTAATAACTGTCAATGGTCTAAACCTAGTTTTGGCATGTCATGTCGTTAGCTTCCTTCCTATTAGCATAAATTTATACAAATTCCATAAAACCTCCAGCTCATGTGACTTCTATGAAGTTTCTTGTACTAATGTCGTTTATGTCGAATTATAGCAGTTCATTTTCCTATCTTAAAAATATAAGGCACTGAGCGTAAGCAAAACATGCAATAGCGAGTAAATATACAAGTAGAGAACAGAATGTCAACAAGTGGATGCAGCACAATTCTTACAACGAGGCTCTGCCAAGCGAACAATCTATAATTAATACCATAATGTGACCTAAACTCTATGTTTGTACACAGTATATCAGCATTTCTATATACCAAATTAAAGAGTAGTTATGACAACAAACAGAAATGTATAAATATGCAATCCATACGCATAGCAGCAAACATGTATCTTACGTAATAAACTGGTCATTAGCATCATATCAGTATACGCAAATAAATGTTCATATGTCATCTTAATAAGTAAACATGAAGGCGCAAGCAGATAAATCATAAAGTATAACTTACATACATATCAGCACAACTAATCAGGTGACAATTATAATTTAAATAAATAAGCACAGCAGACACATAATAAAAAAATATGACATCAGTGAAAAAGCATTGCAGCCAAGCGATGCATAATATATACAAATAACAACCCTGTTCATTAATAAAACATTGACAAAAATCAGCAAATGTACGCAAGCACGTCGCTTCACAAGTAAATTCATAGTACATGAAATTAGCACAAGGTATGAATCACGTAATTGCGAGCAGCAAATTACGTCTAAAGTACGTACCTAAGTGGAAATATGTTACCTGAAAAAATAAACTCAATTAATAGTTACCTTTTTAGTTTATTAGTTTCTTCTTGGAAATTACATTCTTTCTGAAATTTTCTCGATAGCAAGTCCTCTTAACGTCGGAGACACACAGAATTTACCTGAAGTTCTTAAATATTTTATAGAACCGTATCCTGAAAAATACTGAACGTTAATAACATAATTCATCAAGTCACTATAGCTTTATACTGAATTTAGTCGGAGAAATTAGACTGTGTATTTGTTTACGGCTGTCAGTGCATTCGCACTGAGCGCTCGATCAGCTGTAGGCGCGTGACGTAGGAAGCAATTGTTTCCGGTCAACGACTGCCTTGTGCGGCGCGCAGACTTGACTGTTGCTTTGAGTATGTGCCGCCGCCAAAACACAGCGCGGTATCCTTGTATTCTCTGCATGTTTACGTAAACTGTTGGTTTCTCGAAAGTGTGTCATTCCACAAAATTTTAACGTTTGATATATGATGTATTCCCTTGGAGCGTCGTGATTTAAGAGTTTCTACTTCAACAGTGTCATCATGAATAATTTTGCGAATTCTATATGGACCGTTATAAAGCAGAAAAAATTTGCGACACAAGCCTTTTCCTTTGTGAGACAAACGATGAGACTTAATTAACACCTTTTGGCCAACTGACAAGATTTTTAAACGACCAGGATGTTTAGCTGATTTCTCTCTTCTAGCAGCCGCAGATGCAATATTTTGCAGAGCCATGTTCACAACTTCAGAATGCCGCAGTTTCCGTGAAAGCGGAAAAGGAACGATTTCAGATATGTGATTTGTCGGTGTTTTGTTTTTTGATATCAGTATAGGCGGTAAAGAAATTGAGTCATTAGGAAGTTCATTCAGAATATTTTGAAAAATATGAAGATACTGATCCCACGTTCTGTGATTCTGATGACAATAAAGACAACACAATTTATTGATTTCCTTCATCCATCTCTCTGAAGCGTTAGATTGAGGGTGAAAAAGTGAAATGAAAATTAGTTTAATTTTACGACGCCGTAGAGTACGAAGCCAAATTTTAGAACGAAACTGTGATCCATCATCTGATATAACCTTACCAACATGACCAACTTCTTTAAGAAAATGGTTAATGAAAGTATTAGATACTGAACGAGCTGTTGCTTTGCGTAAAGGTGTAAAACACTCATATTTTGATGTCAACTCCACTGCTACGAAAATGTACGCTAAACCATTAGTAGAACGAACCACTGGACCGAACAAATCGACTGCAGCCATCTCCTTTAATTTCGCTGGAATGATAGGAAACAACGGTGCTCTGTGAGAAATAGTTGACGGCTTAGCCTTTTGACATAATTTGCATTTGGCCAGAACAGATCGAATACGTTTTTCCATATTACTGAAGTAGCAATTTTCCCATAATTTATGAAAGCATTTTCTGGGACCATAGTGTGCATAACTGAAATGCGTATACCAGATCAGCTTATTAACCCACTCATCAGGAATACAAATTAACCAAACAGAGTTGTCGACCGATTTTCGTTTAAAAAAAGAACTTTCCAGATAGATCGCAAAAACGAGGTGTGGCCAAATCGTCCAATCTAACAAAGCGTCTGAGAAAATTACAGACACCAAGGAAACTACGAACCTCACGTTCTGTGGTAGGAACAGCATAATTACGAATAGCGTCTAATTTATCTGGATCAGGAAGAATACCTTCTGTAGAAATAATGTGACCGAGAAAGTTCACCTGAGAACGACCAAATTCAGATTTTTCCAAGTTCACTGTAATGCCAACTCTAGCAAAAATACGTAATAATGAATCCAAAATTTTGTTGTGCTCACTCCAAGAACGTTTAGCAATAAGAATATCGTCAACATATGAAGTAATATTGTCACGAAGATAAACAGGTAAAATTTCGTTTAAGCTACGAATGAATGCTGCTGAAGATACAGTAAGTCCCAACGGTAATTTCCGAAATCACTTTTGGGTAAATTAGTCATATCCGGTTATTCTTTAACGATTCTCTAGATAGATTGATAGTCGAAGAGTTGTTTTGACAGATGCAAAGAATAGTAAAAGAGTAGGCAGCGGTGCAGAAAACTAAAAGGGAAATAGCACCACTACAGCTCGGGGCCCTATGCACGCTACGGCACATATTCACTCAGTGTAGTGAATCCCCTGAGGACTTTAATAGCTGCACATAATTTCCAGTTTGTGACTTAGTGGCCAGTTTCGTGGAAGTGCGTACATAAATTGATCTAACCATGCACATGGATGTATCTCATTCTTAGAATTACGAAAGATCTTAAATTTCCGAACAGTCAAAAAGTGTTTATAGTCAGAGTTTTCGCCTCGTGGCGACAAAGACCTACCACGTCTGTCCCAGCCCCAATGTTGACTATTGTCAAGTTCGCGCGCCTGGCGCTCTCTTGTTGCATCCCGTAAATGAAACAAATTATTTTCTTCAAACCCCTCTGGTATCTGTGATTCTAAATTTCTTTTTCTGTCTTTTCCTACGATTTCGCCTTCAATTTGCTTGATATGCTTTCGTAATGCCTCAAATTCCCTTTTAACGCGTTCATTAAATTTTCCCTGATTTTCAACATGCTTATTTATGTTCTGGTACTCTTCGGTTTCTGCAAATGGCAATGGTGCTGTATCATCTGAATCTCTGTCCCCATTTAAACTAAGACTTGTCAATTTATCTGAAATCTCCTCAACTCTTTCCGATAAATCACCTATTTGTTCTTTCTGTTTATTTACGTCTTCCGTAAGTGTCGTGACTCGGGTTTCAGTATTAACACATTTGGTAGTTAACTGTTCATATTGTGTTAGGTTATTTAATCTGTCATTTGGTACGGATTCCTCGATTCTCTCAAATATTTCTTCCTTATCTTTTGCACGTTGTAAATTTAACTCTGAAAATTTCTGTACTATCACGCGATCTCTTTCTTCCTGTTCTCTATCCTGTTCCCTTTGTCTAATCTCTACTGCATTTAATCTATTATTGTGAGCATTCAGTTCGCCATGTCAACAATTTCGTCATTCTGACTATCCATCATTTTTGCCTTTTTCATCGATCGCGTAATCATTTACAAAACATACAAAACTCGTCACTGTACGAAAATTACACACAATGACTCTTTATCTCCAACAACACCATTTACACGAAATGTTTCCCTCAAACACGATTATACGAACAATTGAAATAATTGCCCTAAATTGTCAAACGCGTATACAAGACAATAAAATTAAATTCTGAAATACCATTAGAAGAATGACAATTACCAAATCTACACATGCAATATAGACTACAATTACTAAACTACAAATTACTACAACAATACTACTGTCTACTATTTTTACAATCAGAAGAATTCCAAGGGACGATCCGAAGCAGCGGTCGCCACGTGCATGGGGGCTTATTTATTAAATTTGAAAATCATTTTTACTTTTCGTAGCTGTATGTCCGATTACGCTGTGTCTCGTAATCGGTTGGCCCTGACTAGTATTATTACGCAATCTGACTGCATAGAACAACAACAAAGAATGAAATGAAAATTTTCGTTAACACAATTAATTAATTAAGTCCCCAGCAACTATAAAACCTACGAAACCAAAGCACAAGTATAACTGTTCTGTGTGTGGAAGTATGACTCAACGTACACATCTGGCACGGTTCTTCTTCAATAAGACAAGAAATTTCAAATACTATTTATACTGACGTGATAAAAAAAATTAGAAATACTATAATTGCGCAAGAAAACCAGAATTACACTCTAATACAAGAACACAAGCCAGATGCTTTGTTGCCTGAACGTGTAATGACGCATTATTCAGGGCATTGAAATAATGAGAAAAAAAAGAAAAGGAGTTTGTTACCTTCATTTATATTGATGAAAAGCACTCTAATCATTACAATATCTCCACACCGACTCGCTACTACCACATCTCAACAAGAACTGACTACTACGACCTCTCGACAAGAACTCTTCACTACGACATCTCAGCAAGCACTCACTACTACAAGTTCTCAACAAGCACTCTGCCCTCCGCTACTTCTCAATAATCACTGCCAGTGGAGGCGGCGAAACAAAACTCTCTGGCGCTGTGGCTCAGTGTAGCCACCTTTCACCAGACGTTTTCAATTGGTGAGAGATCTGGAGAATGTGCTGGCCAAGGCAGTAGTCGAATATTTTCTCTATCCAGAAAGGCCCGTACAGGACCTGCAACATGCGGTCGTGCATTATCATGCTGAAATGTAGGGTTTCGAACGGATCGAATGAAGAGTAGAGCCACGGATCGTAACACATCCGAAATGTAACGTCCACTGTTCGAAGTGCCGTCAATGCAAACAAGAGGTAACCGAGACGTGTAACCAGTGGCACCCCATACCATCACGCCGGGTGATTCGCCAGTATGGCGATGACGAATACACGCTTCCAATGTGCGTTCACCGCGATGCCGCCAAACGCGGATGCGACCATCATGATGCTGTAAAGAGAAACTGGATTCATCCGAAAAAATGACGTTTTGCCATTCGTGCAACCAGGTTCGTCGTTGAGTACACCATCGCAGGCGCTCCTGTCTGTGATGCAGCGTCAAGGGTAACCGCAGCCATGGTCTCCGAGCTGATAGTCCATGCTGCTCCAAACGTCGTCGAACTGTTCGTGCAGATGGTTGTTGTCTTGCAAACGTCCCCATCTGTTGATTCAGGGATCGAGACGTGGCTGCACGATCCGTCGCAGCCATGCGCATAAGATGCCTGTCATCTCGACTGCTAGCGATACGAGGGCGTTGGGATCCAGCATTCCGTATTACCCTCCAGAACCCACCGATTCCATATTATGCTAACTTTCATTGGATCTCGACCAACGCGAGCAGTAATGTCGCGATACGATAAACCGCAGTCGCGATAGTTTACAATCCGACCTTTATCAAAGTCGGAAACGCGATGGTACTCATTTCTCCTCCTTACACGAAGCATCACAACAACGTTTCACCAGGCAACGTCGGTCAACTGCTGTTTGTGTGTGAGAAATCGGTTGAAAACTTTCCTCATGTCAGCACGTTGTAGGTGTCGCCACTGGCGCCAACCTTGTGTGAATGCTCTGAAAAGCTAATCATATGCATATCACAGCACCTCCTTCCTGTCGGTTAAATTTCGCGTCTGTAGCACGTCATCTTCGTGGTGCAGCAATTTTAATGGCCGATAGTGTAATTCACGTCCGTCTTCCTATCCTTGCACCAATGCCTCTCCACTACTCTCCTGCTGGCAGAAATAAGTCCTTCATGACCTGCAAACACGTGATCATGTGGCTCCTAAGCACTTTATTGCTTAGCTCTGCTAATACTACTACTCAAGGAGCCAACTTGGTTTCTCTGGATGGCAATCCATCCTACATACAAAATTGTGATTGTTTAGTATGCCGCTTATACTCGCCATCCGTCTTCTGCATTCCTTAAGCTCATTACCATCTATTTGCAACACTGCTACTTTCCTACATAAGCCATCTGCGTTCCCATGTTTCTTTCCAGGCTTATTTACAATTTCAAAATCAAACTCCCTCAGTCTTACCACCCACAGAGTCAACCAACTAGAAAGGTCCTTCAATCCCAGCCTTCTCTGCACGATAGCAATGGAGATACTATCGAAGACAGTGCTGCCAAAGCAGAGTTACTAAACACAGCCTTCCGAAATGCCTTCACAAAAGAAGACGAAGTAAATATTCCAGAATTTGAATCGAGTACAGCTGCCAACAAGCGTAACGTAGAAGTAAATATCCTCGGAGTAGTGAAACAACTTAAATCACTTAATAAAAGCAATTCTTCTGGTCCATACTGTATTCCAATTAGGTTCCTTTCGGAGTATACTGATGCATTAGCTCTATACTTAACAATCATATACAACCGTTCGCTCGACGAAAGATCCGTACCCAAAGAATGGAAAGTTGCACAGGTCACACCAATATTCAAGAAAGGTAGTGGGGGTAATCCACTAAATTACAGGACCATATCGTTAACGTCGATATGCAGCAGGATTTTAGAACATCTATTGTGTTCGAACATTATGATTTACCTCGAAGAAAACGGTCTATTGACACACAGTCAACATGGGTTTAGAAAACATCGTTCCTGTGAAACACAACTACCTCTTTATTCACATGAAGTGTTGAGTGCTCTTGACAAGGGATTTCAGATCCATATCGTATTTTTGGATATCTGGAAGGCTTTTGACACTGTACCACATAAGCGGTTTGTAGTGAAATTGCGTGCTGATGGAGTATCGTCTCAGTTACGTGACTGGATTTGTGATTTTCTGTCAGAGGTCACAGTTCGTAGTAATTTACGGAAAGTGATAGAGTAAATCAGAAGTGATTTCTGGTGTTCCCCAAGGTAGTGTTATAGGCCCTTTTGCTGTTCCTTATCTATATAAACGATTTGGGAGACAAACTGAGCAGCCGTCTTCGGATGTTTGCAGATGACGCTGTCGTTTATCGACTAATAAAGTCATCAGAAGATCAAAACAAACTGCAAAACGATTTAGAAAAGGTATCTGAATGGTGCGAAAAGTGGCAGTTCACCCAAAATAACGAAAAGTGTGAGGTCATCCACTTGAGTGCTAAAAGGAACTCGTTAAACTTCGCTTACACTATAAATCAGTCTAATCTAAAAGCCGTAAATTCAACTAAATACCTAGGTGTTACAATTACGAACAACTTAAATTGGAAGGAACACATAGAAAATGTTGTGGGGAAGGCTACACAAAGACTGCGTTTTATTGGTAGGACACATAGAAGATGTAACAAACGTACTAAAGAGACTGCCTACACTACGCTTGTCTGCCCTATTTTAGAATACTGCTGCGCGGCGTGGGATCCTTACCAGATAGGACTGACGGAGTACATCGAAAAAGTTCAAAGAAAGGCAGCACGTTTTGTATTATCGCGAAATATGGGAGAGAGCGTCACAGAAATGATACAGGATTTGGGCTGGACATCATTAAAAGAAAGGCGTTTTTCGTTGCGACCGAATCTTCTCGCGAAATTCCAATGACCAACTTTCTCCTCCGAATGCGAAAATATTTTGTTAACGCCGACCTACATAGGGAAGAACGATCACCAAGATAAAATAAGGGAAATCAGAGCTCGTACGGAAAGATATAGGTGTTCATTCTTTCCGCTCGCTAAACGAGATTGTAGTAATGGAGAATTGTGAAGGTGGTTCGATGAACCCTGTGCCAGGCACTTAAATGTGATTTGCAGAGTATCCATGTAGGTGTAGAACGTTTTAACGCTGCATGATCCTTCATCATTCGGAACTTTTTGCCATAGAGATAATACTTGAAGTAGGTGATTCCGTGGATAAGGCTCAAAATCTCCTTTTACGTCGTGGAGTAATTCCTCTCTGCAGTCCGCATGCTTAGCTAGTTGGTAACGTGCTTGCCTCCCCTGCAGCGTGCCTGGGTTCGATTCCCGGGTTGGAGATTTTCTCCGTTCGTGTACTAGGTGTTTTGTTGTCCTCATGATCATTTCATCCTCTTCACCGGCGTACAAGTCGCCCAACGTAGCGTCGACTGAAATAAGACTTGCACTTAGCGGCCGATCTTCCATGGGCGGGGCCTCCCGGCCAACGATGCCATACGCTCATTTCATTTTCCTCTCTGCTGAGTTCAATTCATTTCATTTTCCTCTCTGTTGAGTTCAATTGCCTTAATGCATAGGCTACCGGATGCTCTACGGCATCTAGGCAGTACAAAGCCAAATGCATGATTGGACACATTGCATGACAGAATGAATTCCTTGCTGAACTCTGGAATCGCAAAAAACTTGATGTTTAAGCTTCTCTCAGTCTCTCAAAACCGCGCTGTCTATCCTCTCCAAATTTTAAATCTTTCTTCAGTAATTGCGTCAACGATTTTGCAACGTCAACAGAATCCTTTACTAATCTTCGGTAATAGTTTGCGACTCCAAGGAATGATTGAAAGTCACTCACTGACTCAAGCACAGAAAATTCACGTAATGCTTTAATCAATCCCACGTACGTCTTAACCCCATCTTTATTTACCATGTGACCAAGTTATGCCATTTCATCCAGCATAAAATTACACCTATGCGCACTCAACGCTTCAGTCTGGAACCGCCCTGCTGCTATGATCACAGGTTCGAATCCCGCCTCGGGCTTGGATGTGTGTGATGTCCTTAGGTTAGTTCGGTTTAAGTAGATCTAAGTCTAGAGGACTTTGAGGCTTAGAGCCATTTGAACCATTTTTTTTCGTACTCACCGTTAAATTCGCTGGCCTCAATCTCAGGAACACTTCCCTTAAACGTTGTATGTGCTGTTCTATATTACTCTTGTAGGCAAACATTGACGTGGTTTCGGTCCTATGAGAACTCCGTCAAACAATGCCCGAAACGTCGCAGGTGCGTTCTTACACGGTTATGTAAATAATCATAAATTACGAATGAAATTCATTCAAAATTGTATGTGTATAGTTGTTTATACATTTGTACTAAAATCTGATATAGAAATCCAGTACGAGGATGGTTACATCTAAAACACCGACGTAGCAAAGCACAGGGAATGAGAGACGGCAACTACGGAGTCCAGAGATCATCTACTTGCGCTGCGATCGCTGCGATCTGTACGCTACAAGACTGACTGAAAGCCATCCAGTACAATGAAGTGATTATTGTAAAAGTGCAATATCGACACATGTTTGTCTAAAAGTATGCTTCCAACGTAATCAACGTTATGAGGTAGTTAGTTCGTTCTTGACCATTACACACTGCAGATCGTCCTAGCGAGAGGATTTGGGTCAAGAATTTTAAGTTCAGGAGCTGTAAGCCTAACTACGCATATGAAGGTATGGTTAGCACGATCTAGGAACAAATTTGCTAGTTGTAAATTTTTTTCTGATTCCAGGAGAACAGGCTCCTTTTGTTTATAATCGGGAATGCTGGTGCATGATAGCTCTTTCTGTAGTTGGGAAGATCTTTGTAAGCATTGATGCGAATAAGCAGACAAATACAAAAAGTTTAGCTTCTGCATTTCTTACTAATTTTCGGTGTTTTTGGAGTTTTGATTGGTATTGTGGATTCGGTCAGACAGAGGATCCGATGTACTTCCTTTAAAGTAAAGCTAGTGGAACTGTTGGTCCACGCAAAGGAAAATGAGTGTGAGGTCTCTTTTGATTTGACAGTTTCCTATTACTAGAGCAAGGTGACATCTCAAAGTTGTGTAAGTGGTTATTGTATTTAATATAACAGTCCCTAGCAATGAGTAAATTAGGAAACTTTTTGATGAAAGACTGCAGAAAGTTTTGAAAAGTGGTACAGCGATGATCTTCCCTACCTATGATAATAATTTTCCCTTGAAATTTGGAACCACGTTAAGAGACTGCATGTCTGCTACAATTTGGCGACTGGTAAAGTGACGAGTGACCGTTTATTTTGAGTTTATTTGTGGGATTCGCGATCTGTCAACGCCCGAAGAGGCTTAGCTTAGTCCATGAATTGTCCTAAGGTTAGTGTACAGTGGCGGTGACAGTTAGGATTTTTGTTTCTCTTTCAATTTCAATAGAGGGGATTAAATTGATTTCCTAACACTTGGCCACTGTCTTTTGTAAAACACAGACAAAATTAAGTACAAACACAAAAAAGAAATACCTTATAGGAATCAAAAACCCCAAATCATTATTCTTACTTCAACCCATAAGATTTAATGACACACTACAAAAACATTTGTGTTACTTCTTCAGTTAAAACTAACGGACTCACATGGAGAAAATCGAATATCTTGAGAGATACCAAAACAAGATTTTTTTACGATAATTAATCCTGAATAAGGAAACAAACGAAATTTCATCATTTTTTAAAAACGTTCTCGGTGTTCATTGATATTATTGGTCCCAATAAACTGAAGTACCGAAATGTACTCGTATCATCGCTAAGATAAACAAGGAGCAAAGAGATAATTTTCATTCACAGAAGCTCAGTCTTTCTACGAAGCTACCTAATATTATATTACGAAAAGTAATCAGTTTACTACATTGGTCCTAAAAAGGTATAGAGTTTATAGGAAAAGAGATTGAATTTCTTTGTTTATTAACAAGAGAGATTAATAACTTACGATGTGGTGATTTAAACTCACTCAAATACTGAATACTCACTAATAAGGGGGATTTATCTTAAAGCTTTTATGTGGTTTTTGAAGTGAGAAAAACTGTTGTTGATTTTGCAATAAATTGATAGTGACTGTCAGTTGTTACCGTAATTTCATTTGGCGTAATCATTCGCTGAGTAGACATTTTTGAGAATTTAAAACTATTCGTCTACTTGGGATACTTTGAATTCTGTAGTGACAATTCCACTGAATATTAATAAGCGTAACGAATTCAGAACGTGCAATTGTAACAACAAGAATAACGAGAAACAACAGATTAAGAATCCTCGACTAAATTCATATCAGAAACCACAAATTGTTCTACTATGTACCCTATCAGGCACCCTTGAACACATTATTTATTAAAGTATTTTTTTTCCTTGTGCACGTGTTGCGTGTTATGCAACTGAATGGAGTGTAATTATTGTTCGATAAATTTACTCTCCTCAATAATCCCATCCTTCAGCTGCTGATCGATAGAACCTTCTAGAATGGGATAAAGTACCTCGGAACTCTGCATGATTTACAGTAAACTAATGATTCACTTCCTGTTGGCATCCAGTGATGTGTAATACGCGTAGCTGGCAACAGCCGAAATAATAAATCCCTAAACTCCATAAGTAACTCTTCCAATGCTTCCTTAATGCTTTCGTTTAGGTGCTTTACCTTTTCTCGTAATGCAGTTTCACTGGCGTTTGGCGATTGTCCGTTGCATGCCATTCTTCCTCCTCTACGGTATCCATATTATTGATCAACACCCTCTTCATTAACCCTAAATCCTCGATGCTATAATTATCCACGAATACAGGTATCATTTTCTCACCATTTACCTCTCGTGCGTGTACAACAGTCGTGTTTACTAAGTAACCTGCCTGATTAAATACTTCATTTATTCCAATGATTCCATCATACATAAAATTCCTACCAGTAATATAGACTCGTCATTAACCCAAATCAATTTCCCAGCACCTTTAGGTACATAATTGTGTGTATCAAATCATAGTGTGATTGTTAGCAGTTTAAATGGTTCGTCTTTCGTGACAGACTCACCTTGTGACATTGCTACATTGGCAGGCGTTTCACCTAAATGAAACATTTTTTCATCAAGCTCTACCATATGCTCCCAAAGATCGATTTGAGCACAATAGTGACACAAGAAATTCAATCCCAGTATTATGTCACATCCCTCACTCACATGTGGCACAGTCTCTACACATTTCTTAAATTGAAACACACCCAGGCAAAAGTCTACATCCACCGATCCAAATGGCTTGACACATTTACCCCCTCTCCAATTAATCTACACCATGGCGGGTTCTATTTCTTATGTTCTATTAGTTTATCACTGGCAACAGACACATGCGACTCTGTGCCAAACAATATCCTGCAATTCCTCTTTCCTACTATTCCTCTAAGTGTCCAATCCACCACTGTACACGACTTTATAGCATATAATCTTAATGGGAATACCTGTAGGTGGGCCTCAGTTTCCCTTTGGCGTTTGGTTTTTCTCCGGTCCCCTACCTCTGAAACTACTGCAATTCCTCTTCCCTACTACTCCTCAGAGAGCACAACACACCTCTGAATACTACTTTGTAGCATCTAATCGTACTGGGAACGATGAGGTGGACCTTAGATTCCGTTTGGTATTTAACGTTTTGTTCTTCCTCGGTCCTCTGCCTCTGAAACTACTGTGAACTGTGCCTCTACTTTCATGCCCCGAGGCTTGTGATATTGACTTCTCACAGGCCCCATTTGCCCACGTCTACAGCACTTTATATTAGCTGAGAACCCTGTTCGTCTAATCTGCATCCCAGATGACATGTAAGTTTCATCACATCCTATTACCAAGCTGCCAGCTGTTAGCAAATCAGTCAGACACTTGTCCGTACTCGTCTTGACATCTCTGCAGGATATCCTCTTAAAAAAATGCATCAAACGCCTCCCGCTCAGGCTTCCATAAAATCACCTCATTTTCCACAGTATGCTGTTCCAGCTCATTAGTATACCCATTGATATTTCTTATTCTGTCTTCAGATTCTTCCACCGATTCCGCGGCGTCATTCTGCTTCCTATACCTCTGGACTACATCCTTAAATTCTTCAAACATTATAGTTCTCTTGATAGTCTCTGTACACCTATCATTACTTTTTCTTTTCCTGCTAATCTCAATTTTGCTATTCTTAAAAGTTCTGTGTGAGACCATTCTTCCATCTCAGTAAATTCTTAAGATTTTCTATAAATGCATGCACATTCTCAATTGATTTCCTAGAGAAAGGAGCAACTGAACTTGCAGCTGACGATTTTGTATGTCGCAATGGCGATTGCGACTCGACTAGACCACGTAACTATGTATAGTATGCTGTCAAATACACTAACCCTTCCAGTAATACGCTAACTGCCTCTGATTATGACACACGTTATGTCTTCGACTGCAGAAGCCTTGTCCTTCTCAACATTAATTTTGAAACGCCAATATTCCCAAGACAGACGAAATACAATACACTGAAGAGCCAAAGAAACTACTACACGTGGCTAATAGCGTGTAGTGCCCCTGCGAGCACGCAGAAGTGCCGCAGCACGACTTAACATGGACTCGACTAATGTCTGAAGTAGTGCTGGAGGGAATCCTGCAGGGCTCTCCATAAATCCATAAAAGTATGAGGGGGTGGAGACCTCTTTTGAACAGCACGTTGAAGTCTCTTAGAGATGCTCAGTAATGTTCATGTTTGGGGATTTTAGTGGCCAGCGGAAGTGTTTAAACTCAGAAGAATGTCCCTGGAGCCACTCTGCACCAATTCTGGACGTGTAGGGTGTCGCATTGTGCTGCTGTATTCCTTAAGTCCGTCGGAATGCACAATGGACATGAATGGATGCAGGTGATCAGACATGATGCTTACATACGTGTCACCTGTAAGAGTCGTATCTAGACATATCAGGGGTCCCAAATCACTCCAACTGCACATGTGCCCCACCATTACAGAGTCTCTACCAACCTGAACAGTCCACTGCTGATATGCAGAGTCCATGGGTTGATGAGGTTGTCTCCATGCCAGTGCCCATCCATCCGCTCGAACCAAATTGAAACGAGACTCGTCCGACCAAGCAACATGTTTCCAGTCATCAACAGTTCAATGTCGGTGTTGACGGACCCAGACGAGGTGTAAAGCTTTGTGTCGTGCAGTCGTCGCAGGTACACGAGCGGGCTTTGGGATCCGAAAGCCCATATCGATGATGTTTTGTTGAATGGTTCGCACGCCAACACTTGTTGATGGCCCAGCACTGAAATCTACACCAATTCGCGGACGGGTTGCACTTCTGTCACAATGAACGATTTTCTTCAGTCGTTGTTGGTCCCGTTCCTGCAGGATATTCTTCCTGCCGCAGCGATGTCGGAGATTTGATGTTTTACCGGATTCCTGATACTGACGGTACAATCGTGAAATGGTCAAAGGGGGAAATCCCCACTTCATCGATACCTCAGAGATATTGTGTCCCATCGCTCGGGCGCCGACTGTAACACCACGTTCAGACTCACTTACACCATAATAACCTGCCATTGTGTGAGCAGTAACCGATCTAACAACTGCGCCAGACACTTATATTATGTAGGCGATGCCGACCGCAGCGCCGTATTCTGCCTGTTTACATATCTCTGTATTTGAATACGCATGTTTATACCGGTTTCTTCGGCGCTTCAGTGTATATTAACCTAGTTTCTACGTTTAATCACTAACCATTTCGAATTTCTGAACTGCCTAGTCATATGCTCTTAGCGTTTATATGTGAAACATGCCACTGATACTGATTCTATGCACGGTGCTGAGCGACGTTCTGAGTTACGCTGCCTACTTCTAACACTTACTAGCCCATCATGACTCCCATTACCTCTGAAGTGTGACAAATCTCACTGTTTAGTTGCAACAAAATTCACGTTACAGAAAGCACGACAGTCAAGCCTCTTTTTCATGACCAAACATTCAACGACAATTAAATTTTCTAGATTCACCATACCGCAGGCTGTAGATTCAGATTGCTCTAGAAAGGTGACATCAGTGGCCTGACACCAGTGAAATAGGACTGGAGTCAGTAAATTTGTTTTTTGTTTTAAAATCCCTTTACTGTGGCTCTCCCCTGGAACACATTTCAAGTAGCGGCAGTGTAGCTGAGGCATCCAGTTGGCTCCCTTGTGTGTGCGCGATGTCCTGAATTGCTGACAGAATGCAGCGTGGCTGAGTGATGTCATAACTTCGGCGACGTTCTTCGGGCTCGGCAGCCAAGGCAGCGGCGGCTGATGTCTCCGGCACTGTGGTTGTCGTGACCCACCGAAGGGGCGCTGTAGTCAACGCGGTATGTCCCAAGGCTCTGAGGGCCGCGCAGTGCCAGTGGCTCTGCGTCTCGTGTCTCAGGGCAAGCTGTTCCAATGCAAGGTCGAATTGCAAATCCTATACAGCATTCCAGGTGGTGCCCAAGTGTCACAGCCCTGTGACAACAGTGCTGCGATACTAATACAAGAACATCTCACAACAGAAGTGGTAAATGTAAATGTCATGTGACTAGGGCCTCCTGTCGGGTAGACCGTTCGGCGGGTCTTTCGATCTTACACCACTTCGGTGACTTGCACGTCGAAACAAAAGTGTTTAGGTTAGGTATTTATATGCTCGGGCTGTGCTTGCTTGGATTTTGCTATGCCTTGTGACACATAATATACACTAAACATTTCTGCGGTTTGCTGGTGTGCAAAGGCTTCCACCTTCTTCCACTTAGGTGCTTCTGTGTCAACTACGAGTATTTCCACATGTCACCTGGCCGGCTCACCTCGCAACACGCGACAGCTGTGCTATGTTTTGTAAGGGGAAACGTGCACGCTTGCCTGCGGCTGGTTCGGCTGTGATCTGCTTCTGACTTTGTGCTTCTCTGTCTGAATATTGTATGCTTATGCCACAGCTTTTTCCAGCCCTCGAAACGCTTCTGAAACTCGATCCTAAGGTAGCTTTATGTCCTCTCAGCGATGTGTTTTTAATCTCATCTCTTTTACTTACTTATTTAAACGTCAAGTTCCGTAGGACAAAATTGAGGAGTAAATCTCTAAGGTCAGGGAGCGTGTCAGTGCATGAAATGACTACGTAAAAGTAATAACAGATAAAAATAAAATGTTTATGAACCCGAAAAAAACCAATCCATAAGTTTAAGTAAACGCTATCAACAATACAAGACGAATCAGCTTAATTTTTCAAGGAACTCCTCGACAGAATAGAAGGAGTAACCCATGAGTAAACTCTTCAGTTTCGATTTGAAAGTGCGTGGATTACTGAAAACATTTTTTAATTCGAGTGGTAGCTTATTGAAAATGGATGCTGCAGTATACTGCACACCTTTCTGCACAAGAGTTAAGGAAGTCCGATCCAAATACAGGTTTGATTTCTGCCGAGTATTAAGTGAGTGAAAGTTGCTTATTCTTGGGAATAAGCTAATATTGTTAACATGAAATGACAGTAAGGAATATATATATATATATATATATATATCTTGAGAGGCCAATGTCAAAATACCCAGACTCGTGAACATGGGTCGACAAGAGGTTCGTGAACTTACACCACTTATAGCCCGAACCGCCCGTTTCTGAGCCAAAAATACGCTTTTAGAATGATTGCTCTCTAAGGCTTTCTTTAGTTTTTGGTCCACAAAAAGTCACCATGGGTCTGTGTCTGGGGAATAGAGAGACTGGAGCATCATTACTGTAACTTACTGGCTTGTTTGCCATGAAATCCGCGTTTAGTTTTCGGATTCGTTGAACTTCTAAGTAGTACTCCTTTTTGATCATTTGACCTTGTGACGAGACCTCATGGTGCGCTATGCTGTTGCAATCGAAGAACACAGAGAGCATAGCTTCACATTTATCTGCACATGTCCGAGCTTCTTTCGGTTCTGGCGATCCAGAGTGATTCCATGGTGCAATGGAGCCTTAGTTTCGACTTCACATCCATAAATACACATTTCATCGTCTGCTATGACACGTTTCAGTAGTTCAGCGCTAATGTAGACTTTATCAAGTGATTCACTCTGTTGGAGTGCGAGCAGATGAAACGCTGGATGTTTCTTGTAAGTCAGAAATGAATATTGTTCCCAGCTTTTGTTCACAAGATGGTCTCACAGAAATATTTATTGGGTTTCACAATGTTTCTACAGACATTATTGCTCAGGGTTTATCAGAAATAATTGTACTCTATGCGCTTGATGTTTGGGTAGTCATTGACAAAATAGTGAGTCAAACGTATGATGTAGCCCCAGTAATGGCAGAAGACATGAAATTGTCCAAAATTTTATTAAACAAAAATGTGAATGAGCTATATTTTTGCACTGTTACGCTCATAAGCTTAATGGAGTGCTGTTACATTGTTATAAATATATCAAAGAAGTTAGGTTTTTCATTTAAAATCTTGTGCCAGTACATTCATTTTTTAGCAAGTCCTCAAAGAGAACACAATTATTAGTAAATGAAGGTTTCAGATTGGTCAAACTTGCACTACTCTCTTAAATTTCAATTCATGAGCTGTTCAGACAATAGATCTTAAATACTATGAGTTGAAAGACCTTCCCAAAATATCACCACAAATGACGAAGACTGGGATGCAGAGTCGTTCAGCAATGTTTTTAGTTTGGTTAGCATTGTTAATACATCTTAATTCCTTTTCCTGCTTTACTTTGTGAAGAAATTTTTGTATTTGTTGACCATCTCTATACACTGTCTCAGGTTTTTTGGTTAGTGTTTGTTTAATGATTTTTCTGATGTTTCGCCAGCAGAAGTGGCTTGCATTGTCAAAAGCTTTATTCTTCATCGCTGGTGATTTTATGACGATTCTGAAGATGACAGATATTTTAGGTAATTATAACACATTTACTGGAATTTCGAATTGGTGATATATTGAAACATGTAAGAATTAATAGGCTGCTTGCATAAGTTTGCTATTTATAATTCGTGTAATATATTTTAGTCTTCTAACGATAATACAGTTTATCCAGTTGTACATATGATTTATTTATTTACAGATGGAGTACTTCAGAACGATATTGACACGACGCCACAACAGGAAACGGGTCCAAAAGATCGTGAATTTCGGAATGGTGATTACTGCCAACCCCTGTCTATGATTATAGACAATATATAGACTGGAAAAAAGTAAACAATTTTGGCCAGTGTTATGCAATAACTTGCTTACGTATTGAGGTAAATCGTGAATTTTCATTTTGAATTATTTGAAATTTCTTCTAATAATTTCCGGGTATGCAGCCGGATCCCGTCGACATTCTGCCACGATATTTCGGCCCAGAGATGTCCGGCCATCATCAGGTGAGTACACAACTACTGAAGAGCCCGCAGACGCAGACGCAGACGCACAAGACCGAGGGCTGAACCCTCTGCTGGGGGCGAAGTACTAGCGCTTTATGCGCTTCACCTTCTTAAATGATGGGGTGAAGATGTGGGATAACATGGTGGGTGTTTTTTGTTACTTGACGTTTGTGCTGGTGGATTTTTCTTTTCTTTTTTTATAGAAAAAGAAAGATTAAAGGACAGTGAGAGGGACAGTGAGAGAAAGGGAAAACGAAAGGCCTAAGTGACTGGCCGGTGGTTATGGTGAGTCTCCGCTACGCCTGATGGTTGCCTAGTGTGTGTTCATTTCTGAACTTGGCCCTGTGATTTCATTTTTTTCCTGACAAATATGTCACCGGGAAGCTTCTTCTCTCTCCTACCCGACCGGGCCTCTTCCCACACCCACGATTCTATGACGTCGACCAGGTTGTCCCATTGGGGGGGGGGGGGGGGGGCGTAAATATTGGGTAAGAGTTGATGATGGCTAACTCTTCGTCCGTGGCTGCTTCCGCTAGTATGGTACGCCATCTATATGTCCGTAGGTCGAGCGGTTGATGGGGGAGGGGAGGCTTAGACTGGCCGGATGGGGTGTAGGGGTATGGGAGGTGTGATTGGGGGTACGACCCGCTCTTCAGTGACGAGGCAGTGTACTTGAGGATTTCCTGCACATCGTCCATTCTTGGGAATGGTAGCCGCACCTTCCTCCTCTTCTTTGGTTGCTCGGCTTGCGAGCAGTCAGGAGGCGCGGTAGCACCCTTGCTTGTGGCTGCCACCTTGGAGGGGGGGCAGCCCGGGCGGCACTTCTTCTGTTTCCATGGGCGCCACCTCCTGCATTGCTGCAGGAGGGGGAGTGGTGGTTTGCGTGGCCGCGTCGACCCCCATCGGACGACTCACGGCGGGGGTGGCGGCGGGATCTGGCGGCTGCTTCTTGATAGCCCGTAGCTCGTCGCGCAGCTGCTGGAGCTGGCGTTGCACAGCTGCGAGCTCGTCCTTCAGTGCGGCCCTTTCGGCCGCGAAGACGGCTTGGAAGCCGGCCATAGCTTCGTCGGTGATGGCCTCAAGGCGGCGCGGCTCGCACCCCTCGCCGAAGCGGGGGGCCGGGGCGGACGTCGAGGCGCTTGACGTCGCCGCAGGGCGTGGTGCGGCGGGTAGACGGCGTGACTCGCCGAGGTAGCCGCAGCTACGCGAGTTGGCGGCGTGTGGTCCGCCGCAGTTCGCGCAGACGCAGGCTACCCCACGAGGCTTCGTGCAGCTGCGGGTGTCGTGAGCCGCCGCGCAAGCACGCGACGGCGTTCTTACACCCGCGCGCGGTGTGCCCCAGCCGCTGACAGTTGTAGCACTGGAGCATCGTCCTGTCCCGCTGCGTTCGCCTACGCCTTGGCTGCCGTTGGCGGCCGCCGGTAAACCCCATCGCGTGGATGAGGGCCTCCAATGCGGCGGCAATCTGCTTCCCAGCCATGGCGTTGCGTGCTCGGAGACGATGTGAGTCGCAGCGAGTCGAGCGGGCCGAAGAGCCCAGGTGCAGTCGCGGTATTTATGCCGAATCTCGCGCATGCGAAATGTACTGGCATCCTACAGCGCATGCGTCAGGTGTTGACATGCGCAGCATAGCCGAGTTGTACGTGCTGCCCTCGGTGGTGAAAATAAAGGTTCATCTCGCATGCGCTGTAGGATGCCAGTACATTTCGCATGCGCGAGATTCGGCATAAATACCGCGACTGCACCTGGGCTCTTCAGTAGTTGTGTACTCACCTGATGATGACCGGACGTCTCTGGGCCGAAATATCGTGGCAGAATGTCGACGGGATCAGGCTGCATACCCGGAAATTATTAGAAGAAGAAATACGCCGGGAAAATTTCAAAAGTCACATGTTTGAAACTTGTAAGAATAATTAGTAATTGCAAATACCTACTTCAAACAAATAATTTGTTCACTTTTCATGCATGACATATCAGATTGTAAATAATAAAATCATGTTAGCAGGTCCTACATATGACTTAATTACTTACAGAAACTGAAGATCAAGTTGGTGATGTGGAGACACCCCAGGGTGTAGAGCAAGCTACTCTTTATCATGGAGTTGAAAATGGTAATTATTCTCAACCTCATCTTTCTCATTATCAATAAGAATACTATTGATTTAGGGAGAAATTATGATACTTAATTTTACAAATATACTTTCACGTTGTCAGTTTAGATCATCAACCAAAACCTCGAGCAGCCAGTTGAGTGTGTTGATTTGGTATGGGACCAATTCCTGTGTCTGCACCTCCTGTAAGGAACATTGTTCATGGAGAAGTTCCAAGAATTACAGTTCTACTTGATGCCACATAAATTGAATTTGACTTTTTTGAAAACAATTTCAACAGGGATATGGTGAAGCTTGTGAAACAAGAAAAAACAGGTATGCTGCAAATACCATTGTAAAACTGAGGCATACCAATCAGATCAAGGAACACAGTTTGTGGTCACGTAGGAAACCCGTTACCTTGGCAGACATTTATAAATTTTTTCCATAGCAATTCAGAAGTGCATGGTGAAGAAGTCATCCATAGCAAATTACTGGTCTACAGCTGCCATTCTTCACTCCACACTTTCAGCTAGACTGATGTTCCGAGAACGTTTCAAGTCCGTTTTGGCAATGCTGCGTATAATTAATAATGAAACACACATACCACATGATCAGCCAAATCATGGTCTTTTGCATAAAATCAGGCCACATTTTGATTATCCTGTGCAGAGCTTCAGAGCCTGACTAGTGCCAAGTGAGAATTTGATCATAGATGAAGGAATGTGTGCCTTTAGAGGCAGGATACATCTTAGAGTTTAGGTCTAAATGAGGAACAAACTGTTCTTTGTGTGTGCCTCACACTCTGGTTATGTTGTCAACATGGATATTTTCACTGGCAAAGGTGATGACTTCACAATTATTCCATTGTTTGAACGCCTACTTTCACTCTACTTATCTAATGGCCACGCTGTTTACATGGACCAGTTTTATACTAGCCCAAAAGTCATAGACTTTTCATGGAGCAAAGACGCTTTAGGTGTTGGCGCTGTTATGCTAAACAGGAAAGAAATGCCTAAGAGTCTGAAAACAGCTGTACTGAAGAAAGGTGAAATGACATTCAGACACAGACCGTAAGTGGTTCATAAGTGGAAGGACACCAGGGACGTAGTAGTGTTGTCTTCAAAACAGGGATCAAAAGTAACTGAAGTAACTATCAGCGCCAGAGGTTGCAATGTAGACAAAATCAAGCCTGCTGTAGTCCTTGATTATAATATAAACAAGACAGGTGTTGATCAAAGTGATCAACTTGTTGGTTACTATCCCTTCAAAAAGAGAAGTATGAAATGGTGGAAAAAGCTTTTCTTCCATCTTTTCATTCGAGGTACAGTAAACAGTTATATTACGTATAAAATGTCACATAGGCAACCTGGTTCTCTACATTAATTCATGTCTGTTTTTGGAGAAATACTGGACGTGATGCCAAGAGAGGAACAAGTAGGAGCGAACCCTTTGACTGAAGGCAAGAGACTAACTGGGCGACATTTTGGAAGAAAAATTCCTCCAACTAACAACAAAGTGAGGCCGTGCAGATCTTGTAAAGTGCGTGGTGACAAAGCTAAAAAGAAACTGGAAAGTGGAAAAGGAAAGAAACAACATACGGTTCTCCAACACGTGATATTGTGCTGTACATGCCAGAATGTTTTGAACTATTTCACACGAAAGCCAATTTTGTATAGAAAAAATTTATAAAAAATAGTAATCTAATTTAGTTGTAGATTGTGATTTTTTAAATAAATACCTTTCAGTATGATTTTATAAAACATAATCAATAGCAATATTCTTTCTACATACAGTAAATCCTACTATAAAACTTTTTTGTTTTCCTTGTTTCAGCTACAGACTTGTGATAACAGTGTAAATTTAAGTGAAGTTAGTAACCATAATGTGTTACTTCATTTTGAACTTTGAAGTACTGCGGTTATCTGTAACTATTCCTGAATTACAATCTTTTTGAAAAGGACACAAAAACTGTCTGATGTGCTAGAATATCGTACTAAGTCCCAGGCCTTAAAGTGTTAAGTTATCTAAGGCCTCCGCTGCAGTCATTGTGTTTTTTTTTTTTTTAGGGTGGTTGGCGTTGACAGTTAGCATTGTGGGTTGAAGAGAAGTTTTTTCTGAGTTGACATCTGATCTGTGTGTATGTGTGTGTGTGTGTGTGTGTGTGTGTGTGTGTGTGTGTGTATGTGTATGTGTGTGTGTGTGTGTGTGTGTATGCATCTGTAATATACTGTAAAATCGTCTCTCAAAAAGAATATTGGAAAAGAATGAACAAAACGCTAAAACTTTATATGTATCGCTGTTTCACCCCACCTGTCTCTCTTTTATCTTATTCGTATGGTCTCTATGCAACAATGCGAGGGCTGATGTTGAATCATTGTGCAGTCTATATAAAACAAGATCCCTAAAATTACTCAGCAGAGTTTTGAAATCTTGTCGCTCTTCCATACAATCTTATTTCTCTGCGGACATAAGGAACCTGTGTAGGGACTGCATATGCATATGTACAAACAGCTGTCTGTTTGAACTGTGAAACAGACAAAAAAGCTCACAAATCCCACATTGGTCAAGACTGGAATGGTGGAGATATATTCTAATGATGGTTCGATGAACCCTCTACCAGGAACTTAATTATGAATTCCAGAGCAGTCATGTAGATGAGACCATGTCGCCTCTTACAGTTACGACACCTAAATTTAGCGTACATATTGAGACTACTGATACAATCACATTACTTGATTGGTTGTTTTCTGCTGCCTTCTTCCACACATTAGAATCCTTGCTGTTCTAATGATGCAGACACATGAAGTATTATAATTAGGGATGAAAACAGTAGAACAGTCACACATCAATCTGTATTTCATTGCAGGTATAGGTAGATTTCAGCTACGTTATAGCTCTCATCAGCATGTTTAATAGTGAGTCATAAAGATCCAGAAAGCTTGTAGTGGCCATGTTGTTAATACCACCTGATGATATCTGTAGTTCAATTCCCACTCAGTATGGAGAGTTTAAGGTCATTTTAACAACATGTGCACATACAAGGTTTCTGGGTCCGTATGACTCGCTACTAAACGCACTGATGTTGGCTATACTGTAGCAGAAATCTAGTTATATCTACAATAAAATACAGACTGACATGCAGTTCTCTGCTCAATTCATCACTCATTATAATCAATTCACAGTCGCTCAGCACAACTGTTCCTAACGGAATCAGACCTGATGATAATAGCAGGCTCTATGTGTTGTAGTCGCATTATGCCATTGGTAACAAGCCGCTGTAAACAGCAGCCTAGTTATTTTTCATCTGCATTATGCATTTTGGTAAATGACTTCGATTTTCAGGTATTTTACTGTATTGGAGGACTTTGCTGTTGACAGTAGTATGTTAAAACATTTCATTTTCTGGAAATACCCTTGAGAATGAGAGAGTTTTGTAATAAAAATATATTACTGTTGTTAATACTGCTTACTTTCTCCTCCTCCTCTTCTGTGTGCTTCTGCTGATACCGACTTGTCTGCCTTATCACATTCTCTAGTTCTGTGATGTAGGTGTGGGTAGATGAAGGGTGTGGGTTGGCGGTGTACAGTGATGAATGGGGGGGGGGGGGGGGGGGGCTCTCCAGCAGAGGCTGAGGCAGGGGTGACTGCTACAAGCATATTTTTTAGTTTATTTTTAATGAAATGCATTTTTCTACCATTTTCTATCCAATTCTCTAGGCAGTGGGCTGTTTGTCTATGGAGTGGCGTGTGAGCACTGAGACAACTACACTTAATCTCCACATCTTTTTAGGTAAAAGTGCAGTTCCTTTATCACTCCTCTCCTATAGTGACTTTAATCGCTTCTCGAGAGGAAAGAGGATTTGGGGGGGGGGGGGGGCGGGACATGAGAGCGGGTTGCTTATTTTTTTATTGGCTCAGGAGGAAGTGGAGGGATTTCCTGCCTTTTTAACACACACAGAGCTTTTATCACGAACGGAGTTTTGAGTATAGGTGGAAGGTGGCTCGCATGGTCGTGTATGGACACGAAAAGGGTTTCACGGCATGTTTCTTAGTTTGATTTATTTTTTCACTAAAGTCCATTTCCTCTGCCATTCATGTTCTAAGCTGGCGAGATTCTTCAGAGTGCTGTAACTCCTTGGGGTGCTACACCGCACTGCACCAACTTGGCATGCTGACACCACTTGCTGCCCTGCTTGCAGCTTGGCACGAGGCAAGGCAATGTAGCGGTGCGGGATAAGGTGTCCAATGTGCAGTAATCCAATTTTCGTCCAAAGCGCTGGGCAAGTTCACCCGTTTGTTTGGAAGGGGAGGCCGACAGTGTCTGAATGTCTGAAACCTTTCGGCCAGTCGGCTATTGCAGAATCAGGGTGCACGCTCTGCAACCTTTCTCAAACGATTTTAAAGAAAATATTTCGTAAAAAAAATAATTTTTGCTTTACTTGTAGCTTTATATGTTAGGTTCGTGGTGGCGTGCCCATCATTTCGTTAATGGTCATAATTATTGTGATATTTACTTGGAAGTAAGACTCTGCGCGTAATTCGAAAAAGTTGTAATGAAAAATTGAGGTCGCCAAGATTTTGCGTTTAGTGCATATTACACAATATATTGCTCTGTATTAAATTTAGCTAACATATTGAAATTTTTTTAGACTTGGCAGGCGGTCTCTATCTGTCACCAATTTTAAGAAAATTGATCTGACATAGCACACTTACTTGCGATCGCACCGTGTCAAAGATAAAGCCAGAGTGAAATATTTAGGGGGGGGGGGGGGGGGGCTTATGGCCGCTCAACATCGAGGTCATCAGCGGTGAAATATTTATAACGTTCGTCATATTTCCTAAACTATTTGAGGTATCGAAATGAGATTTTGACAAATAATAACATACAAAGAGAAGAATATTTTACGATTTGGTTATTATACAAAACTGCATTATCTACCGTCTTATTCCACTAACTACAGACTTTTTCGATGTAAGAATGCAATTTTTAAGAGCCATCAATAGTTGATGAAACGAGAAATGCTAAGATGAAATTAGAATTAAATCAATAAAATTAGCTGCTGATGGGCGTTGATATACATCAACTGGAACAGTTGAAAATGAGTGCCCCAACCGGGACTCAAAACCGGGATCTCCTGCTTACATGGCAGACACGCTATCCATCTGAGCCACTGAGGGCACAGAGGATAGTGGGACTGTAGGAATTTTTTCCTGGCACACTCCCTGTGAGACAAACATTCACAACTTATAGTCCACACACTACATTCGTAGTGCCCCTGCCATTATAATTCAACGTGGCAGCCAGAGAAAGGCGTAGGTTTTATTCAAAATTCGCCATTCATGACGCTCCTCTGAAAGTCATAAACGGTTAAAAAGCCAGGCGAAAATAATTTGCTGCATTTTTGGGGAAATTCGTTTTAGATACTAACCAAAGCAGAGGTCGACAGTAGATCTTTCTGAGTGGGGCACCATGCAAGTGTGGACGTGTAGGGTCCCCACTTAACATTTAGAGAAAATGTGAGCGTGCACTTCAGTTTAGAACGGCACTACCCCTCCAGTGCTCGGCATTTCCGCTACAGCGCCAGCTCTTAACCCCCCCCCCCCCCCCCCCCCCACCGCCCCTCACAGCCAACTACCGCTCTCGCCACGCGTGCCCTGCCATCTGCACATCTAGTTGCCAAGGTATTCTGCGTGCACTATAGTTCGCGATAGGTCGTTGGTCTCACTGTGGCACGATAGTGGAGAGTGGAAGTCGGCAGAGAGAGGGTGGGTGGCTGGCGGAGTGTTGATTGTGCTATTTGTTTATTGTGGTACATCAGTGTATTTTCTTTAAGTATGTTCTGCACTAATTGTTCATTGAGGTATTCACATTTGTCTTAGAATGACAACTTAGTTATTTGTAGCAAACAGCAATGGTAGGTGCGAGTGCTTGCAGTAAATGTCATGCCGTCATCATTATACAGGGTGTTACAAAAAGGTACGGCCAAACTTTCAGGAAACATTCCTCACACACAAAGAAAGAAAATATGTTATGTGGACATGTGTCCGGAAACGCTTACTTTCCATGTTAGAGCTCATTTTATTACTTCTCTTCAAATCACATTAATCATGGAATGGAGACACATAGCAACAGAACGTACCAGCGTGACTTCAAACACTTTGCTACAGGAAATGTTCAAAATGTCCTCCATTAGCGAGGATACATGCATCCACCCTCCGTCGCATGGAATCCCTGATGCGCTGATGCAGCCCTGGAGAATGGTGTATCGTATCACAGCACAATACGAGCACGAAGAGTCTCTACATTTGGTACCGGGGTTGTGTAGACAAGAGCTTTCAAATGCCCCCATAAATGAAAGTCAAGAGGGTTGAGGTCAGGAGAGCGTGGAGGCCATGGAATTGGTCCGCCTCTACCAATCCATCAGTCACCGAATCTGTTGAGAAGCGTACGAACACTTCGACTGAAATGTGCAGGAGCTCCATCGTGCATGAACCACATGTTGTGTCGTACTTGTAAAGGCACATGTTCTAGCAGCACAGGTAGAGTATCCCGTATGAAATCATAACCTGCTCCATTGAGCGTAGATGGAAGAACGAAACTAAAATGAGCTCCAACTTGGAAATTAATCGTTTCCGGACACATGTCCACATAACATCTTTTCTTTATTTGTGTATGAGGAATGTTTCCTGAAAGTTTGGCCGTACCTTTTTGTAACACCCTGTATAGTACGGTAGTTCAGTCACACATAGTCAGAGTATGAATGGTAATTACAGTCATTTTCTAAGTACATGCCCAGGCTGTGGCTAAGCCATATCCCTGCAATATCCTTTCTTTCACGAGTGCTAGATCTGCAAGGTTCGCAGGAGAGGTTCTGTAAAGTTTGGAAGGTATGGCGGAAGTAAAGCTGTGAAGACAGGGCGTGAGTCGTGCTTCGGTAGCTCAGGTGGTAGAGCACTTGCCCACGAAAGTCAAAGGTCCCGAGTTCGAGTCTTGGTACGGCACACAGTTTTAATCTGCCAGGAAGTTTCATATCAGCGCACACTCCACTGCAGATCAAAATCTCTTTCCGCATTTTCTAAGTAAGCTAACTCTGCTGCTGATGATCCCTCACTACAGTGCACAGAACACGAATAGCAAGGCTCAGAGAGAAAGGGTGGGGAAGGGTTTTTGGCCTTTTTTAAGACATGTAATTGATGCTGTGACCTGGTCCTAGATTGTTATCTGTTCTGGTGTTGGTACAGTGTATGGATGACCTTCAATTTTCTGCTTTCACAGCTATCCGAGGTACATGGCCCAGCCACATACCAGGAAGATGGGAGGAGTGAGGATCTTGGTAGACTTATCAGTAACCTTGAGATAAGATCATTGTCTGTCCAAGTTCCCTCTGTGATACTTTCCTCTCAGTATCTACCATTTTGGCATGTGAACGACTATTGAAACGAGGAAAAATATTACAATCTTCCGCATCAAAACAATTTCAGAAGACAGAGTGTTTCAGCCTTCTGTCTACGATCTTATGTTTCCGTACCAGTATTGTTCTTGAGCGTCTGAAAAGATGATTTTGGCCTGTTCACTGACCTTACATAAGACGAAGACTACTTGTTGTTGTGGTCCTCAGTCCAGAGACTGGTTTGATGCAGCTACCATGCTACTCTATCCTGTGCAAGCATCTCCCAGTACCCACTGCAACCTACACCCTTCTGAATCTGTTTAGTGTACTCATCTCTTGGTCATCCTCTACGATTTTTACCCTCCATGCTGCCCTCCAATACTAAATTGGTGATCCCTTGAAGCCTCAGAATATGTCCTACCATGCGATCCTTTCTCCTAGTCAAGTTGTGCCACAAATTTCCCTTCTCCCCAGTTCTGCTCAATACCTTCTCATTAGTTATGTGATGTAGAGGCTTGTCTCACTAGGGGTAAGATATATACTGCCTATAGGAAAGTTAAAGAGACCTTTGGAGAGAAGAGAACCACTTGTATGAATACCAAGAGCTCAGATGGCAACCCAGTTCTAAGCAAAGAAGAGAAGGCAGAAAGGTGGAAGGAGTATATAGAGGGTTTATACAAGGGCAATGTACTTGAGGACAATACTATGGAAATGGAAGAGGATGTAGATGAAGATGAAATGGGAGATAAGATACTGCGTGAAGAGTTTGACAGAGCACTGAAAGACCTGAGTCGAAACAAGGCCCCGGGAGTAGACAACATTCCATTAGAACTACTGATGGCCTTGGGAGAGCCAGTCTTGACAAAACTGTACCATCTGGTGAGCAAGATGTATGAGACAGGCGAAATACCCACGGACTTCAAGAAGAATATAATAATTCCAATCCCAAAGAAAGCAGGTGTTGACAGATGTGAAAATTACCGAACTATCAGTTTAATAAGTCACAGCTGCAAAATACTAACGCGAATTCTTTACAAACGAATGGAAAAACTGGTAGAAGCGGACCTCGGGGAAGATCAGTTTGGATTTCGTAGAAATGTTGGAACACGTGAGGCAATACTAACCTCACGACTTATCTTAGAAGAAAGATTAAGAAAAGGCAAACCTACATTTCTAGCATTTGTAGACTTAGAGAAAGCTTTTGACAACGTTAACTGGAATACTCTCTTTCAAATTCTGAAGGTGGCAGGGGTAAAATACAAAGAGCGAAAGGCTATTTACAATTTTTACAGAAACCAGATGGCAGTTATACGAGTCGAGGGGCATGAAAGGGAAGCAGTGGTTGAGAAAAGAGTGAGACAGGGTTGTAGCCTCTCCCCGATGTTATTCAATCTGTATATTGAGCAAGCAGTAAAGGAAAAAAAAAGAAAAATTCGGAGTAGGTATTAAAATTCATGGAGGAGAAGTAAAAACTTTGAGGTTCGCCGATGACATTGTAATTCTGTCAGAGACAGCAAAGGACTTGGAAGAGCAGTTGAACGGAATGGACAGTGTCTTGAAAGTAGGATATAAGATGAACATCAACAAAAGCAAAACGAGGATAATGGAATGTAGTCAAATTAAATTGGGTGATGCTGTGGGGATTAGATTAGGAAATGAGACTCTTAAAGTAGTAAAGGAGTTTTGCTATTTAGGGAGTAAAATAACTGATGATGGTCGAAGTAGAGAGGATATAAAATGTAGACTGGAAATGGCAAGGAAAGTGTTTCTGAAGAAGAGAAATTTGTTAACATCTAGTATAGATTTAAGTGTCAGGAAGTCGTTTCTGAAAGTATTTGTATGGAGTGTAGCCATGTATGGATGTGAAACATGGACGATAACCAGTTTGGACAAGAAGAGAATAGAAGCTTTCGAGATGTGGTGCTACAGAAGAACGCTGAAGATAAGGTGGGTAGATCACGTAACTAATGAGGACGTATTGAATAGGATTGGGGGGAAGAGAAGTTTGTGGCACAACTTGACCAGAAGAAGGGATCGGTTGGTAGGACATGTTTTGAGGCATCAAGGGATCACAAATTTAGCATTGGAGGGCAGCGTGGAGGGTAAAAATCGTAGAGGGAGACCAAGAGATCAATACACTAAGCAGATTCAGAAGGATGTCTGTTGCAGTAGGTACTGGGAGATGAAGAAGCTTGCACAGGATAGAATAGCATGGAGAGTTGCATCAAACCAGTCTCAGGACTGAAGACAACAACAACAACAGTTATGTGATCTACCCATCTAATCTTCAGCATTCTTCTGTAGCACCACATTTCGAAAGATTCTGTTCTCTTCTTGTCTAAACTATTTAACATCGACGTTTCACTTCCATACATGGCTACACTCCATACAAATACGTTCAGTATCGACTTCCTGGCACCTAAATCTATACTCAATATTAACAAATTTCTCTTCTTCAGAAACGCTTTCCTTGCCATTGCCAGTCTACATTTTATATCCTCTCTACATCGACCATCATCAGTTGTTTTGCTCCCCAAATAGCATAACTCATTTACTACTTTAAGCGTCTCATTTCCTAATCTAATTTCCTCAGCATCACCCGATTTAATTCGACTTCATTCCATTATCCTTGTTTTGCTTTTGTTGATGTTCATCTTATATCCTCCTTTCAAGACACTGTCCATTCCGTTCAACTGCTCTTCCAAGTCCTTTGCTGTCTCTGACAGAATTACAATGTTATCGGCGAACCTCAAAGTTTTTATTTCTTCTCCATGGATTTTAATACCTAATCCAAATTTTTCTTTTGTTTCATTTACTGCTTGCTCAATATACAGATTTAATAACATCGGGGAGAGGCTACAGCCCTATCTCACTCCCTTCCGAACCACTGCTTCTTTTTCATGCCCCTCGACTCGTATAACTGCCATCTGGTTTCTGTACAAATTGTAAACAGCCTTTCGCTCCCTGTATTTTACCCCTGCCACCTCTGAAATTTGAATGAGAGTATTCCAGTCAACATTGTCAAAAGCTTTCTCTAAGTCTACAAATGCTAGAAACGTTGGTTTGCTTTGCCTTAATCTTTCTTCTAAGATAAGCCGTAAGGTCAGTATTGCCTCACGTGTTCCAACATTTGTACCGAATCCAAACTGATCTTCCACGAGGTCGGCTTCTACCAGTTTTTCCATTCATCTGTAAAGAATTCGCGTTAGTGTTTTGCGTCCATGGCTTATTACACTGATAGTTCGGTAATTTTCACATCTGTCAACACTTGCTTTCTTTGGGATTGGAATTATTATATTCTTCTCGAAGTCTGAGGGTATTTCGCCTGTCTCATACATCTTGCTCACCAGATGGTAGAGTTTTGTCAGGGCTGGCTCTCCCAAGGCTATCAGTAGTTCTAATGGAATGTTGTCTACTCCCGGGGCCTTGTTTCGACTTAGGTCTTTCAGTGCTCTATCAAATGTTCATGCTGTATCATATATCCTATTTCATCTTCATCTACATCCTCTTCCATTTCCGTAATATTGTCCTCAAGTACATCGCCCTTGTATAGACCCTCTATATACTCCTTCCAACTTTCTGCTTTCCCTTCTTTGCTTAGAACTTGGTTTCCATCTGAGCTCTTGATATTCATACAAGTGGTTCTCTTTTCTCGAAAGGTCTCTTTAATTTTCCTGTAGGCAGTATCTATCTTACCCCTAGTGATATACACCTCTAAATCCTTACATTGGTCCTCCAGCCATCCCTGCTTAGCCATTTTGCACTTCCTGCCGATCTCATTTTTGAGGCGTTTGTATTCCTTTTTGCCTGCTTTATTTACTGCACTGTTGTATTTCTCCTTTCATCAGTTAAATTCAATATCTCTTCTGTTACCCAAGTATTTCTGTTAGCCCTTGTCTTTTTACCTACGTGACCCTCTGCTGCCTTCACTATTTCATCTCTCAATGCTACCCATTCTTCTTCTACTGTATTTCTTTCCCCCATTCTTGTCAATGGTTCCCTAATGCTCTCCCTGAAACTCTCTAAAACCTCTTGTTCTGTCAGTTTATCCAGGTCCCTTCTCCTTACTTTCCCACCTAAGGTTTTTTATTGCATCAGCTGACACAATTTTATTTCCGAATTCATTGAACTCTTTTTGCTTTGATTTGCTTACGCTCATTTAGATTTTGTTTAACTTCTGTGTTATAACAAGGCATTTACTTCCCTTTAATCTGTTATGTAGCTTTTTTGTGTTAGTAGCTGCTTCCTGACGCGAAGTCCGCCCCCGGTAGCTGAGTGGTCAGCGTGACAGACTGTCAATCCTAAGAGCCCGGGTTCGATTCCCGGCGGGGTCGGTGATTTTCTCCGCTCCGGGACTGGGTGTTGTGTTGTCCTAATCATCATCATTTCATCCTCATCGACGCGCAGGTCGCCGAAGTGGCGTCAACTCGAAAGACCTGCACCAGGCGAACGGTCTACCCGACGGGAGGCCCTAGCCACACGACATTTCATTTCCTAACACGAATATTGAACCATCCGTCACACCATTGCTCAAGACATACTGATGTAAGGTGTTATGATACCTCCGCTGGGGGTGACCTTCGGCGACTCACAGCGCCAGAGGTTCAGGAGCAAGCCGGACCCCGTGTGGTGAACACCTAAGACACACACAGTGGAGCCATTCTGCAACCACAGCATTTAGGACTTGGAGGGCCAGAGGCCGTTAATGATTACACTCCCGTGACACCCCAAGCTGCCCATAGAGAAGACTCGCTGCAAAAGGAACATGATACCATTCAGGGAGAGACTACGCTCAAATGTCATGACAACAAGCGCGCCGAGATAACGACAGAGGTGGAAGCTCGAGCCTCCACAGCAACTGAGAGGCTCATACGGAGCAGAGAATGCGAAAGAAATTGAAGAGTGACTGAGAAGCACTGTGAGATGCGCCACGGAAATACGAGTATAGTGTACTCTCACATGCCTGTAGTAGAAAATATTGTTGTTCTGTTCACAGTCGAGAAATTTGCAAAAGTAAGACGTTTTCGGAGAATTGCAGGTGTTTCCATGCGTATCGAAGTATCGAGAAAAACTGATGAAGTCTCACTCGAAAGCAGTGGACACTGCAGACAACACCGAACGCTTAAGCTGCTTACGACGACGAAAGCGAGGTTGCGGTAGCCTAGGAGCACAATGTCGCTCAATAGAGTACTGTACAGCAGTAGCAGAATGGACAGTTGTAGGTGGCAGTTAACAACACGTTGAATTCTGCAAATAGATTGTCTGTCGTAGTAATTAGCGGGCAACACGCAGCGCAAGGCTGAGAGCAGCTGCTCGCAGCTGAAAACATGAGGCTTGCCGTAGCGCGGGATTATCATGCAGCCCACACAAGGACATTACCGTTTCTAGGTACGCTTTTGTATGTTTGTTGTGTATACTTAATTGTAATATTATGTGTACATTTTTTCGTGTTATTTTACCATAGCTCAATCATAAGAAGAGAATGAAATACGTGTTGACGGTGAGGACCAAACATGCAACAATATTTAATGAGTTTTCAGTTGCAGTGTACTGAGACGCACAAAAGGTACCTCACGGTCAGCGGAGAAGACGTTTACCTTTCCAAATTAGTGCACGAAACGTCGATTGAAATATGTTAAGGTTATTTTTTATGTTAGAATTTAAGGGTAGGTTAAAATAACTACAGTGGATAAGTCACATACATAGTCCGCAGGTGACGAAGAGATTGATGAAATGCATGATGAGATAAAAGAAATTATTCAGATAGTTAAGGGAGACGAATTTAATTGTCACGGGTGACTGGAACTCGATAGTAGGAAAAAGAAAAGAAGGAAACATAGTAGGTGAATATGGAATGGGATAAAAGAATGACAGAGGAAGCCGCTTGGTAGAATTTTGCACAGAGCATAACTTAATCATAGCTAACGCTTGGTTCAAGAATCATAAAAGAAGGTTGTATACATGGAAGAAGCCTGGACATACTGGAAGGTCTCAGATGAGTTATATAATGGTAAGACAGAGATTCAGGAAGCAGGTTTTAAATTGTAAGACATTTCTGGGGGCAGGTGTGGACTCTGACCACGATCTATTGGTTATGAACTGTAGATTAAAACCGAAGAAACTGCAAAAAGGTGGGAATTTAAGGAGGTGGGACCTGGATCAACTGACTAAACCAGAGGTTGTACAGTGTTTCAGGAAGAGCATAAGGGAACAATTGACAAGAAGGGGGGAAAGAAATACAGCAGAAGAAGAATGGGTAGCATTGAGAGATGAAATAGTGAAGGTAGCAGAGGATCAAGTAGGTAAGAAGACGAGGGCTAATAGAAATCCCTGGGTAACAGAAGAGATATTGAATTTAATTGATGAAAGGAGAAATTATAAAAATGTAGTAAATGGAGCAGGCAAAAAGGAATACAAGCGTCTCAAAAGTGAGATCGACAGGAAGTGCAAAATGGCTAAGCAGGGATGGCTAGTGGACAAATGTAAGGATGTAGAGGCACATATCACTAGGGGTAAGATAGATACTGCCTACAGGAAAATTAAAGAGACCTTTGGAGAAAAGAGAACCACTTGCATGAATATCAAGAGCTCAGAGGGAAACCAAGTTCTAAGCAAATAAGGGAAGCAGAAAGGTGGAAGGAGTATATAGAGGGTCTACACAAGGGCGATGTACTTGAGGACAATCTTATGGAAATGGAAGAGGATGTAGATGAAGATGAAATGGGAGACATGATACTGCGTGAAGAGTTTGACAGAGCACTGAAAGGCGTAAGTCAAAACAAGGCCCTGGGAGTAGACAACATTCCATTAGAACTACTGACAGCCTTGGGAGAGCCAGGCCTGACAAATTCTACCATCTGATGTGCAAGATGTATGAGACAGGCGAAATACCCTCAGACTTCAAGATGCATATAATAATTTCAATCCCAAAGAAAGCAGGTGTTGACAGATGTGAAAATTACCGAACTATCAGTTTAATAAGCCATGGCTGCAAAATACTAACACGAATTCTCTACGGACGAATGGAAAAACTGGTAGAAGCCGACCTCGGGGAAGATCAGTTTGGATTCCGTAGAAATATTGGAACACGCGAGGCAATACTGACCCTACGACTTATCTTAGAAAATAGATTAAGGAAAGGCAAACCTACATTTCTAGCATTTGTAGACTTAGAGAAAGCTTTTGACAACGTTAACTGGAATACCCTCTTTCAAATTCGGAAGGTGGCAGAGGTAAAACACAGGGAACGAAAGTCTATTTACAATTTCTACAGAAACCAGATGGCAGTTATAAGAGTCGAGGGGCATGAAAGAGAAGCAGCGGTTGGGAAGGGATTGAGACAGGGTTGTAGCCTATCCCCGATGTTATTCAATCTATATATTGAGCAAGCAGTGAAGGAAACTAAAGAAAAATTCGGAGTAGGAATTAAAATCCATGGAGAGGAAATAAAAACTTTGAGGTTCGCCGATGACATTGTAATTCTGTCAGAGACAGCAAAGGACCTGGAAGAGCAGCTGAACGGAATGGACAGTGTCTTGAAAGGAGGATATAAGATGAACATCAACAAAAGCAAAACGAGGATAATGGAATGTAGTTGAATTAAATCGGTTGATGCTGAGGGAATTAGATTAGAAAATGAGACACTTAAAGTAGTAAAGGAGTTTTGCTATTTGGGGAGCAAAATAACTGATGATGGTCGAAGTAGAGAGGATATAAAATGTAGACTGGCAATGGCAAGGAAAGCGTTTCTGAAGAAGAGAAATTTGTTAACATCGATTATAGATTTAGGTGTCAGGAAGTCGTTTCTGAAAGTATTTGTATGGAGTGTAGCCATGTATGGAAGTGAAACATGGACGATAAATAGCTTAGACAAGAAGAGAATAGAAGCTTTCGAAATGTAGTGCTACAGAAGAATGCTGAAGATTAGATGGGTGGATCACATAACTAATGAGGAGGTATAGAATAGAATTGGAGAGAAGAGTTTGTGGCACAACTTGACTAGAAGAAGGGGTCGATTGGTAGGGCATATTCTGAGACGTCAAGGGATCACCAATTTAGTATTGGAGGGAAGTGTGGAGGGTAAAAATCGTAGAGGAAGACCAAGAGATGAATACACTAAACAGATTCAGAAGGATGTAGGTTGCAGTAGGTACTGGGAGATAAAGAAGCTTGCACAGGATAGAGTAGCATGGAGAGCTGCATCAAACCAGGCTCTGGACTGAAGACAACAACAACAACACACACAGTTTGTTTTTGTGTTGTTGACGTCATTCGAGTTCGTTTTTACGGTTCACATAGTTGACCTGATTGAATTTTTATTTTTATTTTCTTAGACACTCGAATCCTTTCATGCGGCTCCCACAACTGACACTATGCAATCTATTAAAAAAGATGGAGACCTCCCAAAGATCGGCACCGTTAGTAAAAATGTTAAGGCGCTACCCACCCAGTCTTATTATCCCATGGCAGTCCAGTTACGTTTGCCATCAAAAACTTATTGTGTTGCATGACTAAGTGTTTGGACGGACACCCATTCTGTATCGATTTTACAGAGCTTGATGATGAATAATAATAAGTCTTAGTGTCTTGTATGTTTCCTGTGTTGGCATTTCTGACGTATAACTCTTTGTTAACCCCTTAACGAGGAGTGTCGCTAATTCACATGATACCAATGTGAGTCTCATAGATGGAAGGCTGTTTCCGAGCGCCAGTTTCAGTAGGTACAGATTCTCCGGGAGGCTATCAACGCTTCTGACATGTGCTGCAACCTTGTGAGCGTTTACGTTACAGCTAGAGTGACATAAAGTTTGATTATCTTCAAAGAAGAAATTTATTCAGGTATTAACGGGATAGACATCATTGTGGTGTACAGTTCATTTTTGTTTCACTTGTCTTAAACCTTTGTGTCGTGTAGATCTATATTATTCTCATTCAAGAAACTGGTATAGGAATGCTTATTCAAATACAGAGATATGTAAACATGCAGAATACAGCGCTGCTGTCGGCAACGCCCAATATAAGACAACTGTCTGGCGCAGTCGTTAGATCGGTTACTGCTCTTACAATGGCAGGTTTTTAATATGTGAGTATGAACATGGTGTTACTGTATAGTCGCCGTACAAGCGAGGGGACACAGCATCTCCGTGGTAGCAATGAAGTGGGGATATTCCCGTACGACCACTTCACGAGTGAATATCAGGACCCCGGTAAAACATCAAACGTCCGACATCGCTGCGGCCGGCAAAAGATCCTGCAAGAACGGGACCAACGACAACTGAAGAGAATCGTTCAACGTGACAGAAGAACAACTCTTCCGCAAATTGCTGCAGATTTCAATGCTTGGCCATCAACAAGGGTCAGCGTGCGAACCATTCAGAAACATCATCGATATGGGCTTTCGGAGCGAAAGGCTCGCTCGTGTAACCCTGCTGACTGCACGACACTAAGCTTTATGCCTCGCCTGGGCTCGTCAACGCCGACATGGACTGTTGAGGACTGGAAACATGTTGCCTGATCCGACGAGCCTCGTTTCAAATTGTATCGAGCGGATGGACGTGTACGGGTATGGAGACAACCTCATGAATCCATGGACTCTGCGTTGCAGCTGGGGACTGTTCAAGCTGGTGGAGGCTCTGTAATGGTGTGGGGCGTGTGCAGTTGGAGTGGTATGGGACCCCTGATACATCTAGATACGACTCTGACAAGTCATCCGTAGGTAGGCATCCTGTCTGATCACCTGCATCCGTTCATGTCCAGTGTTTATTCCACGGACTTGGGCAATACCAGTAGGGCAATGCAACACCCCACACGTCCAGGATTGCTAAAGAGTGGCTCCAGGAACACTCTTCTGAGTTTAAACACTTCTTCCACTGACCATCAAACTCCCCAGTCATGAGCACTATTGAGCGGATCTGGGATGCCTTGCAACATTCTGTTCAGAAGATATATCCACCCCTCGTACTCCTACGGATTTATGGACAGCACTGCAGGATTCCTTGTGTCAGTTCCCTCCAGCACTACTTTAGACATTAGTCGAGTCCATGTCACGTCGTGTTGCGGCACTTCTGCATGCTTGCGGGGGCCCTACACGATATTAGGCAGGTGTAGCAGTTTCTTTGGATCTTCAGTGTACATCCCTTTGGTGAGTAGTATCATTGTGTATGGTTTGTTTTTGATTTCACAAGTCTTGATTACATATTTAATTTGGATGTGTCTCATATATGCCTGTGACGTTATCACCCCATTCCGTGTGATTTGTGTTCGTTATGTATCGTTTACTTGTTGTGATCTTTGTTTGTTTGTGCATGACCTGTATCTTTTCATCAAAGTCAACCGTTTGTGTAAATAGTCGACTGAGTTTGACACGCTAGGACACAACTAAAAAAGTGAAACTAAAGCACTGTGAAAGAGGTCAGCCTGCTTAAAAATATGTTTTCCAGACAGGAAGGATGTTCCTTATAAATCACGAACGCCAGCAGGTTATAAGATGAAGTACAAACGTGATATATTCAGGCTTCGTGCAGAGTGAGCCGTTACGAAGAAGTGTTGTATGGCTCCTTTCACGACAGCTTAGGAATGCAGAAGGACATCGAAACAATGAGCGACCAGTGCTGGGAACAACCTCGACAGTGAAATCGTGGGAAAGACCCCAGTGCCCGAGTCACACGCCATCCCACACAAAATACGAAATTTCCACCTTGTACAGAGAGCCGTGGTCATGAAATGGCGGTCAGTCATTGAGCAGCATGCAAATTTAGTTCACAGATGACAGTGTCAAGAGGAGTAGCTGAACTGAGTTATGGATGAGGAGTGAAGAGAGGAGTCGGTGAGACAGCACGGAAGCTAGAGGACATGGCTCTTCCTTCCACCACCAACATTCGCCTTCCGACAGCGTGGTAACGTTGCTCCGGCTACGGCAACGCATGGCGGCGACCTGTAAATGCGGGCGCCGTTCCGGACTCCCGCTGCACAGCTGTGGGCCACCGTGCAGAGCGGCTGACTCGCGCCGCACACTCCCAGACGACGCGCCGTCCCAAGCCACCACATGCCGCCATCATCACCACATGACAAACGTCCGTGAAGAATGTTGAGATGAATCATTTCTCCCTCCCACTCCTTAGTACCTGAATTGTGTCCACTCTCAATCAAATCGGATCTGGGATTTGCAATTTTTTTGTTTTGTTTTGTGTGCGAAAGTTACTGAAATATGAGAGTCACTCCACTCCGACTACGTTAACGAAGCATGAAGGGGCGCCAGACACTCACCACGTGGCGTAGGACAAAGGGCACAAGTTTTCAAGCTAGGAAGACATAAATTCTGAGTCGAATTTTACACAGGAGAACTGAAAGAGCTACTGTCGGACGAAGTGGAAAAGTGAGCATGAATGTATGCACTTTAGTGCCGTACTGGAAGCTTCTGTGACCAACCAACACGTCTCGCACATTATGCCGGACTGTATAAGAAAAACCCTACAGTCTGATAACACGGAAAACATTGCATAAACCGTAATTCAAGGAGCGCACATCAGTACAATGACCTATAAGGTTCCCTCTGGGCCGCAGGGCAGACGCAGACGCACAAGACTGAGGGATTGTACCCTCTGCAGTTGGCGAAGTTATAGCGTAACTAAGACGCTTCTCCTTCTTACTTGAAGATTGGTGTGGGATGTCACGGCGGTTGGATGTTTGCTTGACTTTTTTTTTTTTTTTTTTTTTTTTTTTACGTCGGCGCTCATGCTTACCGAACTTCATCTCCTGGAAGCAGCACTTTCGGCCTCAGGCAGTCACACTAGCACTGACTACTGCCCCTTTGTCCACTATCCATCCACGGAGGGCGGTTGGCGCCCGCCCGCGAAAAACGGGCGCGCACCTGAACCGGCCAAGTTGAGAAGAAATATTTACAAGGTTGGTAAGGCAGGTTGGTGAACTGAGAGCAGGAGAAACTTTGGCCACTATTGAACTTTTAAACGCCACCACGTGCTACCCTGGCGTTCGGAAAAAGGATAGGAAACGGGGAGCCATCATGGCTGCTAGGAAGACTGCTGCCCTCGCCCATAAATAAATGAAATTCCTGGCGCCAAGCTCCTCTCGCAGATCAGTGTGAGACAAGCTGTAAAAATCGTCAAATAAATCAAGCAACCCATAGAAATGATTAATATTACCCGAATTATTAGTTTACCGAATACCAGAATGCGTGGATTAGAAATATGAAATGCGAGCACTGGATGGTGAATGAAGTGCACGTCTTTCAACTTGTTTTCCCCAAAGCTATTATTCATTCAAATGTGTAAGTTTTTTTTTTTAGCAGTCAAGTAACTTGTGGTATTCAAGATGGTCACTAACATCACACTCACTCACACACACACATACACACACCACACACGCACAGTGCTTCTCCTGAGTTTAAATCATCCAGTTCCCCATAGTTTAGTTCTTTCCAGTTTTGCTACACTGGGAAATGATGGGAAGTTTGTATCCTTATTTTTAAAAAAGACAGCACACCAGGAGGAGGGGCCTCTGTGCTACCCCATGCCCTATTTGCAGTAACAGACCTAGTGCTAAGTTCATGTGATATTTAGGCACAGGTATTGTATGTCAACACACTTTTAATAGAATCTAAATGCACTCCTCATAACGGAAAGGGTGTGTGCGATACAGATGTGTCTGCCTGTTGTAAAAATTGAACACTTTATGCAGATATGTGAGTATGCATATGGTACAAAAAAATTGAAGTCTAAAGTCCCAATTATTACAGAAAATATGTGTGCAATACAGATGTAGCTCCATTTGAAAACACTTATGTATGACAGGTTAGCCGGTCGTGGTGGCCGAGCTGTTCTAGGCGCTTCAGTCCGGCACTGCACGACTGCTACGCTCACAGGTTCGAATCCTGACTCGGCCAAGGATGTGTGTGATGTCCTTAGGTTAGTTAGGTTTAAGTAGTTCTAAGTTCTAGGGGACTGATGACCTCAGATGTTATGTCCCATAGGGCTCAGAGCCATTTGAACCATATGACAGGTTAGAATGAAAGAAAATGAACGACTTGAGTTTAATAAACTAGATTTATTAGTTTGTCAAAATAGATTGCTGATCTGTGTGTCCCAAATGTTACATTAGCTCATATTCAAATTATATATATATATATATATATATATATATATATATATATATATATATTTATTTATTTATTTATTTATTTTCAACATAGAAAAAACCATGTGCCTCACATGTTACATTTATATATTTGTTTCAACACAGGAAAAAACAAGATATATATACACTCCTGGAAATGGAAAAAAGAACACATTGACACCGGTGTGTCAGACCCACCATACTTGCTCCGGACACTGCGAGAGGGCTGTACAAGCAATGATCACACGCACGGCACAGCGGACACACCAGGAACCGCGGTGTTGGCCGTCGAATGGCGCTAGCTGCGCAGCATTTGTGCACCGCCGCCGTCAGTGTCAGCCAGTTTGCCGTGGCATACGGAGCTCCATCGCAGTCTTTAACACTGGAAGCATGCCGCGACAGCGTGGACGTGAACCGTATGTGCAGTTGACGGACTTTGAGCGAGGGCGTATAGTGGGCATGCGGGAGGCCGGGTGGACGTACCGCCGAATTGCTCAACACGTGGGGCGTGAGGTCTCCACAGTGCATCGATGTTGTCGCCAGTGGTCGGCGGAAGGTGCACGTGCCCGTCGACCTGGGACCGGACCGCAGCGACGCACGGATGCACGCCAAGACCGTAGGATCCTACGCAGTGCCATAGGGGACCGCACCGCCACTTCCCAGCAAATTAGGGACACTGTTGCCCCTGGGGTATCGGCGAGGACCATTCGCAACCGTCTCCATGAAGCTGGGCTACGGTCCCGCACACCGTTAGGCCGTCTTCCGCTCACGCCCCAACATCGTGCAGCCCGCCTCCAGTGGTGTCGCGACAGGCGTGAATGGAGGGACGAATGGAGACGTGTCGTCTTCAGCGATGAGAGTCGCTTCTGCCTTGGTGCCAATGATGGTCGTATGCGTGTTTGGCGCCGTGCAGGTGAGTGCCACAATCAGGACTGGATACGATCGAGGCACACAGGGCCAACACCCGGCATCATGGTGTGGGGAGCGATCTCCTACACTGGCCGTACACCACTGGTGATCGTCGAGGGGACACTGAATAGTGCACGGTACATCCAAACCGTCATCGAACCCATCGTTCTACCATTCCTAGACCGGCAAGGGAACTTGCTGCTCCAACAGGACAATGCACGTCCGCATGTATCCCGTGCCACCCAACGTGCTCTAGAAGGTGTACGTCAACTACCCTGGCCAGCAAGATCTCCGGATCTGTCCCCCATTGAGCATGTTTGGGACTGGATGAAGCGTCGTCCCACGCGGTCTGCACGTCCAGCACGAACGCTGGTCCAACTGAGGCGCCAGGTGGAAATGGCATGGCAAGCCGTTCCACAGGACTACATCCAGCATCTCTACGATCGTCTCCATGGGAGAATAGCAGCCTGCATTGCTGCGAAAGATGGATATACACTGTACTAGTGCCGACATTGCGCATGCTCTGTTGCCTGTGTCTATGTGCCTGTGGTTCTGTCAGTGTGATCATGTGATGTATCTGACCCCAGGAATGTGTCAATAAAGTTTCCCCTTCCTGGGACAATGAATTCACGGTGTTCTTATTTCAATTTCCAGGAGTGTATAATATGTTTCACCATATGGTTTCCTCTAATTTTGAGGTACTTTTAATCTTCCATAGCTTGAAATAGTCATAGGACAGTTTGTAGAGTTTTAGTACATTTAAAATACACACTTTATGCACAACACTTGACATGGAATATTTATTTACAATTCCCGATTGAGATATAGCACTGAAGTAAATAAGATCTAATTCTTCACGTTTTCGTGACGACCTGATGACATCTTTGAGGTGTTAGGTACTCTGCTGGATATCAGCATCGTTCTTACATTATGTTTCGATAACGTAATTCATTATCTTCATCCAGTTCTACCTGAAACTGATGCTCGACTGGAATCAGGTCTACTTGAGGATCAATCTCAGATAGAACCTGATGTTATCGAAATATAGTGCAGAAACTGCTGCTCGACTGAAACAGGTCAACTTGAGGATCAATCTCAGATCCTGATGTTATCGAAATATAGTGCAAGAGCGATGTTTATGTCTGGTAGACTGTGGAAGACACCATCCAGGTTCATCCCCAATGTGAAACATATCATCAGCTTGGGATGGTAACCATTTCCCAGAACTGGCAGACAAAGCGGCAGATCACTGTGCACACCATCAAACTAACAGGGTGCGTTAAATCCGGCTCTAAAATGTAACTCGTTACAGAATATTCCAGTATATGTTTGATTTTTTTTACCCAACCTTGCTATTCCCTTATCAGGCAGCCTTTGAAGCCCTTTAACTGGTAGAGGCTGTTGTGGGGGATCCCCTTATAAGTTGTTTATATCTAAGTACAGATGTAACTTAAATCATCACATGCACTGAATGGTTCATGCATTTGTAGGTTATTTGCCTTGACGTGGCTATACACACGTTGCCAATGTCCCCTTGAAACCCTTGTTCCAGAAACAACAATATGTCAATGTTGGTGAAGAGCTCTGTATTGACACATGTCTTTTTTTTAAAGCTCAAGCAATCTGCATGAGTATCTCAAATATATGAATCAGAGTGATAAATGCTAGTATCATACAAATATACAATTTGTTACTCTGCTGCAAAAGGTATATGCCATTCGGTGAGAGTGGTATGAATAACAGTAGGGTCAACCTCACAGGCTGACATAGGAGTGGAAAGATATTCAATGTCAGTGTATATGATAAAATATATAGTGTAGGCATTTCTGCACACACCAGGTCCTTTGTAGAGCAATCCAGCAGATACCTTGTTACTCACTCACTCATTTGAAAGAGCAAAAGTGTCGCTACTTGGTAGGAGAAAAGGTAGGGCATACCTTTGATCTAGCATTAGTGTTGTTTCTCAACCTCTAAGATTAAAAACAAATCGACATGTGGAGCACAACACCCAACAACTTTATAAACCTAAATGGGTCCATCGACTTTGTGTGTAACAACACCATCATCTGAACTGCATTCCCTCAGGCTATATACATGCATAGAAATGTAGGGGCTCCAGTTCTGAAATTTACTGATTTCCCAAGGGCTTGGGAATTCAGTACCTTCATGTTTATAACACACACCTAACATCAACATGGTATTGTTCTGGACGATAGGCATGTTTCTTATAATCTCTTTTGTACGCCACAAATTACTACAGAAAGCAGTACTGGTCTTTATTTCGGACATTAATAAGAGCCTTTTGAACAGCTTTATCCTTTAGTAGGCAGATATCCAAGAATACCCCCAGCCCCCCCCCCTTTGTACTAGTCTATGAACATGTGAAAGTCTAATGCATAAGTCTGTGGCAAGCTTTACTTGAATCTCTTTGTTGTAGTCCAGAGAGCCAGGTCTGTATTGACTTCAGGGTAAAACCATCAAACCACTTAGAGACTGAGGTGCCTTACGATATCTCGCCATTTTCACCTCGCTTACCTATAAACACACTCTTAGAGGCACCCTCCTTATGTAGGAGAGTGAACTCACAGCATATCACAGTGCTGCACTTAATGGCAGGACACCGCAGATCCCTTTCTAGATGCATTACTGATGGGGTAAATAAGCTCCAGTCTCTAAGTGTACGTTGAATCACTACAGATGATAATTCTGGATGGCATTCCTGTAAACCCTCATCTTCATTGTCTGAATGGCCAGAGAGGCTGCTGCTGGATGATAGCTGATTACCATTAACAACACAAAGACCCCATCCTGATGGCCCAAGTGCCACCTTGTGGCAGTGATGATGCTGATATGGGTGATGCTGCTCCCACTTGCGATGGGCTGGCTGTGTGCTACATCATGGCCACCATTAGCACAGGCGTGACCACTTTTGGCTGAGGAAGTTGAGATGTTGCTGCCAGTGCTGCTGCTACTGCTCACAAGGGGCTGGCCATGTGATTTGTCGCGGCCTTTGCCATCAGTGCAGATGACATTCCAGGTGTTGGTGATAGGGGTGACAGCTCCAATTTGTCAAGCACTTCTTAAACAGCACAGAACAACAGTCTATAAGTACCAGAAAATTTACACACACACAAGTACAGATATGGATAGACGTGTACTTATATAGAAATTCTGCCTTGCCCGACTGAGTCAAGAGTGAATATCCTTCCTCAAACCTGTCATTTAGGTCATTCAAGAGCTCATCATCTTCAAGTTAGGTCACCTTATTGGGGCAAGGGTGATATGGTTGTGTGTGTGTGTGTGTGTGTGTGTGTGTGTGTGTGTGAGTGATATGGTTGCTACCTCCACAGCACTGAACATTTCTGAGAAGAAAAAAACAGTGCAACAAACTATGGGTCCCATAAAATTTACACATAATCACACACAAATAAGAGAAATACTTATGTAGAAACTCTGTGTTGTCATCATCATTGTCATCATTACCATCAGTTCACTAGGAAATATCCAATAACTTATTAGTAAACCCATGCCACACCTTGTTGTATCTAACTAGAACAAACAAAACAACAACAATGTTTTGTTAAGTATACATGGAAACATCTGAACTCAGCATGTACTGGTTGCCGATACATTGATCAATTCTGAAACAGCATACTGGTTGCCGATACATTGATCAATTCTGAAACAGCAGCAAAAAAAAAAAAAAAAGTACAGACACTAACACAACTACATACAAAGTGTAGTGAGTATAAGTGCAGATAGTTTTTATGTGGTATCTTAATATGTACACACATCAGTGTATTGTTTTTTTTCTCTGTATTGAATAATCTTCCCACAAACACATCACCACTAAGTGAACTACACCAGTCGGTATGGACCACTTGTTTTGCTTCCAAATAGTGACCCTTCAACAACTCACCTTCTGCCCATGGATATATAAGCATCAGGAAGTACTAACAACCTAAAAACATAATACTTCTAATAGCTAAAATTATAAGTCAGCAAATGAAGTAAATACTGACATAATGTTGTTCGGTACACCGTCCTCAGTCACTAATAAAAATGTCTACTCTTATATTTGTTCCACTCTGTATATGAGATACAACCTTAAGAAGCGGCACCACCGTTTAGGATAGGGAAAGTTAGTTTTGTGATATATTCTGAGCACAAGTTACAGCCAGGTGTGAGCCGGATTGCAGTGAGTTACACATACCAACAGTTGCAAAGTAGAATACAGGGCCATCACATTGCTGAAAGAGTGTACATAGCGGTTTTGCATGTCACAAATCACAGGCAGAAGGGGCCCACTGGCCAACCTTGCATGATATGAGTATGTGACGTGAAGTTGCACATCTGGCAAAACAAAGGCACACAGCCGCGTATAAATAGGTGCGGGTTTCTAACGAGGTTCATTCAAAACAGCGGGACGTGTCACACCACCAGCTACACGCAGCAGCAGATGGGGCTCCAGCGTTCCAGTCCATGGCAGGTCGCTGGTTCGAACCTCCGAGGCCGACACGGCGCCCGTAGCCAGCCATCAGCAGGCCACTCCACAGCTCACTACCGTGGGCATGTGTCCTGGCTTCCAACACATGCCAGAGGCATCCCGAGGCGACAGCCGCAGATTCGGACGCTGGATCACTGGCGCTTGTTGTTGCCGTCATCTCAGCCAAGCCGGTGAGAAGCGCGCAGTTGACCGCCTGCTGCTCACACCAAGCAGCACTGTGTCGGCAGGGATGCAGACCACTGAGTTAACTGACAGCATTCTGACAGCACCACACCTCCACTGGCGTACAAGGCCGACACGCAGTGCGTGCATGGGTCGCTGAGGCAGCCATTCTGCACCAAGCCATTTCACAGACAGCAAAGTGGTGTCCTCAGCATTGCGGGACCTGGTGACACAGACCAAGGGGAACATGGCACTGTAGCTGGAAACACTAAATCACTTGGAAAGCTTGGACAATTCTTAATACAGTGCGTTCTACTTCTTCCTGCTACATTTAGTCATCCTGATACATTCAGTGGCAGACGTTGCCACTGCACTTAAATGGTGTAGCTGCCAACTCAATGCAAGAGGTGACGTTTACCTACCCCCTTCTGATACCATCATAGCTGTGAACAATGTGGCAGCTGCAGTATTATTCTGCTTTATTATGGGTGCCAAGGCTGGTACAAACATGACCTTCGAATACTAGGAGCACACATGTGCACTGCGCCTGTTGGGCCATCTTAAATAGGCGCAGCCTGTGGAGCAGTGATGGGGTAGATTTCAGTCAGTACTGTTCCAGCATCCATCAGGAGCGGATGCAAGTCATGGTGGCTCTTAGGGTAGAGTGCTAGGGGTGTATTGGTGAAGTAAGAAGACGTGAAATACAGTTTTAAAGTAATTTATTTATAATCTAATTAAATAGCACCTTTATGTTATCCAACAATTCGTCTTCTTCTTCTTCAATCTAAGGCAGTACAGTGAAGGACATCTAAATCTTTATAGATCACTAACAGAGGCGTTCTTGTAAATATCATGTTTCCAGAAAGATCTATCACTGCCTTCCATGTAAAAAAGTGAGTCTGTATATTCGAAATTTCGAATATACATCTTATGTCTTCATCCCAGTCGATGCCATGATAATATTGACTTAACCATAACACACATTTAAACGTTTTGAGACAGTTAATATCTTTGAAAGCCTTACCTGGAGCTGCTATTGTTGAGAGCATTGTGGTAACGCGCTCTGCGTTTGTTAAGACGATACATGCGACATCTTTGATAATGAAATGTCCATGTTCATCGAGGAATCCTTTGACAGCAGTTTTAATGTTAGCACTTTGAGGTACCATAATGAAATGGTTTAGTTAGGATACTATACTTGTTATGGTAATTTATACAACTCTCTACACAATTCTGGTAGGTGGGCTGTAGTTGATGATTGGTCCTGCAGTATTAGTGCGAAAGCTGCTGTGTTTTCTGGAAAGTTTTTAGAGTCTTCAACATCAATATGAACATCAACAGGACTACGCATCTTGACACTTTTTGTTCGTAGCAATCTATAACGACAGATAGAGCCAGCGCCTTAAATTCCCTTTGACTGAGCATTTATTATTCGTTTTCTTCACTCTCAAAGCGTATGGGACGAAATGTAGAATACATATTAAAAAGCAGGCTGTATACATTATTAGACCAATCTTGCTGTAGCCTGTCATTTTGGTGAAATTAAGAATTTAAGTAAACTCTGTCGTTTGTTAAATTACAATTGTTGAATTCACTTGAATCACATTTGACGTTCACTTCCCTGTCAGTTTGAAATTCAAGGATGACAAATCGATATGTTCCTAATGGAACTTATGTTTTTATAGTCCATCATTGTCTAGATGAGCTTGGAAGTAGAGGATATTCTAACATCTCCCATGATCTGAAAGTTAAGAGCAGTTGAACTGCAGTTATGAGTGTTTTTAAATGTTTCAGACATTCTTCATCAGTTACAGAGGCATGACGCACTTTCCAAATTGATCTCACAAGCACAGCCTTGTTCTCTTCTTCACTGACACCTTGGATATATGCGTTACCATCTGTTTGACTTCTTATGAATGTAAGTACCTGCTTCATGTTAAGTAGAATCCTCCTCATATGCTCAAGGCTCCCAATAAGCAGTTTGGGAGGTATGCATGCAATATATCGCTTGCGCTCATCTGCTGATGGTGGTTTTTCCATAGATAATCCAGTATTTTCTAATTTGTGCAATCCGATTTTGATTCTAAATTGTATGTTTTTAAGGTTGATGTGATACCCACATTTCATCCGCAGCAAATCTCAGAACCTTTCAGCTCGTATTTTATTTCATAAAATAGGAAAGCAAGTGTGTTACATGTAAGATGATGGGCTGCTGACATGGGACTCCCATCTTTTCGTTAATTTATCTTCCAAGTGTAAGAAACTCCAGCTTGGAATGGTCAAAGCATGCTGGTGTTCGCTCATAATGCTGACCTCGTTATTGTTGTCGAACATTGATGAAGTAAAAGGTTTGTGTAAGAAGTATTCCTAACGAATTATTCGTCCATCAAACTTGACTGGAGTGGTTATACAGAGTGATGACATTGTTCTTGCGCAGTTTCCAGCTTAGTGATGTAAGGAAAGGACGGTTCGTTGGTGTAATGTTGTGTTTAGATTGTAAAGTGCCGCTGCCAGTGTGTGTTGGTTTTATTCTGTACACCCATCCTGCTTTCACGTGACGGTGCATCACAATCTCTTCACCGTGAAAATCGTCGTCCTGGTCCACGATCCTCAACTCAAGATTATCTAATGTCTGAACAGTCGCTGGACTATAAATCGTGTTGCTTGGTCTATCCACAATTTTATATTCTTGACTGACTCACTTTATTCTTGAGAAATCAATTGTTTGAAATATTGCACTTGACTCAATTTGTGTCAACTGGTAGTATATCCACTGAATGACCTGACCCGTGAAATTAATTTGAACTGTTCTGCAAAAATTGATCCTTTGAGAAAACTAGTAGCAATCGTATTGAATTTTTCTTTGTAAAGTCTCTCAGTACTCAGTCATTCTTATTTCAGTTTTAAATGTTTAATAAAATAAAACCTTGTCTGTTGTAGACTGTATTGTGCTTTATTAAAAACGTGCTATTAGCATATTTCAGCCTTGAGCCATTATCAAACACATTTGCTATGTCACGAATTACATAAGTGTGTTAATGTTTGCATGTAACTTGAAATCTGGTACATCCATTTTAAATATTCGTTTAAATCATGAATGGCATATGCGGTGTCAGGTACTTACACAGCTTTACTGCTTCCCAGATGTAGACTGCAGTTGGATACTCGGATAGTAGGAATGGTGTTCCACATTTCTACACCTGTCAGTGCAGTACTCCAATCCAGTTTGCTTAGGTCAACTGGTGGGAATTAATTCACTCTTAGTACCGACAGTAGTCCATTTACAGCCAAAGTGTATGACCTCGGCAGCCAGAGATAGTAGTATGTGTGTGTGAGCTGTATTTATGCGAATGTGTGTGAGTATGTTGTCTAATTCAGAAGAATGCCTTGTTACTGAAAGCTTACTTGTTTCATAGTCTTTTTATCGTGCCTGTCTGTGACTCAGTATCTCCAATGTATGGTGAATAGCAATCTATCCTCCTCATAATATGGTCAACACACCAAAAGTTGGGAATATCATAGAGTTTACTACAATGACTTCTTACAGCCCATTGAGGTTTGTACAATACCGTATTAACAAAATAAACGTAATTCTTTCTGAAAACAAGAACGACTTTGGTTTACAAAATATTTTTACAAAACAAGACCGGCTCTCTCCTAAGTGTACATCATGGAACAAAAACAGTGAAAATCTTATCTCATGATGATGATTGTCAGTGGGTTGTGTTGTTTGGGTGAGGAGACCAGACAGCAAGTGTGGTGTCACCGCCAGACACCACACTTGCTAGGTGGTAGCTTTTAAATCGGCCGCGGTCCATTAGTATACGCCGGACCCGCGTGTCGCCACTATCAGTGATAGCAGACCGAGCGCCGCCACACGGCAGATCTAGAGAGACTTACTAGCACTCGCCCCAGTTGTACGGACGACTTAGCTAGCGATGCAACACTGACGAAGCCTCGCTTATTTGCAGAGAAGACAGTTAGAATAGCTTTCAGCTAAGTCAAGGCTACGACCTAGCATGGCGCCATAGCAATTGATATTTATCGTATGAAGCATGTCTCATCAAGAACGATGTATACAAATGATGGATTAAAGTTAAGTATTCCAGAAGCTACGTACTTTTCTTTATAGCATTCATTACGTATCCTGTTTCCGACCTCACGCCATCCTGCGTGAGCTAGTAGCGTGCATTTCGGCCTTTTCTAGCTATATAACAGCAAGGTCATTAGTCTGATCGCATTAGGGAAGGACGGGGAAGGAAGTCAGCCGTGCCCTTTCAAAGGAACCATCCCAGCAGTTGCCTGGAGCTATTTAGAGAAATCACGGAAAACCTATGTCAGGATGGCCGAAAGTGGGATTGAACAGTCGTCCTTCCGAATGCGAGTCCAGTGTGCTAGCCACTGCATCACCTCGCTCGGTTATTATCAGTCTGTAGTAGTTGTGTGCTTCCCAAACACATACGATTTATTCCACTTGGCGAGGCATGCACCGGATAAGATCATCATGTTTGTCTTGAAGTATGAGGTCGTCTCGTCAATGGCAGCTTCGGCGAGGTCCTGACGATTGTCAGCTGGATTCGGACACTGTGCAATGGCCTCCTTCAACAGATTTCATGCATGCTCAGTTGCATTCGTGTCTGAGGACTGCGCTTGCCAAAGCAGCGGGTTGATGTTGCATCTTTGAAGATACCAAGACACTGCAAGAGCATGCTGTGATGTTGCATTTTCATCGATAGGATGAAGTTGTTAACGACTTCACGTCTGTAGAGCCTTACAATCTTTTGTAGGGCCTCTTGAAGGTATCAGGGACCAGTCAAATTGCTGTAGGTGGTAAGTAGAGGGGTCTGCCGTCCCATCATTATTATCACCCTGAACTTTACACTTCTGCCTTCAAAAGGATGAACTTCCTGACGATCCTGGTGCTGTCTAGGCATCTCCAAACCCTAAAAGTCTAATGTCTGGTCGCAAACCAATCCTGCTATCGTCAAAAAAATGGTATTATTCCATGCTGCAATGATGATATGCAAGAGCCCAGACCCTTCGATTGCGTCGGTTATGTTGGTTCAGCCAAAAACTTTTCATTGGCCTTCTGTAACAAAGACCACGCCGATGCATCTTCTAAACATTGTTTGATCTGCAGTACGAATCTCTGTTAGCCAGGAGAAGTCATTTCCAATATTCCTGGCAGTTGATGTTGGGCGCCTGCAAGCCAACAGTTAGATGAAACGATCCTGCATTGGTGTTGTCATATGAAGACAACACTCCGTGGCCTATCGTTCACATTTGCTGCCTCTCTGTACTTTCTCCACACCTTAGATGCACCACTCTGAGTCACATGTAACTGACCAGCAGCATCTTGATATGTATGACCTGCCAAAAATAAAGCCACTATCCTGACTCTATCAAGGTATTGTACGCCTCTATATGGCATATTACTGCAGTGCTGAACAGAAACTGAATGAAGCTGTTGTTGATACTAGACTGCTCACAGTGTTCCACTGTGGCAGCAGTATGAGTGGAAAATGTACACAAAGCATGCCAGTAGTAAACTCAGTCCGGTATATGGGCTGTAACTGGATAATGCATGAAGTGCCTTTCTCAATGAGACCTCTAGTATCGTAAACTTATATGTACACACTGAGGTGACAGAAGTCATGGAATGCCTTCTAATATCATGTCAGACCTCTTTTGCCCAATGTAGCGCATCAACTTGACATGGCACGGACCCAACAAGTCGCTGGAAATCCCCTGCAGAAATATTGAGCCATGCTGCCTCTTTAGCTGTCCGTGATTGCGGTGGTGTCGCTGGTGCAGGATTTTGTGCAGGAACTAACGTCTTGATTATGCCTGATGAATTATATCAGTATTGAAAACTACTTTCCTACCCCTAGGCTTCATTACATCAACCTCTTCTAAAGCTGCTGTGGCTGTTACAGCCTCTTAAATCTATAAGGGAACTCCATACATACTTCACGTGACATCTCAGTAGGCAATCCTCACAAAAACGCATCTAATTATCTTTTATCTCCCTCCTGCAAAATAACTTTATTGGTATCATTATCTGTCAATTCATATGAGTTAATGTTTATGTTCCTTATGCAGTCCACAAAACTCTCCACAGATTCTTCCTCTCACTGAGTTATCCCGTTAAGTTACTTTCGATTGCACCTAGACATGTTCTTTCTTCTGAAATGTTCCACTAGGATTGAGCACTTCACAACTTTTTGTCACACATTATATATAATCTGGCATCACCTGCCAATTTTAGTTGAGCCGTACTTAACAAATGCTCACCATTCCAATTCCCTAATTTTTTGGCTGTATGTTTATTATACAAAAAAAGCCCTTCCCAGATTTACATTAGAATGGAGTCACTATCGATGTGGTGCTTGCATCTAGGACAAGTGCAGATATCTCCCTTCTTTCCTCCCTTAGCTTGCTTGAATCCCTACGTAAATCCTGATTATCATTTCACATTTGAGATAAATGAATCAGCAAGTTTCCTGGGTTGACGTTTTCTCACTAACTGCCACTTTGCATATCTATTACTATAAGAACTGTAAACTATACTCCAGAAAAAAAGGAAAAAGGAAACATAGGAAGCTACTGTACAGGTCCACACAGAATAAAACACTGAAAGTCACCACTTACTTGCACATTTTCATAGAACGCCGCTATTGTACTGCCCTACAACTACTACCATTATTTTTATTCCAAGCCTCCAACAGATCTTCTGACACCACTTGTAAAGGTGTGTGCTAGGTGTGGGTGAGTGGTTCTCTCATGGAGGTGACGCTTTGGTAAAGAAGATTTGTTGACATCTGGGTTGGATAGGTGTAGCTTAAGTGTCCACAGGAGGTGGTTGTCAGAGATTGGCATCCCAAATTGGGATGGCAGGAGAGGAGGTGCAGGTATCAGAGCTTCTGTCGATAAGGCATGGTGATGACGTTGTTAGCGGTGCATCATTTGGCCCTGTGGTGCACCAAGAGGCTTCCTTATGCTCTCATAAATGTGATTGAATGGTGCAGCATTTGTCTCCAGCACTGGATGGCAGTGAACTGGGATTGGACCTGGGGCCAGTGACAGATGCGGATGCAGGCACTGAGGCCCTAGTGGCTGGAGCTGATGGGACGCTAGCTTGACCCCTGGCCCATCCAGACTGCAACTGGCCCCTAGCAGGAGGTCACGATGAAGTGGTCCATGAATATTGTCCATCTCATGGCGGAAGATAGCATACAGCAGACGTTGATTCGAAGACCAGATATGTCTGGATGGACGCCCTGCTTTTATAGAATGCAAGACCGATCTTGTAGTGGTTGACGTCACATATGTGGCCTGTCACGTGACGTCGAAATGCCTCGAAATGCTGTCATTGGTCCAGCCCCTGTGTCATGATTGGAGACCAACTGGCATAATGTTGCTCAGCTTTCAGGCGTTGGCGAGCATTCAGATTTTGACATTGGGCCCGATCTTGTGCTTGCACCGCTACAATAGGCAAACTTCTTATGTTAGCAGATGGTGACATAGTCCCCTCTCCCCCCCCCCCCCCCCACACCAACGTCAAGGTCAAAACTTTCTTCCCGAGAAACCTTGACGGTGAGGTGATGTAATGTTCTGTCCCATTGACAGCCTTTGTGAATTCCACCACTAAAAATGTTAAGAATATTTTGACGTCAGGTGTGGATGATCTCAAAATCTTACTTGAACTGTTCGGTACTGGATTAATCGAATGGTCGTTGTGTTGGCGTGTCGTCTAGTGTAAACACATCTCCATTTGACTGTGACGTTGCCCTCTTGTCCTGTGCGCTCCGTTGACATCTAGTGTGAATCGATCATTCACTGCACCACATCTCATATACATTACTTGGACTTTTAAGATGTACCATCGTAGCAGCTATGATGCAAAGAGTGACTGTGATAATGATATATTCAAAGTTGTATAGAATATATTACAGTCACCTTGTTTACATATAGCTTCCACAACGGAATTTCGTAAACCCATTTCCCAATACTGCTTTTGGGTGGTCATGTAAACACTCCAAAAACGTTTCTGGAAATCCGCTTCTAGTTGCCAGTTTCTGATTCTGCACTCGGTTTTCGCTCCAATGTAAACGCAACCGATTTTGGAACGTGCTTGAGCTGTCATATTGGTTTTAAAAATTTGTAGCTAATATGGACAGAGTGATTTTTTGTACAGTGAAGGATAAGCTGAAATATTTTTTTTCTTCATTGTGATTTTCAAACCTTTACATAAAGGTAGGCCGGCAGCGGCCTATCGATGCCATTCTTCGGCCATAGAAAAACATACATTAAACAGGAAGATATAAAAACAAATGTACATGGAGGATAAAAACAGGTGATATACATATTAAAATAAAGGAAGGCGTTCATGGACGCACTGGTTATGTAAAAAACGTTCAGCACTATACACAAACGGAGTCACAGAGTTGCACGCGTGAACGTAAGAGCACTGAAGGAGAGACACAGATGATCTGATGAGGAGAGAAACACTAGCACAGTGGCGACGAACTTCGGCACACTAAAACACACTGTTTGCATGAAAATTTTTTCCCTGCCATAGGGAAGAGGAGACGGAAGGAGGGAGGGGTTGGATGCCAGAAGAAGGGAGGAGGAGGGGAGAGGGTATGGGGATGTGGAAGCCCAGGAAGAGGGGAGGAGAGGAGTAGAGGAGAGGGGCAGAAGTGAGAAAGGAGAGAGGGGAAAAGAGGGAGCCCTGGGAGAAAAAACCCAGGAGGAGGAAGGGGAGGATCAAATTTGGTAGGAGGGGTAGATAGAAGGGACGAGGGCACCATCAGGGAGGGGGAGTTGGCAGAAACCACGTTGGGCAAGGGTATGGACTGTGATAAGATGGAGAGCAGGTGGGATGCAGGCGTACAGGTGCGGCAGAGGACGGGGGTGGGAAAGGATGGGAGAGACAAGCGGGTGAAGGGGATCAAGTTTACGGGAGGTGTAAAGGATCCGTATCTGGAGGTGTGAGAAAGGAATTAAGTCATAGAGGATCTGCATGGGGGATGGGAGGGGGATGTGATAGGTGAGGCGGAGTGCATGGCATTCCAGGATTTGAAGGGTTTTCTAGAAGGTAGGAGGGATGGAGATCCAGGCGTGATGGGCATAACAGAGGATGGGGCAGATGAGGGATTTATAGGTGTGGAGGATTGTGGAGGGCTCCAGACCCCATGTGCAGCCAGAAAGGAGCTTGAGGAGGTGGAGTCAGGAGCGTGCCTTGGCTTGGATCGTCCGGTGATGGGGGGTCCAGGATAGGCGAAGGTAAAGGGTGATGCCAAGGTACTTGAGGGTGGGGGTGAGGTTGATAGGACGGCTGTAGACAGTGAGATAAAAATCTAGGAGATGGAAGGAAGGGGTAGTGTTGCCTACAATGATTGCCTGGGTTTTGGAAGGATTGACCTTGAGCAGCCACTGGTTACACAAAATGGTGAACCGGTCAAGATGGGATTGGAGAAGATGCTGAGCATTGCAGGGTCAGGGTGAGGGCAAGGAAGGCGGTGTCATTGGCATATTGGAGAAGGTGTAAGTGCGGTGTAGGCAGTGGCATCTCCACCATGGAAAGAAGGTAGAAGAGAGGGGAGAAGACGGAAGCTTGGGGCACACTGGCGGAGGGGTGGAAAGTGTAGGAATCCGTGTTATGGATGGTGACATAGGAAGGACGGTGAGAAAGGAAGGAGGCGATCAGATGGACGTAGTTAATAGGAAGGGTGGAGGTTTGGAGCTTGAAGAGGAGGCCGGAATGCCATACACGGTCGTAGGCAGACTCAAGGTCGAGAGAGAGGAAGATGGCGGAGCGACGGGAATTTAATTGTTCGGAGAGGAGGTTAGTTAGGTGAAGGAGAAGGTTATCGGTACACAAGGACGGCCGAAAGCCACATTGGGCAGAGGGAAGGAGGCGGTGCTGGTGGAGATGCTGGTGGATGGGTCAGGTGAGGATGGATTTCAGGAACTTGCTGAAGACCGAGGTAAGGCTGATGGGACGATAGGAGGAGACAGCGGATGGCGGTTTGTCAGGTTTGAGGAACATCAGGATCCGGGAGGTTTTCCACAGGTCAGGGTAGAAGCAGGTCGACAACACCACATGTCTGGCCAGGGTGGAGAGGAAGGAGGCGGGAGCTTCACGGAGGTGACGGTAGGTAACATGGTTGTGACCGGGAGCAGTGTTGCGTTTCGCGCGTTGTGTAGCTATGATATCTTAAGTGGTGATCGGGATGTTGAGTTCAGTGTGTGTAATGTTGTCCAAGTACTGGAAGCCAGGAGCGCGTGGAGGGGCAGAGGTGTCAGTTCGATCACGGTCATCAGGGAAGAGTGAGTAACAAAGTTGAAATATTAGACTAAAGCTATTTACAGCTCGTCTAACTGAAGAGAAATAGCGAGTGTGCTAACTAAATCAGAAACTGTAACAGCTGTTTTTCAGGCGCCATATCCATCTGGGCTGGCATGACCGCTTCAGACCTCAACATGCAAACACGACAGCGAAAAACAGTTTCCGAAATTCCGTTTTCTTCTTCCGGAAGATGTGTCGCATGTAAACCTTGTGATTGTAAATATCGCATCTCGGTTTGATTCGAAATGGTCGATCGCCATATCGATGGAGACAACAAAATACGTCACAGAAATATACAATATGGTGGATAGGTGAGGTGGGTAGGATGATAAGGGTTCCGCCTAACATTTTGCATCGTTTTCTACATTACAATGAACTTAGCACGTAATAAATATCATATAGAGACTACGAATGTCGCAGGTTTTCAAGCAGCATGTTTCTTGCACTGACATAGCTTTGTATTATAGTAATTGATGTATGAAATTGTCTGTTTTCCTTATCGCAACCAATTGGCATTAAGGACAGTGACAGCTCTGTGTGCGTGTTTATTTCTATTAGTGAACGATTTTCGAAAGTTGTGTCATAAGCATTTTGTCCAGTGATTAGCATAGAGGAAGTAAACAATTCTGTCGTAAATCGGTGGTAGCTATTCGCATAGTGTAAGGGATACAGTACCATTGTCACAGTGAAATGCAGGAAAGTATTTATATAGCGAGAACGAATTTTGTTTCAAAAGCTGTAGATTCTGTTGAGAAGAATGTTTCCACACGTGTTATACGGATGGGCACGGTTGTGAAGATAGTAACAGTTTGCGAAAAGAACGAAAGTGTCAATTTCGTAGTCAAAGGGAACGAAGATGAATCACACGAGTGTGTTGTGTGGAGCAGTGAGAAAAGTAACTTCATCCCATTGTTAGATGTTTTATGGCAAGCGTTTTGTGGTGTTCCATCACCCTTGGACCGCGTTCGCATAGCAGACAATTCACGACTCTGTCATGAACTAGCGAGAGTTGATGTTGGAATGGTTGTGAATCTTCTTCCTACCCATGAAAATTCAACTGACTTTCCTGTACCGTCTATCGTAAGATACAAAGGTCCCGTACCAGAGATGGGGAGTGGATATTATTTTGGCCTCGAAATATTGGTAAATCATAATGCAACGCCTGAAGTTACTTCAGTAGCATTATTTTGCAGTAGATTTGTTCATTGTTATTGTCGCAGTTATGTAGTCGTACGAATTCTACTGAAATATTCGTCGAATTTGTAGAGAACTTCGTAAACTGAATAACTGTAATGTATATTGTTTTTTATAATTACTTTTTTGTGGGAGCTTTTGTGAGAGGTAGGGTAGTGCTTACGTTAGTGAAAGACGATAATAGCGATTGCCAAATTGAAAATCCAGAAACGTAGTTTGTTTTCTTATCCATTAAAAAAAATGCTGTGTGTCTTTGTTATCCCCAAAAACACGATCTCGCCCGAAATTGATTGTAGTGGAGCTGCTAGTGCTTACAGTAACAACTTTCGGACAATACTTTCGAAGTGTCGTAGCCAACAGTAGAATTTGAGAACATTGTTGCAGTCAGTGTCTCGGAAAGATCTCTGTTGATTTCCACTTCTTGCTTACAGACTTTTCATATGATGCACAAAACAGTTGTATTGACGTAGAACATATAAAATGAAATATTTGCACCGTTGAGGTTAAATAATCTTGAAATATATTATTTCATAGTGTACAATTGTGTAGACAGTGAGTGTTATTTGGTATTAAAAAGTTGAGTATTATTTTTGGCTAGGTGTATGTGATACTCTTATTTTGCCACAGTAATATTGCACTATGAGGGAAAATGTGCTATAGACAGTTTGAGTAATGTTGTTAACGAACACTGCCTTTTTTATATAGAAAAGCGTTGTTGCCAGATGTGCTATTTTTTATTTAAGAAGAGATATTAAAATAATCAAATGAGATGGTGAGTTTGATGTGACAGTTTGTTATAAGCAGAGTCAATTTCCCACTTACATGGGGAACTTAGACAATGTAATTATTTGCTTCATAGACAATTTTCATGATAAATGTTGATGGTGTGTAATGAGTACAAGGGCTGCTCATATGTATAAAAGAAAGTAACTCTTGCCCATCTAAAGGTCAATTGACTACATACGACTGTTGATGGAATTGTTTATAATGAGGAAGTTGTAAGGAAGAAATATGTTTAATTTGGTTTAAAATTCAAATTTCTTTTAGTGTTGTATCAAACATTTTGTAATGTTAATATTAATTTACTGCATCCATCTGTTGATGGAATTGTTTCTAGTGTGGAAGTTGTAAAGAAGAAATATGTTTAATTTGGTTTAAAATTCAAATTTCTCTTAGTTCTGTATCAAAAATTTTGTAATGTTGAAATTAATTTTTGAAACAGCTTGTAGATACCCACTCTCCCTTTCATGTGTGGTATTGACTATTGTTGTCAATCTCAAACTGGAAAAAGGTTGTTGGCAGCTTATCAGAGGATACAGCTGTGCTTTGTGGCTCCCAGTATTCAACACAGCTTCAGTATGTGCCTACGAGATTTTAGTGTTTGGCTCCCCCCCTCTAGAAATAGAACGTGAACTTCATAGATTTCTTCTTTGCATGTGTGGTTAAGTGTTAGACCATGAATCAAAAGGTCTGTGATTCAGACCCTGATTTTAATCAATCGTGTATCACCTCTGGCGATGTTGGTTATGTGCTAAATGCCAAGTTACGCCATGGTTCTGAGTCCAGGTTAGTCTGAAGGTCGCCCTATAAGTTAATGGGGAAGCCAGTTCAGAGATCAGAGGAAGGTGACTTTTAAGTTTAAGGCTAGTACTTTGTCTATCTTTGCATGCCACTTGGCATGATTGAGAAGAATAAATCACCCCCCCCCCCCCACCCGGATTATTATTATCCCCCCCCCAAAGAATGATTGTCTATCGGAGTCACAGGGTCCAAACGATACATGTCGAACGTGCGATCTTAAATTGATTATGTGACTCTGGTGGCAGGTGTTATGAGTATGTTTACAGTGGTCGCTAGTGCAATGACAAAAGAAGAGCATTACATAACTACTTGTAATTACAAAGGAGACGGCTTACCTTACTTGTCGTCGGTGTTGTCATTGTGTGAAACTCCTTGTGATGTGTACGCTACGGGAACAATTCTGTTTTTTCCATAGCCTTGGTAGACTCTGCCAATATCGTGCAAGAATATGGGTAGTGTGTCACATGCGTTAACTTTTCCCTGCAAACACAAGTTGTGGAAGTAGAGGTACTGAAACAAGTACAGTTTGTCTCTTTGTCCTAGATGCCTTTTACTTTTAATGGAAGACCTCACAGATTTCCATAGCTGATCGATGTTCTGAGTGTGCACACTGGGGTCACCCGAAGAAGTGGACTCTACAGAGTGGTTGACGAACTCGTGGTTGAATCCTTCTGCTTTGAGTGTCTTGTAGGACTGAAACCCGTCTGTAATGACTTTACTACCAGGGAGTATGAAGTGCTTTATCAGACACACTAAAGGGACCTTGTCTCTGGGCAATACTCTGACAACAAAACACTTCCGGGACTCTCTTTCGATTCCACCGAATAACCAAATGTGATCGATTTCACTCTTTGAAGCTCGTCTTCTCTGGTTCTTCTTTCTTGCTATGAGAGATTTGTCCACTTCAACTACTTTTGTCAGTACCACATAACACAGTTCTCTACAAAACCCAAAATAGTTGCACACGGTATTAGCAGATAAGTCATTTTTTGATGCTGTTGCTTGTAAGGTGTAGTCTTGAATCCAGCAAGATAGAAGAATTACGCTGGTGTGGATGGATAAGTTGGAAGAGTCGAACTATGTATTCTTCCTGATACTCATTCGTTTTCCCCACTGTCCGCAATTAAATTGTAATGCTATTTCAGCATTGAAACTCTTCTTACGAAGTTTTACACCCTTTGCACCACCGCAGTCTACACAGTCCCTCCTTTCCTTGTCCGGTAGTACTCCATATTTGCGACAAAAAGTCAAACAATTTTCTACACTGGATAAGCTTGGAATTAGATTTTTCCATGTGTGAGAATCCGTCGAAGAAACGTCAAACACCAGATATCCTACTCACTACCGACATAAATCATCTGCGTTTCCCTACCAACTCACAAATAATTCACGGAGGTACGTAATTTAGAGCAACTAAGGGAATGACGGAAAACAGATTAAAATGACAATCACAAATAATTGAACATAATGTCCGCCACCAGAGTCACATGATAGTTTTAGGATCGCACATTCGATATGTATCGTTTGGACCCCACAACTTTGATAGGCAGTCATTCTTGGAAATTACCCATTTTTTTAGATGAAGGGAGTTGTTTGAGCACTGTTTATTCTTTGAACCGTGGTGTATATGTTGCATAGGTGGATTTTTATGAGGTTTTTATTTAGATGGTTTTTGTGTGTGTGTGTGTGTGTGTGTGTGTGTGTGTGTGTGTGTGTTTTGGTTGCAGGGTCTCATTTAGTTTTTTCCAGATGGTGGCCCAAATTATGTTGTTTACTTGAGCTATGTAGGTCTAGTAGAAATGGTGTGTGTATTGTAGATCACAGTGCTTTCATTCTCCTTTGGACAGTGATGTGACTTTTTTTTTTTTTAAATGACGGATATTATTACAGACTGAACTCTAATGTAACCCAAGGTCAGGTTTAGTCTGGAATGTGACTTGTCAGTTTGATTTACACTTGTGAAGTCGGCTAATGTGTCGTGACACTCTGTTTATCTTTTCTTTCTGTAGTTATATTTACATCTATGGTGAAAATGCTTGTGTTAACGGGGGTCTGAAATATTCAAATGTTCCATCTGTTTGAAGGTATTAACAGAACTGATGCAGCTGATATCACTAGTTCTTTCCCTTTCCTTTCCATTCCTTTCTCCCTCCTTCACCCTCAGTTTGCATAAAAAGTGCATGCTTCAAAATCTTGTATCCCTGCAGAGGTCCTGTTTGTCAGTTTTTGTTTTGCTAATGTTTTTGTGTTGTGGATGTCAGTTGTGACGTTGTGTTGTTAGTTTCATTAGTGATCATTTCTTCAAGCTTAATTCTGATGTTCCAGTAACGTCATCAATCTATGGGCATGATGTCACGCTGCTTACGAATCCCAAATTTTACTACTTGCAGGCTAGATATAGCCTAGTTATTTCAGAAGGGAATTTCAAATGAACATTAATTTCACTAATTTTTTTGTGTCTTATTACACAAGTTTACTGCCTTTCTTTGTCTAGTGAAGGTTTCGAAACAATTTTCTCATTCTGCATTTAATAATTCTCAGAAATATATGGCAACATATCTATCTTTTTGAATACTTTTTAAATGTGAAAAATACTTTGATACTGCTGCACTGACTCTCGACCATACTGTCACCTTCCAATGTAACCTAGACCACACACTACACTACAGATTGTGCCGCCACTGCAACTGGTATTCCAAAAACTAATGTACATACAAAAGAAATATTAATTATTCTGTTCTTGTATGTGTACACACACACACACACACACACACACACACACACACACACACACACAAGGTGACACATCACACTATCATTACTTTATGGAACAAAACTGATATCTGGCATTGATTTGAAGCTACCATTGCCAGATAATAGCTTTGTCTTGTGTTGTAATGTTGCTGTGGTTTGCGTGAGAAGATAACAAAACACTCACAAAAAAATTTTCTGCTGATATCCCCAAAGTACAATCTGGGGATGGATAACAATAGATCTAAAAGATCTGGCACAATAACATTGGATCATGTGTCCTTTGTCCTTGTCTGATGACTCAGATGATGACAATTCGTATGATGGTATGGATGTTGGTCTCTGCCTGAGGGAACTGCTGAGTCCCACAAGTCACCCTCTTCCATTGCAAACTCCTCATCACAGATGAACAAGAAAGGGAGGAAAGAGAAAAGTCATACCTTTATGGTGGCTCTCATCATTTCAAGACTTGTGGAGAAACACTTCTAACTCAGGGAAGACCAATGTAGGTGTCACCAGGTGACACTTTTTAAAAACTAGAATAAATTTCTTTATTTCAGTCTATGATAACAAAATTAAGTCCTTAGACTGCTAGTTTTGGTCTGCAATGCCCTTTTTCAGATCTGTTTTAAACATTTCCTTACATAATGAAGCTGCAATGGCATTGTCAAAAGATAAAACACAAACAATGACCATTTCCAGTTCTGTTTCTAAACATTTCCTAGTATAATGAAGCCATAGTGGCACTATCAAAAGATAAACACAAACTCAGCTTAGCATTGTGTGGTTCTTGTGATGATGCCACTGTGGCTTTGTTATATTAGAAAATAAAACAGATCTGAAAAGGGTCATTGCTGACTGAAACTGGTAGTCTAAGAACTTAAGAATTTTGTGATCGTAGACAGAAATAAAGAAATTAATTCTACCCTTTTCTCAATCACAGTTCTATTTGCGACCATGTCATAGCGTGTGAAACTTTTTTAAACTACCTGATGCCCCAGAGCTGTGTGACTACAGCCACCACAAAAAGTACGGTATTAGATGGGACAGAGGTAAAGGAGAAGTGGCTAATTTTGTAATCAGTGCATATGACTCATCACCACTGCCACTCACAGTGAAATACAGAGGTGGTGATGCTACAGTATGGGGGTGTTTTTTATGGTTCGGGTGTGGTCCCCGTGCTTAAGAAAACACAATCTGAAGGATATGAGTCAGAATTGAGGTTGTAGCAGGCTGTCGCTATGAAATGAATCTATAAGGATCAGGATTGCCAGAATTGAGGCTATATCAAGCCATTAGATTTACTGGCTTACATAAAAACGGTTGAAAGTGCCAAGTGGTATACACACAGTATCCCCCCTGCGGGTCCGGGGATTAGAATAGGCCCGAGGTATTCCTGTCTGTCGTAAGAGGCGACTAAAAGGAGTCCCACCCCCTCAAGGGGGTCGTTAGTGCCTGTGTTCGGAGACGGACGGTTCCACGACCTCTATTTGCGGTCATTTTGCTTTTTCACTTCTCGTTTCTTCCATCCTTTGGTTGGTTCCTTTCTTTGCTCTTCTCCACCTCACTGTCTTCCTTACTAGTTCCCCTGCAAAATCTCCTTGCCTTCTTCTCCTTGCCTTCTCATTGCCTTCTTCTCCTTGCCTTCTCATTGCCTTCTTCTCCTTGCCTTCTCTGGTCTCCGCCTCGGCGTTTGAGACAGTCTGTCCTCTCTCTCTCCCCCCCTCTCTCTCTCTCCTTTTTCCTCTTCTTCCTTCCTCCCTGTGCGCGCCTGAAGGCCGACCCACGCGTTCGCACGCGTAGCCGGTGACGGGGTAACGCGTAATTCCCCGCCCTGGGTAGACATGTAAGGCACGCGCGTACCCCCTGGTAAAGGCCAGGCCCGGGGAGGGGTGATTGCCTGAGCTGATACCTTCTGACCATGCCGATTGGTCCCTTCGTCTGTTTCTCGGGAGGTGTGACCTGAGGTGTAAACATTCACCTAAGGCGGGAGTGCCCTCTGAGAGAGTCCCCACAAGAAAGGAGCGCGCCATCGGAGACGCTGGCAATCATGGGGGATTCCTCCGCAATGGATTTCACTCCATCTCTCTCGACTTCCGCCCAAAAACGGAAACATGACCAGCCACCAGTGACAAAAGTACTACCGCCTGCCCCACAGTTCCTCGTCGTTTCTCGATCTGAGGACGGAAAGGATTTTTCCTCTGTCAACCCTTTCGTTATCCAGAAGGGCGTAGATGCCATAGCCGGATCTGTCAAATCTTGTACCAGGTTGCGTAACGGTACCTTATTACCAGAAACTGAGAGCGCCTTTCAGGCACAAAAACTGCTTCGGGCCACACTCCTGTACACGTTCCCTGTCCGGGTGGAGGCTCACCGAACTTTGAATTCGTCTCGTGGTGTAGTCTATACTAGCTCCCTCGACGGATTGACTGACGAGGAGATTCAATCTTTCCTCGCTGAGCAGGGCGTTACAGCTGTCCATAGGGTCATGAAAAAGGTCAATAATGACCTTGTACCGACCCGGACACTTTTCTTGACCTTCAATAGTATTAACCTGCCATCGCGCATCAAGGCGGGCTACGAGGTTATTTCTGTTCGCCCCTATGTCCCAACACCTACGCGCTGCTACCAGTGTCAGCGTTTCAATCACACTCGACAGTCTTGTTCCAATGCGGCTAAATGTGTCACTTGTGGCAGGGATGCCCATGAGGGTGACTGTCCACCTCCGTCTCCTCGTTGTGTGAACTGTCAGGGTGACCATGCCGCATCCTCCCGCGACTGTCCTGACTATAAGGAAGAACGCTGTATCCAAGAAATTCGGGTCAAAGAGAAAGTGTCCACCTCGGCTGCTCGCAAGCTATTGGCTAGTAGGAAGCCCACGCTGCTCCCAGCGGGGAAATACAGTACTGTCCTCGCCTCTCCTCGGACTACCAGGGAGGTGGCAACCCAGACATGCGATCTGACCTTCAGCACCACGGTCGTCCGTTCGGCCAGTGCTAAGATCGCGCGGTCGACGTCTCCTCTTCCTCCCATCACCCCACGGACACCAGCCCCTTCATCAGCTTCTGCTAAGACGACGACCCAGAAGTCAGATGCACGGGCCTTCAAGAAGGAACCGTCCCGTGCAGACTTCCTACGTACCTCGACCTCCCAGCCTTCGACCGGTACTTCCACCAAACGTCCTTCCAAGAAGGCTCATAGGAAGCACAGTTCTACTTCTCCGCCACGGCGCATTTCTTCTCCTGCGCCACCCAGCGGTTGCCGCCCCAGGCCGTCATCCGTTTCGCCTGGCCGCACCGCTGGTAGCCGAACATCTGGCCGTTCACCGGCGGAGGAAGCTCCCCCTCCCGGCCATCTTCCCAAGATGGCCGATGAACCTATAGACCCAATGGACGATGACTGTCCGCCTACTGATAGCGGCGGCAGTGCTCGCTCGAAGCCAGTCCCTCAGCGGCCTTCGAGGTGACCCCTTCTTTCATCTTCCTTTTCTTCTTACGATGGCACTTATTCACTGGAATATTCGCAGCATTCGCTCCAACCGAGAGGACTTGAAGTTGCTGCTCCGCTTGCACCGTCCGCTCGTCGTAGCCCTCCAGGAAACGAAGCTACGCCCATGCGATCAAATTGCCTTGGCACACTACACCTCTGTGCGTTTTGACCTACCCCCTGTGGTAGGTATCCCGGCTCATGGAGGGGTTATGTTGCTGGTCCGGGATGATATTTACTACGATCCCATCACGTTGCACACCGGCCTGCAGGCAGTTGCCATCCGCATTACTCTCCCCACTTTTACATTTTCCATTTGTACCGTTTACACTCCGTCATCTGCCGTTACCAGGGCAGACATGATGCAACTTATTGCTCAGCTACCTGCACCATTTTTGTTAACTGGAGACTTCAGTGCCCACCATCCCCTTTGGGGCTCTCCAGCATCCTGCCCGAGGGGCTCCCTGTTAGCAGACCTTTTCAACCAGCTCAATCTTGTCTGCCTCAATACTGGCGCCCCTACTTTTCTTTCGGACACATCTCACACCTATTCCCTTTTAGACCTCTCTATATGTACTCCCCAACTTGCACGCCGGTTTGAGTGGTATGCCCTTTCTGATACATATTCGAGCGACCACTTCCCGTGTGTTATCCATCTCCCGCAGCATACCCCCCCTCTCCGTGCTCCTCTAGTTGGACCATCTCCAAGGCAGACTGGGGGCTCTTCTCTTCCAGGGCGACCTTTCAGGATCAAACCTTCACAAGCTGCGATAGTCAGGTCGCACACCTCACGGAAGTCATTCTCGCTGCTGCTGAATATTCCATCCCTCACCCTACTTCTTCTCCACGTCGCATACCGGTCCCCTGGTGGACCGCAGCATGTAGAGACGCTTTACTTGCTCGTCGACGTGCTATACGCACCTTTAAACGCCACCCTACAGTGGCGAATTGTATCACTTATAAACGATTACGTGCTCAGTGTCATCGTATTATTAAAGAAAGCAAGAAAGCCAGCTGGGCTGCTTTCACAAGCACCTTCAACAGTTTTACTCCTTCTGTTGTCTGGGGTAGCCTGCGCCGGCTATCTGGCACTAAGGTCCACTCACCAGTTTCTGGCTTGACGGTCGCGAATGACGTCCTTGTGGCCCCTGAGGATGTCTCCAATGCCTTCGGCCGCTTTTTCGCAGAGGTTTCGAGCTCTGCTCATTACCACCCTGCCTTCCTCCCCCGCAAACAGTCAGAGGAGGCTAGGCCACCTAACTTCCGCTCCTCAAATCGTGAAAGTTATAATGCCCCATTCACCATGCGGGAACTCGAAAATGCACTTGGCCGATCACGGTCCTCCGCTCCAGGGCCTGATTCTATTCATATTCAGATGCTGAAGAACCTTTCTCCTGCGGGTAAAGGTTTTCTTCTTCGTACTTATAATCGCATCTGGATTGAGGGACATGTTCCCACATGCTGGTGCGAGTCTATTGTTGTCCCGATTCCTAAGCCGGGGAAGGACAAGCACTTGCCCTCCAGTTATCGACCCATCTCGCTTACCAGCTGTGTCTGTAAAGTGATGGAGCGAATGGTTAACTCTCGGTTGGTTTGGCTGCTCGAGTCTCGACGCCTACTTACCAATGTACAATGTGGATTTCGTAGGTGCCGCTCTGCTGTTGACCATCTGGTTACCTTGTCGACCTTCATTATGAATAACTTCTTGCGGAAGCGCCCGACCGCGCCTGTGTTCTTTGATTTGGAGAAGGCTTACGACACCTGTTGGAGGGCGGGCATTCTCCGCACCATGCATACATGGGGCCTTCTCGGTCGCCTCCCTCTTTTTATTCGTTCCTTTTTAATGGATCGACAGTTCAGGGTACGTGTGGGTTCTGTCCTGTCAGACACCTTTCGCCAGGAGAATGGGGTGCCACAGGGCTCAGTTTTGAGCGTCGCTCTCTTCGCCATCGCGATCAATCCAATAATGGATTGCCTCCCAGCTGATGTATCAGGCTCCCTTTCGTGGACGATTTTACCATCTATTGCAGCGCGCAGTGTACACGTGTCCTGGAGCGCTGTCTTCAGCTTTCTCTTGACCGTCTTTACTCCTGGAGTGTCGCCAATGGCTTCAGTTTTTCTGCCGAGAATACGGTCTGTATTAACTTCTGGCACTACAAAGAGTTTCTCCCACCATCCTTACGACTCGGTCCCGTTGCTCTCCCAATCGTGGAGACAACAAAATTTTTCGGTCTTACGTTTGACAGGAAACTTAGCTGGTCTCCACATGTGTCATATTTGGCTGCCCGTTGTACCCGTTCTTTAAATGTCCCCCGTGTTCTCAGTGGTATATCATGGGGAGCGGATCGAACCGTCCTGCTTCGTCTATATCGGTCGATCGTCCGCTCCAAGCTGGATTATGGGAGCTTCGTATACTCCTCTGCACGGCCATCCATCTTACGCCGCCTCAACTCCATACAACATCGGGGTTTACGACTTGCGATCGGAGCGTTTTATACTAGTCCGGTAGAGTGTCTTCATGCTGACGCTGGCGAATTGCCACTCACCTACCGGCGCGATATACTGCTTTGTCGGTATGCCTGTCGGCTACTGTCAATGCCCGACCACCCGTCTTATCGCTCCTTTTTTGATGACTCTCTCGACCGTCAATACGGGTTGTATGTCTCTGCCCTGCTACCCCCTGGAGTTCGCTTTCGTCGCCTCCTTCAACACCTTAATTTTTCACTCCCTGCAACCTTTCGAGTGGGCGAGAGCCACACGCCACCTTGGCTCCAGGCTCAGGTCCGCGTTCACCTTGACCTCAGCTCGCTCCCAAAAGAGGTTACCCCCAGTTCGGTCTACCACTCCCGTTTTGTTGAACTTCGTTCGAAGTTCATCAATATGACCTTCATTTATACAGATGGCTCCAAGACCAATGACGGGGTCGGGTGTTCTTTTATTGTCGGGGCACAAAGTTTCAAATACCGGCTCCATGGCCATTGTTCGGTCTTCACAGCTGAGCTCTTTGCCCTCTACCAGGCTGTTCTTTACATCTGCCGCCACCGACATTCTGCTTATGTCATCTGCTCCGATTCCCTGAGCGCCATCCAGAGCCTCAGTGATCCGTATCCGGTTCACCCTTTCGTGCACCGGGTCCAACACTCTCTTCAGCAGCTGGTGGACGTCGGTTCTCCGGTTAGCTTTATGTGGGTCCCTGGCCATGTCGGTATCCCTGGGAACGAAGCTGCAGATGCCGCGGCCAAGGCTGCGGTCCTCCAGCCTCGGACAGCTTCTTGTTGTGTCCCTTCATCAGATTGTAGCAGGGTCATTTGTCGGCGCATTTTATCGCTGTGGCATGCCGATTGGGCTGCACTTACAGACAACAAGCTTCGGGTCTTGAAACCTCTTCCCGCGGCTTGGACATCCTCCTCCCGCCCATCTCGGCGGGAGGAGGTCGTTTTGGCCCGGTTACGCATTGGACACTACCGGTTCAGCCATCGCCATCTGCTGACGGCTGCGCCGGCGCCGTTCTGCCCATGTGGACAATTGCTGACAGTCCGCCACATTTTAATGTCCTGTCCGGATTTTAACACACTGCGTCTAGATCTTAACCTGCCATGTACTTTAGATGCCATTTTAGCGGATGACCCACGAGCAGCTGCTCGTGTTCTTCGTTTTATCAATTTGACAAACCTCTCTAAGGACATTTGATGATGCTGCTTTTTAATCCCATGCCTGTCAGTCTGTCTTTTATTGTGTTTTCCCTTTTAGTTGTTGTTTTAAACTTGTGCCTCGCGGTGCATTCTTAGCGTAGTCAGGGCGCTAATGACCATTGAAGTTGTGCGCCCTAAAACCACAAAAAAAAAAAAGCAGTACGTTTATATACACTCCTGGAAATTGAAATAAGAACACCGTGAATTCATTGTCCCAGGAAGTGGAAACTTTATTGACACATTCCTGGGGTCAGATACATCACATGATCACACTGACAGAACCACAGGCACATAGACACAGGCAACAGAGCATGCACAATGTCGGCACTAGTACAGTGTATATCCACCTTTCGCAGCAATGCAGGCTGCTATTCTCCCATGGAGATGACCGTAGAGATGCTGGATGTAGTCCTGTGGAACGGCTTGCCATGCCATTTCCACCTGGCGCCTCAGTTGGACCAGTGTTCGTGCTGGACGTGCAGACCGCGTGAGACGACGCTTCATCCAGTCCCAAACATGCTCAATGGGGGACAGATCCGGAGATCTTGCTGGCCAGGGTAGTTGACTTACACCTTCTAGAGCACGTTGGATGGCACGGGATACATGCGGACGTGCATTGTCCTGTTGGAACAGCAAGTTCCCTTGCCGGTCTAGGAATGGTAGAACGATGGGTTCGATGACGGTTTGGATGTACCGTGCACTATTCAGTGTCCCCTCGACGATCACCAGTGGTGTACGGCCAGTGTAGGAGATCGCTCCCCACACCATGATGCCGGGTGTTGGCCCTGTGTGCCTCGATCGTATGCAGTCCTGATTGTGGCGCTAACCTGCACGGCGCCAAACACGCATACGACCATCATTGGCACCAAGGCAGAAGCGACTCTCATCGCTGAAGACGACACGTCTCCATTCGCCCCTCCATTCACGCCTGTCGCGACACCACTGGAGGCGGGCTGCACGATGTTGGGGCGTGAGCGGAAGACGGCCTAACGGTGTGCGGGACCGTAGCCCAGCTTCATGGAGACGGTTGCGAATGGTCCTCGCCGATACCCCAGGAGCAACAGTGTCCGTAATTTGCTGGGAAGTGGCGGTGCGGTCCCCTACGGCACTGCGTAGGATCCTACGGTCTTGGCGTGCATCTGTGCGTCGCTGCGGTCCGGTCCCAGGTCGACGGGCACGTGCACCTTCCGCCGACCACTGGCGACAACATCGATGTACTGTGGAGATCTCACGCCCCACGTGTTGAGCAATTCGGCGGTACTTCCACCCGGCCTCCCGCATGCCCACTATACGCCCTCGCTCAAAGTCCGTCAACTGCACATACGGTTCACGTCCACGCTGTCGCGGCATGCTACCAGTGTTAAAGACTGCGATGGAGCTCCGTATGCCACGGCAAACTGACTGACACTGACGGCGGCGGTGCCTAAATGCTGCGCAGCTAGCGCCATTCGACGGCCAACACCGCGGTTCCTGGTGTGTCCGCTGTGCCGTGCGTGTGATCATTGCTTGTACAGCCCTCTCGCAGTGTCCGGAGCAAGTATGGTGGGTCTGACACACCGGTGTCAATGTGTTCTTTTTCCCATTTCCAGGAGTGTAGTTGAGTGATGCATAGAATGTTAAACATGTTTTTACTTGGTGCAGATGAAAGTGCAGTAACAAAAGCACACAGGAAGAATAGAGCAAAAGAGGATATTTTTGAACAGATTCGGTTACATAGTGAAACTGGACCAGTAGATCGAGGTATTGCTGAGGAGGAGGTGGCATTGGCCATCAAGGTGGTGGTTGCAGACATAAATGGAAAGATGCACTAAACATAAAGAATTGGTTGCAGCATGCTGTACATGTCTAGTGAAACTATATTTTTAAGGAAGAGTAACATGAATGGAGATGAAAGTCATCAAGCTTGCTTCATGCACTCAAATGCCCAGTGGTTCTGATATTGTAATTGAGGGGGTTTTATATGATTTCCCTAAATCACTTAAGGTGACTGCGATGACTATTTTCCCCTTCAGTATTAAACGTAGCTGTGGTGATTCATTATACTCACATTGACTTCCAAGCTATGTTGGTCTCATGGTGAGGTGCACTGAAGAAATGCACATCTTTGCAGAAAGGTGTAAAAGTATGAAAAATACACAAGGAATAGCTTTAAATGGTGAATAAGGAGAAAAGATTGCCAAAAATAGCAGTTATGTTATGGGAAATGCAAATTCTACTGTGCACTTTGTTTAGCAAGTGGGTGGTCTGTCACTCTGAGCAACAATTTCATGTGGTTGGAAAGAAAGGTGATGAGTTTTATCAAATTAATAACTTCTGTTCTTCATAGTAATTCGACAAAGTTGTGCTCTTAATGTGAGAATAAGCAGAAAGGGTGCTGAAATATTCATCACGCATCAAGTAAACAAATCAGTATGTAATGTTGATTGGCTGCATGATTGAGCATAAATTGTGACTTACCTCTTGGCTTCAAGCATTTTTCACTACTTCCTATCCTGCACTGTACTCTGTAAACAAACTAGTGATACTGTAGTGACAGAACTTAACGTTATCTGAATAATTAATTTATTAGTAGTATCTTGGCACTGCCCCTAAACTTTTTATCAAATTAAGGAATTTTATTTTTTCAGATACAGTTTGCAAATGCTTAAAAATATTCCATATCCTATGTATGTAGTATCTTGACATGAAAGAATACACCTCCTTTAGTTGTAGTTTGGTGTACACTGCATTGTTTCCATGTATTTCTATTTCTGGAATATTTACGTAACAGTTGATTGGAAAGTATTCTACAGTTGTAAGGAACTACCTTTTCAACTAATATTTTTTCCCCTTATGCACACACTTGTTTCATTGCAGGGCAATAACAGAGGAAATTGCGATGGTACGCTACGTGGAAAGAAGTACTTCTCCTGCCAGAAGTACAAAGGTGTTTTTGCAACACTGAACAGAATATATCCAGGAAACATAGAAAAGACTTTAGGTGGAATGAACACATATTCGGATGCAGTGAAACTGAGTGAAATATTTACTGATCGGAATTACACTTATGAATCCTTGTTATCAATGCCGTCCAGTGACTATAAACACTATAATGCAAGAAACTCCAACTATAAAACTACCCTTGTGCTTCATCTGAGAGAAGAGAGCAGTACAAGTATGTCCAGAAATATACCACCTAAGGTGGAAAACAAAGAAAAGTTGCCAGGTAAGATCCCTGGTTACTGGTATGCAGTTAGTAGGTTTGAGTCACTGGAAGTGTCAGATTCCACCCACCTGCTTCGACCCATGAAATAATGGTGTTGTGGTGTGTGTCATCACTGTGGCGCAGTGCTTTTGTGTTGGTTTGTATTTGTAGAAGTTGTGTTGTAGAATTTGGTGGTGTGCTTTTGTGGTGGATTTTGAGGTTTTAAGTTGTTTGTGTTATGTTTTGTGTTTGGCTCTGGGTAATCATTGTGTTAACTTGCTGTCGGAAGAGTTAGTGTCATATGTGTTCTATGGAAGGGAATGTAATAACATTACTTTTTTATGTTAGTGATGGATATGACTGATAAATTCAACAGTTGTCTCTCCGTGTTGTATTGGGCGAAGACGGGACTGCGGTTAACTTCTTACAGCTGTTTGGATTGATTTCTGATTATGTGAGGTACCATGCTTGTGGTGAGAGTATGAAGTTGACCAGAGACTTGGCCTCTTGTACCAGGACCGTATACATGTGGACATGTCAGTATAAGATTTGGAGATCGATTCAGTGTGGAATTTGGCTTGAGAGATCTTGGTTGGCCATAAGTGAGATTGTTTTGCTGACTTATTGTTTTTTTTTATCCGGTTCTCTAAATTTTTGTGCCCATGAGACTGGAGTGACTGTGAGAAGTGTTTTCTTCTTCGTAGGGAAATATTTTTGGAGTATGTTAAGTATAGATGGAAGTTGGGGGGCATAGGTTGGTAGTGGAAATAAACGGGTCACAGTTTGGGTAGAAGAAGTATGGGAGAAGTAGTTTGCAGGTTGGTTTGTGGGGGGGGGGGGGGGGCTGTGTTTTTCAGGTATAGTGAGGTCGTACTAAGAGGGAACTTGTTTGGTTGATTGAAGAATACATTGTGATTGGAGTACCGTGATATTGGATGAATTTTTGTTATTTTGGGGTCTGGGGAATAGAGGGTATGAGAATATGGTTGTAAATAGCAGTTTTGAATTTAATGATTGTGATGCCTAGGAATGCACAATTGCGATACACCATTTTGGGGGGGGGGGGGCATTAAATCTATGGTAGGGAAGGGGGAAGAAGCACTCTTCCAATTTGCAATATCAGTTAGATTAGTATTGCTGATGGAATAGTGCCTTTGAGAATTATTGTGTTTTTTGGGTCTTTTTAGGGCAGTGTTGAGGATGTACAGTCAAGGCTCGTGAGTTGAGGAGATGGGATTTTTTGGGGAGAGGGGGGGGGGGGGGTTATTGTTGGTGTGGTTTGTGTGGTAATGGAGCAGGTTTTGGGTGTGTGGAGTGGGTTTGAGAGTTATTTTCTTTTCTTTTTTGAGGACTGCTTTTCTGTAAGATGTGAAAATTATTAGGCTTTGTTTGTTCTATTCTAATATGGATTTTGTGCTATGGAGTGGTATTGAGTGGTTTCTTTCTTCTTCTTCTTCTTCTTTCTTCAACTTATTTTTTTGGGTTGGGGGGGGGGGGGGGGAGGGTGCTCGGGACAACTTTTTCTGGCCAAAAAACCAAGAAATTTTGGCACTTTTTTTCAGGGTTTCACCCATTACTCAGAAACTTTGTATCCTACTGAAAATCTTACCCTTACGAAAATGGAAAGAGCATTAAATTGTGCGTTGAATGACCTACTTAAATCTCAAAATCAGCACAGCCATTTGGCCATAATCAATTGTCAGTGTTTCCTTCATTTTTACCAGCTTAACTAGAAAGTCCCCTCTAATGCCTTTAACTCAAAAACGGCTACTCCAAATGAAAAATGTCAAGTTATCAGAGTTGAAGAGCATGAAATTTCATGTTTCAAAAACATCTAGTTTCTTCAGTTTTATGCGCTAGTAAGTGTTCATAACTTGAAAGTCAGAATATGTCCACTTTTTCTTTTTAATTCAAGAGTTATTCAATTAAATGAAATTCCTAATACAGAATACATAAATCTGCCCCCACCTTCAGGACCTTCCTCAATTGACATGACTGAGCAGGTGGCGCAGTGATTAGCATACTGCACTCACATTCAGAGCGATGATTCAAACCCATGTCCCGTCCTTCCTGATTTAGGTATTGTATGATTTCTCTAAATCACACCAGGCAAATGTTGGGATGGATGCTTTGAAAGGGCACGGCCGACTTCCTTCCTCATCCAAAAGTCCACGGGCCCGACTTGCTTCCCCATTCTTCCCTAATCTGATGGCGCAGGTGACCTCGCTGTTTGGTCCCCTCCCCTAAATAAATCAATCAACCAACTACTGAGATGTTGTAAACGGCTGTGGCTGCCATTCCCTCTGTTGTTTTTGTTATTGTTTCCACTGTTACGACTTCCAGGCTTCCTGTGTTGTGTGACAGACACGTTCAAAACTCCTTGTGTCTTGGAAAATTCTCGTTCTTCATTTGAGGTTACTTTTATTTTCTGTCAGTGCATTTTAAATGAGAGTGTTCCAAATTATTTGGAGGTGTGTTTTATATGTGACAACAATTTGGCAGGTGGTGATGTGGTTAAAGTGAAACAGAAAGGACTGGAAACGCTAGTACAATCCAGTAAGGATAGAAAATTGCAGCACATCGTAAATTATCAACTGGTCTGGGTGAAGTTGAAGTGCACAGTGCTTGTCAGAAGTAGTGCAGTAACCCAAAACTGATTGGATCGTCTTTTGCAAAAGGCCCTGCACCATCAACATCAAATCTTCGATCATACAAGAAGGTATTTGATTTTAATAAACACTGATTTTATTGTGGAGAGGAAATTGATGCTAATGGGAGAAACTTTGTAGACTTCTTTACACAAAGCAAAATATTGTTCTTAAAGTTATGAAACTTGAATTAACAGATACTGTTGTTGGGATTGCTGAGAGGCGAGGTGATGACTGGGCTCACGAGTTATTGGAATGTATCCACAATACTCAATGTCATAGTTTTTGTCAAGGGTCTTTAACTGGCCAGTCAGGGGAGGAGGAAAACGAGGAAGTCCTGGATCCACACACAGATGAAGCAATGGAAATGATGTCTTTCTACAACGAACATTCAGAAGAGTGTCAGTTTATTTTGCAGGAGTTAAAGGACCAAATCACGAATGGCTGGTAGTTTTTTGAGTTGCAGGTGTTGGAGTCAGTTTCTTGATGTTTTGGCCACAAAAAGTTGTCCCGAGGGGTTTAGAGGTTGCAAACTTGGATTCAACATACTCTCAACTGCATACAAAAGATAAAATAAAATCTTCTACCTCGCCCCCCCCCCCCCCCCCCAAGCAAAAAGTACCCCATTACTGGACATAATAAGTTATGTGAATTTTGCGGTACCAAGACTTTTGACTTGTGTTTGGGTGTTAGGTGGTTGAGGGCTTTGTTTGTGCTATGTTGGTGAAATGAAGTCACTGTTGCCATGTTTTGAAGTTGAAGTTGCATGTAGTGATCTTTTGGTATAGCGGGCTTCGTTTGAGCCATATGGGTCAAGTGTAGTTTGCGATGCCTCGTTTGGTGTTTTTGGTATCGAAAGCATCATTTGAGCTATTAGGGAAAGTTCAACCTGTAACTCCCATGGTTTTTCATGTTTGTAGTGTTACGTCGTAGTTTCAGAATTTTTTTGTTTGATTTTCTGGATAATAAGTGTTTTTCAGGTGGTTCTGTTTTATGTATTGTTGTATGTTTAAATTGTCACCATGCTAAACCCCCTAGCAGTTGTCCCATTAGTTTGTGTTTGGGAATGAAATATTTGTGTGTTTTTATTCTTGGTCACATGTCTATGCAGTCATGTTTTGGTTACTGTATTAGATGTTCTAGAAATAGTGTCTGCCTTGTTGATGACATCATGGGTCAAAGCAGACAGAAGGAATCGGATACTTCTGTAATGTCATAGGTCTTAGATGTTATAATAAATTGATTGCGTACTGATTTGTACTAAAAGTTTCAATTTTGTGTGTTGAATAATGACTTCAGTCTCATTGCCTAATTGCAGGACTACTAACGATAAATTGGTACATCTCTCTGGGCCATTCCATGTCAAGTGGTCTAATTTCAGAAAAAGTTCGTACATGACCATCATGGATTTTGTTGAAATTTTGTGTGTGAACATTTGCACAGGTACCCAATGAACATCAGTACAAAGTTTTGCTTTTGAAAATTGAATACTTGCAGAGATTTATTCATTTGTTTGACCCCATAGTGCGGCAATCAACAGTGCACCCATGAGTTTTTTGGTGACCTTGAGACATGATATGCCCTTGAAAGGAACAAAACTAGGCCATTTTGTACATCTTTTTGCACACTCTTAAAGGGGGGGGGGAGATTTCCTGAGTGATTTTGCATTTGTATAATTTGTAGCAAATAAAATAGCTGCTTGAAAAAATGTAAAGTTTAGCTTTTCATATCTCTGAAATTAAATGCGTATAAAGCCGGAACTTTGCACTGACTAATACAAGGTTTTAGAATATAAAATTTCATATACTGCTTTTCAATAGTTTACATACTGAGGGCAAAAACGATGGTTTTTCAAAAAATGCCATAATGTCTAATTTTGCTCCACTTTCACAAAAAATGTCTTCTCTGCAAACTCCTATTAAACCATTTCTTAAGAAAGACCATATTTTTAAGCCACCTAAAAAAACTAGGCCTGTATTTGGTTTGCAGTGCAAGCAAATAAGGCCCTAAAAGTTGGCATTGGAAATGGGCACATATTCTGTTTATGCTCAAATTAAATCCGACACCTTTTATAACATTTTTAGTCACAAAAACTGCAAGTAAGTAGTCTCTCTCTCTCTCTCTCTCTCTCTCTCTCTCTCTGTCTCTCTCTCTCTCTCTCTCTCTCTCTCTCTCTCTCTCTCTCTCTCTCTCTCTCTCAAGTTGTCTCCACAGCATTCAGCTCTACAAAATTCTCTTTATAAAAAATGAAATGGAATGAGTATTCTCATAAAAAGAATAGTTTTCTCTTTTTTATGGCTTTAATAATGTGAGGTAGTCACATTTTAAAAGATTTTTTAAGCTCTGTGTTAACAAAAATGCTCTCAAAAGATCCCCATCAGTGTTATCATCTGGCCAGCATTATAGGATTCCCCATGACATTCTACACCAAATTAATGAAACCTGTAAAATTAGATTGAGCTTAGGATCCTTAAGAGGTCTCTTCTACCTTTGGCCTGTAACATTTACAGAAATTTTTTGTCAGTGTGGGATCCTATGTTACGAAACACTGATCAGGGTTGGTTATGCGTGATAAAAAGCAACTTATCCATGGCTGCTGTACCACAGCTATTGGGCATGGGGCCTATGGTGATGGGGATGCTGGTTTTCTCACTTTAAAAGGAACCAGTAGTGGTGGGACAATAACGCCTTTATACAATTTTTCATCAGTACACTAAAAGTTCCGCATGAACCGCAAACTGTGTTAACACGGAGTGCACTATAACTGAAACAAGAATTAAACTATCGAATGAACAGAATTACACAATAAAAATATGTGCTGATAATGCTGTATAACATGAATCCATTCCAAAAAATGGCAGGAAACCTAGAGAGAATTTGACTCCCCCACCCCCCCCTTTTCCCCCTTTTTTGTGTTACATTGGCATGTGAGCATATTTCATTTTGGGTATGAGGGAATAAAATTTAACATCCCATTGACAATGAAGTTATTAGAGACAGAGCACAGACTCAGATCAGGGAAAGAAAAAGGCCATATGCTTTCAAAGGAACCGTCCTGCACTTGGTTTAAGTGATTTAGGTAAATCTAAAACTGATCTAAGTTTTTAATTTTTTAATTTCGTGTATAAAATAATATTTTTAGAAACTTCTTTTTATTTTAAAATGCCGTATTCTGTTGTTACTTTGTGCAGAACTGAATAATTACACGCATTAAATTGTATTTCTGCAATGAAGATTATGTATTTGCAGGCGTGGAGTCAAGCAACCACAATGTTGGTTCAGGTAACCCATTCTTGAAAGTTGGTGATAGAGTTGTATGGGTAACGGATTCTGGTCCTGAGGTTGGAATTGTTCGCTGGCTTGGAGATCATACAGAAGATAATTTGACCAATGTGATTGTTGGTGTTGAATTTGTGAGTACAAAACCAACAAAGTAAATTTTCTTCTGGTATTTTATGTGACTACTTCTGCAAAACTTGTCATGAGATGTGTAGGGAATGTAAAAGAGGGTGTCACAAGCCGCTCATAAATAGGTGAACAGAAAGCAGCGGAAAATATAGTTTTGTGGCAGTAAGTTTAAGTAAGTGTGTGAAATCCTGACTGGAATATAAGCACAGACTGCACAAGCTGTATGCTAGAACACTGATCAAAATTCAGAAATTTTGCTAAATATTCACCATAAAAACGTAGTTCTGTGGCAAAAAGTTTAGAATGAAAGTTATAATGCATTGCAATTTGTTATATGCATAACCTGTGATCACTGACTGTTCTCACAATCATTACTTAAACTTTTCAGTAACTGTAACAGAAGTATTTCTCATGGCACCTCCTCTCACAATGAAACATCATCCAGCTTAATCTATACCTTGAGCTGCACTACACATTAGTCTTCCACTTCAACCTTCATTCAGAAACGCAGTAAAATTATATTGAACATCAAACTTTTGCAGGATTTAAAGTTTTTATGTATTTTTACCTTATTTATCTTTATGTAGGCATTGCCACCTTTACTTGTGCACATATATACAAGCATACTTCCACTTTTGTCATAAGAAGCTCTTGAGTTCAGTACTTGACTTCCAAGTAGGCAGGTCATGACAGTATATAAATAGGCTTCTTAAAACAAGCACTGGAACTTAAGTGGCACCAGTGATATAGCAACTAGCCTATGTATCTCTGTGTGTAGTTTCTAAAAGCCAAATGTGTATTTTGGAATAAATTTATCATTTGAATTTTTATGTTTTTGCAAACTAATATGAATGCTACAGTAACAGACATGCTCCCTGCAGTGAACAGTTTTATCAAACATAAATGCCAGATGCAAATTTCTAACCTGCTTACGAGGTGCTTTTGAAAAGTCCGTGCAAGAACTTTTTACGTGTTTGGGGTAAACCTTTTTTATTTTTCGACATAGTCTCCTTTTAGAATTATACACTTCGTCCAACGCTGTTCTAATTTGTTGATCCCTTCTGAATAATAGGAATTGTCCAAGTCTGCAAAACAGCTATTAGTTGGTGCAATCACCTCCTCGTTTGAATAAAATCTTTGTCCCACCAGCCATTTCTTCAAATTGAGAAACAAATAGTAGTCCGAGGGAGTCAAGTCTGGAGAATAGGGGCGGATGTGAAATGAGTTGGAATCCTATTTCGATTGATTTTGCTACCATAACTGCTGAGGTGTGTGCTGGTGCATTGTCATAATGGAAAAGGACTTTTTTGCGGTCAAATCACTGTCATTTTTCTTGCAGCTGTTTTCAAACGGTCCAGTAATGATGAGTAATATGCACCTGTAATAGTTTTACCCTTCCCCAGATAGTCGATGAGGATTATCCCTTGCGGATCCCAAAAGACAGTCGCCATAACCTTTCCAGCCGGAGGAATGGTCTTCACCTTTTTTTGTGCAGATTGTCCCTTGGTAAGCCATTGTTTAGATTGTTCTTTGGTCTCAGGAGTATAGTAATGTATCCATGTGTCTTCCACAGTGACAAAAGAATGCTTAAAAGTCCTGTGGAGTCTTCCTGAACAGCTGCATACCATCCTTACAATACTTAACACGATTCTGTTTTTGGTCAATTGTGAGCAATCACGGAACCCGTCTTGCGGGTAGCTTTTTCATCTCCAAATGTTTATGCAAAATATTATGCACCAGTTCACTCGAGATGCCCACAGCACTAGCAATCTCACGCTCCTTAACTCTTCTGTCATCCATCACCATATCATGGATTTTATTAATGATTTATGGAGTCATAACTTCCACAGGGTGTCCGGAATGTTCAGCGTCACTTGTGCCCATATGGCCACTCCGAAAACTGTTGTAATCAGAGGTGCAGAGTGACCGTAATGTTTATCAAGCTTCTCTTTAGTCTCCTGAGGTGTTCTGCCTTTCATAAAGTAATGTTTAATCACCACAAGAAATTCTTTTTCATCATTTTTTGACAGTCACATGACGTGCTTGATTCACACGAATGCCTAACACAAAGAAATAGACCAATATGGCTGAAACTTGGTGTGCGTTCTTTCCAAAGATGCTACTAACTAAACATGACCTCGATACGCGCCGGTGGTGCCATCTCTCGGAGTTTTCAAACGCCCCACGTTTATGTTGTTCCCTGGTCCAACAGCTAAACTTGCCCAGTGGGGCATGTTTCTACAATGTTCTGTTATGTGAGCCTGTCACTCATTCACAAAACCACTGGTGTGGATACTGGCTGTTACTCGAATTAACGCTTGTCAAAGCTGCGCTTTATTTTCGTGTGGCTGACTGGAGAGTTTTCCGAGTAGACTGCAGTGTTTTCCAGTGAATGGCATATAAAAATTTAAAATGATAGCAAATCCTTGACATATGTTCTCTTCCATTAACGGGGTAACATTATCTCTTATGTATGCAAGTGAATGGTGGTATATATCTAAAAACAAAGATGATTTGACTTACCAAATGAAAGTGCTGGCAGGTCGACAGACACACAAACAACCACAAACATACACACAAAATTCAAGCTTTCGCAACAAACTGTTGCCTCATCAGGAAAGAGGGAAGGAGAGGGAAAGACGAAAGGAAGTGGGTTTTAAGGGAGAGGGTAAGGAGTCATTCCAATCCCGGGAGCGGAAAGACTTACCTTAGGGGGGAAAAAAGGACGGGTATACACTCGCGCGCACACACACACACACATATCCATCCACACATATACAGACACTAGCAGACTTATTTAAAAACAAAGACTCTTTATCATTGCGGGAACAAGACTTATTCTTGTTGAAATGAGCCTACCATAAAATGACAGAGTGTGCAATAGGTCTCTGATGGTTCGCACCAAAGAAGGTATGACTGTGATGTGCAAGTTAAACAGAATACCAAAGAGGGACATTTCTGACAGTTTCAAATGGTTCTATGAGCATTCCTTGTGGTGAGGGGGAGATTGTTTAGAACATGTGAGGCATTAAAACCACCATCTTAACTTTTCTCTATTTTTTATTACCCCAGTCTCGAAACTTTTTTCGACTGATGGAGTACATCTTTCAAATTTTGTGATACTTCTTACAGAAGGTCGTCAACAGTATCAAGAAAGTGTCGCATGTCCAAAATTTCGTTTAGTAGTTGCTGTCGTCAATCTCTTGTTCATATCACTTGACTGTTATAATTACTTGTGATTATTTGTAAGATTTTGTCACATTTCCATTCACAACCTAATCTTGAATGCTTACAAATTTGTATGGTTGTCAAGTTTTTTTGTTTTTTACCCCTTAACATAAAACCCCTCCCTCCATGAACCATGGACCTTGGTGTTGGTGGGGAGTCTTGCGTGCCTCAGCGATACAGATAGCCGTACCGTAGATGCAACCACAACGGAAGGGTATCTGTTGAGAGGCCAGACAAATGTGTGGTTCTTGAAGAGGGGCAGCAGCCTTTACAGTAGTTGCAGGGGCAACAGTCTGGATGATTGACTGGCCTGGCCTTGTAACACTAACCATAACGACCTTGCTGTGCTGGTACTGCGAATGGCTGAAAGCAAGGGGAAACTACAGCCGTAATTTTTACCAAGGGCATGCGGCTTTACTGTATGGTTAAATGATGATGGCGTCCTCTTGGGTAAAATATTCTGGAGGTAAAATAGTCCCCCATTCGCATCTTTGGGCGGGGACTGCTCAAGAGGACGTAGTTACCAGGAGGAAAGAAACTGGCATTCTACGGATCGGAGCATGGACTGTCAGATCCCTTAATCGGGCAGGTAGGTTAGAAAATTTAAAAAGGGAAATGGATAGGTTAAAGTTAGATATAGTGGGAATTAGTGAAGTTTGGTGGCAGGATGAACAAGACTTTTGGTCAGGTGAATACAGGGTTATAAATACAAAATCAAATAGGGGTAATGCAGGAGTGGGTTTAATAATGAATAAAAAAAATAGGAGTGTGGATAAGCTACTACAAACAGCATAATGAACACATTATTGTCGCCCAGATAGACACGAAACCCACATTTACTACAGTAGTACAAGTTTATGTGCCAACTAGCTCTGCAGATGACGAAGAAATTGATGAAATGTATGATGAGGTAAAAGAAATTATTCAGATAGTGAAGGGAGACGAAAATTTAATTGTCATGGGTGACTGGGATTCGATAGTTGGGAAAGGAAGAGAAGGAAAAGTAGTAGGTGAATGTTGATTGAGGGGAAGAAATGAAAGAGGAAGCCGTCTGGTAGAATTTTGCACAGAGCGTAACTTAATCATGGCTAACACTTCGTGTAAGAATCATGAAAGAAGGTGGTATACATGGAAGAAGCCTGGAGATACTAGAAGGTATCAGATAGATTATATAATGGTAAGACAGAGATTTAGGAACCAGGTTTTAAATTGTAAGACATTTCCAGGGGCAGATGTGGACTCTGACCACAATCTATTGGTTATGACCTGTAGATTAAAACTGAAGAAACTGCAAAAAGGTGGGAATTTAAGGAGATGGGACCTGGATAAACTAAAAGAACCAGAGGTTGCACAGAGATTCAGGGAGAGCATAAGGGAGCAATTGATAGGAATGGGGGAGAGAAATACAGTAGAAGAAGAATGGGTAGCTTTGAGGGATGAAATAGTGAAGGCAGCAGAGGGTCAAGTAGGTAAAAATACAAGGGCTAGTAGAAATACTTGGGTAACAGAAGAAATATTGAATTTAATTGATGAAAGGAGAAAATATAAAAATGCAGTAGTTGAAGCAGGCAAAAAGGAATACAAATGTCTCAAAAATGAGATCGACAGGAAGTGCAAAATGGCTAAGCAGGGATGGCTAGAGGACAAATGTAAGGATGTAGAGGCTTATCTTACCAGGGGTAAGATAGATACTGCCTACAGGAAAATTAGAGAGACCTTTGGAGAAAGGAGAACCACTTGTATGAATATCAAGAGCTCAGATGGAAACCCAGTTATAAGCAGAGAAGGGAAAGCAGAAAGGTGGAAGGAGTATATAGAGGGTCTATACAAGGGCGATGTACTGGAAGATAATATTATGGAAATGGAAGAGGATGTAGATGAAGATGAAATGGGACATATGATACTGCGTGAAGAGTTTGACAAAGCACTGAAAGACCTGAGTGGAAACAAGGCCCCGGGGGTAGACAATATTCCATTAGAACTACTGACGGCCTTGGGAGAGCCAGTCCTGACAATTCTCTACCATCTGGTGAGCAAGATGTATGAGACAGGCGAAATACCCTCAGACTTCAAGAAGAATATAATAATTCCAATCCCAAAGAAAGCAGGTGTTGACAGATGTGAAAATTACCGAACTATCAGTTTAATAAGTCACAGCTGCAAAATACTAACGCGAATTATTTACAGACAAATGGAAAAGCTGGTAGAAACGGGAAGATCAGTTTGGATTCCGTAAAAATATTGGAACACATGAGGCAATACTGACGCTACAACTTATCTTAGAAGCTAGATTAAGGAAAGGCAAACCCACATTTCTAGCATTTGTAGACTTAGAGAAAGCTTATGACCAGGTTTACTGGAATACTCTCTTTCAAATTCTAAAGGTGGCACGGTTAAAATACAGGGAGCGAAAGGCTTTTTACAATTTGTACAGATACCAGATGGCAGTTACAAGAGTCGAGGGGCATGAAAGGGAAGCAGTGGTTGGGAAAGGAGTGAGACAGGGTTGTAGCCTCTTCCCGATGTTATTCAATCTGTATATTGAGAAAGCAGTAAAGGAAACAAAAGAAAAATTCGGAGTAGGTATTAAAATCCGTGGGGAAGAAATAAAAACTTTGAGGTTTGCCAATGACATTGTAATTCTGTCAGAGACAGCAAAGGACTTGGAAGAGCAGTTGCATGGAATGGACATTGTTTTGAAAGGAGGATATAAGATGAACATCGACAAAAGCAAAACGAGGATAATGGAATGTAGTCGAATTAAGTCGGGTGATCCTGAGGGAATTAGATTAGGAAATGAGACACTTAAAGTAGTAAAGGAGTTTTGCTATTTGGGGAGCAAGATAACTGATGATGGTCGAAGTAGAGGGGATATAAAATGTAGACTGGCAATGGCAAGGAAAGCGTTTCTGAAGAAGAGAAATTTGTTAACATCGAGTATAGATTTAAGTGTAAGGAAGTCGTTTCTGAAAGTATTTGTATGGAGTGTAGCCATGTGTGGAAGTGAAACGTGGACAGTAAATAGTTTAGACAAGAAGAGAATAGAAGCTTTTGAAATGTGGTGCTGCAGAAGAATGCTGAAGATTAGATGGGTGGATCACATAACTAATTAGGCGGTATTGAATAGAATTGGAGAGAAGAGGAATTTATGGCACAACTTGACTAGAAGAAGGGATTGGTTGGTAGGGCATATTCTGAGGCATCACGGGATCGCCAATTTAGTGTTGGAGGGCAGCGTGGAGGGTAAAAATCGTAGAGGGAGACCAAGAGATGAATACACAAGCAGATTCAGAAAGATGTAGGTTGCAGTAGATGGGAGATGAAGAAGCTCGCACAGGATAGAGTAGCGTGGAGAGCTGCATCAAACCAGGCTCTGGACTGAAGACCACGACACCAATGACAACAACAACAACAACAACATAAAACCCCAATTTATCTCATTTTTATTATTTTGACAGAAACTTGAAATCCCAAGTATACTTGGGCCACTTTCAGGGGGGGGGGGGGGGGGGGGACCTGCTTATATCCATTTCAGCACTGATAGGTAGTGTTCAGCCACTAGAGGGCATGTAGCACTGCATTTTTAGCCTGGCTGTCACGTTTTGGTTGAAGTTGTTGCCACTAAATATTGTCCTTACTATGTGCAGCTTTGCTATCAGACACACTCCTGTATTGTTGGTTTGGCAATGCTTTCAAAAAAAGAATGGCTATAATGATCCTGAGTTTGGCAGTGAATTTAGTGGCTCAGAAAGTGAAGAAGAATGTGATGTTACTTCTCTAGAGACTGAAAGTGATGACATTTTTTCAGTTGAGTGGCAAGTGCTTGGCAGTGGTATGAAAAAAATACATGCACCGCTCTCCAGCCAGCTCCTCCAAGATATGTGTTCACAGGAAACCATTGTGAAATACATGGTTAGACTTCATAGCTACACGGAAATCTAAGTGACTTCAAGTTTCAGGATATTTTAGTCAGAGTCCAGTGCATGAGTATATTTGGTATTTTATTATTGGTGGCCTTCAAAATTTAGTAATTCATCGTTTTGAGCTTCAATAGCTGTCTTTATATGTCTATATGTAATTTCATTCATTATAGGATATTTTTTGGAACATAATTTGGAAAAAAATTAATTTACCAGGTGAATGTACCCTTTAACACGAATGTACCCTTTAACACATTCTGAGAAACTCTTCTTCACACAGGAAAATCCAGTTGGAAGTGGAACTGGTTGTTACAATAATAAGCAACATTTCCAAACAGAGCCATCACATGGTGCATTTTTGCCTCTTCTGGAGCTTATGAAAGCAGATGACTTCTTTTCAAAACCACAAGGTAAGGGATTGGAATATTGGTGTTGTTGAAGTAAACAATATGTTCATTAAGAAATGTTTCAAATAATTTATGACTACATTGTATACAAAATCCTCCTGCATTGTCGTTTTACCTTTACAGTACATTACCAAATGTTGATTTTTTTTTTTTTTTTTTTTTTTGACTTGACTTCACTAAGCTGTTTTTAAGCAACATACATACAAGATATCTGCTACCAGGAAAAAAGTGGTTAATGTACTTATATAGGTGTGGACTAGCCATTGATTTTCTTGATGAACAACTATAAATAATCTTTATCAGCATAACAGTACATCTTGATTTGTTCACACAGTGAGCTCCTCAATCTATATGAACTTCTAAAAAAAGTATTGCGGCATCCTCTTTAAATGTGTACTTTACGCTTTCTTGAAATGGAACCTCCTTCTCAGTCCTCTCTTGACCACATCTCAGGGCAGTTCGATAGTGTGTTTGCTGCCTCTTTACTTATTACAAGAACAACACTGCTTGTGTGCACTGTTTGATTGCTCAACACGCCTTGCAGGGTCATTTCAAGCTTAGACTGTACATGCGTTGTCACTGTATGGCAACAAGGACTCTGAGCATTCAACTGGTAAAATGAAACATTGATGATCAGCAAAATAGTAGTCACTCAGTCAACATCAGTGAGTGAGTGTTGCTTAACAATTATGGGTCATAGGGTCCTTGAATAGAATGCAATAGAATCGCACACTGCCTTTTTGAAGGCAACTGGGAGAGCTGATTCAAGCTAAACATTATGCAGCCATTGCCACATGATAAATTTTACATCAAGGGAGCTGTTAAAAACAACAATAATTATCATCCTGCACCAAGATGCACAAAGAATCTGTAAAGGGATCACCTGGAATTGAGTTAACATCAGTGATTTTTGATTCCATTCACTGATGTGTGCAGGATTTGTGTCACAACTGATGATTGTTGAAGTCAGTGGCTGTGACCAGGTACATATTCACATGTGTGGCATACAGTTCCACAGGTTCGAGAGGGAAGTTGGTCAGTAATGCTTTGGCCTTGTATGTACAGATGTCAGAACACGTATTACTTCCATCTAGGATAAACAGTTGGGGGTTGTGTAGTGTTGGGACATGGTCCTTCTACCCTGCTGTCAATACTACAATGATGTGCTCATCTCTCAAGATGACGGTGCATGAACACACCCTACGACCTCAAGGACATTTTCATCCGTAAGGCATAATTCAACCAAATGGAATGGCCTGTGTTATTTGCAGACAAGCATCCAATTCAGCATGCTTGGGACTAGATGAAACTTGAAATGTGTCATTGCTGAAACCCTGCTCACACACCTGACAACCGCAGGAGGGCTGATAAATCCCTCCTTTCCTTGTATTGAAAGTCATTCAGGTTCACAGATGTTGCACCTCTTGATGTGGTGTTACGGTTACCTAACTTCCTGTATTGGCCTCAGTTGATGTGGAGATGCTTGCCTCAAGCTGCTGTGGAGAGAATTATTTTCACAGCAAGATTAGCCTCTGATGATGTGGAGATGAATTGTTCTGAGGCTGCTGTGGAGAAAATTTTCTTGCATCAGGTCTGGCCAATGCGTTGCTGACTGGTGGTGATGGTGGTGGTGGTGGTGGTGGTGGTGGTGGTGGTGTCCCAGTTCCAGGATGAGCCTATTGGGAGGTTGACCTGGCTTATCATAGAAGTCATAAGCAGTCTGTCACATTCTGTCCTGCACCAGTGGGGGGTGCCTGTTTCTTTTTGCAGAAGATGAATTGAATACAGACTAAGAAGGCACAGAGTTTCAGAGCTTGGTTCTGCACCCTCTGCAGTGCCATGATTTGTGAGTCAGTGCCCTTTCGCAACACAACAGCTATGTACTTTTGCTATAGCTAGATAAATTTTATATACACTCTTCTTCATTATCACTTATTTTGCTGTACAAATAACAAAACTCATCTGTTACTTATAGTGTCTCACTTCCTAATTGTATTCACTCAACATCAACCGATTCAATTAGACTACATTTCATTACCCTTATTTTACTTTTTTTGGTGTTCGTCTTATACCCTCTTTTCAAGATACCATTTTTTCCATTCAGCTGCTCTCCAAAAGCCATTTGCCATTTCTGACAGTTGAAATGTTATCAGGAAATCTCAAAGTTTTTATTTCTTCTCCAGAACTTAAATTTCCATTTCTTATTTCTTCTTCATTTCCTCCACAGCGTGCTCAATATACAGATTGAATATCATTAGGAATAGGCTCCATCCCTGTCTCACTTCCTTCTCAACTAAGGCTACTCTTTCATGTACTTTGACGCTTATATCTGCAGTCTGGTTTCTGTACAAGTTGTATACAAGGGCTGTTCAAAAAGTAAGGTGACTTTTCAAATTGTGCGGGCAACGTACATTCGACTATCGATCTTTTTTATGTTGCTTCCACCGATCTACTAGTAGACTCAGCAGAGTAGCAAGGTGTTTTGCTACATATCGCAGCACCAGTGTCATTCATTATCGGCCTAATAGGAACCTCTTGATATTGGGCTTTCATGAGGCCATATAAGCTACGGGGAACAGCTCAGTAAGAATTAAGACTCATGTTAGTCTCCTGCGGCCGGCCGCGGTGGTCTAGCGGTTCTAGGCGCGCAGTCCGGAACCGCGCGACTGCTACGGTCGCAGGTTCGAATCCTGCCTCGGGCATGGATGTGTGTGATTTCCTTAGGTTAGTTAGGTTTAATTAGTTCTAAGTTCTAGGCGACTGATGACCACAGAAGTTAAGTCACATAGTGCTCAGAGCCATTTGAACCATTTTTTAGTCTCCTGCAACAAGCAACTTTTCTTCGGGAGGCTGTTAGTATTCATCTCAAAACCTTTTGAGGTGTCAGCACTGCTCCTGTGATACAATGAGGCAGACAACAAACATTGCAGCTTTTGAACACAATCCTGCTTGTCCAAAATGACTGCAGCATTGCCCATGTCCACAACTAAAATTATTTTAATATTGCTTACGCTGGGATAAACTTGGGTTCTCAAATTGATGTTGCGTTTGCAGCCTGACCATGGATACGTGTAAACTCTTCCCATGGAAAACTCTGGACAGTTGTAATGTAAAAGAATTTGTCTTTTACACGGGAATCACACTGCAGATCTATCAGTTCCACCTGCATATGCACAGGCCATTGAACAGCAACTGGAACTGTAATGGCAAATGGCCTCAAATGTAGCTCAGAAACAGATGTTAGAGTGGTAGTGTCTTGAAAACTTTCAGAAAATTGTTCCTGTAATTCTTTCAAAGCTGCAATGAATTCATCAAAATTTGCATTTTCTTTAACTCCAGAGAGTTTAGGGAAGTGGACTGCATTCTTTGTCAGAAGTTGTCCCTTCCACAATGTGCTTTTCTTTTTAAATGCATCAAATTTCCCAATCAAATTGGAAATAATTTTTCTTCTCACTTTGCAGCATCTTACTTGGAGAGTTCAAGTCCACGAAAAATGTGAGGTCCGTAGGCTGTTTCAGATCTAATTTCAATTCCTGCCTTTCATTTTCCTTCAGAAATCCAGCAATAGTGGGCCTGAAATTGAAAAATCGTTTCAGGCATGCCCTCTACTTAACAAGTGAGCTTTGAAATAATATATAGTGTCTCCATACCCCATTCAGTTCCACCATAAATTGTTAAAACTGGTGATGTAATTATGCGTAAGACCTCAGAAAATTTATTGTACGTACTGCCAGTTTCATCGTGTGCTCTATGCCCATAAATTTAGCACAGAGAGCTTCTTGATGTGCAAAACAATAAATTGTCTGTCAATCATTATAATTGATTCATATTTCATCAACTGAATCTCTAAATTCTTTGAGTATGATGTAATGCCGTGCGATAGTAACTTTGCAGTGCCCATCAGTTATGTGATTACATAATTGGTATCGAGAATTCTGAACCTTCCCTTAAAAAAAGAACTATGATCCCTTTTATTTATACAAGCATGTGGCCCAGGATCATTAGACTTGCTCCTTTTTGAGCAACAGCTACTGGACTTTTGAACTACCTTTACACTACAAGCAAATAGTGAGGGATAAACAGTGCTGCCACTGCAAAAGAAATCTCACATGCTTTGCTAAATAAACTGTTGTACTGTACATATTAGTTCAGAGATGGATCAAGCGTACCTTAGATGTAGTAAATGAAACTGAGATGTACCAAGTAGAGCGGAGACGGACCGGGACTATACGCATGCAGCATATTGTACACGCATTGAGTTTGAAGTTTTGCATGCCATGGCCAACACTAAGAGTGAACATAAATATGAGGCAGATTTATACTACAGTTTCATTACAGATGAAACTTTGAATTTGACACATCTAGTGAAGGTAAAAGCATGCTGCCCTTGGCAATCACAATATATCAAATTGGAATGTAGTGATTTTTTTGTGAGATAACAAAAAGTATACCATAAGGGGGGGGGGGGGTGCATTGCGTAGAAGGAATGATTGGATCCAAAATGCAACTTTTCCTTCCTCCCAGCTGCAAAGAATACCTGGTATGACAGTAAGAGATAATTTGTTTATGTATATACTGTTGATAGAAAGTGCCTTTTATCACTATTTTCTCCATTTTCTTTTCATACCGGGAGAAAGGCAGCTCTAAAGCTATTAGTTTGAGTGTACATACCTTGCTGTGGATGTGCACTCGTATATCTGCATTATCTTCATCATCACAATGAGAGAACAGATCAGACATGAATTTCCTTGCGGTACCTATCTTCACACTTTCAGATATTTGAACTGTGCATGCCATTAGCTATTAATGTATGAATAGGGCCAATTAGTTTGGTTCCAGAGAACAGACACAAAAGTTGGTTTGCAAGTGTGTAATGTCAGGAGTGCTATCGCTTTCAGCAGATTGTATCGTTATTCCTTGTGTGGTATTTGTTGTACCTTACTCAGAGTGTCCCAGAAGAAATAGTCAGTATTCAGGGATATGAGAAACAATCATTCGAAGCCAAAGCTCTATTAAACACATGTCTAAAATGCATACTCTAAGAGCTATTAACACTTCTTCGTCTTTGATACTGTGAGCTCTGTGCTTTCCATGTTTTGAGAGGAGGTAGTCCGGATCAAAACGGGGAAAAATGGGCTCTAAAAAGCACACCTTATGAGCTATGAACACTTGTTCATTGGAAGAGATGTGTTTCACAGTAGCAAAGACAGACAAATGCTCATAGCTCTTAAGGCATGCATTTTAGACCTCACTGGTCATTTTTTTCTTGTTTTGGTCCATACTACAACCTCTCAAACTATGGAAGGCAAAGAACATGCAGTGGATGAGAGATGCGGTTCACAGTATTGAAGGTAAAGTGCTCATAGTTCCTAAGATATGCATTTTAGAGCTGATATTTACTAGACATTTTTGCTTTTGAATGATCACTCATGCCAGATCCCTGAATCTTAACCATTCCTCCTGAGATACTCTGTATGTATTGTAACTAACCGGTTACTACGGGTTATTCCTTATTATTGGGAGTGGAAATACTTATTGCTTATGAAATCAGCGTGAGAAGAATAGGGTCGCCACCGACTCAAACCATACAACTAATCAAAGATTTGGTCGAGTCGGAAAATAAATTAATTTGATCACAGACCAAAAACTCACAAAAATGCATACGTTGTGAGGTCGCTCACATCGGATACGATGTAATTAATAGTATTGCCCGTGCGCTGTTCACGACAATCAAACATTTAAAATAACATAGAAAACGCATGAACACTGCATAAGATCAGCTCCCAGCAACACACCTGAAAATATGACTTAATCTAAAGCATTTGTTATAAAATACAAGAGGAGACTAATCACTGGACCTGTGCATAAGGAAACGCATTGGATGTGCTAATGGGAAAGCTATGAGGTGAGTGGCTTAGGCGCAAAAACGTAATTTCGGAACACAAGAGAAAATTGTAGATAAAATCATTTATTCCTAAACTAAGGATGTGAGGCATGTACACGATTCCTGATAACACGTGTTTTGTGGAGGCACAATTTCTAGGTATAGTGCCAAATTCCAACAATATCACATCATACAATCATGTTAACATTTTCTAAAACAAACATGCGATCGGACAGTTAGTGATGCCGGTAGCCCAACAACTATAATGTTCTACCACATGGTTGGCTCCCCACGGACAAAAGACACGGAAAGTAAGGGAAATTTACGAGAAGGCAAGGCTCTAAATATTTAGAAAGGTGAAAGCTTATACAGGCACAGCTGAAGGCAAACAGACATTCATACAGAAGCGAGTGCTCACTTCTTATTGACACCTTTGTGTGGAGCTCTTCCGGTGGATCCAAGTCTGCTACAGAAATTTGCTAAAAGAAAAATCTGCCAAAGTTTTGCATTCCTTGCTGCGACAAGGCAAAGCAATCTTCCAGATTTGAAAAGCGAGACCAAAGGCTAACAGCTCTCCCCTCGCCAAGTAACAACGCGCCACGCGGTCAGTCTAACTCACCCTTCTTCGACTGGAGCACAGCTGTGGACGCTTCCCGTATCGGCGGCAGACTGCCTCCCGCTTCTCCAGCCTCTTCCACGCTCCGCGTGGACCAGAAAACCCCAAGATGCCATTTCCGCCACCAACCTAACGCAGGTGGATTTCTCACAAGTAGCGGAAACCTCTTTACCGACTTGACCACTACGAGAGTTGGCTATTCTGTGCAACTGCTGCTGAATCTGTACGACTATCGCAGACTTTCTGCAGCAGACTACGCCACCGTCTAGCAACGTGACACACAACCACATTCATTCAATCACACTACTATGAGAGTAAAGAGAATAGAGAAACGAGGAAAAGAAAGAGAAATGGTAATGAAAATGGGCTACCGGACTAATGAAAGGTGGCTACAGGACCCTTTCAGTATTATGTCCCTTTCCCCTTGACCACTCCAAATAACTTCTGTCCAGGATCAACATATCAAGCAAACAATGTTTAGCTATTTCTTGTAATTTTCTTTGTTATGAAGATATGAACAATAGTATATCTTTTCTGAATACTACCCTATATATTTTATTTGGCTGTCCATTTCTTCGCCTCGAGACCCGATGAACGTATCTTAATGAACCTTTCATGTAAACATGACTTAATTACAAAATGTAATATAGAATTGTCTTTGGCTCACCTGTACTAGTCCACAGTGCAGACACAGAGAATAATGTAACATGTCTACTTGCTGAAGTTCACATTAAACAAATAGGAATAATGTACAAGGAAAATGCTCACTAGTCCACACACACACACACACACACACACACACACACACACACACACAGAGAGAGAGAGAGAGAGAGAGAGAGAGAGAGAGAGAGAGAGAGAATGAATAACTTTTAAGCATAAAACAAAGTAGGTACATTACTTATTATAATTCTCTTTTCAGAACCTTCTAAGGAAAGAATCTCTGGTTTGACATCATGTGGAGAGCATAGTCACCTGAAGTTGGCTTCTCATGGGAATGCAAGATATCAGCCATCATCTGCGTCCACAGCTGATGCAGGGTCAAAAGCACATGTTTCGGAAACACATATGTGGAATAATTCTGTTGCTGAGATATCAGAGGTGTTTGGAAATCTTCCCACAGACTCTATGAGCAAAGAAAATAAACTAACAAAATGCAAAAGTGATAACTTGTGTAAATCTGAGTATGTATTCTCTGAAGGCAATGGTTATCATGTCAATTCTGTCAAAATTGATAATAGTGAGCAGAACTATTGCAAAGATCCAAAGAATAACAATGTGAGTAAGAAAACAGTTCTTGTAAATTACCCGGAGAGTGCCCCATCGAGAGGTGTTTTAGATGAATCGCCACGGAAAGTGAATGATTATTTTACAAAACATATTAAACCGAGTGAATTAAAAATAAAACATTCTCATTCGAGAGATATCCAACCCAGGAATAGCAGTGAGCCATTTGATGTGGTGGATGAATCATGGAGTGCTGGTGTCGGAAGTCCATATTCAACTAATAATTTTAAAGATGACCAAAAAACGAACAGGACAGAGCTTTTAAAATCGTGTAGGGTTATTGATTTCAAGGAAAGTGACTTAGATAACTTTAGAGATGGAAAAGCTGCTGTGCAGTTAAATGGTAAGATTATTATCATGCATATATATATTTTTTAATATTGTGTAAGTAATTGCATTGATCATTCATTGTTATAGTTGCAGAGATTGCTTGTGAAAAGTGTGTTTATGTTTGCAATTCTTATTTTTGTCTTTGCTCTTCACATAAAAAACTAACTTTCAGACATAAAAAAGAGCAGAGATTGGTTTTATGTTTTACATCAATCTGTGAAATGATTTATTCTTGACTAACTGAAACTCATCCTAGTGTGGAACATATATGAATACACCGTCCAAATATTTGCTGTCTTGACTTTTTTGTTCTTTCATAGGACAGTAATTCTTATAGTGAAGGAAGAAGATTTATGTAACTTCCAGCAAAAAGCAATTTGATTTCCTTCCAATGATTTTTTCTGTTTATTATTTTTAAACTTTGCTGTATCACGTCTTAGGAAGCAAATTTAAAGATGCTATTTTACTTATTTACAGTAATAAGTTATGAAATAGATAACCGATTTCTTGTCATTGTCTTTGTTTGTATTTGAACAGAAGTTAACACATTGGACAGTGCTCATTGATTCTATAAATTACAAGCAATTTGTTGCCCATGTGACAGTGTTGTTATTTTCCTTGACCACAAGAATTTCTGCCTTGGTGATTAGGCGGTTAAATTGTTGTTATTTTGATTTCTTTCTCATCAGTTTTATATTTACTTTCTCATACTGTACTATCAGCATTGGACAACATAAGCTAGGCACCTCATTTCTCTTTCTTGAGGAATGAGCATTGTGATGAGGCAGTAGTTGAGGCTTTTGTATCAGCATGTAATAATAACTAATGCTTTCAGTCTTCCTGTGGTGATTAATTGTGTCAAAAATTAAGTTGAGGAAACTAATAAATTATGGGCCACAATTGGTGGCCAGCATTTAACTTCAGGAGGCGAACTGTGTAATACTGCAAATAGGCACATATAAAAATAGAAGTTATTCACTTTTTAACAGTCTGAACTAATAGTCCTTTCCTCAGGGCATAGAGAAGGGTAGGTTGGGAAAGGTTAGAAAGAAAGGACAGGTCACTCAGACCCAAGGACGAGAGGGACCCACTGTAGTGAGGATGAGAATAGAAAAAGATGAAGGGTGAGGTGTCAGAGGCATCCCAAGGAAAGAACTTGGTTCCAAAAGTTAGGAGTATTGTTTCTTAACAGTACTGGAAATTTTGGCACCTGAGAGTAAATGCTGGTCAGCCTTTCAATCTCTCTGCAATTTTAACAAATTTCTGAAGTGAAGTTAATTTTACATTTTATAGTTACCATCTAGTCTTCAGCTGCAGTTATTTAGTGATGTCTTATTTCTTAAAATTCGTTTCTACTATTTTAGGTAGCATCTTAGTGTGGATAATTTTTTATCAGATCATTGGGCTGCACCTCATGTCAGTAAGAATAACAGGAACAACCTGTTTTAGTAATTTATTTATTGTTTTTGTACCCCTTCCCCCTCCCGGAGATATTCCTCCTATTCTGTTGGATCTGGAACCAATAGAGGTTTGTCTTGTTAACAGGGCATTGTCAGATCTTGTACTGGATGTTTACATGACAGTTGTTTGCAGGATTGACACATCACACAGAACACTCCTGTCTCAGAAGCTGTGCAGTGGCTTGGGCTTTTCAGGTGTTCTGTGCCTCTGTTTGGGGAAATACCACAGTTGCCAGAGTACTGGGAGCAACAGTGTTCTAATGATGGGTCACTGTCACCTACTGCATATTTTAACAGCACATAAGTTCACTTCTGTGGATCTTTGTTGTCCAGAGGCAGTGATAATGAGTGGGTGACATGTAGGGAAGGTATAGCACTGATAAGTAGAGGCTCTTCTTGGAATGGTGTGCCGTACAGACCAATTGTGATTTACTGTGTTGAACATCATGCTGTCCATATATTGAAAGTATGACAGAGCATCCTCCATTAACAGCCACATTGAGACAGTGTGTGGTCTTGTGTAGTTGATGTGCATTCTCTCTTATGGCTATCACAAAGTCAGTTGATACGGTGACAGTGGTTTTGTTTCTAGGTGTTACAGAAATGGGTAGTTTTCTCGGTGTTGAGTGTCTGTGCAACGCTGGTAAATGTTTAACCAGGCTAAACTCTTCCATCTATGTCATTTCCCAATGTGCCTAATGAGGCTGTTGGAGAACCTATGGTTGGAAGACCTCTTATTAATCCACGGTATGCAAGTGATCCATGGATAGTAGCAGGGCACATTATAACACATGGAGGCGATGAAGGAGCACATGGGATGTGTAACATGAAATGAGACTCAAAAGATGGCTCACCTGAGTACTGAGTCCGTGGTGGTGGTGACCGCTACTTCTTTTAAAGTGAACTTGAATTCCTCCTAAGTATACTGTTGACATTGATCTATCTAAAAACAGAATGCTTTTTCAATGTACAACTAGACACATGGGCCAGTTGAAAAAGTTGAAATAGAATCATTGTTGGACTGCTGCGCTGATGAGTGGCATTGGCTGGATTCTTGATATGGGAAATTTGTGTTGGTATAAGATGTAATTTTGTTCTGTATAAGAGCAAGTGAAACTTTGCATGCCATAAGTTATGGCCGGCATTTTATTTTCTATTTGCAATAATTTACTTGTGCCATCAAAAAAATTTCTGAATCATTTGCAGATGTTTGCTATGAACTGTGCTTGTTTTGTGGGAGGTGACTGATCGTGTACTGTGTTGAGTTGCTTCAGTAGCCAAAACTAAATTTTTATTGTGATTGAAAGTAGTGAGGCAAGAGACTAATTTAATATAGTTTTTTATTGGAAGAAATATTTTTTGAATATCTTAAGATTCCAAAAAATTAGCCACATCCATCTATTAATGACCAACAGATAATGACCTACATATGGTATAAATTTTATTATATTAGGTTGGTGCATAAGTTTATAGCATATTACCATAAGTTTAATACACACAATTGATACACATAACAGAGACTTCAGTCATCAATATAGATTCTCCTCTGTCACATACAACAGTCTGCTAACACTGGGGTAACTTTTCTATCCTGTGACTATGCAAATCGTGTGGTTTTGAGGTGAAGAACTCGAGAGTCATGTTCAGAGCGCATTTTCATACAGAAAGGGAGTTCCTTGGTGGTTGTTCGATAGAGAGCTGAAAAGATGAATATCTGAGGGTTCAAAATCAGATGAATATGGTTGGTGCAGAGTGACTTCCCAACCCAATTCCTCTGCAGTGTTTTTTGTCAGTCTAGCAGGATGTGGGTGGGCGTTATTGTGGAATAGCATCACTTCATGCAGTCTTCCTGGTTGGTTGTGGATTGCATCTGCAAGACTTCTCGGTTGTTGACAATAAATGTATAGTGCACCACACCATCATTGGTGGCCCTTTTTTTTTTTTTAAGCATAAGGCTTTCTATGGGGAGCTTCTGCTCTGTTTGAGCTTAATCATTCCTTTTTCCTTACATTAGCATAAAGACACCATTTTTCATCACCAGTAATGATGCGGGATAGGAATGGTTGGTGTTGTTCATGAGCCATTTGATGACGAATTAGCAGAGATGCACATATGGCCACCTGCTGGTTTCTGTGATTTTGGCGTAGAGCATGTGGTACGCATACACTAGAGTTTTGAATCTTCCCCACTGCATGCAAAAAGTCGTACAATGGTGGAATGTTCACAGTTATTCAAATTTGCCAGTTCTAGAGTACATTGACATGGATAATTGTGGATTAATATGTTTAAACGATCTTCATCAAATCTCGAAGGTCTTCCTTAATGTGGTGAGTCACTAATGGCAATATGATCCTCCCTAAAATGAGAAAACCATTTTCTTGCCATGATCTGTCCAATGGCACTATTCCCTGAATGGTGCAGATTTTTCTGGGTTCCTCTGGGGCTGTCACTCTCTACTGAATTCAAAGCAGAAAAATGTCAGTAATTTTTCCACTTGGCATTTCATTTTTGCCATCCACAGCTCCACTTGCTATCTCCAAAAGACAATATAATGCTCCGTAAACTCAAATAGCAGCAGTGAACTCTGAATAAAAAACGACAATTGATAAATAAACCCCCAGCAACTGGATTACCAACATGCAAAACAAAAATGTTATGAACTTGTGCAGCAACCTCATATTAATTTACTTTGCCGAGGAACGATTCCAAGTCCTTGAGAATGTTGGAGCAGTGAGTTTGACTGTTTGCTTTGAAGTGCTGTTGGCCTGGTTTTAGACTTTCTTAATTTATTACGTGGTTCAGGTATTCAGCTATTGGTAGGAAAGAAGGTATATTTCTGTAAATAACACTAGAGACCATTTTTCTCCAGCATGCAAAGTTCTCTCTTTAGATGTCTCGTGTGACTTTCCTCGGGAAGTTTAGGTTATGTCTCCTAAATAATAGACCCCCCCAGAAGCATTTAATTTGTAGGGATATAAAATTGATTGAGCACATAGGTTCAGTTGTGGGTGAAGCAGGTGTCAGACTTCAGTTTATATATAACTGGGGAAATGCCATCAGTCTCCAAAAGAGATTGCTTAGGAATCACTCATGCGACCCATCCTAGAATATTGCCCAAGTGTGTGGAACTTTTATCAGATATGACTGACAGTGGATACTTAACTTGTACAAAGAAGGGCAGCAAGAATGGTCACAGGTTTGTTTAATCTGTAGGAGAGGGTCACATAGATAATGACAGAACTGAAGTGGTAGACTTTTGAAGACAGACTTAAACTATCCCGAGAAAGTCTGTTAACGAAGTTTCAAGAACTGACTTTAAATGATTGCTCTAGGGGTATACTATAACCACTTACGTAACACTCGCACACGGATCGTGGGGATAAGATTACAATAATTGTTGCAGTCACAGAGGCACTCAGACAGTCATTCTTCCCGCGCTTCATACATGAATGGAACGAGAAGAAATCCTAAGAACTGTTACAGTGGGATGTAAGATATAGATATTAAGAATTTCACCTCCTGAAGGCCACCCATTGTGTCTCTATTTTATCAAGACTGAAATAGTTTGATAATAGGGTGCAAATTTCTGTGTCGAATACCACTGGAGTCGACTAGAGGGTTTTAGTTTCTGAATAATTAATAAACTTCCGTATTCAAAGGTAACAAGTAACCACACTGTAACTCAGATATACTGTAATTAATTACCTGTGAGTACAGATTAAAAAAAAAATGGTGGTAAGAGCTACCTTTCACTTCAGTAAGTATTGGAAGCTGAATCAATGAATGAGTAGTTGGAGCATGGAGGTTGGAGCACCATAATTGGTTGTTGTCATTGATTGACTAACTTTACACATGCTATTGTTGCTGTTTAAGGTATTCCTATAACTGTAGTTTTGATTCTTGTCGGCTATTCTGCCACAATTTTGAAACTTCAGGAATCAGTCTTGAAGTTAAGAGTTCTCACCTTTAATACCAACACAGTTTTCAAATGAGGAACTTCACTACTACTTTTGTGTTGATGCAGACAAGTTATTAATACATTTATTTCATTGTTGATAATGAGCTGCTACAGCTGAAATCAGTTAACACATATCATAGGTTATGAACAAATTGAAAATAGAAAATGTTAGAGAATATGTGATTCATTTGTGAAACTTTCAACTAGAGCAAATTTTCTCCACTTTTGACAGCACCAGTTTCATCAAATTATCATTGACAAACAGTAACTTTTAACTGATTCTTCTGTCAAATCTTGGTAAGGCAACATAATTATAACAGAAAAGCAAAATATTTTATATATTTACAGAATTAATTTATTTAGTTAACCAGCTTACAGAGTTTATCTTGTAAGGTGAAAGCAGGTTAACTAAATAAATTCATTCTATAGAATGTACATGTTATTGTGCTTTCGATTTATAGAGCAACTGTATTTGTAATGTAAGTAGTAAAATTTATTCAGAAGTGAACCACACACTAATAGATAATCGAGAGAGAGAAAAAGCAAACACTCTTATACCTTGAGGTTTAGTTATCATTTAAAGCACAGTTCAGTGATATGACTGAAAATATCAATTCGCTCACCTAAACGTCTATAATTTTATCATAACTTAAGTTGGGTTGCTTATTGTGTTCTAAAAATTATTACCAAAGCAATCATCAGTCATTGCAGTCACCAGTCTATGAAAAGTGAATAACACTAGTTAACAAATTTAAAATTTTTTTCTGCATCTGGTTTGTGAATGGGTGGATTTGCCTAATTTTTGGGGTGCTGAATACACTGGCAAAATCAGTTTTTCTCTATGAGATCACATTTCATAGATACACAGCAGAATAAAAAAAATGGTAACAGAGGAAATTGACACAATTAAGTCAAACAAAAGTACACATTCAGAACATTTGAAATCAATACTATTTTGTATGTATATATGGGCATGATGCCAATAAAAGGTCCAAATTAGTTCAGAAGCTATTTCACCGTTAATCGTCTCTTGTTTTTGAAAAATACGATGACGGAGCTCTTCTTTTGTTTGCCGTTTCATCACTTTCCCTAACAAGATCCCAGCAGTAGTCGCCCATCATTGAAGGGTTCCAATGGTCTTAATAATTGTGTTCCATGGTAAGAATGTCTTAGTGAAAGCGGTCACCATTCTCATCGCTTACGGCTCCCAAATTTTCTGGAATGAAATCAAAGTGAGAATGTAAAAAGTGAATTTTAAGTGAAATTCTGCATCCCATGTTCTTATAGTTGTCCAACAAATCATTCACAATGGTAACATAGCTTTTGTCTTTTCTGTTGCCCAAAACACCCTTCACAATTGCTGTAAAACAAGACCAAGCAGCTAATTGGATACCTGTGAGTTTGGTATCAAAGGTTGGAAATTTCAGTAATTTTCCTGTTTGTGGTCCAACAAATATACCCCTTTCAGCTTTGCCTTACTTAATTTTGGAAACTTTTCTTTTAAGTGATTGAAGGCCTCGCCTTCTTTAGATATGAAGGGGAGGCAAAATGATTTTATCGGGCTCAACCAATGGGGTATTGTTCACATTTATGTTTCCAGAAACATATGACTTCCTTATAGGCCATTCCTTGATTGTATAGTGGTTCTTGGTGTCCCCAAATGCAAAAAAAAAAAAAAAAAAAAAAAAAAAAGCAGAAGTATTTCGTGAATCTAGCCTGTAAACCTATAAGGAGTGTAACAACTTTTAAATCACAGCAAAGCTGCCATTCATGATCCTTATATTTGATTGCCTCTAGTAGCAAAGCCATGGTTTCATAAGTTTCTTTCATGTCTACTGCATATGCCAAAGGTACCGATGGAAATGCATTGCTTGTATCTCTCCTTTGCAAATAAAAAACAAACAATTAAACATCAAAACAGAAGAACAGCAGAAAGCAAAATACTGAATACGAAAAATAAAAAAAACTTTGAAAACTCAAAAATGGTATGTGCCAGAACATTTTGAAAGGTATATTCAGATTCTACACACCAAAATACACACTACTTGATGTATCACATCCCAGATGCAAAATGGCTGTTGACTAGTGTAATGTTTCTGATCATAATTTGTGATTCAAAGCATCATGTTGATGACTCCAGATGTGTTTGTCACATTTTTTCATCTAATTTAATGAACCACTAGAGAATGAAGGCAAATAATCTTACTTGGTAAGCTAAATCAGAGTCTTTGAATCTGAGAGATAATTTTTTACATTCAGAAGAGAGCTGATGTATAGTACTACACACTGCATAGACATCTCGGAATCTGAGAGATCATTTTTTACATTCAGTGTAGAGCTTTTATGTAGTACTACATATTTCAGGGACATAGAAATATAAAAAAAAATCTAGGACAAATATTTAAGATCATAATTAATCTGGAATAAAATGGCAATACAGTTCTAACTACAGGAAATTGTTGCATGATTTGTGTATTTATGATGTTGGCTTACTCTATATCTCAGTGCATTAGGTTTTATTTTATACTTCCAACCCGTTTCCCTCTTAACATTTTCTACCTATCTGACACACAGAAGCAAATATACTTTTGACTGACACTCTTCTCTTGAGCCTTTGATTTTAATCTTTCTTTCAGCTTAAAGCTACCAACTTTCAAGCTTTAGACCATGCATTTCAGAAGTTAATGAATGAGATTGTCAACAAAACACATAAGAGGTTATCAGCTTGTAAGCATTTGTCTTATTCTTAATTCAGTTATATTGGTGCAGAGAGTGCAAAATTTTGTGCAAAGCATGCTCTGAACTGCAGGATGTCATTCTGAAATAGTGCCTTGCTGGCTGCACGTTACATCTCTAAATTTAGACCAAGTGTTTCAAAATAACCTCAGCAGGTCAGGCCCGTAGTCCTAAACACACCTTGCTAGTGACAGTGACTGTTACCACAATATAAGCTGGAAAGTGGTATTAGCAGTGAAGTTGGCATGTGCAACTCTGTTACTGCTCTGCATTTAAACTCATGGTAATGTTTAACTTGTGTTGTGGAAAATTTTCCACATAATTTGTTGTAGTAGTATATGCTTTGCTTTCCTAAAAGGTAACATATAGTTAATAGATATGTGGGCTCTGTTATCATAGAAACTGATTTTTTGGCTGTGGGATATTAATTAGTGATATTGTTTTATTTTATGTTTAGTGAAAGCCTAAACATCATAAATGTATTTCTTTTTAAATGATGCATGTTTCTACATTCTATATCATTCTGGAGCACCTGTGGGAATATACTTATCCTCAAGGTAATATCAGTAATGTGAGCATCGACAATAATAATTTTATGCATTAGTGATATATCTTCACTAACATATTTTTCTTCAATAATGTTCATTTTTTGCAGTAACCCATTTACCACATAGTTAGAAACATAAACATTTTAATTTGGTTACATTTATATACTCTCCAAAATAACTTGTGGAAATGGAAATCTTAGAATTTTCATAAAAAAATAAAAAAATAAATAGAGAGAGAGAGAAAGAGTGTCTGTCTTAATCCTCATTTGATCTTGTACTGATTGATCTGTGCTACTTCTTTCCTTTTGGGGGAATTTACTTATTGTTTTATTTTTTTGGGTTTCTGTGTTACTCAAGAAGTTCTGTAGTCAAAACTTAGTTTGCCAGTTCTTTATACCTATCTAATATATTATGTCATTATTTTGGTTTGTGTGATTTGGGCAAAGAAGCATTCACTGGAAAATAGCAGTTACTCATGGGAATTTGCAGCAGAATGCCAAGTGATTGAAAGTTTTTGTTAATAACATTTTATTATTTATGGCAACCTTGTACATATTTGCACTTTCGTAATATACTTTCACTAAACTGTTAAACATATTCCATAGCATCTTATCACAAGTGTAAATTGCCACATATCATTTGAAAGACAGTTGTACTGTTTGTCAGAAATTCATTAAAAATTGTCAATGTTGCTAAACTCTGTAACTATCATTTTGTGCTGTGTATCAATGCTATGGTTTACAGCATCAATATATGTTGTTTTTGTAAATGATTTCTCAATTTCTAGCATGTAGTAGTTTGCTTGGACTAATTTTTATATGGTAATTCATTTGGCCTTGGATCTTGTTATCCATACTTCAAAAACTTGTTTTTTAGCTGGAGTTAAAATGCTTTCACGTATTCTGCCATGTCCTTTTATAGTACATTGGTGCATCTGAAGAGACATTGAGTGATGATCTCTGTAAAACTAAGGAATTGAGAAGTGTATCATTTTAGCTTGAGTTGTTCATGTGCAACTTGGGGTCTTCCATGTGATACTACTCACTGTGTCATCCATACTTAATTAGTACCATTTAGTATTGCTGGGATAATGACATATAAATACAGTAAAGAATGAATATTGATAAATTTGAAATATGAGTGATCAAAAATGTAATAGTACCTAAAGCTGGTTGTTTTACAAATTTAGAAAAACATGCCTGTGAGAGGTAAGATGCCCATGTGTTTCGAAATGAGAATGATTATTTTCAACAAATGGAAATTCTGCACAAAAAGAATACTGGTATAACATTTCATGTACTGAGATAAAGATACTTTTTTTGCATCCATTCGTGTAAAGTATGTCTTCCAGACAATTTGATTATCGGTTTCTCCCTCTTGAGATTTAGACCATTCCTTCTGCAACGAATGAAAATTATATACAATGATTTGTTAATGTACATTTACCTTTTTGTGCATATTTATTGTAGTTTGGACTAGGGCTAATGTGACAACCAGTTAATTTGTGGAAAAGGAAGAACATGATAGTATCTGTGTGCTGGTGAAAAGCTGTTGTTAAGCGAACTGATATTTGTTTCAACAGTTGCCAAGTTTTAGTTACAAGATATGAAAGGAAACAAAACCTAATGAAGGTGGTGTATTAAATTAACATTAATATGTTCCGTTATTAGCTACATGACATATATTATATAACTGCAGAAATTTCTATCGAAATCAATGTGTTTCTATTTGTGCTAGATGTCAGGTTGTAGTACTAAACGATGTATATTCTCTTTGCGTCTATTACTTTCAATTCAGTTGTAATTACCTGGCAGTGGAAGACATAATTTATTGTTCTTTGTAACAGTAATGTAGGTTAACACATTTTATTTGGTTGGTGGTTTAATTTGCTTCACAATGTATGTGATGATATTTGATTAACAGTGAGCAGTTTTCTGTCTGATAGAAATAGAGAATTGTCAACAATTTTAATGTAGATGAAGCTTTTACTTTTCAAGATATTTTGTTATTGAAACTCATAGCATAATTTATGATGGCACCAAGGTGATTTGAGTCACATTCAGTATTGCAGCTGTTAGTGATTGCATTCTAAGGAAGTGTGAACTGTAATTTTGGTACCAAGCCCTTTTCTATCGTTATCATCAGCTTCGTGATGATGTAAATTACAGTGGTATGTTATGAAACATGAGTATAAGAGATAGAAAGGAATGGTTACAGTACAATCAGAATTTTTTCACTAAAGTTCAGATTATTTCTGCAATTTTAGTGAGCTGTATTATTGATCTTATTTTATAGTCGTACCAACAGTACAACTTTGTACATCTATTGAGTACATTCAGGGTGTGAAAATTGTACAGATCATCCTTCGTAAGTTCTCATAAGAACTGAAATTTATATAAGTTTTTCTGTTACACAGATTTTCCTGACCATATCTTGCCAAGAAGATTTAGTCCTACAAATGATGTAACTGCTTTCCTTGATGACTCTGAGCAGTCTGTAGTACCAACTGATCTAGAAGTTGGATCAGTTGTGGAAGTGAGAGTTAAATTGAAGCCTCATTATGGTGTTATTCGATGGATTGGTACTGTAGCTGAGGATAAGAAAAGAAGAAAAATTGCTGGCATTGAAATGGTATGTTTTTAAAATTGAGAACCAGAAGCATTAATAACACACATTTTTTACTGTAACAGAAGTAACCTGTTTTTGACAGTATAATGTAGTTGTATAGATAAAAAGTCCACTGACCAAGTGGCGGCAAGGGAACACACATGTAGAAAATTTTTTTACACATGCGAGCTCTCAGAGCCAGTGGCTTCTTCTTATGGCAGAAGGGTTGAAGGGGAAGGAAGAGGGTTGACTGAAAAGAACTGGAGAGGTTTAAGAACAGGAGTAGAGTTTGGAAAAGTCACCCAGAACCCCAGATCGGGGGAGACTTACCGGATGGGACAAGAAGGAAAGGCTGGTTGTTGGGGGACTGCACTGGACGAGATTTGAAAACCTGAGATGTTACAGGTGAAAGACAGGGTAATATGCAAGACAGAGATTACTGCTAAAAAAAAAGCTAAGTGCATTGTATGTAAAGGGGGGGGGGTGGCAGCAGCAAAAAATAGACAGGTCAGAAAATGAAAGATGTAGAAAACTAAAATGTGGTGGAGAAAGGAGTAGGCACTGTGAAGAAATGCTGAGATGGAAGAAATTAATGTAAATGAAGGCCGGGTGGGTTGTGGGAACCCAGAACATGTTGTAGCACTAGTTCCCATTGCGGAGATCTGAGAGACTGGTGTCTTCGTGAAGAATCCAGATGGTGTGCATGATGAAACAGGCACTGAGGTCACGGGTGTCATGTTGTAGAGCATGCTCTGCAACAGGATATTGTGTGTTGCTGGTATAAACCCTCTGCCTATGCCAATTCATCCTGACTGATAACAGTGTTTACATAAAAGCTAGTATATGACGTGTCATTTCACAGTTGTCTCTCTGTTTGATAGTATATGTGATTGGAGGGTGCTTAGGGCAAGTCTTACCGTGGGAACAGTCACAGGGGTCCTTTTTTAAAACCTCAGGGCCCTCACAAGGACTGACACCTCAGTCCGTAGAACTTCTTACCCAACTCAAACCATGCACTTCTTCCTTTTACCTTCTTCCTAAAATCCACAAACCTTGTCATCCTAGCCATCCTATAATTACTGGTTTCAAAGCACCCGCCGGACGTATATCTGCTGTAGTTGATCAACACCTGCAACCCTTAATAGAAAGACTTCTCTCCTGTATTAAAATCAACAACCATTTCCTAGATTGTCTGAAATCCGTGCCCGTCTCGCTCCCTCAACACACCGTTGATACCGTCTCCCTCTATACTGATCATTTCCTCAGTCAGTGCCTATCTGATTACAAACCTGTGTAATGACCCACCAGCCTAGTCCAAAAGCAGGTTTCCTGGTCCATCACATGCAATCCTGGTACTGTTGATCCCTCCAAAACAAGAAGTTCGGAGCACACTACTTTTTGTTCGGTATTGTCTTGGTCTTGAATGTATTAATCAGCTACTTTGATGAGGCCATGACTTCCTAAAGTAATGCCCTGCGGTGACGTCCATTCTGTCTGAGATCTTGCCCACCACATCTAGAATAGCTTTTCGTTGCTCTCCTAATCACCACAATATCTTTGTCAGACCCTGTGCTCCTTCTCACCCATCTCCCTATCTGTGGCTCTCATGTTTTCAAATCTCGTCCAGTGCAGTCCCCAATAATCTTCTGGCGTACTGGGTGACTTCTCCGAACTCTGCCTTTTTCCGAAACCTCTCCAGTCCTTTTCCTTCACCCTTCTACCAGAAGGAGCCACCAGCACTGAAATTGTGCATATGTAAACTTTTTTTTTTTTTTACGTGTGATGAGTAGATTTTTTTATCTGTCCAATTACATTAGAATTTTTATTCTATGTGTTATCAATTATTATTAGTTACACTTTTCACCAAGCCTTGGTGATATAACTTTGTCTTTTAAATCAGAAACAAAGATCAAAATAGCAGTGTAAATTTGCAGCAAGTAGAGAATTTCTTAAAGATGTTCATGAGATACTTGGAATTAGTCAATGAAAATGCATGACATCTCCATCAAATAGTATCTGAGTGGTTTACCTGATCATCCCTGAAGGAATTAACTATTGGAAGAAACAGTTCTACTTCCGGAGACATTAAATAAGTAACAGAAATAAAATGAATAAGAGATCTATTCATCGTCCATCTAAAAAGAAATTTGTTACACACATTTGCTTCAGGTGAAAATTTATGTTAATGGAAATTAATAAATACCCATTTTAAATGCCCCACAAATGGAATGGTAGGAGGCTATTATTGAATTTTTATTATAGATTTTAATTATCTGGAATGTGTTACTGAGCACTGTGGTCGAGATTGTTAAATTTCTATATTATATAACCATGGAAGGTTTCCACATAAATATTGAGTGTCGTCCAATTTTTAATTTTTATGAATTGTTTCCACATAAAAATTTTTTAAACTAATGATGATCATGCCTATAGTTTAGCTATCATCTAAAAGCAATTGTTACTCATGTCACATTAGGTAATTAAAAGAAAAATGTTCCTTTACCTACAAAGAAGCTGGAAAATTAAAAGCACATCCATAAAAATCCAATATAAGTGAAAAAAAATGTGGAGCATATTGATATTTAATTAGTGGTAGTTCCCACAAAGTTAATTATTTTTCAGAACAATTTATGTCTTTAGGTCGTGAAGAAGCAAGATACATTATTTTTGTGCATGTTCATTTAATCATTACTCATTGCAGAAGTACTTGCAGCTGAAGGTAAATGCAATTCCTTACAAATTAAAACTGTTGCGAACAAGAAAATGAAATCGTACACAGTCTTCTTCTCTGGCTGTTGAGGCAGGCCTGAACTGCTTTTCTTATCTGGCTGTTGAGGCAGGCCTGAACTGCTTTTTCAGAAATGTGTTGCATTTGAAATATTGGTGCACAGGTAGAGTTTTTATTTTCTAATAGCTTTATCTCTGCGGAAATGTTAGATACAGTTTAGTGTTGAATGATGTTTTGCAATTGCACAACAGTGATTCGCTCCCATTCAGAAGGACCAGTGCAAAATGTCATTGTGGCCACTCTTAGTTGTGTTTGTTGTGATTTTTTTTAAACATAAAAAAAAAAAAAAAAAATACTAAGCTGGTCTGTTTGTCAAAGTCTAGTTCATCTTTCATTGTTGTGCTCGTGGTTAATGTGTGTGAAGTTTTGTTTTCACCCAGACAAGTTTCAGCAATTTTGTGCTAGCTTTAGTGGGTTTATTTGTTTATTTTCATTCTGCGAAGTTGTTATATGTTAACCTCTAAAGAAACTTTTTGTACAAAATTTTTATATTTGGAAAATGGACGATTACTGTCCAATGTTATATGTCAGTTTTCCTTACAGCAGAGAACTGAGATATATGTATCAGTGAGTTGAGGCATTCTATATTGTTCATTTATGATATGTATAAAGGTTCTTGTTTGATGATAAATGTCAAAATAGAGTTGATGTGTGCATTTGTTTATATGAAGATATTGATTTTTTATGCTGGTAGCTTGAGATCTACTATGTACACTACTGGCCATTAAAATTGCTACACCAAGAAGAAATGCAAATGATAATCGGGTATTCATTGGACAAATATATTATACTAGAACTGACATGTAATTACCTTTTCACACAATTTGGGTGCATAGATCCTGAGAAATCAGTACCCGGAACAACCACCTCTGGCTGTAATAACAGCCTTGATACGCCTGGGCATTGAGTCAAACAGAGCTTGGATGGCGTGTGCAGATACTGCTGCCCATGCAGCTTCAACACGATACCGCAGTTTATCAAGAGTAGTGACTGATGTATTGTGACGAGCCAGTTGCTCGGCCACCACTGGCCAAATGTTTTCAGGTGGTGAGAGAACTGGAGAATGTGCTGGCCAGGGCAGCAGTCGAACATTTTCTGTATCCAGAAAGGTCCGTACAGGACCTGCAACATGCGGTCGTGCATTATCCTGCTGAAAAGTAGTGTTTCGCAGGGATCGAATGAAGGGTAGAACCACGGGTCGTAACACATCTGAAATGTAACGTCCCCTGTTCAAAGTGCCGTCAATGCGAACAAGAGGTGATCTGACATGTAACCAATGGCACCCCATACCATCACGCCAGGTGATACGCCAGTATGGTGATGACGAATACATGCTTCCAATGTGCGTTCACCGAGATGTCGCCAAACATGGATGCGTCCATCATGCTGCTGTAAACAGAACCTGGATTCATCCGAAAAAATAACGTTTTGCCATTCGTGCACCCAGGTTCGTCGTTGAGTACACCATCGCAGGCGTTCCTGTCTGTGATGCAGTGTCAAGGGTAACCGCAGCCATGGTATCCGAGCTGATAGTCCATGCTGCTGCAAACGTTGTTGAACTGTTCGTGCAGATCGTTGTTGTCTTGCAAACATCCCCATCTGGTGACTCAGGGATCGAGACGTGGCTGCACGATCCATTACAGCCATGCGGATAAGATGCCTGTCATCTTGACCGCTAGTGATACGAGGCCATTGGGATCCAGCACGGCGTTCCGTATTACCCTCTTGAACCCACCAATTACATATTCTGCTAACATCAATAGATCTCGACCAACGCGAGCAACAATGTCGTAATACGCTAAACCGCAATTGCGATGGGCTACAATCCGACCTTTATCAAAGTCAGAAACGTGATGGTATGCGTTTCTCCTCCTTACACGAGGCATCACGACAACGTTTCACCAGGCAACGCCGGTCATCTGCTGTTTGTGTATGGGAAATCGGTTGGAAACTTTCCTCATGTCAGCATGTTGTGGGTGTCGCCACCGGTGCCAACCTTGTGTGAATGCTCTGAAAAGCTAATCATTTGCATATCACAGCATCTTCTTCCTGTCGGTTAAATTTTGCGTCTGTAGCATGTCATCTTCATGGTGTAGCAATTTTAATGGCCAGTAGTGTAATTTACAGCTTGTCATCTGCAAACAACAGAACATTTTTTATTCTATGTTGGTTATGCGTTTCTGACTGAAAATGGGTAGATATTGGGTTATTTAGCATGTTACTTACAGTTTTTGGTGTTGTTTTTTTTTCCTTTGTTCATGTCGCGGTAAAACACCTATTTCTTCTGCTGTTGTCAAACATGCATTTTCTATTGGTTGTATACCCTGTCGTCAAGTACTCTTACTTACTAGTCTCCTTATTTGTTGACCTGAAGAATGGATATGCAGTTAAGAGAATTTGCGTTTCTTCCAACATGTTGTTGTCATCTTCTTGTGGCTTGTTCACATTTTCTCCCTCTCTCTGTCTCTAATGAGTTTCGCTCTTTATTTTTGAGATATTAACTGCAAACTGACAATCTGACTGCTGGTTTCATACATAGATTAACTTGCAGGAAACATGTTTCTATATAGGCTAGGAACATAAACGCTCCTAGCAAATATGTGTTATTTAGAGGTCGTGGGTGACAAAGAGAGAAAATTGTTTTAGTGTGGTGGGACAGAATCTCTTTCTTCACCTTGTGAAAAAATAACTTAAAAGTGAATGCAAAAGGTAATGCGAATAAAATAGTTTTGGAGGTTTAGATGTGTCACAAATGACATTAAAAAAATTCTTCTATACAGAGAGCTGGCCGTTTTCACGAATTGGACTGTGGACAGTAGTAGTGAAATTCCTCCCCATTTCTTCTGTCTATAGCTAACTCCACATGGATTTGTTAGTGGTATTTTCTTGTCAGCGGTAGATATGGCCTTTAAATAATAAAAGTTCCATTTTGTTCTTGTTTTGTAGAAATTTCACTCAGCATCTCGTTTTTTTCACATTACTGCCATTACACCATTATTATCTTCATTGTATTCATATTTGTCAACACCTAAATTCTCACTTTTAGATAGTTCATTATCTGTCCATAAACTCATACTGTTCTGATTAATTTACGTTATACAGCTGTTCACATTTTGCATCACTCAGCCTTCTCTTATTAATAGCGTTATATGAGTAAACAGGCCATGGATAACAATGACCAAAAGTGGGCAACCTACAAAGAGACTGGAACTGCTACTGATGCAGTTAAAAAAAATTAACTAAATTTTTGAGTGTGTAGAAATAAACAAGCAGGGGACTGCTTGTTAATGATGAGCTGTTAAGTTCATGTTTGAGCAGAACTTTTTGCTCCCTATACCAAACTGGTGATACCTCAAAGGTCTCATTTTTTCACCAAAAAATATGCCTCTTTTATGAGATGCAGACAAACTACAAATGAGGTGGCAAAAACTGCAGGAACCATCTAACACTGATTTTGAGAAAGGTTTGCTCATTTTTTCCACCAGCAGCCAACATGTAGACCAAGTGATAACAAATTTGTATTAATTTATCATAAAATGTATATGGAGCCTTTAATTGGATTGAGTTTACAAGTGTTAAATTTGCAAACCTTTTTGAAGGGTTCGTACTTTTATCTTGACTATGTTATTGTTTGTGAATTTGTTTCAAAGTGAAGACATTTGTAGTGTTAACTGGGATTTTGTCATCATGTGTTACAGGAAGAAGACCATGTTGGTTATTCAGATGGAAGTTTCAATGGCCGCAGATACTTTCAGTGTAGACCAGGAAAGGCTATGTTTGTGCCACTGAATAGTTGTCAGAAGGATGGGAGGTTTCAGGAACCACATGTGTCAGTTGACTCAAGAATAAAAAGTAAGTTCTGTTGTTAAGTTCATTCAACATTTCAGGAAATTCTTGAAATCACTGAAACGGAAAGGCTAGACAGTACGTCCCTTCATCTCTTTACGTGCTGCTCTCAGTACTGCTGATAATGACACTTAAAATAGAAAATGTTCTTGTAGCATTGAAAACAATAACATATTTTTTCATGGACAAATAACTATTGGTCTGGGGAGGTTGGAAGGGGGGAGGGAAGACCACTCAGGCCCTATGGTATGGGGGACCAACATGTTACAAATATGGAGTATACTTCCTAGGAGGCATATCAGTGATGTGGCTTCTTGTAGAATCAATCTTTGGAGTTGATGATGGAAAAGGTAATTGACGTGTTAGTTAAAATGTGTACTTGGAACAATTTTATTTGTATGCAATACATCCATTTCTTAATATTTGTGTCACCTCGTCTGTAGATGGTCAGTTACGACAACTTCCTTTCCATATCCAGCTAGTCACACTGAATGGCTTGTACTACCTGTTCATTGAATTTGTTATTGAGGCCTCTGAACTCAATGTTTGACTAAGGCAATGAGTATGATTCTGATAACCTATGTGTAGTATCACATTGTATGTTGCGATACTTAATGTTGACAGTAGCAAAACTTGGTTTCAACTTTAAGAAGCAGTAGAATCTGGTGATACAGATAGTTGATAGTGTGGAGAAAGTCAGCCACATTTTGGGTTTGGTTTATTAATTGTAAATACACTGTTACTAGTTTTAAACTTATACATTGATCCTCAGACAGCTTTTCTCAGAACACGCAGTACTTTGGTTTACAGGTGAGTTATTGTAGGATAAATAAAAATTCACAATTTCAAAACTGATGAAGATTGTACTACAGTCTCGTGTTAGAAGAATAACACTCATGTTATTGTTGCTGTCCATTTTTTCACATACACTCATTGCTATTCACATAGATTCAAATTCATACACGTTTTATAGGTGAATAAGGTTTTGATTCTCTTAAATCAGATGAAAACAAATACGGAGTAGTTAACAAGGTAAATGAATGTGTCAAATACTGTGATACAGCTGAATGATATGGTACTTTAGAAAAAGGTGTATAATACTTCAAAGTTAAATTCAAGTAGGTACTTAAATGTAAGGCATTGGAATGAGAAAAAATTAATTGGAATTTAGGGATTTACAACATTACTGACTTTTTATAGCTTTGATATAAAATGTGGTTATGAAAGTGTGTAAGATCTCAAGTACAGCTGAAATAGTACTCTCAGAACTATTCTACAAATTTATTATATATCTGATGCCATAAAACTTATTGACTGTACTGTCATTTCCTAACTTGGTTTGCAAACCCCCAGGGGGTTCGGGTTCACCAGAACTCTCTTCTTTTTCCCCTCTCCCCATAATGGTAGGTTTCAGGGTTACGCCTATTACTGTTTCCACAGATTCTGCTGTTAATAAAAAAATGTTCCTTGTTACATAGTGTAACATTGGGGATTTATCATGTTATTACAACAATAAATTAATATTTACCACAAATGCCTGATTTACAATTATGTAACAACACTAGGAATGCTTTTGATTTTGTTACAATGTAAATTTAGTCTTCCAGCTTCTTTGTGCTCTAACAATACTAACAACAGTACCATGATCCCACTAATGTATGGTTACATGGCAGGCAAGCATTCGGTTTTCAACAGCCTACTTCTTCTGCCCTTATGGCAAATTCAGTAAGTTGTCAGTTGTAGATCAGAATTGTTTCCGTTCATATTAAAATGAATAATTGGTTGAAAAGTGGAAGTTTGGAAGGAAAACAGGGTTTAACAAAATCAAAAGTTAGTGTCGTGTCAATAGGTCATTCTGCTTATAGGGATGTGTGTCAACCTAACAAAAGTGAACTGGGTGTAAAGGAAAGTAAGTACAAACATAATTACATTAGGTTTGGAGTTTCGCCTATAGGTGACAAGTGCTGTTAAAGACCATAGTGTGTTGTTTGTTGTGACATTCTTGGTAACACTATTCTGAAACCTTCTCTACTCGAACACCATTGATGAAGTAAACACCCCACACACATAAACAAATCTGCTGTCTTTTCTTTACATGAAAAGCTAATGAGTGCACCTGGTGTTCTTCCCTGTCCCTTGCTGCCATTTCCCTAATGGGTACCATTATAGGCCATACAGTCGAACTGCCGAAAATTATTACATCTCTATCCTTTTGTGTATGCCTCCTCTTGACATAGGCCAAAGCTCTTGAATAGTGAAAATCGAAACAGACAACTATATTGTACTCCAAACGTCGTTTATTCAAAACCTGCTACCAGTTTCTATGCAAGAATGGCTCATCTTCAGGCTTCAAGTGTAATCTACCATGAACGTACAAACCACAATGACAAAGGGCTACGAAGTCTTCAAATGGAAACAGTACAACCTAGTAAGCATGTAATGACAGCATGTACATCCAATAAAGTCGAGTGCAGCGAGGCCAGAATCAACTGGATTCCGTAACAAGCCCATCAATGGTCAGACGACAACTAAGATGATGCTTTTTCACGATGAAATTGGTAGCATGTTTCGAATAAACGTTTGAATTGCAATACAGCTGCTGGTTTCAATTTTCATTATTCAAGTACTTAATGTCTAGTTGCTATCCCACTGTCCTCAATGGATTACAAGGACAAAACAGGTTTCCCAAATTTGGTGCAGTGAATTCCAGGGCTCAGTTTCACTTTCAGTGAAAGACAGCACCTCAAACTTGTAAGTTAGGGGGATTGGTATAACATCCTGAGTCCTCCCTGGTCCCCATCTACCTTCTACAGGACATGTAGATCTACCATGGGCATTCCAATCACAGTCAAGTGGACAAGTACTTTCTGCAGAGGAGACATATCCACAGGAGAGAATAGTAGTTGAGTTATCTTTGGTGCCACAAGTACATGACTCTTGGGAGCTCTTCCAATACACCAATTTGCAGTATCTGCCAAGCGTTTTGTAGTCATGGCAATTTCCAGCAGCTTAAGAACATAAACTAACTCATCCGGTGTTCAAGAACAACATTCACAGCGGGCCTCCATTGTGGCTGGTGCAATGTATTCCAGGACGGTGAAAAAATTCTTTAGTTAAGCCTGCTGACTATCTTTCAATCTGTTGAGCTAAAAACTACTAGTTCCCAATAAGAATTGAAGCAAATAACCCAAAATGAGATTTCTGTTACGGCAATTGAAAAACCTTTATTAAAAATTAATAATTTCCTAATACCTTGTGATGTTATATATAGTTGTTAACAAACTCAAAAATAAAGTTAATTTAGGATAAATTGCTTCAATATCTGCTACCACAGTGAAAAACTTGAAAATGCAAAATGTTGCTGATCATACCTGGTAAATCACTTGTATGTGTTGAGGATATTGGAAGTCCTGTTACAATACATTGGGGCACACCCATTGTTACACTTATTTCTGCTGAACATTCACTGTCCAGTACAACATACTGGCTTCTATTAGTCAAACCTTCTTTGAAGCAGTCACTGGTCAGCAAGGGCACTGGATATGATTGTATTTTTATTAGTAGTCTACCTTGTGGTACAAAGTCAAATGCCTTTTGGACACCTAGGAAGATACAATCTTCCTGTTCATCTGCAACTGCATTTGAAAGATACCATTTATGAATAAAGCAACTATGTATCACTTGAGTAAAACACTACGGTCGCAGGTTCAAATCCTGCCTCGGGCATGGATGTGTGTGATGTCCTTAGGTTAGTTAGGTTTAATTAGTTCTAAGTTCTAGGCGACTGATGATTTCAGAAGTTTAAGTCGCATAGTGCTCAAAGCCATTTGAACTTAAAAGAAGGAGCAGTGTTTTATAACAGCATCATATGAGTTTTGTTTTAACAGTTAAATGAGCAATTTTTTATTCTCGAGTCAGAAACACAAATTTACGGTAGCCATATGAGATAAATCTTGGTGCAGGATGTAGGGCACAAAGGGCACTGAAGCATGTGGCTTGTGGTTTGTCCTTGTCCACAATCACAGGACATATCTTCTGTTATGAAGCCCCATCTCTTGAGGTTGTCTCTGGATCGTCCAACTCCTGATCATAATCTGTTTAATGATTTCCACACCAGCCACCTTTCATTGTGCCCAGGTGGTGGTTGATCAGCTTCTGGCATCCATCCGTGCAGGTGAGGCATCGTCTTCTTCCATAACTCCAGCCTTACCTTCTCTGGTGAAATGGTGAGCTTCTCGGATGTCCTTGGGAAGCTCTTTCAGGAGCTCAGCCATTGCTGTGGTGGATTATGTCTGTGCAGTGGATCGGTGCTGTTATGTTTCACTTTCAGTCTCTCCTTGTTGGCAGCCACTGCTCTGCGTACGCATGGTGGCACTATTCCAGTCAGGTAGTAGAGCCTATCAGTTGGAATAGATCTTAGCAATCTTTGATAAACATGCAGGTTTCATTGAGAGCAATGTCTACTTGTCTGGCATGAGATGACCTATACCAGACTGGGGAATCGTATTTGGCGTAGAAAAGCGCAGTGCCATAGCAGAAGAGCGAATAGTTTGTGGATATGAGCCCCACTGTGTCCCAGATAGTTTGCGAATTAGGTTGGTTCGAGTGGAGATTTTCATTTTGGTGTTCTTGCAGTGAGTTTCGAAAGTCAAAGTTCTGTCGAGAGTGACTCCCAAGTATTTAGGGGTGTGATGATGCTAGAGTTGGATGCCTGACCAATATGTAGCTCACGATTAACTTCCCTGTTCCTTAATTGAAAGGCACACACTTGTGTCTTCGAAGGGTTTGATCTGAATTGGTTCTGAATATTGTAGTTTGACAGTGTTCTAATTGCAGTTGTCAAGTTTCTTTCCACTGTTTCAAAGCATGAACTCTGCGTAGCAAGGGCTAGGTCATCTGCATATAAGAATCTCCTTGCGCCCGAGGTCAATAGTTGGTCATTGGTATGATTGGTGAAGAGAAGTGGAGCCAAGACACTTCCCTGAGGTAGACCATTTTTCTGAACTCTCCAGTGACTGTGGTATCCTTGAAATTCAACAAAAAACCTGCTGTTTTGGAGGAGGGTGCTGATTAGTCTGACGTGGGCGTTCTTGATCATATTGTATAATTTTGCGTGGAGTAACCGATGATGGACAGTATCGTACCCTGCTGTGAGATCCATGAAGACCACACCCATTATGTGTTGGGCAATTGTGTGTTACATTTCCATGCACAGTATTGTGTCTGTTCTCATTTGTGTTGCTGGAATTTTATAAAGTGATGTATGTGTTACAGGCTTTGGTCAGATTGATTGCCCTGTTATCCCTGGAGTTGTCCCACCACTAAGGTGGAAGGGCGATACAGAGTCCTTTTGTGGCAAGTTCAGGGGCATCCAGGGTCATCATAATTCGTGCTACTTAGATGCTACTCTTTTCAGTATGTTTACTTTTACCAGGTATGAATTTCTTCACTATTTAACTTTGTTACTTCGCACGCTTATTTATTCCGTAATACACTAGATCATGTCTGAATTTTTTTTCCAGCGCCTTTGACAGTCTGTTGTTCAGACCTCCAACAGAGAATGATATCAAACAGTATGATGAAGTGCAGCGAGTTTTGAGGGAAGAAATCGTTAATCCCCTGCGGCAGAATCTCTATGTAAGAGCCGACAGAGTAATGAAGTTGCGGACTTTGCTTGAGAATTTAAGTTCAGTTACAGGGTTAACAAGTGAAGAGAAAGGTATGATGTTAATGTGTCTCCTCTTTTTTTGCTAACAACTACAATACTAAATGCTACGTAGATTTTTTTATTGGATGTAGATCTGCTTTGCACAACTCTGTATTGTGCCTCCTTTTCCTAACACATCTTGACAGAATGCCTATGCTTTTATTTCATTTCCATTTACATTACAATCCATCTTCTGTCATTCTCCTTTATTAGTTTCTTATTTCATACTCCTAATACTTGTACTGTTTTGAACTATTAATTTTTCTGTGCTGTCTGTGCTATATATTGAAAGTATTGGTTTTCACCAGATAGAGTTCAGTTATTTGAGATTGGTGGGCTTGGGGGAGGCAACTAGCGAAAATTGAGGTCTGGAGAATTACAGGAACAAAGCCACATACTCCACACCCACCTCCACCCTACCCCAAGTCCCTTACTTATCTTGCCCTCCACCTACATCCTCTTTCTATTATCTCCTCTTTCTCACTTTTGTCATTCTCTCCCAATCCCATCCTCCAAATCATTGCATTTCACCATTGTGTAATGAACAAATTCACCAGTGTTGGGGCCATGTTGCGTTCTTGTACCGTGCCCCTGCTGCCTCCCTTGTAGCAATCACAACTATCAGCCATCCCCTTACCCAATCCTCCTCCCCCTCCTCCTCCCCCCCACCCCCCACCCCCAGCCCCAGCCCCCAGCAAAGCATTTCTGAGAAAGAAATCTGTTGACATCTGATATAAATTAAAGTATTGTTTGGAATTTAGCCTTACATGAAAGTGAAACTTGGATGATAGACAGTTTGGGCAAGAAGGGGTTCGAAGCTTTTGAAATGTATTGTTACAGTATGATGCTGAAGATTAGATGGGTAGGTTGAGTTACTAATGAACAGGTATTGCATCAAATTGTGGAGTAAAGAGCTTTCTGACACAATTTGAATAAAAGAAGAGATAGTTGATGGAATAAATCTTGAGACTTAGAAGCATAGTTAATTTAAGAGTAAAGGGAAGTTTCTATACTACAGAGGTTTTTTTTTTTAAAAAAAAAAAAAAAAACAACGGAGGGAGGCAACGGCTTTGAATATGTTTTCTTTCATATCCTATCCTCTATATCCAGCCACTTGCCTGGTTGGGAAAATTTGGTACCTTTCCCATTTTGCAGACAAACAACCATACCAGCATGTAAGGTATTATTGCGGTGGGGGGTCACCACTTCCAAAAGCATTTTAAAGGTACTACAAGCTCTGGTGTATCTGAGACGGATGTGAGCGTAAGCCCAATATTTACCTAGGTGGATGTGGAAAACTGCCTAAAAGCCACACACAGGTTGATTGGCACACTGCCCTCCCTCGTTGACTTGCTAGGTTTATTTGATCTGGAGCCAATGTGCATCCCTGTGTCCTTGAAGCATTAACATGCTTGGGTTTCAGGCATGTGGGAATTGAAACATTCAGCAGAGTAAAATGAAAGTGTGTTGTAGTATTAGTGCAGAGATGAAGGGACTTTCATAGAATAGACTTAAATGTGGAGAGAGTTGTCACAACACTCTTTTGACTTGACCACAACAAAAACGCCATGCATTTCTTGACTTGTGTTGAACAAAATATGGGCTGACATTGATGAAAATTGCAACACAAAAAAGGATACTTGTGTCTGAAATGAAGTTTGATACCACAGATCAGGTGCATGAGAATGCCCAATTAATTAAGATTACAGAACTGTACACAATTTAAAACTTCAAGAAATCAGTATGGTGTGAAATGTCCACAACTGTGATACATCACTGAACAGAATCAGAGAGGTCGACAGAGATTTATTCCTATTTTGTATGCAAGTCCACAAGACATGGTCAGGTTGCTGAATGACCATAATGACGAAGTTGCTCACTGTTCATATCCCAAAATGATCAGTAAGCAAATATGCCAGGTTAAAGTGCGAGTCAGGAAAGTAATGATATATAATGTGACAGCTCAATAAATTTCTAACAGAATTTACAAAATGTATATTTTTGTATAAAAGTAACTGTGATATTAGAACTTCTTTTAGTTTTGAAAAGTACACGTTTGAACCACTTCTCTACTTTCTTTCTATTTCTACACAGTGTGATCTCTTTTTCTTTTTCTTTTTTTTACTCAAATTAATTACAGGAAAACTATTTGGAGCATTGCTCTCGTAACTGATAAACATAGCTCATTAGACATTGTATACATGAAAATGAAATAAAATGTTAATCTTGTTATACAACCAATCATCATTAACCTTATTGAAAAATATTGTGCAATATGTTGAAACTTTTCACACTTGCTCCCCCACTCATGTGATTTCCCTTTTCATACCACACCAAGTATTGATACAGTTCAGTAACTGCATTGTGCTATAGGCCCTTAAACTTTACTCACAAAACAATATTAACCTATTTTTTTCCTTTTTGTAATATGTTCCCATTATTCTTACTGCTAGCACCATATTATGTCCTTGGGATCCTGCTGTAAGTTCTCCATGTTACTTCTTCCATTCTTGTATGTCCATGACTTGTTCAATAAGACTGTGGTTAAGTAGCCTATACATTTATCAAAATCGACCAAGTATTCCCTACCAATCAACTCACTTTCAGTAGGACAGACAAACTCTTTAGGTTTTATTACATTCTTACATTCCCATTAAAATACTAGGAGGAGGAAAACAAGTTATGTTAAGGAAAAAGGTAATCACTCACTGTATAAACTCTGATTAAAATTACTCGGTGATTAACAAATGGCAGTGGTGGGTGTCGACAAGGGATCTCAGATCGATTCCATATTCCTAGATTTCCAGAAGGCTTTTGATACCGTTCCTCACAAGCGACTATTAACCAAATTGCGTGCATATGGAGTATTGTCTCAGTTGTGTGACTGGATTCATGATTTCCTCTCAGAGAAGTCCCAGTTCGTAGTGACAGACGGTAAATCACCGAGTAGAGCAGAAGTGATATCTGGCGTTCTGCATGTAGTGTCATAGGCCCTCTGCTGTTCCTAATTTACATAAATAATCTAGGTGATAATCTGGGCAGCCCCCTTAGATTGTTTGCAGATGATGCTGTAATTTACCGTCTAGTAAAATCATCAGACGATCAATTCCAATTGCAAAGTGATCTAGAGAGAATTTCTGTATGGTGCGAAAAGTGGCAATTGGCACTAAACAAAAAAAGAGTGCGAGGTCATCCACATGGGTACTGAAAGAAATCTGATAAATTTTGGTTATACGATAAATCGCACAAATCTAAGGGCTGTCAATTTGATTAAATACCTAATATGAGCAACTTAAATTGGAAAGACCACATAGATAATATTGTGGGGAAGGCGATCAAAAGACTGTGCTTTGTTGGCAGGACACTTAGAACATGTGACAAACCCACTAAAGAGGCAGCCTACATTACACTTGTCCGTCTGCTGCTGGATATTGCTACGTGGTGTGGGATCCTTACCAGGTAGGATTGATGGACGACATCGAAAACGTGCAAAGAAGGGCAGCTCATTTCGTGTTAGTGCGTAATAGGGATGAGAGTGTCACTGATATGATACGCGAGTTGGGGTGGCAGTCATTGAAACAAAGGCGGTTTTCTTTGCGGCGAGATCTATTTACGAAATTTCAATCACCAAATTTCTTTTCCGAATGCTAAAATATTTTGTTGACACCCATCTATGTAGGGAGAAATGATCATCATAATGAAATGAGAGAAATCAGAGCTTGAACGGAAAGATGTAGGTGTTCCTTTTTCCCATGCACCATTCGAGAGTGGAATGGTAGAGAAATTGTATGAAAATGGTTTGATGAACCCTCTGCCAGGCACTTAAGTGTGAATTGCAGAGTAACCATGTAGATGTAGTGTAATAGGCTGTTGTGGGTCAAGTCCTGTTCCACTAGTGAAGAATTGTCGCATCAGCTAAAGACGTTTGCGATGTAAGTAAGGCAGGGGTGTCCAATATGAACAGACCTTCTGTGTGTACCGCATCTGTTCCTAGAGAGAGGGCATAGGAGGAAGGATGTAGCCTAGTGCGTGGAAGCCGGGAGAATGCTGACTACTTTCTGGGCATCTAGTACGCAGTCTATGGCCCCAGGACAAATGAGATTATGGAGTCTCTTAGGAGAAAAACAAATTATGTTTTTTGATTGTAATGTAATAAAGCTCATGTGGTACTGTTAGACAGAGACTTCCCATAGAGAAAGAATGTGTTAGTGTCATGTTAATGGACTTAATTGCATATGCAGTTATGCAATAAACATCTGGAAACAGATGGTCAAAAGTGAAAATACATGTTCAGTCATCATGTGATAATTTGGTATAAGTCGTTAGTCGGAAAGCTTTAGCTTTTAACCAACTAAAATGATCAAAATCCAAATGGATACTTTTTTTTTTTGCTGTATATGGTGACAGTGTTTTCGGAGAAAAATTGGAAAGAATAGCATGAATGACTTAGAATTTGCTAAATAAACAAGGAGAATTTGCTAAATAAACAAAGAGCACATATACCAAGAAGATAAGAATTGCTACGGGGGCAACAAGAAAAGAAGCAACAATACAGAGCCATACAGTTAGTTGTGAATTTAAATTGTTAGCGAATATCATCAATATTGCAGAGTTATTTGACATGGAAAAGGGATAAATCCCATTCAAATTACTGACTAAGAAGAATTTCAACAGAGATCTTATCTGCGAGACACCGAAATCATTGTTACTGTAGCATGTTCGCGCTACAGATACAGCAGAATACAACAACCCAGGGCTATCTTTGGCTACTGAAGATATATAGTCGCCTTATCACAGTCTACAAGCACCAATGGCATGCTGTCATTAGCTGGCAGAAGCAGCAACCATTTGACCTATATACGCGGTGAGCAGTGAATTTTGTCATAGTGTATGTGTGAGTGGATTTTTTCTTATGCCTATTGCATCACAAAGCATGGCTTCGGAAACAAACGAGCAAAATACTTTAGTTGCTAAAGCAAGAGCTAGCTGATAATAATAAACAGTTAATGGAAAGCGTTAATCAAACATTAGAAGAAACTAGTACTCTCATAACAGGTTTAAATGATTAATTGAAAGAAAATAATGGCAATAATAAAAAAAAATTGTTTGTCACCTTAAACACTAAATTTGAGACTTCGAGCACAAATTTCAAAATGTTGTCTTTGACGTTAAGGAGTTCAGAGGAATGCAAAATAGGATATGATACAAGAAGCTATTTCTAGTAAGGTAACTGAAGCACTAAAAGAGTACTTAACATCTCAAATAATAGAGCAGGGAACAAAGTTAACAGATACTGACACAATGGTTAACAGTCTCACAGAAAACTTACCTGATGAAGTATGTCAAGTATTAACTACAGAGCGCAAGTAATATTTTCATAACGTTAGAGATAAGTTCGACAAAGTACAGCTTGAAATTTCTGATGCGAATATGCAGGTAGACACACTTAACTCTTTTGGAAGCTCAGCTTCAAAACTTTTGTAAAAGATACCATTAGTTTACAGAATAGCTCGACCACCTTGGAAGGTAAGACTACACATTGCTAAGAAGAATTAAAAAAGCTTTGGAGTGCAATTACAGACACTGAAAATAACATGCAAAACAAACAAATTGGATATGGTCGTTGTTTACCTGTGGATCTGGTAGATGATTTGCAATTCAGCAGTGGCTTAAGTGTGCCAAAACAGTTCGCCTAAGTTTAAGCCCAAAGGAAAGTTGTCCCCATCTATTTCTTAAGAGTATTTAATCATCACTCAGTAAGTGGAGTGATCACACGAAGATAGATTTCACGTTAGGATGTTTATCCAGAGACGCAGCAGAATGCAGTACTGCTCATTCTGATGATTTTAAATCATGGGAGATTTCCAGGACAAGTTTAAGAGGAAATACTGGTCATCCAGTACCCAATAGAAGCTAACATTACAGCTTTTAGATCCAAAGTACTAAAATAGTTCATGGGTATACAAGAAATATATCAAATTGCATTAACTGAAGCGAAGTATTTAGATGCTGTATTGGATGAAACTTAGTTATAAAGTGTTGATATGTAGGCTGCCACACTGTCCTAAAAGAAATATGGTGTAGAGAATTGTTGAATGTAGGAGATTTACTATCCTATATTGAAGGCTTGACACTAAATACAGACAAGAATGAAATGCAGCAAGACCAGGAGAGAAACAGTAATAATAGAAACTGGAAACCATGTAAAAGTTCAGGTACATTTAGTAAAAGAAGGAAAATAATTACAGCAGTTACACGCTAACAGTACGAACAAACTAAAATCAGATGAAAATAACCAGATTAAGTTGTCTCAGATGTTTGTATTTCAAAAGTAACATGATGACACAGGGTAATGCGCCACATACAGATGTTATATATAAAAACAAAGATGAGGTGACTTACCGAACGAAAGCGCTGGCAGGTCGATAGACACACAAACAAACACAAACATACACACAAAATTCAAGCTTTCGCAACAAACTGTTGCCTCATCAGGAAAGAGGGAAGGAGAGGGGAAGACGAAAGGAAGTGGGTTTTAAGGGAGAGGGTAAGGAGTCATTCCAATCCCGGGAGCGGAAAGACTTACCTTAGGGGGAAAAAAGGACAGGTATACACTCGCACACATGCACATATCCATCCACACATACAGACACGCTTTTATATATAATTTTTCCCACGTGGAAGTTTCCTTCTATTATATTGATAACATACAGATGTTATAAATACTAACCAAGATACGATGCAAAGTAGCTATCCTATGATTACCATGGAAAACGGAGAGAATCCTGGGTCCAGGGCCAAGACCCAGGATATTACTGAACACTATGCAACCCGTTTGTAGAAAAATACATAGTTTTCAGCAGAAAAATATCAATCAAGAAGTGTTTATTAGAGGAGGAACTACATAATAATGAGGAAATGTTTAAGCCTATGGTATCTAGAGTTCAGTGTGGGAATAATGTAGAGCTATATGTAGATTCTGGTAGTGAAATTTCTCTAATATCCGAAGAGTTGTTTACAACATGCAAAATGAAGGAAAATTGCTGATATTACCCATAACTGGGGTGTATATAGGTGAAATAGCTGGAAATAAAGGTAAGCTAATTAAACAAGAATCGCAATATGAATTGGATGTCTTTCTTTCCCAAATGTTATTAATAGTATCTAACATAAATATGCAATTATTGCTAGGTTTAGATTCGTTATTGAAACATCATGTAATAGTTGACTTTTCCAGTAGAACTTTAAGATGTAGTCTGGGCGACTGTAGGGTAGAAGTACTGTTTCAGCCAAGTTCACTGTAAATACAGAAATCTTCCATTCAAATAAAATATACTTACTAACTAGCACTAACATATTAGTGGAACAGACTACTGAAGTAGTTCTTGATCAATCCAGAAAAGATATTCAGATGAAAGTGTTCCAGTCAAATTCATTGACAGATACCCAGAAACAAGAGGTTAAGTGCATATAGCAATGTCTTTTTGGACAAACCAGCTGAAATTAGCAGCTACATTCACAGGTTTAAAATGAAAAAAGGCAGAACCTTTCTTGTATAAGCCATATCCAGTACCAATTAATCTCAAGAATGATGTCTAGGAGGAGATTAATGAAATGGTAGACCAACATATAATCAAGTGTAGTATTAGTGCATATAATAATCCTCTTTAGCAATAAAGAAAACTACAGGTGGTGTCTATCTTGTTCTCGATGCAAGGACTTGTAAAGAAAGCGAAACAGAAAGAGACAGGCCTGTCAGTGTAGGTGAGTTATTAGCTAAGTTTGCAAAAGCTAAGTATTTTACCTCGATGGATTAAACATATGTTTACTGGCAAATAAAATTAAGTGAGGAATATTAACAGTATACCACATTTTTATATGATGGTTGATAGTACCAATTTAAAGTACTCCAACTTGGACTGAATATTGCAGTATTAGTTTTTATTAGAACACCAGAGCAAGCGTTAGGGAGAGAGTTGCTTCAGGAACTCTTTATATACGTTGACAATATCCTTTTGGTTTCAACCGATTGGGAAGAACATTGTAAGCCTTTGATTAAAACCCTAAGCAAGTTGAGAGAAAAAGGGTATCACTACCAAAATATCAGTCACATTTTGGTTGAGAAAAGCTGAAGTTCCTAGGATGTCTTGTAGGAGTGAACGGTATTAAACTTGACCCTGAAAGAATTAGAGCAATCAAGGAGTGTCCAGAACCAAGAAACGTGAAACAGCTACGTTCGTTTCTACGTTTAGCCAGATTTTGTAGAAAGTATGTATGAGGTCAAGAAATTAATGAACCACGTCTTCTAGCACTATTTAAGCAAAGAGTGGTGTGGCTGTGGCTCAATGATACATCCAGAGATTTCCAAGGTATAAAGGATGTATTGGTTAAGACTCCCATTTTAAAACATCCATTGATGAGTGAACCTTTTAAACTAACTATTGACACCTCAGAATACGGGATAGCTGCAGAGTTATTTCAGAACGACTCGAAACAAAGAATTATTTGTCATTGTATGGAGTATACAAAAATTTGAAACATTAATTTGGGGATCCAAGTTGATAGTCTATACAGATCATCAGGTACGGATTCTTAATGGAGAGTAGATTATTACGCCACAGGTTAATGCACTGTGCACTTTTTCTTCAAAAATTTGATAGTGAGATCAAGTACATTAAAGGATGTCAGAATCGTACCAGACACATACCTAGGTTACCGTTAGGAATAAACGAAATCAGACAAATGAGAGGACCTGGCATTAATTTTGTTGTAAATTTCTTATATAAGTTATATACAAGGCGAAGTGTGTATCGTCGCTAGAAGTATAAAGCAAGAAGTCAGTGTATACGTGTATTTCAGAACGACATTTCAGTGATATCAACAGACTGATTTACGCTTGTTTGAGAGGCATTCATGGAAAATAATAGACCAAGTATTATTTTGACAAGAACACCAAAACAATTCTACATGGAAACTGTGTACTCTCTAAAGTGTTGAGTTACAGTTAATAGCATTCAGATGCAATGGAAATTGACATTTTGGAATGTGTAAGTTTATAGCACATATTATAGTTTATTATTTTTAAGGTTTGAGTAAAAAAGCCACACAAGTGATATGAACTTGCCAGACCTGTCAGAAAGTAAAAAGGAATAATAAGGGCATAGGTTATAACATGTATCCATTTATACCAAAAGGATTGCATGATTTAACAGCATCGGGTTTCGATGGGCCTTTGCCAACCAGTAGAGGTGGAGTTACATATATTTTTGTAGTGGTTGGATGTTGGCCCAGATATGTAACTTTATATCCAGTGAAACATGCCAGCTCAGATACAGTAATCCACTCTGTGCGTAATTATTTTACCGATTTTGGAGAAACCAGAGAGATTTTTAACTGATAATGGCCCACAATTTATTAGCCAAAACTTAAAGAATTCTTAGCATTGGAAGGAATACGTTACGTAATCACATGTAAGTGTAAGCCAAAATCCAACCCTTGTGAGATGAACAACAACAAGGAGACAGCTTAGACAATGTTGTAAAAGAAAATTTACAATGAGTAGTAGATAAATTGCTGCATAAATACGAGGGTTGGAACTTCAATAGTGGCAACTATTTATTTAGAGCTTGTACAAAATAGATACGTGCTTCAAAGTTTTACTGACCTTCAAAGTAGTCATCAGCATTGTGTATAACCCCTTGCTGGCTATGTGGAAGTCATAGGATACTCTTAGCAGTGCCAGTTGTGTTGACAGTTTGAGTGGTGCGGTCTATTGTCCGACGAATTTGTAGCAGTTCTGAAGCAAATGCTGTGAAGTGTTTCCTTCAGTTTACAAATAGAGTTGAATTTACGAGGGCTTAGTCAGGGGAGTGCAGTAGGTGGTGTAGCACTTACCAGCCCCATCAGTCAAATAAATCAGTAAAAGCTTGCACTGTACATGCTTGAGCATTGTCCTGCAGAAAGTATCATCACTTCTGTCTCTTTGCTGTTCATTTTTGGAACACAACCTACGACTAGCTTAGAGACAGAAGTGATGACACTTTCTGCAGGACCTGACCATCATTTTGCTATAGACCGCACCGCTTAAACTGTCAACACACCTGGCACTGCTAAGAGTATCCTGTAACTTCCACATCACTGGCAACGGGCTATACACAATGCTGGAGACTACTCTGAAGGTCAGTAAAACTTTGAAACACGTATCTACGAGGGGCGTTAGAAAAGCCCATGCAAAAATAAAAACTACTTATGTGTAGGGGTTAACCTCTTATTTTTTGACATAGTCTCCTTTTAGACTTACACTTCGTCCAACGATGTTCTAATATGCTGATCCCTTCCGAATAATAGGAATTGTCCAAGTCTGCGAAATAGCTATTAGTTGCTGCAATCAACTCCTCGTTTGAATAAAATCTTTGTCCTGCCAGCCATTTCTTCAAATTGGGGAACAAATAGTAGTTCGAGGGAGAATAGGTTAGTCTGGTGAATAGGGGGGATGTGAAACGAGTTCTAATCATATTTCCATTAATTTTGCGACCACAACTGCTGAGGTGTGTGCTGGTGCATTGTCGTGATGGAAAAGGACTCTTTTGCGGTCCAATCACCGGCATTTTTCTTGCAGCTTAGTTTTCAAACGGTCCAATAACGATGAATAATATGCACCTGTAATAATTTTAGCCTTTTCCAGATAGTCTTTGAGGATTATCCCTTGCGAATCCCAAAAGACAGTCACCATAACCTTTCCACCTGGAGGAATGGTCTTCCGCCTTTTTTTGTGCAGATTCTCCCTTGGTAAGCCATTGTTTAGATTGTTCTTTGGTCTCAGGAGTGTGTGTCTACCACAGTGACGAAACAACGCTTAAAGTCCCGCGGATTCTTCCTGAACAGCTGCAAACCATCCTTGCAACACTTAACACGATTCCATTTTTGGTCAATCGTGAGCACTCACGGAACCCATATTGAGGATAGCTTTCTCAATGTTTATGCAAAATATTATGCGCCAGCTCATTTGAGATGCCCACAGCACTAGCAATCTCACGCACCTTAACTCTTCTGTCATCCGTCTCCATATCATGGATTTTATCAATGATTTCTGGAGTCATAATCCCCACAAGGCGTCCAGAACATTCAGCATCACTTGTGCCCATATGGCCACTCCGAAAATTTTGGAACCACTTATAAACTGTTCTAATCAAAGCTGCAGAGTCACCGTAATGTTTATCGAGCTTGTCTTTAGTCTCCTGAGGCATTTTGCCTTTCATAAAGTATTGTTTAATCACCACACACAAATCTTTTTTATCCATTTTTTGACAATCACTTGACTTTCTTGATTCACACGAATGCCAAACACAAAGAAATAGACCAATATGGCTGAAACTTGGTGTGCTTTCTTTCCAAAGATGCTACTAACTAAACATGACCTCAATAAACGGCGGTGGTGCCATCTCTCGGACTTTGCACGGACTTTTCAAATGCCCCTCGTATTTTGTACAAGCTGTAAATAAATAGTTGCCACTATTAAAGTTCCAACGCTCGTATAATGAAAAAGCTAGGACAGCTAACTTTGATGTGGACGACGTGGTACTAATTAAGGAAGTGCACCGTAGGTCAAATCTGAAGAAAGAGAGACAAAAGTTTTTCCCTTGATATAGTGGTCCTTACAAAGTTTTAAATGTATCACATCCCACAGCAGTTTTCTTTTTTGATCCAGAAACCATCCAAGAAAACGCTGCTAAGCTGCAAAAGACCTGATGAAACCTTGACATTTGAGAAGCCTAAGAATAAGCTACCAGACTCTGAACCACCTAATAAAGAAGAAATTAAAGAGATCTTGAAAGGATTGAAAAACAATAAAGCATCTGGTAAAGATTCGTTAGTCGCGGAACTACTGAAATACGCAGGAGAAAACTTAATAAATAATTTCGAGGCGCTGTTTGAAGAGATTTGGAATACAGAGAAGATTCCGGAGGAATGGAAGACAGCATTGATTCATCCGTTACATAAGAAGGGTGCCAAGACAAATGCAAATAACTACAGAGGTATCTCATTGTTATCAGTGGCCTATAAGATCCTATCCAAGGCACTACAAAACAGGATTGAAAATCAGGTAGAGAAAGAAATGGGTGAATATCAGGCTGGGTTTAGAAAAGGAAGATCATGCAGTGAACAGATATTCAGTCTACTCTCCATAATACAACTTCGTGCACGCACATCGAAAAATCTAGTAATTACATTCATAGACTTCAAAAAAGCATATGATTCTATTGATAGACCAACTCTGATTAACACATTAGAAGAATTTGGGATTGATGATAAAAGCAGAAGTCTAATCCAGGAAACCCTTACGGGAACAAAATCGCAAGTGAAGTTTTTGGGTAGATTGTCACAACCGTTTGTAATTGGAACAGGTGTTAGACAAGGGGATGGGCTCTCCCCGCTGTTGTTTAACATTGTCCTTGAAAAAGTGGTCAGGGAATGGAGAAAGAAGATGGCAGAAGCTGGAGTGAAAAATGGGATAACGTTAGGAAGAAATAAAACAAAAATTGAATGTCTGGCATTTGCTGATGACATGGCAATATTGGCAGATGACATCGAAACAGCAAAGATTCAGATAGAAATGCTGCATGAGATCGCTGAGAAGACAGGTCTACAAATATCGTATGAAAAGACAGAACTGATGATACAGGACAAAACAGACCCAACACAGACATTGCAAACTAAATATGGAATAATTAAGAGAGTTCATAAATTTAAGTATCTAGGGGAATGGATTACACCGACAGGGTTACCAAATGTTTCACTACAGGAAAGAGCAATAAATATGGAAACGGCATACCAGCTATGCCGAAATGTATACAATAAAAAGTCGATCTCCATCAATGCCAAGCTCAGGCACTACAATGCGGTAATAAAACCAGAAAGTTTGTATGCGATTGAATGCATCCCACTGAACAGAAAACGTCTGTTGGAGAAATTGGAAATAAAAGAGAGAAAAATACTGAGAAAGATCTTAGGACCTAAAAAGGATGGACAGGATTATAAATTGCGATCCAATAAAGAGTTATACGAGAAAATTGAAAAACTGACAACATCCTTTAAAAAGAGAAGACTGAGTTTCTATGGGCATGTCAAAAGAATGGCACCAGAAAGAACGGCAAAGAAAATCCTGGAATACATGGAAAGCAGAAAGACACAAATTAACTGGCTGAAAGAAGTAAAAGAAGACATTGCAGAAATGAACATTATACCAGAGACAGTTTACAACAGAATGGAATATAGGAATGCCATCAACAAAATACAGGGATTCAAAGACCGAACGCAATCAAAGAAGACGGGAACAACCTGGTCGCAAGAACGTAAAGAAGCCCACTCAGAAAAAATGAAGAAGTACCGGGAAGAACGCAAGAAAAAGCACAAGAAATGACTGATGCTTAGCGTAGTCCAAAGTTGACTGTAACAAATAATAATAATAATAAATAATTGATATGTTAAAGCACTATAAGATACCATTAAATTAAACCTAAGAAAGAAACAAAGTAGCAACAAAGATCGTTCTTAATGGTGATAGTGTGGCAAAGTATTCCTACAGTGTAAGATTGCTGACCAAAGAGGCAAGTTACTTATGGTCAAATGATAAAAACAATGGTTGGGTTTGCATGTTAATTCTTGTTTTTTTTAAGGGAGGTTAATCATGGGTAATTATTTCACCTCTGTCTAGTATTGACCAACAAATAGACCGGCACACAAATTATGATGACAGTTGATGATGAGTTATTTGAATATACTTGCCTATTCCATTCCATTCTATAGGGAATGCCGAACAGATTCTCTCTCCGGTGCCATGGTTGTTTTTCCCTCACGCGATCCGCGAGTGGAACAGAGGGGGTTAATAAGTCTTTGGCGCGAATTGTGCCCTCCGCCACACACCACTTGGTGGCTAGCGGAGTGTATATGTAGTTATGTAGATGTAGAAGTACATTAGCAGATGGGGTCCCTGGGGTGGGGGATGGTGAGGGTACTATCTTCCCTTTTCTTACTTCTCTATTAGGAGTAGCAAATCTATCTTCCCTTTGTCCATATGCAAAGTTTCTATCACAGAATTTCATCTTTTTAAATCTGTATAGTAGAATTTACAACCTATAACAGTAGGATTGCACTGGCGAGTATTTCACATATGGCAATGACGATGGACTACTGTCATGACACAAAGGACTTGGGCAAATGACAATTTTAGTTGCATCATATTTTCAGGGGAATAAAGGATACATCAATGAAATAATGCATGACGCAGAAATGACCCGCATAAATTATGATAAAAGAGCCTAGTGGGTTAAAATAGGAAGTATCATCGATGCACGTCGAAAACACTTGCGTGAGAGAAATACAAACGAAAATAGTAGTGCAGGGCAGGGATAGTGAGTAGGACAAAGAATACATAGAGAGAGAAAAGAAAGGAGGTGTTGAAATCATAGTGTTAATGAACATCTTCGTTCCTGATGCATAAAGTTGTTAAAGATGCTGACCAGTACTGTCCTATAAAAATCAGTAGTACACAAAATGGGGACTCGCTAGGAATTGGGTGTTATGCGCATAGACGGATCCTGTAGTAACTGATCTATACCTTAGGTCGGGTCCAATCACAAGAGAAATGGTCCGTTCCATTTTTATGAAATAGTTGAGGGTGACTCACTTTCATGTACAAATAAAAGTTAGTTCTGCAGTACTTACCCAGTTGTGCAGTACTTACCCAAAAATGAGGTAGTTCAGCTGTGATGCAATAAAAAAGAATTTAAGCAGGAGTTAGTGGGAGAAGTGATCACGCTAAAGAAGGGAATATTGTAAATAAATAGAAAAGATAATTGAGGAGATTTATACACCACCAGATGTAACATGACATTTCGAGTTGTACTCTTTTGTTGATGAAACACAAAATGGAACTAACTAATATTCTCGTTTTTGTTTTAACAACCTTTGTATGTTATATGCAAATAAAAGGAAACGTGAAGCTTGCACTAAAGGAATAAATGTGGAAATAATTTTTTTTAGTCCGGGGGGGGGGGGGGGGGGGGGGGGGGATTACAGGTAGCATCAATAATTCAAATGAATCTATATGTTATAGTATTTAAGGAACACTAATTAATGGTGTAACAAAATAAGACGACAGTTACGTATAATGGGTACTACATGACAACCTGGGAAATGAGATATAAGAAAATGTAGTAACGTATGTAACAACGCAATAAGGAATAAAATGAACATCAAAAGGAAATTTAATAAGAAGGCAGTTACATGCCATGAAATGCTTCTAAATTGTATATTATAAAAGAAAATGCCTGTTTGGCTATATGAAGAATTGTTGCATCATCTAAAGATGTTAGTGATGTTTAAGTAAAGTAGGGGCCTCAAATATCGACAGACCTACTGTGCATACCTTGTCTGTTCCTAGAGAGAGTGTCTATGGGGAAAGATGTAGCTATAGTGCATAAAGCCAGGAGAATGCTTACTACTTGCTGAGTGTCTGGTATCCAGACCATGGACCCAGAAGAGAAGCGCAGAGAAAATGGGATTATGGAATATCTTGGGAGGAAAAAGAATTTTTTTTTATTTTTATTTTAATGTAAGAAACCTTTTGTAGTACTGTTAGAGCCCGGTTTCAGTTCTCTTAGAGAAATAATGTATTAGTGTCACATTAATGGACTGAATTGTAAATGCAGTTATGCAATAAACATCTGGAAACAGATGGTCGAAAGTGAAAATACACGTCCAATCATCATGTGATAATTTTGTATAAGTCGTTAGTCAGAAAGCGTTAGCAATTTCCTGCAGCAGAGAAAACGCTTCAGAGAAGTCCGCATGGGCTACATGGTGACCAGAATCAGAATTACATACGGGTCAGATTCATCAAAAAAAATGTAATCCTTCAACAGAACATTGTGATGCATTGTACAGGACCCAAGTGAAATAGTACTAAACTGAACGGTCTAACATGATCAAAATCCAAATGAATATTTTTAATTTTTCAACATATGGGGAGTGGATTTACTGTCTTGTACATAACATGCCATATGCTCACATGATCAGCAGTCGTGTGCGCAAGACTGTTGGCACCGTTTTTCTAGGTAGTGGAGTGTGCATTTTGGGGGGGGGGGGGGGGGGGTCACTACTGCTGTAGTAACTGTGATACATTAAGATATCTTAATCGCACATTATAGGCAAATAGTAGCAAAAACTTCAGTGTTCAACCACATACTTGACACACATTACAGAAAATTGAAAGTGGTTTACGTGACTGAATCTTTGGAAATACACTATACCACTAACAGGTGTACGATACGTGTGTCTGGAAGATTTTCATTACCATTTGTGTTGTCATTACCATTTGTGTTGTCACTAGAACTGCTACCAGAATTTAATGAAATAATAAGTTTTTCAGTATAATTCTTCGCTGCTCATTCATGCTTCCATGCTTTTGTGTGTACTGCATTATTATTCCAATCTGACAGTGACATTTGGTTTATCTTTCCTCTTCTGCTAATGTACATTTTTTGTTGTTCGTTGCCACATAAGTTTTTAACTTGAGCCCATATAAGGATAACAGAACTGAAGTGACAGTAGTATGGTGGCCATTTAAGGACCCTCTAGCCATATTCTTTGGCCAGTTCATCTGAAACACTTAGAGGAGGTGGTTTATTTTGAGCCACGAGATCCAACAAATCACCCTTTCTACAGTTGTCTGATACAGTATTCATGTAATCAGTCGATAATTGTGTTTTCTGGAAGCTATCGTGGGCGCCTTATAAGGACAGTCCAATGATATGAGCCATTGCCATAACTGTTACTGAAGGACTGCTAAAGTTTTTCAAAAGCAAGTCGTTAAACCACTGCTGAGATATGCCTCTGTTCATTTCTTCATGATAATCAGATATTTTTGATCTAAACAACAAAATGCAGTTTTGCATGAACGTTGCTGATTTACCTCTATGGGGAAGAATGTCTGCTATCTTTTTCCAAAGGGTTGTGACATGGTTCCAGTTACTGTATCATCTGTCCAGCCTATACTCATTGAGTGGCTTACATTTACCCAGGTTTCATTGAGCCAAACAATGTAGTCAAAAGTTTTCTTTTGATATTGCCCTCAAAAATCCACGGTATTATGTAACAGTATCACCTCTCACTATTATTATCGAGAGCTGTGTGTTCCTTTCTCGTATTGTAATTATAAATATGACATCAAATGGGATCTCCCTAAAAATCTGCGACATTTGTTGAATGCTTCTCAAATTGTCTCCTCCTCCTCTTCTTCTTCTTCTTCTTCTTCATCATCATCATTTTGCCCCCCTGGTGTGGCTGGATGAGATGGTCTGACCTCACCTTCTTCTGCTCCATACTGTACTTTTCTATTCTCACAGCAGTGTTTTTGTGAATTTCTAATGCAGTGTTCATAAGCCTGCCCTCTCAATGCAATGCCCTGACCATGTAAAGATGTGTCCCTCACAGCATGCGTCCTCAGATGTACTCTTACCTTCCGATGTTGAAATATTGTGAAAAAAATAAATAGTTACACAAATGTAACACTCCTCAGTTGACAGCACTGCACATTTTCACCGTACAACTGCTATACTACCAGTGTAGGTTTGAGTATAGAGCATATCTGAGTGTAGTTTTTATATATACCTTGCGAATAGTCGAAGCCTCTACTATGCAGTGAGTTTTTACCTTTATGCTTGGTTCATTCTGTGAAAAGTCAATTGGTGATCATTTTTGTTTGGTGGCAATTCAACGCAACTTGCATCAGCAAATCTTTGTTGCAAGTAGTGTCATATTCAGGTCTATCTGTTTTTTTTTTTATTTTCTGTTTTACTTCAATGTAAATTGTACAGATTTTATGTCTGTAACAATGGAATGGCCCTCTTGCACTTTTTGCAACCTCCTGTCAGTGTTTGTGAAGTTATTCTTTCTGCTAAGCACAAGATGCGGTTAGATTTCATTTAAGATGCATTAGCTTCTTACATCACACCCTCAGTTACATGCAAAAAAAATTATTTTTGGAAGAAACATCCAGTTTTGCAACCATTCCTGGTTGTTTCTTTTTATTGTCTTCCACAGTTTTGCAATGCTCATTTTATCATTTCTATTGTAATTTTTATTTTGTACCGTTCTCCTTAATTAATATACATAATAGCCCTAAGTAGTGAAGTTGTTGTTACTTTGCTCCAGATCCAGAAGAATTTTTGACTTCTCTGGTTGCCCAGATATTAAAAGCAGAGCCATTTTTAAAGTTAAGTTCTGGTCAGGAAGCATACCACTACCAACTGTTTGTTGAGAAGGATGAGCAACTTGTTCTGCCCTCCGTTCAGCAGCTTTTCGACCAGAGCTTTTTAACCAGTGATATAAAACTTAAAGAGGTAAGTTTCTTGTCCTAATTTTTCCTTTAACCTCATATCATGTTAGCTGTAGAGCAATCAGTAAAGAAGCTTTCCATATCATACCTGCTTGCTTGCATTAGGTTGCTTGAACCACATACACATCTCCATTGCATTCTTTTATGGCTCCAATATTACTCTTTCACATGTGCTTTTCCCTCAGACTTTTGATAGGTCTCTGCTGAAATATTTGTGACTGATGTCCCTCTGGTGTAGGTTCTCCCCCACCATCACCCGCCCCACCAATCGCCACCTCCCACCACACCTCCATTCTACAGGTTGCTGTTGAAGACTATGAATAACTTGAAACATCTCAGTGGGAGGAAATGTGGAAATAGTTGGGTCAAATCCACTACTACTATATGTGTGTTCCTTTGGTGCAAGGCAAGTTTGATGATGGGCTGAGCATCTCATAACTCTTTGCCCTTCTTGGAAAACATTGATTCCTGGCTACCATGAGGTTCCATTCTAAGCCTCCTGTGAGCCACCCTGAAACTTTCTTGGTAAATATTCATCACGTGTCTTTAAAACAAAACTGGCCACAGACTCACACATTACATTAAACATCATTAGTGACCCACAAGTGAAGTGACATTTTTCCTAACTGCTCAAGCCACAGAGACATAGAGGATTCGAGTAAAACGGTTGTAGAGGAAAAAAATTTTGTAGAAATGAATGTTCCCTCACAGTGCCGGAACAAATATCCGATCTGGCTGGTTATCAGGTTGAGGATAAAAGCGTCTCAGTTGCTTGTTCGTTTGTCTGAGACATTTTTATTATTCTTATAGGTGGCAAAATGAAGCAGATTTAGTGCCTAAAAAGTTAGAGTAGTCCTTGAAAATGGAGCTGTAGCTGTGAAACTTGTTAGACTTTAACAGAAAAATAAAATACTCAGAGTAAGAAGGCAAACTGCTACTAAAAGTGTCCCTTACCTATCTTCATACAAGTCTTGTACAGCGGATTCAACATACAAGCATTCATTTAATTCCTTTTTAAATGAGTACCATAACTCCCATGTAGTTGAACTAATGACTCAAATAGAGAGAGATACATGGATCCTTCATTGCTCTAGACATGTACCAGCTAGTCATGTCTCTGATCAGCATTTACATGCTACCCTAATGGCTTTAAAGCAAATGAGTTCCGGCCATGCAGGGGCTAACCTGCTCTGTCTCATAGTGTCCTTCAGATGATCCACTGTGTGAATATAACAAAGAGTTAGTTCAATACACACTGTTCTCCTGTCAAAAATGCAGTAAAAAGATATTGTGCTGGGCATGAGGGCACATTGAAATCCACAGTAAAGAAATGACAGATATTTGCAGCCAATCAGGATTGTGTGACATCTCTATATCTTCATCTGTATTCTGCAAACAGCTGGAAAGTGCATGGAATAGAGTTCTTCCCATTATACCACATGTTGGGGTTTCATCCTGTCCCATTCTTGTATGAAAACAAGAAGGACGACTTCTGAAATGCGACTTTGTGCACTTTGACGTGACTAATCATGTCTTTGGTGTCTGTATGGGGCAGATATGTTGGGGGCTGTATTATTTTCCTAAATTCCTCATTTAGTACTTATTCATGAAATTATTTAATAGACCAGTGTGTCTGGTGCACTCCATTTGACATCATGGGCTTTCAGTGTTAAGTTATGAACACCCTTCCATTAGTCTGATAATCTTTTTCTACACAATAAATGATTTCAGACTTGTTCCACACTTTCCCCAAAATACTACATCATTTTTCAATGGTGAGTGAGTATAAGCAAAATATATGGTCCTGTGATCATCATATGATAGAAGGTTTCTTAGTATTTGTATTGTGAAACATGTATTTCTGAGTTTACTGTTTATGCAGCCTACATGTATATGCATATTTCGTGGTGTTCTCTCATGATTGAAACAAACCTGTGAGACTATGTGCTGCTGCACTGCTTTGTATGAATTCAGTGTTCTCAATTAGTTCTGTTCTGATATGGTTTCCGTCACTCTTGTGCAGTATACTAGAATGGTGTGCATGGATGTTTTATAAGCAGTCTCCATTGTAGACATCATTTTTCCACTATCCTACTAATCAAATGATGTCTGCTGTCCAATTTACCTAAGACTGAGTCTTACGTACTCATCCCGTTTCATAGCCCTGCAAATTTGTACATCCAGGTATTTGTACGAGTTGAGTTGACTGATTCCAGTTGTGACTCTTTGACATTGTAGTTGTAGGATACTACTTTTCTGCATTTTGTGAAGTGCACAAATTTACATTTTCTTAAAACTTTTTTTTTTTTTTTTAAAAAAAGCAAGTAGCTAATTTTTGCATCACTTTGAAATCTTTTGAAGATCTGATTGAATATTTGTGCAGCTCTTTTTAAGATAGGTCTTCCTTATAGAAAACTACATCATCTGCAAAACATCTGAAGGTACTAGTAACGTTGTCTACCAGGTCATTTATACCTTTATGTTCACAGACATCGTTGTTGAGGTGGACTGGCTCAAAATAAAAGGGAATAAACTTCGGATGGTTAAAGAAGTGACCTGACTGTGGTGTTCAAACATCCTGTCTCTCAGATCAATCAAAGTAATTTTCTCTCAATTTTTATAGGGCACTTTTGTTTAACCTATGGCTCCTACTAAGATATGAAGAGCCTCCAGGGTGTGGTGCTTGGGGTATCACTGAAACAATGTGCTACATTTAATATTTTGTTAGGATCTTTAATAATTTTCAACAAATGTATTTGATTATTTAATATAAATTTGTTTTGTGTTTTTGTGTTTGTGCTTTTTTTCACTGTGCTATAATGGTTTCATTATCGTATGATACTCAGTTTAGTAATTAAACTTTGTTAATTGGCATTAGAAATTAATTAACTGACCATTTTGTTGAATGCCCAAAATCCAACATTGATACCTGGCAGTGTTAATTTCTTTAGGTAATTCGTACAGTGTGATAAGATATTGTAACCTCAACAGATTGTAAATAAATTTTAATAAATTTTGAGAGAAAAGGATGAAATCATATTGGAATGTTTCAGCATGTTTTTAAATGTTACCTTTATTGTAAAATTAATGGTTCTGTTTTTTTTTTTTCCACCCACTTTAGGTGCCTTCATGTTTAATTATACAAATGCCTAGGTTTGGAAAGTCATTCAAAATGTACCCTCGTATATTACCATCACAGTTACTGGACGTCACTGATATTATTGAGGACTGTAAGTAAATATTGATATTCCTGTAGGTTGTGCAGAAAGTCTTTGCATGAGTGCTATTAGTAATAGATTGTGAAATTTAATATAAAATTCATTATTAGTTTTTGGATTGTTTGAATTTATAACATTGCTCACTATTCAGCAGAATTAGATGTTCTTAGAAAATTATGTCTGTGTTCAGACTGAAAATTCTATGACTATTGAACTGAATATCAGCTTGTTTGATTCTTGACACACTAAACTTCTGCAGATGAGTACTCCATCTACTATCTGAATAAGGTTGCATTTTTACAGTTAGGCGAAGGAGCACTGATTGCTACTTTTCCAGCAACGACTCCCCCCCCCCCCCTCCCCCCCCCCCCGCCACACACACACACACACACACACACACACACACACACACACACAGGTACAGGTATCTGAAGACTGTCATTAGTGGATATAACTTTGAAACAGACCAATACCCTTTGTCTTCACATTTTATAAGCAGACTACACACTTGTACATGAAACAAGAACATTCAAATGGAAATGTTTTTTTGTTTATCATTTATTGCTTCAAAAATAATCTCCAGAAATTTTTTTATATTTTGGTTGCGTATCTCTCTGGCCTTGCTCAGACGGACTCTAAGACTTCACTGTCAATATTCGGTATACTATTATATTAGTCCTGATGGTAAGTCTATTTGAATAATTGATCCATAGGGCATGGGTGATAGATCTACTTTTGTGCAATGACACATTTATAAAAGGATTAACAGTGGATTGTGTGGAATGCCTTTGGTAAATTTAACTTGAACATATTCTGTATCCCTGCTCAGATGTGTATCATTAATAACAACGTACAAGTCTTAAAGAGAAGAGAAGAGAATGAATGTTGGCTTTCAATTCTGGTCTTCTTATGGAAATAGAATATGGCAAGCAGAGTTCTGACAGAATATAAATAATTTGGGGGGAAAAAGAAATGAATAGAAACAAACTTAAATTCATAAACACAAGGAAAAACATCAACAGTTCTGACTCCAGCAGAATGACTAGTAGTAATGGAGACAACTCAGCTGATAAGTAGAAATGATGAACTGTTGACAGGTGTGTGTGTGTGTGTGTGTGTGTGTGTGTGTGTGTGTGTGTGATTGATAGAGAGAGAGAGAGAGAGAGAGAGAGATGTTTGTTTGAAGTTACATTGTACTGGCAGTTTTTCAAAGAGTTCACTAAGACATTGGCATCTTACTTAGCTCACATTTCTCATGAATCTCTCACCCAGCACAGACTCTCAAGCGACTAGAAAAAAGTGCGGGTGACATCTGTATATAAGAAGAGTAAAAGAATGAACACACAAAATTACAGACTAGTATCTTTAACATTGGTTTGCTGCAAACTCATTATCCTTGAAGATATTCTCAGTAAGAATATAAGAAATTTTTTTGACACCAAGAAGCTTATGTCCACGAATTAATATGGTTTTAGAAAGCATTGCTCGTGCAAAACTCAGCTTGCCCTTTACTCACAAGAGGTCCTGAAAACCATGGATGAAGGGCAACAGGTATATTCCATATTCCTAGATTTCCGTAAAGAATTTGATATGGTGCCACACTGCTGAATATCAACAAAGTATACGGAATAGGTTCACTGGTATGTGAGTGGTTCAAAGACTTCTTAAGTAACAAAACCCAGCATGTTGTCCACGACAGTGAGTGTTCATCAGACACAAGGCTATCATTAGGCGTGCCCCAGGGCAAGTGTGATAGGACCATTGTTGTTTTCTGTGTACGTGAATAATTTGGCAGACATGGTAAGCAGCATTCTGTGGCTGTTTGCTGATGATGCTTTGGTGTGTAGTAAGATGTCATCATCAAGTGACTGTAGAAGGATACAAGACTTGGGCAAAAGTTCTAGTTGATGTGATAAATGGAAACAAGCTCTATATTTAGAAAAAGTAAGTTAATGCAGATGAGTAGGTAAAACAAACCCATAATGTTTGAGTACAGTGTTACTTGACACAGTCACATGGATCAAATGTCTATGTATAACATTACAAAGGATTATGAAATGGAATGAACATGTAAGGAGTGTAGTAAGGAAGGTGAACAGGCGACTTTGGTCTGTGGGGAGAATTTTAGGAAAGGCTAGTTCTCTGTAAAGGAGACCGCATATGGGACACTAGTGTGACCTGCTCTTGAGTCCTGCTCGAGTGTTTGGGATCTATACCAGGTTGAATTAAAGGAAGATATTGAAGCAATTAGGAGGCAGGCCGTTAGATTTGTTACCAGTAGGCTCAAACAACACGCAAGTGTTACGGCGGTGCTTTGGGAACTCCAATGGGAATCCTTGGAGGGAACACGATGTACTTTTCGAGGAATACTATTGAGAAAATTTAGAAAACCAGCATTTGAAGCTGACTGCAGAACGATTATACTACCACCAACATACATTGCACATAATGGCCACAAATATAATGAGAAATGAGGGCTCGTACGGAGGCATATACACAGTTTTTTTCCCCCAGATCTATATGCCAGTGGAACAGAAAAGAAAATTACTGGTTGTGGTACAGGATACCCTCCGCCACATGCTTTTTGGTGACTTGTGGAGTATCTATGTAGTTGCAGCAGCAGTTTGGCTTGCAGGTTGGGGTGATGGGTTGTGGGAGGTGGGCTGAGAGGAGAGATTGGAGAAGGGTCGCTGATAGGTCAGAGGCAGGCAGCAAGTGTGTAGGATAGGAATGGAGGAGGGAGAGGCAGTAGGTGCTCAGTATAGGAATGCGATACACAGGTGCTGGTGCCAGTGAAAACATGGAACGCATGGTAACGAGGACATAGAGGAGTGATTGAGAGGGGATGGTGGGACAGAGGGAGGGGAAACTGTTGAGTAGAGGGTGTGGGTGCTAAGAGTTAGTGGAGATTGAGGCTATGAGGCTTATGAGAGTGAAGGATGAACACAGAAGTAATTTACACATATGTAAATACACACATAAACATCACTTTATCCTTTAACCATCAGTTATCTGACTTCTCAATCATTTCTTACAGTCCATCAAGAAATTTCTATGAAATAGTCATTTTAGATCACATCAGCACACACACACACACACACACACACACACACACCCTTACCCCCACCCTCCTGTCCCTCCCATGTCTGACTCTCTGGTGTTCAAATGCTAAGAGGCCTTTTAAGTTCAGTGTTGAAGTTATTTTAATTTTCCTGAGGTTTTCATGAACCAATTCCGTTGAATCCCAAAATCCTTTCTAACATTAGATCATATTTTGTTTCCTACCTCTTCCTTGTTTGACTGATGTAATGGTGATTCTCTAGTGACCTTGACGCTAGCAAAAATCACGTTATAATATTCCTTTCTTTATAGTAAGTTTAGAAGAAATTTCTGCAGAATTATTCTTTTGTAACTTGTTTCTTCATATTTATAGCTCCCCGCCAGTGCACAGTCTGTGGTAAACTAGCAGAGTATGAATGCAGAGAATGTTTTGGTCAGTTTGGCACAGGATTGGATAGTATTGCCTTCTGTGAAGAGTGCTTGGGAACTGTAAGTTAATACTTTGACCTTTATAATTAATACTTTTGAAATTTCTGGTACTGCAGAACTGTACAATCATGAATCAACTGTATTTGCTGTAAACATCCAGTTTGCCTTTTTTCTGTTGTGTCTGTCATACTTGTTCTTCCTGAGAGACATGTTTCTAATTTTTGTAGTTTTATACTTTACCATTGATGCTTTCAGTTACTCATTGTGATATTTTAGAGAAGAAGAAAATTTATTGTCACTCCAGACTTTTCTTCTAAGGACCCTTCATCAGACTTAAATATTTTCAGTGGTAGCATCCATATATTTTCAAGTTTGTCTTCTTGCTGTATATTTATCAAATACTCAGAATTTCTTGTAATTCAGGCACAACAGTCCCCAAAATGAAAATTACTTTTTGAAAAATTGCTTAGCTTTTCTTTTTATTGTTTTGGTAGAAAACAATGTCAGTCAAGGATTTTTTTTAGAAAACAGAAGTGCATTTTGTTTTGGTAGATTTAAAATATCATAATGTTTCCTCTCTTTCTTGTCTATATAATTAGTGAATGTTTGTTAAATACCTTCCTCCGTAATTAATCTTGTGAAGGAATTAATTGTGTGAATAGTAGAATACTGTTTATTGCTTTGTTCTTACATTTAGTGTTTATTAATAAGGGTAATGGTTCAGAGATAAATGGTCATTATCAGGGTAGCTTCAGTTTCTGTGACCACATTCGACCAGCGATAAACTGGTGTTTGTGTGCTGTTTGAATGTGTATTGTTTGAATAACTATGTATCAGATCGTTGATTGAAAATTTTCACAATTAAATAATTTGTTGTAGGTTTGGTGGAACACAGACACTTCCATTTTTATTGCATGTCATCCTATCCCCGCCCCTTCCCAGGCAACGGCCTTCGAGGTGACCCCTTCTTTCATCTTCCTTTTCTTCTTACGATGGCACTTATTCACTGGAATATTCGCAGCATTCGCTCCGCTTGCACCGTCCGCTCGTCGTAGCCCTCCAGGAAATGAAGCTACGCCCATGCGATCACATTGCTTTGGCACACTACACCTCTGTGCGTTTTGACCTACCCCCTGTGGTAGGTACCCCGGCTCATGGAGGGGTTATGTTGCTGGTCCGGGATGATATTTACTACGATCCCATCACGTTGCACACCGGCCTGCAGGCAGTTGCCATCCGCATTACTCTCCCCACTTTTGCATTTTCCATTTGTACCGTTTACACTCCATCGTCATCTGCCGTTACCAGGGCAGACATGATGCAGCTTATTGCTCAGCTACCTGCACCATTTTTGTTAACTGGAGACTTCAATGCCCACCATCCCCTTTGGGGCTCTCCAGCATCCTGCCCGAGGGGCTCCCTGTTAGCAGACCTTTTCAACCAGCTCAATCTTGTCTGCCTCAATACTGGCGCCCCTACTTTTCTTTCGGACACATCTCACACCTATTCCCATTTAGACGTCTCTGTATGTGCTATCCAACTTGCATGCCGGTTTGAGTGGTATGCCCTTTCTGATACATATTCGAGCGACTTCTTCCCGTGTGTCATCCATCTCCTGCATCATACACACTCTCCGTGCTCAGCTAGTTGGAACATCTCCAAAGCCGACTGGGGGCTCTTCTCTTCCAGGGCGACCTTTCAGGATCAAACCTTCACAAGCTGCGATAGTCAGGTCGCACACCTCACGGAAGTCATTCTCACTGCTGCTGAATATTCCATCCCTCACACTACTTCTTCTGCACGTCGCGTACCAGTCCCCTGGTGGACCGCAACATGTAGAGACGCTTTATGTGTTTGTCGATGTGCTTTACGCACCTTTAAACGCCACCCTACAGTGGCGAATTGTATCACTTATAAACGATTACGTGCGCAGTGCCGTCATATTATTAAAGAAAGCAAGAAAGCCAGCTGGGCTGCTTTCACAGGCACCTACAACAGTTTTACTCCTTTTGTTATCTGGGGTAGCCTGCGCCGTCTATCTGGCACTAAGGTCCACTCACCAGTTTCTGGCTTGACAGTCGCGAATGATGTCCTTGTGGCCCCTGAGGATATCTCCAATGCCTTCGGCCGCTTTTTCGCAGAGGTTTCGAGCTCTGCTCATTACCACCCTGTCTTCCTCCCCCGAAAACAGGCAGAGGAGGCTAGGCCACCTAACTTCCGCTCCTCGAATCGTGAAAGTTATAAAGCCCCATTCACCATGCGGGAACTCGAAAATGCACTTGCCCGGTCACGGTCCTCCGCTCCAGGGCCTGATTCTATTCATATTCAGATGCTGAAGAACCTTTCTCCTGCGGGTAAAGGTTTCCTTCTTCGTACTTATAATCGCATCTGGATTGAGGGACATGTTCCCGCATGCTGGCGCGAGTCTATTGTTGTACCGATTCCTAAGCCGGGGAAGGACAAGCACTTGCCTTCCACTTATCGACCCATCTCGCTTACCAGCTGTGTCTGTAAGGTGATGGAGCGAATGGTTAACTCTCGTTTGGTTTGGCTGCTCAAATCAGGGTACGTGTGGGTTCTGTCCTGTCGGACACCTTTCGCCAGGAGAATGGGGTGCCACAGGGCTCAGTTTTGAGCGTCGCTCTCTTTGCCATAGCGATCAATCCAATAATGGATTGCCTCCCAGCTGATGTATCAGGCTCCCTTTTCGTGGACGATTTTACCATCTATTGCAGCGCGCAGCGTACATGTTTCCTGACCATCTTTACTCCTGGAGTGTCGCCAATGGCTTCTGTTTTTCTGCCGAGAAGACAGTCTGTATTAACTTCTGGCACTACAAAGAGTTTCTCCCACCATCCTTATGACTCGGTCCCGTTGCTCTCCCATTCGTGGAGACAACAAAATTTTTAGGTCTTACATTTGACAGGAAACTTAGCTGGTCTCCACATGTGTCTTATTTGGCTGCCCGTTGTACCCATTCACTAAATGTCCTCCGTGTTCTCAGTGGTATGTTGTGGGGAGCGGATCAAACCGTCCTACTTCACCTATATCGGTCGATTGTCCGCTCAAAGCTGGATTATGGGAGCTTCGTATACTCCTCTGCACGGCCATCCATCTTACGCTGTCTCAACTCCATACAACATCGGGGTTTACGTCTTGTGATCGGAGCATTTTATACTAGTCCCGTCGAGAGTCTTCATGCTGAAGCCGGTGAATTGCCACTGCCCTACCGGCGCGATATACTGCTTTGTCGGTATGCCTGTCGGCTACTGTCAATGCCCGACCACCCGTCTTATCGTTCCTTTTTTGACGACTCCCTCGATCGTCAATACGGGTTGTATGTCTGCCCTGCTACCCCCTGGAGTTCGCTTTCGTCGCCTCCTTCAACACCTTGATTTTTCACTCCCTGCAACCTTTAGAGTGGGCGAGAGCCACACGCCACCTTGGCTCCAGGCTCAGGTTCGCGTTCGCCTTGACCTCAGCTTGCTCCCAAAGGAGGTTACCCCCGGTTCGGTATACCGCTCCCGTTTTGTCGAACTTCGTTCGAAGTTCATTAATATGACCTTCATTTATACAGATGGCTCTAAGACCAATGACGGGGTCGGTTGTTCATTTATTGTCAGGGCACAAAGTTTCAAATACCGGCTCCATGGCCATTGTTCGGTCTTCACAGCTGAGCTCTTTGCCCTCTACCAGGCTGTTCTTTACATCTGCCGCCACCGACATTCTGCTTATGTCATCTGCTCCGATTCCCTGAGCGCCATCCAGAGCCTCAGTGATCCGTATCCGGTTCACCCTTTCGTGCACCGGATCCAACGCTCTCTTCAGCAGCTGGTGGACGTCGGTTCTCCGGCTAGCTTTATGTGGGTTCCTGGCCATGTCGATATCCCTGGGAACGAAGCTGCAGATGCCGCGGCCAAGGCTGCGGTCTTCCAGCCTCAGACAGCTTCTTGTTGTGTCCCTTCATCAGATTGTAGCAGGGTCATTTGTCGGCGCATTTTATCGCTGTGGCATGCCGATTGGGCTGCACTTACGGACAACAAGCTTCGGGCCTTGAAACGTCTTCCCGCAGCTTGGACGTCCTCCTCACGCCCCTCTCGGCGGGAGGAGGTAGTTTTGGCCCGGTTACGAATTGGACACTGCCGATTCAGCCATCGCCATCTGCTGATGGCTGCGCCGGTGCCGTTCTGCCCATGTGGGCACTTGCTGACGGTCCGCCACATTTTAACGTCCTGTCCGGATTTTACTTCACTGCGTCTTGATCTTGGCCTGCCATGCACTCTCGATGCCATTTTAGCGGATGACCCAGGAGCAGCTGCTCACGTTCTTCGTTTTATCAAATTGACCAACCTGTCTAAGGACATTTAATTATGCTGTTTTTTTTTAATCCTATGCCTGTCGATCTTTTATCGTGTTTTCCCTTTTAGTTGCTGTTTTAAACTTGTGCCTCGCGGTGCATATGAATATCTTCTAGCAATAATTTGGTAATTAGTCAAAATTGGTTATCATACTGCTTGTGTGCCCGGTGACTGAGATACGTAATGTATGATAATTTTCTTAAAAAAGCTATAAAGGCAGATATCCCAAGTTTTTCAATAAGTTGAAATTTTAATCTCGTCATGGAGTTTGTTACCCTCCTTTCTAATTTTTGTGTCGGTTACCTCAGGAAGAAACTATTAGTTCCAAAAGTTAGGAGTAGTTTTTCACTTTGAACCGTATCAGTTGTAGAGTTTCAGCACCTGAGGGTAAATACTGGCCAGCCATTCTGTCTCTCGTAAATTCAAAGTACTTACAAATTTATTTATCAATATCTGGATTGAGTGTCCCCTGCATGACATGGAAAAGAATGATGTTATTTGTTCTTAATACTCGGGTCTGCAAGAGTATTAACTGTGGATACTCTCTCCCTATTCTCCTATCCTTATCATTGAAGTGTGGTTATGTTTATCATTGAATTGGTAAACAGTGCATTGAAAACATTTTTGTGTATTTACAGGCTCATAGCCATCAACGAAGAAATAATCACGCGTGGCGCCGACTGTCAGTGCCTGTGGAGTTTTCCGTTTTGCAAGACCACTGCCATATACCCCGGCTTTACATGGAACTATTTGCAGTTGTTTGCATTGAAACATCTCATTACGTAGCATTTGTTAAGTGTGGTAGTGGATCTGAGGCTCCTTGGTGTTTCTTTGACTCAATGGCTGATAGAAAAGGTATATACATACATTTAATTTTGCAACATTTGTTCATGATTAAAAATGTCAGCTGTATCATAAAAATGCTATTATTCTTTGTTTTGTGGAACCATCCAATACATTTTGGCCCCATTAAGGAACTCCATTGGGGGTCCTTAGGTCTAAGTTATGGTCAAGAAAGAGTGGTATAATCGTAACCATAGTTGTAAATAGAAACTAACTTACATTTCAGTAGACATAAAGCTCAAGCACTCCATCATTTTTCTGAATTATGCTAACATAAGGCACAGACAACATATAAACTAAACTTAAAAGTTTTGTCTCTGAAGTAACTGAAGGATTTTAGTGTTGGCACAATTCAAAGTACAGTGTGTGATACATTTTATGTCTCCATGATAAATTTTATTAATATAGTTCTGTTCTACTTGCTTGTTTTCTGTTTTCTTTTTCTAATCATGATTAAATTCATGAATCGCGGAGGGTAACTTCATGTTGGAAAATGTCATAGAGCAATCGAGTGTCTGCTGGAAGGCAGCCGGGTGCCTATGGGTGTCGTGGTGGGCAAGTAACTGATATGCGGGCAGTCAGGCAGCTGCACCGTAGCCGACGCAGCTTTTCTGCCAAGGCCGAATGCCTGTGGACGGCGTTGGCCAAGTGATGTGGGCATGCACGGAATGTCTGTTCGGCATGTAGCCTGTAACACCTGCACCTGTCTGCAGATCAGCTGATGGGTGTCAACAGTGTGCACATTCCATATGGGGCAATGTTGGTGCAGCTTGGTTTAGAGTATGAACCTTTCCTATAGGAAAAGTTTTGCTTTGGCATCGACAGCTATCTCTCTCTGTTGGTACAATAGAGGGGTGCGCAATGCCTTTCAGAAAGGTACAAAATTTTTATATGGGATGAAAGCATGTTGATACAAAAATATTTTGAGTTACATTCCATGTGAAATCAACTAGCAAAGAAATAAATTTGAACTTTGACAGTTTAGAGGGTGGTTGTTTTTTTTAAGTAGTTTGTTCTACCTGTCAAAATAGGTAAAATATAAAATTAAAAATTGTATGGAAATTTCATTTTTGAGTTATTAATGTTTAAAGTGTAGTGGTTCTTTTTTAAAGTTTCACAAAGCAAGTGATTTTTGTGATGTTTTGAAACATTAAAATGGCTGTATCTCAAAAACTTTTGGCCTTACAGACGTGAAATTTGTGACATTTTGTTCAGTTTCTTATGAGCCTTAAAAATATATGCTATTTGACCATATTCATAAAAACTATATACGAGGGCCATTCAGAAAGTAACCTCCGGTTGATTTAAAAAAATACACCAAGTTAAATAAAAATATTTTAATATATACATCTTACAACTACATCTTTGCACTATTTTTCTACATAGTCTCCATAGCGATTGAGGCACTTATCGTATCTCTTCACAAGCTTTGAAATTCCTTCTGCATAAAAATCACCCGCTTGTGCCTGGAGCCAGCCTGTGACCGCATCTTTGAGCTCTTCGTCGTCATCAAACTGCTGTGACCCGAGCCATTTCTTCAAATGCATCACTTGGCGCCAGGTCTGGGCTGTAAGGTGGATGGTTGATAACGTCCCACTTGAAGGACTCAAGAAGGGCCGTTGTTCTGCGAGCAGAGTGAGGGCGGGCGTTATCGTGCAAAAAAACGATACCGGAAGTCAGCACACCACGGCGTTTGTTCTGTATAGCCCGTCGTAACTTTTTTATTGTTTCACAGTACACGTCTTGATTAATGGTCGTACCACGTTCCATGAATTCAACCAACAACACCCCTTTGGCATCCCAAAACACCGTTGCCATCAGTTTTGTGGCAGAAAAATCTTGCGAGGCTTTTCTTGGTTTGGTAGGCGAATTTGAATGTGCCCACATCTTTGATTGTTCTTTTGTCTCAGGGTTCACGTACTTAATCCAGGTTTCGTCAGCGGTCACGATTCTGTTTAACAATGGTTCTCCTTCGTCCTCATAACGTGACAGAAAGTCTAATGCAGAGGCCATTCTTTGAGTTTTGTGGTGGTCGGTAAGAATTTTGGGCACCCATCGTACACAGAACTTACGGTAACCCAATCTTGCTGTCACTATCTCGTACAAGAGAGTCTTAGAAATCTGTGGAAAACCAGTAGACAACTCCGACATTGAGAAACGTCAATTTTCACGAACTTTTGCATCAACTGTCTGAACGAGTTCGTCAGTCACCAATGATGGTCTACCACTCCTCTCTTCATCATGAACGTTTTCTCGATCACTTTTAAATAAACGTACCCATTCACGGACAACTCCTTCACTCATAACTCTTGGTCCGTACACGGCACAAAGCTCACGATGAATAGCTGCTGCAGAATATCCTTTGGCTGTAAAAAACCTTATGACAGCACGCACTTCACATTTGGGGGGGTTTTCTATTGCAGCACACATTTCAAACTGCCACAAAAACTAAACTAGCGCAGGTACAACGTTCACTCGACCACGGCTTGATGCCGACTGACCTGTCGAGTGCGTGAACGCACAGATGGCGTCGCTACTCCCCCCACAACCCGCACTGTGACCAATCGGAGGTTACTTTCTGAACCGCCCTCGTATTTTTACAAACCATAGTTCTTAAATTCTCAAAATTTAAAAATCTTAAATTTTTTGTGTTGGAGAAATGTGTTATCATATATTATTTGTTAATGAGTGTGATATATAATCTCACGATGCTATTACAACGGGTAGATATTGAAATAAATTTTTCTGTTACTGCAGTTTGCTTTACATCTATATCACAATTGCCCAAGTTCAAAATAATGTGCAACTAACCAACTGCAGAAGTTCACAATAATGTGCAGCCCAGCCCCCTACTCCATGCTTCGTAAATGAATTTATTTATTGCCCTAATGTACATTTTTTTGTAGTTGCATTAATTTGTGCACTTGAAGAAGTGATAGAAAACATAACCAGCAAACAGTGGATTAATGTGACAAATTAACAGAGGAATTTGAGAAGTTTTTTTAAGCAGACTTCACTACTGCAGAATGAGCTGCTATTGTATGTGATTTTACTGAAAATTATTCCTTTATACTTTAAGATGAATTCAAAGGATTCCTTTGCATTCCACAGCCTGAGTGCAGACGTGTGTTTTTAATAATCAAAATGATGAAAAAATATTATTACCTACAAAAGTTTCGTTTCATCTTATGCAGCTTGATACACAACACAAAGCTTGGACACATTAAAAAAAAAATTACTTCAGTGATGAATCAACAACATGATATAAGAATCGGAAAAAAACTTTACTAACTTATGACAAGATTAAAGATTTTATCTGAGTGGAGTAAAACAAATATCCCATCAGTCACTTTTTCTGTGTGGCAAATGATGAACATGCAGTAGAAGAAAGGAAGTTTTATGAAGCCATCACAGTCACAGGGACTCAGAAGGCTGGCACTTATTCCTATGACCAAAGCCAAAGTTGAAGCAAGAGGATTTTGATGTTCATAAAATGCATGTGGTTCCATATGCAGATGACATGCCTATGAACAAATTACTGTTCTTTTTGCTGGTACTTATGACAGCAAAAGGTTGATGAATTGTGTGCTCTATAGAAGTAGTAGTAAACATTTTATTTATGCTTTTAGTGGACCAGTTCATTTTCTCATACAAAAGAAGACCAAGTAGGATGACTATTCCAAAGTTACATCCCACAGCTGCCACTAGAAGAATGTATAGATCAATGATTGCCAAACTGTGACCCAGTTCAGTCATTCTTGGGGCCTGCAGTTGTCGGCCATATTTTACAAGTGCGACCGGAAAGTTCTGTAAATGATCTCAGAAAATAAAGGAAACAAGATTTACAAGCAAAATACCTTTCTGGCCTTCAAAGTTATCACCATTAGTTACAACTTCCTTTTGTCATCCTTTGTAAAGCTGTTGGAAACTGTCAGCAAATGTTTCTTGTGAAATTGCTTGAAACACCTTTGTCATGTGCAAGTATATGAAGAGTAAGTTTTTCCTGGCCAAATAGAAGGCAGGGCAAGAAAAAGAAGTTTACCAACGCCAAATCTGGAGAATAAAGAGAGAATTGAAGAACAGTCACTTTTCATTGAGCACACAGATGTTACAGATATCAACAGTGCTTGAATGCCATCCTCGTAGTGATTCCACAAGAAGCTTTGCTGATAGTTTGCGACAGCTTTACAACCGATTTCATAAGTGTCTTGTAGTTAATGATTATTACACTACTGGCCATTAAAATTGCTGCACCATAAAGATGACGTGCTACAGACGCAAAATTTAACCAACATGAAAAAGATGCTGTGATATGCAGATGATTAGCTTTTCAGAGCATTCACACATGGTTGGCGCCAGTGGCGACACCTACAATGTGCTGACGTGAGGAAAGTTTCCAATCGATTTCTCATCCACGAACAGCAGTTGACCAGCACTGCCTGGTGAAACGTCGTTGTGATGCCTCGTTTCCAACTTTGATAAAGGTCGAATTGTAGCCTATCGCGATTCGCAGTTTATCGTATCACGACATTGCTGCTCGCGTTGGTCGAGATCCAATGACTGTTAGTAGAATATGGAATCGGTGGGTCCAGGAGGGTAAATACGGAACGCCGTGCTGGATCCTAACGGCCTGGTATCACTAGCAGTCGAGATGACAGGCATCTTATCCACATGGCTGTAACAGATCGTGCAGGCACGTCTCAATCCATGAGTCAACAGATGGAGACGTTTGCAAGACAGCAACCATCTGCACGAACAGTTAGACGATGTTTGCAGCAGCATGGACTATCAGCTCGGAGACTATGGCTGCGGTTACCCTTGACGCTGCATCACAGACAGGAGCGCCTGCGATGGTGTACTCGACGACGAACCTGGGTGCACGAATGGCAAAACGTCATTTTTTCAGGTGAATCCAGGTTCTGTATACAGCATCATGCTGGTCGCATCCGTGTTTGGCGACATTGCGGTGAACGCACATTGTAAGCGCGTATTCGTCATTGCCATACTGGCGTATCACCCAGCGTGATGGTATGGGGTGCCATTGGTTACACGTCTGATCACCTCTTGTTCGCATTGACAGCACTTTGAACAGTGGACGTTACATTTCAGATGTGTTACGACCCGTGGCTCTACCCTTCATTCGATCCCTGTGAAACTCTACATTTCAGCAGGATAATGCTTGACCACATGTTGCAGGTCCTGTACGGACCTTTCTGGATACAGAAAATGTTCGACTGCTGCGCTGGCCAGCACATTCTCCAGATTTCTCACCAACTGAAAACGTCTGGTCAGTGGTGGCCAAGCAACTGGCTCATCACAATACGCCAGTCACTACTCGAACTGTGGTATCGTGTTGAAGCTGCATGGGCAGAGCTGTACCTGTACACGCCATCCAAGCTCTGTTTGACTCAATGCCCAGGCGTATCAAGGCCGTTATTACGACCAGAGGTGGTTGTTCTGCATACTGATTTCTCAGGATCTATGCACCCAAATTGCGTGAAAATGTAATCACATGTCAGTTCTAGTATAATATATTTGTCCAATGAATACCCGTTTATCATCTGCATTTCTTCTTGGTGTATCAATTTTAATGGACAGTAGTGTACTTTTGTTTGTGACTATTGCTTCCTGTGTTTCCTGAGATCATTCACCGAACTTTTCTGATGCACTGTATATAATAATAAGCCTATATAATTGGAGTCAAGGACAATGGTGGTCGAGGACTGATGATGGTAGAATTTAGGTTTGTTCTGTGCAACTACATCACGCGTTCTCCAACAGCTAATGAGCATTCAGTAGTGTATGGAGTGCTCTTTTGTAAGTGTTATAATAATGAGAAAGTTAATTTTGTATCTGTTATAATAATGAGAAAGTTAAATGTGACTGAAGTGAGTTATTTAATGAATTTTTACTCCATTTGTTGAGAGTTGTCATAGCTGATTGTGATAGTGACAAATTCTACATAAGCCAGCAAGAGACATAATTTGCAGAATATGTGCTTTCTTCAAGCACAAAGGATGGGTATGCACATACCACAGCTGTTGCTTGTGACCGTGAACAATGCAATTCCCATTTGTGGCCCGATCCACATGAACCGCTGTCATTTGTGAATCATACTATAACAACTAACAACCTAATTCAAAAACATTAACTGACATTGAGATAGTTAAGAGTGTAGTTTTTCTGCTAAGCAATAAACAACTATCGGGAGACAGTAATATTTTAAAGTGTGCTTAATTTTAACTGACATTGATGAATTCGGCATGAGTTAAGTAAAGTTGGCTGCTTACTACAAGGGTAATGGGGTAAGAAGTGAGGCCACTGCAGAGTTAAACAGTGTGTATGAGAGAGAATATTTTATTGTTTGTCTTCCAGTACAGACAATTCACAGGCATGTGCGACTTTTAACGATCAGCTGATAAGGCATAAAATTTGGCACAGATGTAACATAGATCCATGATGATGTACATTATAGAGACGATCACCTTAAAATATGGTGCATATTTGTCGGAAGGAATATGAAATTAAATTAAGGCTGTTGTAGTATAACAGAATGGGTAGAAGAAAAATAAGCTAAGCTGCAACCACTGTGCTGCATTCTATGTAGACATGAAAACTAACAAGTCATCTGCCCGCATGAATGGCCAGTGACTAACTGTGGCCAAGAAACAAGTGGACCACCCTGTTTGCGGAACACGCTGCCAAAGATGATATCCTTCGTTTCAATGACTGCTTCACTGTCTGTGCTATACGGGTCCTTCCCTCCAACACCGGCTTTTCTGAATTGCACAGCTGGGAACTTTTCCTGCAAATACGTCCTATGTTCTTGTAACCCTCCTGGCCACAACGTTCGTTAGTTGCTGTCCTCACCCATCCACCCCTTCCCTGCTCCCATTCCAGCACTAAACAGCCATTATTCCACCACCACACCCAGTCTTTCTTTATTTATTTTATTGTATTTTTTATTTATTTCTCTCTATTCTCTCCTTTCCCCTACCTCCCCCCCCCCCCTCCCCCGCCCATCGCCACCTCTCCCTTGCCTGTCGCCCAACCTACAGCAGACAGCAGTTCACTGTCCGCCATCCCCACCATACTATCCCACCTCAGCCTCCTCCTTTCCCCTACCCAGTCGCCACACCCATCATGCACTGGTGCTGCTGCTCGCATGTGGTTTCAGTTGCCTGAGACTGTAGTCGTGTGTGAGATTTGAGTGTGTGTGTGTGTGTGTGTGTGTGTGTGTGTGTGTGTGTGTGTGTGTGTATTGTTGACTAAGGCCATTGACCGAAAGCTTTAAGTGTAAAATCTTTTTGTTGTGCATATCTGCGATTCAGCATCTCTGCTACACTATGTGATCAAAAATATCCGGACACCCCTAAAAACGTATGTTTTTCATATTAAGAGCACTGTGTTTCTACCTGCTGCAACAAACAACCTTGGTATGCATTATACATTGTGAGAGAGCAGAATAGGGCACTCCGCGGAACTCACTACCTTTGAATGTGGTCAGGTGACTGGGTGTCACTTGTGTGATACGTCTGTACTTCAGATTTCCACACTCCTAAACATCCCTGTTTGCGATCTGATAGTGAAGTGGAAACGTGAAGGGACACGTACAACACAAAAGCGTGCAGACCGACCCCATCTGTTAACTGACACAGACTGCCGACAGTTGAAGAGGCTCGTAAAGTGTAATAGGCAGACATCTATCCAGACCATCACACAGCAATTTCAAACTGCATCAGGATCCACTGCAAGTACTTTGACAGTTAGGAGGGAGGTGAGAAAACTTGGATTTCGTGGTCGGGCAGCTGCTCATAAGCCACACATCATGAAAGTAAATGCCAAATGAAGCCTTGCTTTGTATAAGGAGTGTAAGCATTGGACAATTGAACAGTGGAAAAACGTTGTGTGATGTGACTTATCACGATATACAATGTGGCAATCCAACGACAGGGTGTGGGTATGACGACAGTCCGGTGGACGTCATCTGCCAGCGTATTTAGTGCCAACAGTAAAATTCGGAGGTGGTGGCTTTATGGTGTGGTCGTGTTTTTGATGGAGGGGGCTTGCATCCTGTGTTGTTTTGCGTGGCACACTCACAGCAGAGGCTTTCATTGATGTTTTAAGCATCTTCTTGTTTACCACTGTTGAAGATCAATTTGGGGATAGCAATTGCATCTTTCAACACGATCGAGCACCTGTTCATAATGCACGGCCTGTGGTGGAGTGGTTACATGACAATGTAATGTACTGGCCTGCACAGAGTCCTGACCTGCATCCTATAGAATACCTTTGGGATGTTTTGGCATGCCTACTTCGTGCCAGGCGTCACAGACCCGCATTGATACCTCTCCTCGGTGCAGCACTCCGTGAAGAATGGGCTGCCTTTCCCCAAGAAATCTTCCAGCATCTGATTGAATGTATGCCTGTGAGAGTGGATGCTGTCATCAAGGCTAAGGGTGGGCCAACACCATACTGAATTCGAGCATTATTGATGGAACGCGCCACTAACTTGTAAGAATCGAGGGAAAATCCATAGGAAGTGTTCCGAATGGTGTTGACTTTTAAAGATCAGTACTTGGGAGCAGGTGACATACTTTTCTCCCCTTTACTATAGCTAGTCTGTCAGGAGTTCATAACATACCAATTTATGAAGATGATCTGTTAACGAATTTTCTTCCTGCACTCGACTAGATCAGAAAAGACCTATATTGAGGTGGTGATCGAAGGTGATTAGAAGACAATAGGGAGCAACGTGAGTAGACACTGCTAAGCACTAAGTAGTGTAGAGAATGCCTCTGTCCCTCGCAAGATGCCAAATGACCACAACAGTGATGAAGCAGTACTAACTTCTTTCCTCAGTTTTGTCGCAAAACGCCATCTGCGCTTTTAAAGGCCAGACGGCGGATCCTGCCAGGTGGTGTCAAAGTAAAAAGAGGCGGCAACGACCTCTATGCCCTTTCCGCTTGACCTCCGGCACTGGAAATGTACCACAAGCTGTGCAGCTTTTTCTGGTTTCCCGTTTGCCAGCGTCACTTGACCTTCCCAACGTTTCACTCCATTTCACCAAACATTTTTGTACACCTGTTTAGCTGAGTTAATAATAAGATAGGTAGATATGCGGCCCAAGTTGCTGCCCCATGATGTCAGTATTGGTTTTTGATCAAAAAAGTTTGACAACCACTGATATAGAGACCTTCAGATAAAGACATGAGTTTCACAAATTATGTTGGAAAAGAATCTGTTGTTATAACTATTACATGTCGTGCTTGAGAGGTCTAGGTTGTGTCGTTTACAAGGAGACTGCAGTTTATAATCTTAGACTAATAAGATTGTAATTTAGTTACAGTAATGTTTTTCTTGTTGAACACAAGTAAAAAGTTTCTAATTGCAAGGCATTCAAACAAAAAAATTGTTAAATAAAGCAGCTACACCAATAGTTACTTAATAATAGTAATTTATTTGTGAAGTGAAGGTATAGAACATGTGTTACGGTGTTTGTTAAAGTATTTTCAAAGTTAACATTCTAATGCTGTATAAATTGGAAGTCACTTAAAAAAAAAGAAAAAAAAGAAAAATAAAACCCTTTTTTGGGATTTTGCCATTTAAGTTTTCCATTGCAACTTAGTAAAAAGTCTGAAGTCCTACATACTGCGTGCTGGCTACTGAACTTATCAGTAAAATAAGATATCTTTTAATATGTTCCCACGGGAATACTTTCACACATTAACAAAATGTGTATAAATAAGCATTTTTATGAGTATATTAAAGTAGTACATTTTTTAAAGCTCATAAGGAACTGAGTAAAATGATATGCATTGTAGATCTGTAAGTCAAATAGTTCTTGAGACATGGCTATGGGTTTCAGAAAGTGACAAAGCCATGCAGCTTTGGACACTTAAGAAGTTAATAACTCAAAAACAAAAGGTGCAAAAAAATTAATTTTGGACTTTTCAAAGCAAACAACTACTACCACCAATGTACAAAAATTATCAAATTCTGAAAAATCTTTTACATGTAAATAACCAGACCATCGGTTGATTTCACATGGACTTGGCCAGAATAAGATGATGCCTGAAGTCATGCTGGGGGAAAGGGGGGGATATATTTACTCATTGACGCAAATTTATAGGATATGGAATGTGTGTGTACCTAATTTTTGCTACAATATTATAAATACTAGGAGAAAAATAAACTCCTTATTGCCACAATATTATAAATACTAGGAGCAAAATAAAACCCATATAAGTTGTTATATAAACAACTATAGACCGATTAAAATCACGTGATAGTTGACACTTCACACGTTACAGCTGTTTTCTTCCAAACACAGTGCTCAGTGTCACACCTGAACCTTTCGCCGTTGCCAAACTGCCACAACAATTAGTTCGCTTCCAATTTCTTGTCCGGCTTTCTTTCTTGATGTATTTGGATCCCAAATCTTCATATCATTCTTTTTTCGATTGGAATCCATTCATGTTGCCTATAATATACAATCAAGTGCCAGCCAGGCGTGCTCAGCGGTTCATAACGCGGCACCCCGTGTAGCGAGTGTGAGGATACTTTCAGGTAAACAGTGACAGCGAGAACTTACGGTTTGCTTTTACCGCTAAAACTGAACTTTTGCTGCAGAAAATTGCTGTGAAAACAAACACATTATGAAACCTTTGTCTTTAGTTTGCTCTTGGAGGTTAGCCTTAAATGTCGTGAACAAAGCAATTGTTGATGGCCGTTTTCTCAGGTATATTACCTATCGCGAGGTTGTGGTTAGAGTGTGAATGAGCTTAAATTAAGCGCTATAAAACAAATAATCTGCCGCACCTTGTCATTGGTCACTGAAAATTGGCTATCGACAGGGCATCTCCCATTTCCGTCATACCTCACAACACCGCTTCCAACATTGTTCTGTGTTACACCTAACAGCGTTTGTGAAGTGAGTCGTCATGTTTGTGTGTCGCCTGACGTATGGACAGGTGCAGCCAGGCCATAGCGTACACAATCATACTCCACAGGCAAAGCTCAGGAGGCAAGGAGTGACAGAGCAGATCATGCATATGCTGAACACATTAAATTATGCTGTGTGGTGGGCTGCCTACACTGTCTGTGTCTGCCCATGTGTGAGCTGAAGGGGAGCTTGAGGTATGTGTGTCCAGTGGGATAGCTTTGCAACAGCCAGCCAGTAATTTGACTGGTGTATCAAAGAACAGGATGGCACAGTAATGAAACACCTCTACAGCAGGCTGTTGCAAAGCTATCCCACTGGACACACATACCTGCAAGCTTTCCTTCAGCTCACATATGGGCAGCCACACACAGTATAGGCAGCCCGCCACACAGCCCAATTTCATGTGTTCAGCACATGCGTGATCTGCTCTGTCACCCCTTGCCTCCTGAGCCCTGACTGTGGAGTATGATTGTGTACTCTATGGCCTGGCTGCACGACTGTCCATACATCAGGTGACACACAAACATGATGGCTCACTTCACGCTGTTAGGTGTAACACAGAGCAATGTCGGAAGTGGTGTTGTGAGGTATGTTGGAAATTGGGAGGATACCCTGTCGACAGCTAATTTTCAATGACCAATACACGAGAATCACTTTAGAGCGGTCCATTCACCCCATCAACAGAACAGGCTCTGCTAACAGTATACTACGCCTTCCACGTCACTGGCAATGGGTTCTACACAATTCTGGTGACTGCTTTGAAGGACAGTAACAGGTGCAAACATGTAACTCTTTTGTATCGGTTGTGAATAAATTGTTGCCACTATTTAAGTTCCAACCCTCTTATAAGGCTTACTCAGGTATGCAGGGCTCTGTCTGAGTGGGCTTGTTTTTTCCTAGCTGCTTGTGGGACCGAGATGGAACTCTTGAAATCATCTCCTCCTCCTCCCTGTGGGAAGGGTGTTCCACCTGGGAGTATTCACACCCGATCCTCCAAACAAATGAGGGAGGCTAGCCCTCCTGGTAACCTGCGTTAGTTGAATTATAGTAACAGGGCTCAAGGATTCATAAATCAAAATGTATTTTTGGTCATTAACAGGAAGGAAGTGACGTTTGAAAAAGTGTCCTCTTTCTATATCCATAAAGGCTTGGAAGGACTTGCTGGAAGCCTGAAGTCTATTAAACTGCTGCAGAACAGTTCCCTACTAGTCAAGACTTAACAGGGAAAAACAGGCGGAACTACTTACAAAGACCGAAAAATTGGGTGAATGTGATGTAACTGTTGAACTGCACAACTTCCTTAATTCTAGCAAGGTTATGCTCACATGCCATGACATTATGGACATTGACATAGCCAAGATTAAACAGTAAAGGGCATTACCAGGGATAGTGAACGTAGAGCAAAGGATGTGTATGAATAATGGAGAAATTGAGAAGACCACCATCTTCATTGTGACCTTTAATTCTTCAACATTGCCTGACCACATCATGGCAGGCTTCCTCCGACTTATGGTTAGATCTTATGTACCTAACCTTATGCGGTCTACAAATTTCCAGCATTTTGGTCACACAATGCTGAGTTGTGGGGATGAAGCGACCTGTGGGAAATATGGAATGGCAGCCCATGAAGCTGGGATTGACTGTCCACCTCCAGCAGTGTGCGTTAACTGCTCTAGGAACCACACAGCCTGGAGCTGAGACAGCCCTGTTATTGCAGAGGAGTGAAAAATCCAGAAATTAAATCTCCTATGCAGAAGCCAAAAAGGAATATAAGCTGATGAAATCTCTTGTGTTTACCATTTCTTATACTTCCATCGCACAGAAACCTGTTCCTAAGGTCAGCACTTTGACGCAGATGTCGTCCAGTGTACAACCATCCATCCCCAGCACCTTTACTTGCACCTGTACAAGCCAAGGCAAAATGAGTAAGGATAAAGCAGCCGCCACAGAAAAGACCACCAACAGTTCCGTAGTGAATGTCAAGAAGGCACACAATAAATGGAGTGCCTCCCAATGCCACCTTTCTCCCTCCTCCTCAAGGGACAGGGTGCAGGGAAAGGTTCACAACATTTGGGTCAAAAGCTGTCCTGAGCTCCGTCAGACATCATTCTTTCATGTCTGACTGATGTGGAGGACCTCATGGAGTTAGAGGCCTTGGATCCAGGCAGCCCCTTCACTCCCCCATGCTCTACAAGTGCTTCACCTCCACAGTGCAAAGATGGGGTAAATTAAAACCACATTGATGAAATGGCTCCCATCCTATATGGAACTTGCAGGGGTGTGGGATTCATGTGTAGAAACTCTGTCTCTTATCTCAGGGTAGACCACTGTGTCTGTGTCTCCAAGAGTCTCATTTCCATCAGTCGTAGACCCCTGAGCTACGAAACTATGTCCACCACTAAAAGGACGACATGAGTGGTGAGAGGGCTAGAGGAGGCGTAGTTATTTTCATCAGCATCGGCTACCACTCCTCGCCGCCCTCACTTACGACGACTTTACGAGGAGTTAATGTATCAGTGTACGTGTGTCATCCATTGACAATATGTTCCCTTTACTTGCCCCACATGATGCACTTGATGAAGAATCCCTAACTGACCTTATTACACAGCCCCCCCCCCCTTTCATCCTCTGTGATGAGTTTAATGCACACAATGTGCTTTGGGGCTCTGCAACTACCTGCCCCAAGGGTAGAGCCACTGAGAGGCTTCTCGTGTCGTCATGTGCATACTTGCTACATGCGGGACAGAGCACTTACTTCTGCACAGCAGCTGGGTCATTCTCTACCACTGATCTCTCAGTTTGCTCTCTAGCTCTTGCTCACTCTCCTCAATGGGAAGTGGTTGATGACTTGCATAGAAGTGATCACTTTGCGATCTGGATTCACCTACCAGATGGGGTGGAACCAAAAATGAAACCACCGCGATCGGTGCTCGGTAAAGCTGACGGGACACTTTATAGTGTTGGCCCAGTTCGAACATTAAGCGTATGTCGAGGCATAGGTGGATCATATTACCAAAATGATCCACCACGCTGCTGCAGCATCCATTCCACAGTCCACGGAGAACAGTAGAGGCAACCTGTCCTTTGGTGGAGTGCCAAATGCCACTCTGCAGTCAGGACCAGGCATGCGGCTCTGTGTAGGCTCAACTGGCGGCCACTTTCTTCTCTGGCTTTTTGCGGGTACCCTCAGTTTTCCTATTTTTGTTACCTGTGTTTTACATGCTGTTTTATCTTCCTGTTTTGTGTATTTTACTACACTCGTGTCAGTTAGTTTTCGCCTGGGCACTAAAGACCTTGCTGTTGTGCACCCATACAAACATGTCCATGTCTGTCTTATATTATGGGACAAAAATGTGAAATTTCTGTGAGAAATTCTCATTTGTGTCTGACAATGGTTCTAGATTTTAAACTAGTTATGTTGAAATGAAACAGTGGATAATTCAGGATGGAATAATGATAATATTATGAAAAATGATATATTGTTACTCAACATTTAGTGAGATGTTGAGTTGTAGACAGGTACAACAAAAAAACTACCAAACATGCGAGCTTTCAGCCAGAAGGCCTCCTTCGGAAATAGCCAACATACACATGAACACAGTTTACACACACGTAACCACTGTCTCTGGCTGCTGGCGCCAGACCTAGCAGTCAGAGACAGTGGTCATGTCCCCACCCCTACCCCCAGTGATGTATGCTTTTCGGTCAATGGCAATCACTGTAGATGAACTATATGAACTCAAGTATATTGTACGATTGCTAATGAATTTCTATGTCATTTATACCAACCTGTATTGCAGATGCTCATACAGGAAGTCACAACTTTTTTTAACCATTTCAAATACCTAGTGTGAAAATATATTACTGTTTATAGAATCTGCAACACCAAATAGTTGATCACAGCTAAATCCGAAAGTAAATAAAAATCTATTGGCAAAAAAAAAACTAAGATCGCAGGGAGATGAAGTACATGCAGGCACTGCAGCACCCTGTCTTGTGCGATTACTCAGCTGTAGGCCAAGCTGTTAGTAAAGTAGAATAGTAAAACAAGTGCTTGTGTGCTTCATCATCACAAAAGGAGATGGCATCAGTTTCCTTAAGAGTTAAGGAAACAAAATAGTTTACAAAAATGGGTTTGTCACAATTTTATCTTCAGAGTGTAATATAATTCTTTTGAATTTATCATTTTTTAACAGTTGAGGATCGAGAGCAAGTTTTTAACCTATGTCTGATTTTTTTCTGGGTGCTAATTGTTCCTTTTTTCTGTTGAACCTAAATTTTCGCATATTGTAAGTTAGTTTTTTGGAATTATGCTTGACATTGATAAAATTTTTTGGAAGTTAGACCCTAGGTTTTGTGGGAGGTAGCTTACGTGAGCTTATCGCACCAAGATTGATATGAAAGCACTGCCAGCCTCCCTCCCCCAATTCCTTCAGCACAAAAATATGATTTGCATGCGTGCAGAAGTAAAGTGGTGTGCTGAATGGTTCATGAAGTTGGCATTCAGCTTAATGTAAGGTGAAGCAGAACATAAATTAAACCAAAAGACATGTCATCATTATGGTGGCACTATTGATAATGTAGCATTGACTTCACAAGCCACAATGTCAAAAAAAAATTTACCTCAGCAGAAAGGGGGGTGGGGGGGGGGGGGGGCGTCATTCTCTGGCAGATAGCATCAAGCAATTGGTGTGGTCTTCAGTCTGAAGACTGGTTTAGTGCAGCTCTCCACACTAGTCCATTCTGCGCAAGCCGCTTCATCTCTGTACAGCCACACAACTTGCTATGTTTGAAATTGCTTGTAGTCAAATATTGGTCTCTCCCTGAGAGGTTTTTACACCACATGCTTTCCTCCATTACCAAACTCACAATTCCTTGATGCTTCAGGATGTGTTCTATCAGCTGATTTCTTCTTTCAGACAAGTTGTCCATAAATTTATTTTATCCACAGTTTGATTCAGTAGCTCCCCATTATTTATTCGATCTATCCATCTAATCTTAAACTGTCCTCTGTAACACCACATTTTAGAAAATTCTATTATCTAAATATTTAAACTATCACCCACATTTCACTTTTGTAAAAAGTTACACTGAAGGAAAATACCTCCAGAAAAGAGTTCCTAACATTAAATTTGTGTTCTTTGTTAACAATTTTCTCTTTTTCAGAAATGTTGCTCTTGGTATTGCTAGTTTGTATTTTAGATCCTGTCTGCTTTTGTTGCCAAGTAGAAATTGTTCTCTTTTGACTCCGTAAATAGTTTGAAACATTTAGTTTTAACCAGAACTTACTGATGAGAATACAAATATAGGCCAGTAATTACTCTATATACCTGTGCTTGCTGTCATATTTCTTTCACTAAGGATGGTGAATGAATGAACCTGTGTAGTGTCTGTGCACTTTTTGCAGTTGGAGAAAACAGCTCCGAGTCTTATTTGTTCTTTGTTTTTATTTGTGTATGCTACCATTTTCTTGCAGGTGAACAAAATGGGTATAATATTCCTGAAATGGTTCTTTGTCCAAAACTTCCATACTGGTTGTCTGATGAAGGGACACGTTCACTTCAAGAAATAAAAGACGATCGCCTTCTACCTGAACATGCAAAACGCTTGTTATGTGATGCCTATATGTGTATGTACCAAAGTCCTGATGTAATGATGTACAGATAAGAATGGGATTAAAAATCACACTCCTGTATGTATATTTATTCTAATTGATAATTAGATCAAACTTTTGCCTGTTTTGTATTTAAAGAGACTATAACACTGTAAATATTTTTCAACATTCCTCATTGACTGTACTGCAATTTAAAATGTAACTGTTATCAGTTGTTACAAAGTGCTTGAAATGTTAAACAGTCTTAATGAAGCTATTTTATGAATCATTTAGTTATCTGTCAGTTTTTTTAAGTATTAATGTCGCTTACAGTATTCCAGGAATAACTCAATAGGAGACTTATTTTCTGAGTTGTAATTTTTTTTACCATGACTCGATGAATAAATAAGAGATAGAGTGTGTGTGTGTGTGTGTGTGTGTGTGTGTGTGTGTGTGTGTGTGGGCGCGAGAGAGAGAGAGAGAGAGAGAGAGAGAGAGAGAGAGAGAGAGAGAGAGAGAGCGAGCGTGAGAAAATTGCCTCATAAAATTTGTAATTATTTGTTTGTTATATGCAAGTATTATGTTACAGAAAAATTATGGTATATTTAATTTCATAACTCATTTCATCACATTAAATGTGAGAATTTCAAATCCTTTGTGTGACTTGTATCTCTTTTTGTGTACATGTTGTGAACAACCAGTACCTGAATTACATTTGCTAAAAGGCTGCATATTCAGTTTCCTTTATAAATTATAGTTTACTTTACAATAGTAGCTACTTTTCAGGTGTTACTATTGTTGATTGTTCCATGCAGTACAGAGGAGCAGTGAACATGTCTTGGTATGCCATGAATCCAGATCGACCATTCCATGATAGCTTAGTTTGTGTTCTATTAATCGGTCCTTTCTTTTAATCAACCTGTGTCTTAAACTTCTCTTCTCTCCAGTCTTATTCAGGACCTTCTCATTAGTTATTAGATTTACACATGTAATCTTTAGCATTTTTCTGTAGCATCATATTTTGAAAATCTGTTCTTTTTGTGTCTGAACTGACTATTGTCCACATATCAGTTCCATACAAGGGTGCATTCCATACAAATAACATCAGGAAAGGCTACCTGACACTTAAATTAATATTAGATGTTAACAAATTTGTCTTTCTTTCATCTTCCTCTCTCATCTGTCACTAGTTATTTTGCTGCCCAAATAGCGAAACACAGTAACTACTTTTAGTGTCTCATTTCCTAATCTAATACCCTCAGCATTGCCTGATTAAATTCAACTGCATTCCATTACCTTTGTATTATTATTTTGATATTTGTCTTATAATTTCTTTTCAAGACACTACAAATTGTGTTCAACTGCTGCTCCAAATCATTTGCTATTTCTGATAGAATTACAATGTTATCAGCAAACCTTAACATTCTTATTTATTCTTCCTGAACTTCAATTCTCTTTCCTATCTTCACCTTGGCTTCCTTTATGGCTTGCTCAATGTGTATGTTGAACAATATTGGGGAGATGCTACAATCCTGTCACTCCCTTCTCAACCACCACCTCCCCTTCGTGTCCCTCAGTTCTTACAATGGCAGTCAGGCATCAATAATTTTTTTACTCTCTCGTGTAGTTACTGCATTCGTATAAATAATGATAGTTATTTCACTTTGACATGGTAATCGGAGGTTATTGGGAAAAAGTGTGTTCATTCCTGACTATTCTCATTTCATTTATAAGTGTAGGTGTCAGTCAGTACAACATTGGTGGCAATACTTTTATTGAGCTGGATTGCAAGACAATTTTCTCAGGTAATTGAGTATATGCACTTCTAATGGCTGATTGTGGATGCCATTTTGCTGGAAATCACACAAGATCCCCAATATATAAGTGGATGCATCCTTAATTATTTCATCAGTAATTTAGTAGATGCCTTCTTAACAACAAACATATCATTCTTTTGTACATATACACAGTCTAGTCACATTAATGCGACCACCACCTATGTTTGATGTCAACTTGGGGTAACCACTCCCAAGCAGCAGTTGGCAGCACTAGCAGTGGAGGGTATATAAAATGTGCTGGATGGACTCAGAAAGCAGTGCAGTTATTGTAATGTGGAAATAGCTATTTATCTCAACAAGGTTATGATCATGGGCTTTTGGGCCAAGGATGGGCATTTCATAAACTGCTAAGTTCATGTGCTGCCATGGTTAAAGTGTGCTGAGTGTGGCAAAATGGCGCTATCCTAACTAGTGCCTATACAGCTGTGGTGTGGGCCACAGATGGCTGACACAACTGTTCATCTGACCAGCAATATATCCATGTTGCTGCGTATGTGTTTCCACAGCAGGTGCCTGTTTCATGCAACCTTGCTGATTGCTGTTCATCAGCAACAAAGGTTGGAATTCTCATGCAAATACTGCAGGTGGATGTCCAATGAGTGGCACATGTGGCTTTTTCAGACGAATCATGTTTTATGCTCCATTGGAAAGATGGCTGTTGGTGTATACTGTGTGAAATATTTGGAAGCAAACATTCTGCAACAATCATCAGTAGGGCCCAGGCCAGAGGAGGGAGCATTATGGTCGAGGGCTTGTTGTCATATCATTCTGTGGGTGATATTGTCATTTTGGAAGGCACAAGGGATCAATACAAGTATGCATCTATTCTTGGGGACTGTGTACCCAAACATGTGGTTTGTGTTTCCTCAGTACAGTGGCATCTACCAGCAGGAGAATGTGTCGTTCAAAGAGCTCCATGATGAATTCGCGATACTCCCCTAACCACCAAATTGTTCAGATTGACAATCTTTGGGAACAACTCCATTGGATCGAACACACCATGGTTCCTCAACCAAGAAACCTAGTGCAGCTGACCCTGGTATTGGAGTCAGCGTAGCTCCACATCCCTGTCAGTATCTGCCAGTACTTCACTGACACTCTTCCTGCATGTCTGGCAGGGTGGTTAGGCAAGCTTTTGACAAGTGATCACATTAATGCGACTGGACAGTATCGTTCTAAGTACCGATGAAGGGCATTTATGGCATCCAAGAATAGACTTTGGGCACTGTAAATTTGTTTGCACTGTTAGGTTGTGTACAGAAGATACTTAGTGCTTCATAGATTAATTTGTTTCTGCTGGAATTCAAAGTTTTACATGAAGTTAAGAGAGATCTCTTACAGTGGAAAGACACTGATTGCTTAATAAGTAAAATTATGATGAAAATTTCGATCTAAGTTGTGGAATATTGTCATTTTGTATTATATATACATATATATATATATATATTATATATAAATACAAAGATGAGGTGACTTACCGAACAAAAACGCTGGCAGGTCGATAGACCACAAACAAACACAAACATACACACTAACTGTTAACTGTGTTTGTTTGTGGTCTATCGACCTGCCAGTGTTTTTGTTCGGTAAGTCACCTCATCTTTGTATTTATATATAATTTTTCCCACGTGGAATGTTTCCTTCCATTTTATATATATATATATATATATATATATATATATATATATATATATATATATATATATATATATATATATATATATATATATATATATATATATATATATATCGAACAAAAACGCTGGCAGGTCGATAGACACACAAACAAACACAAACATACACACAAAATTCAGGCTTTCGCAACAAATTGTTGCCTCATCAGGAAAGAGGGAAGGAGAGGGGAAGACGAAAGGAAGTGGGTTTTAAAGGAGAGGGTAAGGAGTCATTCCAATCCCGGGAGCGGAAAGACTTACCTTAGATGTCTGCTTGTGTCTGTATGTGTGGATGGATATGTGCGTGTGTGCGAGTGTATACCTGTCCTTTTTTCCCCCTAAGGTAAGTCTTTCCGCTCCCGGGATTGGAATGACTCCTTACCCTCTCCTTTAAAACCCACTTCCTTTCGTCTTCCCCTCTCCTTCCCTCTTTCCTGATGAGGCAACAATTTGTTGCGAAAGCTTGAATTTTGTGTGTATGTTTGTGTTTGTTTGTGTGTCTATCGACCTGCCAGCGTTTTTGTTCGGTAAGTCACCTCATCTTTGTATTTATATATAATATATATATATATAATTTTTCCCACGTGGAATGTTTCCTTCCATTATATATATATATAAATAATAATAGAGGGAAACATTCCACGTAGAAAAAATATATCTAAAAACAAAGATGATGTGACTTACCAAATGAAAGTGCTGGCAGGTCGACAGACACACAAACGAACACAAACATACACACAAAATTCAAGCTTTCGCAACAAACTGTTGCCTCATCAGGAAAAAGGGAAGGAGAGGGAAAGACGAAAGGATGTGGGTTTTAAGGGAGAGGGTAAGGAGTCATTCCAATCCCGTGTGTATATGTGTGGATGGATATGTGTGTGTGTGCGAGTGTATACCCGTCCTTTTTTCCCCCTAAGGTAAGTCTTTCCGCTCCCGGGATTGGAATGACTCCTTACCCTCTCCCTTAAAACCCACTTCCTTTCGTCTTCCCCTCTCCTTCCCTCTTTCCTGATGAGGCAACAGTTTGTTGCGAAAGCTTGAATTTTGTGTGTATGTTTGTGTTTGTTTGTGTGTCTATCGACCTGCCAGCGCTTTCGTTCGGTAAGTCACCTCATCTTTGTTTTTATATAAAAATTTTCCCACGTGGAATGTTTCCTTCTATTATATATATATATATAACAAATATATATAACCCATCATCTTTGTTTTAGTACTGATCTAATCTGTATGAACAGTTCAGAATGTCCAGATGAATAGGTGGCCAACACTGAGGACCCTTGAAAATGCAGACAGAATTCACATGGACAGTACAAGAAGTCCCTGCAAGTCTGTCAGGAGGTTATCACAGCAGGCTGGTGTATCTCGTATATTGTGACATCGTGTACGAAAAGATATGAAATTAAAAGCATATCATGTGAGCATGGGGCAAGAGTTGAAATTTGAGGATCAGGAAAAAAAGAGAGTTCGTTATTATAACTAACTGTTAACTTCAATTGCTAATGGTTATTTTGACCACTTGCTTTATCTTGATGTAAACTCCCAGAACTGCATTTATTGGATGCAGGACAACCCACATATTCTGCATCAAGGACCTCTCCAATCAGAGAAGATAATTGTTTGGTGTGCATTTCCCAGCAAGGGCATTACTGGCACAGCATTTTTCAATTACACCTTACACAGTGCTAAATATCTAGAGATCTTTGACGCTTTCTGTGAACAATTAACAAATGCAGAAAAGCTGTATGCAGTATACCAGCAAGATGGAGCAACTGCTCACACATTCAACCAAAGTATGCCCCACATCACCAACGTGTTCCCTGAAGACAGACTTGTCAGTAGAGACCTCTGGCTCCCAAGGTCCCTGATGTAACATCGTGTTCATCTTCATCTACATGGATACTCTGCAAATCACATTTAAGTGCCTGGCAGAGGGTTCATTGAACCACCTTCACAATTCTCCATTATTCCAATCTCGTATAGTGCGCGGAAAGAACAAACACCTATATCTTCCTGTACGAGCTCTGATTGCCCTTATTTTATCGTGGTGATCATTTCTCCGTACGTAGGTCAATGTCAACAAAATATTTTTGCATTCAGAGGAGAAAGTTGGTGATTGGAATTTCGTGAGAAGATTCCGTCGCAACAAAAAACGCCTTTCTTTTAATGATGTCCAGCCGAAATCCTGATAATACAAAATGTGCTGCCCTTCTTTGAACTTTTTTGATGTACTCCGTCAGTCCTATCTGGTAAGGATCCCAGACCGCCCAGCAGTATTCTAAAAGCAGACAGACAAGCATAGTGTAGGCAGTCTCCTTAGTAGATCTGTTACATTTTCTAAGTGTCCTGCCAATAAAATGCCATCTTTGGTTAGTCTTTCCCATGTTTTCTATGTGTTCCTTCCCTTCCAATTTAAGTTGTTCGTAATTGTAGTACCTAGGTATTTAGTTGAATTTACGGCTTTTAGATTAGACTGATTTATCATGTAACCAAAGTTTAACAAATTCCTTTTAGCACTCATGTTGATGACCTCACACTTTTCGTTATTTAGGGTCAACTGCCAGTTTTCGCACCAGTCAGGTATCTTTCCTAAATTGTTTTGCAATTTGTTTTGATCCTCAGATAAATGCAGCGTCATCTGCAAAAAACCTTTGTCAGCTGCTCAGATAGTGTCCCAAATCATTTATATAGATAAGGAACAGCAAAGGGCCTATAACACTACCTTGGGGAACGCCAGAAATCACTTCTGTTTTACTCAATGACTTTCCGTTAATTACTACGAACTGTGACCTCTGACAGAAAATCACAAATCCAGTCACATAACTGTGACAATATTCCGTAAGCACGCAATTTCACTACAAACCGCTTGTGTGGTACTGTGTCAAAAGCCTTCCAGAAATCCAAAAATACGATATCGATCTGAAATCTCTTGTCAATAGCACTCAACACTTCATGTGGATAAAGAGCTAGTTGTGTTTCACAGGAACGATTTTTTTCTAAACCCATGTTGACTGTGTGTCAACAGACCATTTTCTTCGAGGTAATTCATGATTTTCAAACTCAATATATGTTCCAAAATCCTGCTGCATATCGACGTTAACGATATGGGCCTGTAATTTAGTGGATTACTCCTTCTACCTTTCTTGAATATTGGTGTGGCCTGTGCAACTTTCCAGTCTTTGGGTATGGTTCTTTCATCGAGCGAACGGTTGTATACGAATGTTAACTATGGAGCTAATGCATCAGCGTACTCCGAAAGGAACTTAATTGGTATATAGTCTGGACCATAAGACTTGCTTTTATTAAGTGCTTTAAATTGCTTCACTACTCTGGGGATATTTACTTCTACGTTACTCATGTTGGCAGATGTTCTCAATTCGAATTTTGGAATGTTTACTTTGTCATCTTTTGTGAAGGCATTTCGGAAGGCTGTGTTTAGTAACTGTGCTTTGGCAGCACTGTCTTCGATAGTATCTCCATTGGTATCGCGCAGAGACGGCATTGATTGTTTCTTGTCGCCAAGATACTTCACATCGACCAGAATCTCTTTGGATTTTCTGTCAGGTTTCGAGACAAAGTTTCGTTGTGGAAAGTGTTATAAGCATCTCACATTGAATTCCACACTAAATTTCGATCTTCTGCAAAAGATCGCCATTCTTGGGGACTTTGTGCTTGTTTAAATTTGGCATGTTTGTTGCATTGTTTCTGCAATAGTGTTCTAAGCCATTTTGTGTGCCTGAACAGAAGGTCTACAAAATGGAAGATTTTGATGTACTGCTTCTGCACCTAAGCATTTAGCAGCGATCTACGAGAATATCTCTGTGGCAGCCGACCCACAAAGTGGCCCATTAGCTGACTACGTGACCACTGCATAGCAGCTACTCAAGACGTAGTATCGGTCATGCGTGACGCAGCAGCGTTGTACAATGTGCCCAGTTATGATAACTGTTATCAGTCCCAAGATTTTTCTTCTCCCTCTCACCCCCACCCCTCTCTAGCCCTCTTTTTTTCTTTTATTTTAGGTAATCCATTTATGAGGTGTTGGTGATATGTGTTACTGATTCTTTACATTGGGGCCTAAATGAAGGAAATAGGTTTTTATTGTATTACTGTTACTATTATTGTATGCCGATCACCTCGTAAAAAATAGAGACCTGAATGTCAAAAATTTTGGAACAAATTTGTCGAGTTGTCGAATAGCATTAAAGCTGAAGGAGAACAGTTATAGAAATTAAGAGGAGAACAGTGAATTGAAACGACACGGGCGGAAGGGTGTGGGGAATGTGGAGAACAAAAAGTAGCATTGAAACCACTAAGACAGATTTAACTTCTAGCATAAATATGCAAGGTTACCTAAGGAAAGACCTGAGTCGAAACAAAGCCCCGGGAGTAGACAACATTCCATTAGAACTACTGTCGGCCTTGGGAGAGCCAGTACTGACAAAACTCTACCATCTGGTGAGCAAGATGTACGAGACAGGCGAAATACCCTCAGACTTCAAGAAGAATATAATAATTCCAATCCCAAAGAAAGCAGGTGTTGACAGATGTGAAAATTACCGAACGGTCAGTTTAATAAGTCACAGCTGCAAAATACTAACGCGAATTATTTACAGACGAATGGAAAAGCTGGTAGAAACCAACCTCGGGGAAGATCAGTTTGGATTCCGAAAAATACTGGAACACATGAGGCAATACTGACCCTACAACTTATCTTAGAAGCTAGATTAAGGAAAGGCAAACCCACATTTCTAGCATTTGTAGACTTAGAGAAAGCTTATGACCATGTTTACTGGAATACTCTCTTTCAAATTCTAAAGGTGGCAGGGGTAAAATACAGGGAGCGAAAGGCTATTTACAATTTGTACAGAAAGCAGATGGCAGTTATAAGAGTCAAGGGGCACGAAAGGCAAGCGTTGGTTGGGAAGGGAGTAAGACAGGGTTGTAGCCTCTCCCCGATGTTCAATCTGTATATTGAGCAAGCAGTAAAGGAAACAAAAGAAAAATTCGGAGTAGGTATTAAAATCCATGGAGAAGAAATAAAAACTTTGAGGTTCGCCGATGACATTGTAATTCTGTCAGAGACAGCAAAGGACTTAGAAGAGCAGTTGAATGGAATGGACAGTGTCTTCAAAGGAAGATATAAGATGAACATCAACAGAAGCAAAACGAGGATAATGGAATGTAGTCGAATTAAGTCGGGTGATGCTGAGGGAATTAGATTAAGAAATGAGACACTTAAAGTAGTAAAGGAGTTTTGGTATTTGGGGAGCAAAATAACTGATGATGGTCGAAGTAGAGAGGATATAAAATGTAGACTGGCAATGGCAAGGAAAGCGTTTCTGAAGAAGAGAAATTTGTTAACATCGAGTATAGATTTAAGTGTCAGTAAGTCGTTTCTGAAAGTATTTGTTTGGAGTGTAGCTATGTATGGAAGTAAAACATGGACAATAAATAGTTTGGACAAGAAGAGAATAGAAGCTTTCGAAATGTGTTGCTACAGAAGAATGTTGAAGATTAGGTGGGTAGATCACGTAACTAATGAGGAGGTACTGAATAGGATTGGGGAGAAGAGAAGTTTGTGGCACAACTCGACAAGGAGAAGGGATCGGTTGGAAGGACATGTCCTGAGGCATCAAGGGATCACAAATTTAGCATTGGAGGGCAGTGTGGAGGGTAAAAATCATAGAGGGAGACCAAGAGATGAATACACTAAGCAGATTCAGAAGGATGTAGGTTGCAGTAGGTACTGGGAGATGAAGGAGCTTGCACAGGATAGATTATCATGAAGAGCTGCATCAAACCAGTCTCAGGACTGAAGACCACAACAACAACAACAACAACAACAACCTAAGGATTTACATCTGTAAAGAGGTAGAGAATAAAATAAAAAATATAGAGGAAGTAGTCACTCAGGAACTCAGAGATGTACATATCCAAATATGAGGTACACGAAACTGAGTAGGAGTGTTGGACAAAGTAGAGGATTGGTTAATGTTGCTAGTAAGACAAATGGACTAATTTAGAAGAACGACTACAAGAGTTTGTGGAAGTTAAAGTACAAGAAAAACTAGATTCTGCGAACACTACACCTAATTCTGTGGGTGATACAGTAGGAAGTCGAAATGAATTTAAAAACTGTTGGAGCTATTAGAAAGGACAAAACATGAACTTAGAAAAATATCAGTTACACTCAATACTGGGATAGCAAGTGATTGGTTAGAAGAATTTCAATTAGGAAAGGGCATGGACTTACTGAATCAGTTTCCTAATTTCAGGCCTGACGGCGCAGTGCATCATATGTATATTTTAATGGTACTCTCACGATCATTACCTAAGAAATGGGAGGACTGTAAGAGAATAAAAAATTGAAAAGGAAATATTAGTCACCTAGGATGCAAGAGAAATTAATGCAAGAATTGCTATCTGTTAAGTACTATAATGGTTTTTAGGATAGGCATAAGAAGTACACTGAATGGCATTTAACAATTTTTAAATATTTAGAAAACTCAATATGAGGATCAGCCCAGTGAAGATATTAGTACGCATATTACCACATCATGCAAGAAAGGAAATTTGATGCAGAGGATGGACAACTGTTAGGTATTTATTAAGCTGCATGGAAGGGTTAAACACAGTAAATAAAGAACGTAATGCAAATGTCTACATAGAGAACCGGTTAATACTAATAATGAAAGTAATTTTTTTCTAACAACTTTGCAAGAAAGGGGGGAACTAAGTTATGCCATGTAGGTAACAATCAAATATCATTCATAGAGCATAGAAGGAATAGTACACAGTCTTAACTATCGGTATTGAACATAGATAACAATGATACTAATAATGAAATACGTATAAATGCATGTAGAACCAGTAATTGAGTAACCTGCTACATGGGGATTGGACTATCAGGATAGCGTAAAGTGTGGAACATCTTGGGACTGGGGCCAAAATCCAGGAGATGACACTACAATCTTAGGTCCATGCATAGAAAAGTTCATAGCCTTTACCCAAATATACCTGCATGAGGGTGGTTGCTGATGAAAATGAGGAGACCGAAGAAAAACTATAAAAACCAATAATAATTTGCAAATTATATGGAAATAACATAGATACACTATGTGATCAAAAGTATCTGGACACCCCTAAAAAGATATACCTTTCATATTGGGTGCATTGTCCTGCCACCTACTGCCAGGTACTCCATCTCGGTGACCTCAGTAGCTATTAGACATCGTGAGAGAGCAGAATGGGGTGATCCGCAGAACTCATGAACTGCAAATGTGGACAGTTGGTTGGGTGTCACTTGTCATACGTCTGTACGGGAGATTTCCACACTCCTAAACATCCCTGTTTTCAATCTGATAGTGAAGTGGAAATGTGAAGGATGCATACAGTACAAAAGTGTACAGGTTGACCCCATCTGTTGACTGACAGAAACTGCCGACATTGAATAGGGTCGTAATGTGTAATAAGCAGACATCTGTCCAGACCATCACACAGCAATTTCAAACTGCATCAGGATCCACTGCAAGTACTATGACAGTTAGGCGGGAGGTGAGAAAACTTGGATTTCATGGTTGGGCGGCTGCTAAATAGCATACATCACGAAAGTAAATGCCAAACGACGCCTCGCTTGGTGTAAGGAGTGGAAACATTGGATGATCGAACAGTGGAAAAATGTTGTGTAGAGTGACTTACCAGGGTACACAATGAGGCGATTCGATTGCAGGGTGCGGGTATGGCGAATGCCCGGTGTACGTCATCTGCCAGCGTGTGTAGTGCCAACAGTAAAATTCAGAAGTGGTGGCGTTATGGTGTGGTCGTGTTTTTGGACGGGGCTTGCACCTCTTGTTGTTTTGCATGGCACTATCACAGCACAGGCTTACATTGATGTTTTAAGCACTTTCTTGCTTCCCACTGTTGAAGAGTGATTCGGGGATGGCAATTGCATCTTTCAACACGATCGAGCACCTGTTCATAATGCACGGCCTGTGGCAGAGTGGTTACATGACAATAACATCCCTGTAATGGACTGGCCTGCACAGAGCCCTTACCGGAATCCTATAGATCACTTTTGGGATGTTTTGGAATGCAAACTTCGTGCTGGGCCTCACTGACTGAAATCAATACCTCTCCCCAGTGCAGCACTGCGTGAAGAATGAACTGCTATTTCCCAAGAAACCTTCCAGCACCTGACTGAATGTATGCCTGCATGAGTGGTAGCTGTCATCAAGGTGAGGGTGGGCCAACACCATATGAAATTCCGGCATTACTGATGGAGGGTGCTACGAATTTGTAAAGTTATTTTCAACCAGGTGTCCGGATACTTCTGATCACATAGTGTATTTATTTAGACTCACGCAGTGAGATTTCACTGATCTCAAGGAATTTTTACAAACAGTGAGTAGTAAATAACTGTGTACTGTATTACCTGTTCCTAGTGTGAATGTCTTACGTATAACTGGCAGTAAAGGTAAGTTGATTACAAGAAATGTGTGCCTATAAGTGTAGTGAAGTTTCTGTTTATGCGAACCTTGTTCATAGTACCAAATGCTAATTTACAAATATTATTTCTTGTTGATTGGTTATCAAAGTTTGAAGTAACTTTAGATTTTGATGGAGAAATAATGGTTTGGAAAACTGACTGTTGTTAAAGAGTAGTACTGTTTAAGATGAATTCAAGGAAGGTAAACAAGACATACTGGCAACCAACAAATGTTGAATTGCAAATATGAAAGTAAATACAGAATGGCATACAATTGATATGCAGAATGATAACAATCAAATCTGTATAAATAATAATAAATTGCCGCATCTATGAAAGGTCATCATCTAAGAACAGCCTGAGTGTTTTATTTCATTTATTTTTTGTTCTATCACAACAAAATTTTTGAAAAATCCTATGGAAAAGACTGAAATTAACACCAATTGTTGCATGTATGATACATCATCAATTAAGAATGGCTCTACAGATTTGGGTGATTTTTGTCTTTTTTGTGTTCAGGACATAGAATGTATAAAAAATTTTTTGGGGAGGAAATGCACCAGTAAATTGTGAAAGAAAAATATACAATGTGAAAGAAAATCACTTGAGAATGGCTTGACTGATTGATATTTCTTTTTTAATGGTAATGGTATTTTTGGTATGAAAAAGGAAAGCGTGCGCGCTCGCGCACACACACATCTCATATTCCTCTATATCCACTTCCCCGTCTATAATACAGTTTCAAGTTCATCTCACTTGTATAGACCCTCCATATACTACTACCAACTTTCAGCCTTCCATCCTTTGCTTAATGCTGATTTTCCATCTAAGCTCTTGATATTCATACAGCTGCTTCTCTTTTTCCCAAAGGCCTCTTTAATTTTTCTGTAGGCATTATGTATCTTTTCCCTAGTGAAAGACGATTCTAAATCCTGACATTTGTCCTCTAGCCATTCCATTTGGTGATTTTGCACTTCCTGTCAATCTCATTTTTTAGGCCTTTGTGTTCCCTTTCACACATTTCATTTGCTGCATTTTTAAATTTCGAATTTTCACCAGTAAATCCAATATGTCGTGTTATCGAAGGATTCCTATTAGGTTTGGTCTTTTTTACCTATTTGATCTTCTGCTGCCTTCTATTTCAACTCTTAAAGCTACCCTCTCATCTTTTACTGACTTCCTTTCCCCTGTTCTAGTCAACCACTGCCTGGTTCACTCTGTGAAGCTCTCAACAACCTCTAGTTCTTTCAACTTATCCATGTCCCATTTCCTTATTTCCCTACCTTTTTCAAATTTCTTCAGTTTTAATCTGCTGTTCATAACCAATAAATTGTGGATCAGAGTCCACATCTGCCCCTGAAATGTCTTGCAATTTAAAATCTCGTTCCTAAGTCTCCATGTAACCATTATATAATCAAATTGAAACCCTCCGTTGTCTCCAGGTTTCTTTCACAATTACAACCTTTTTTTATGATTCTTAAAGCAAGTGTTAGTGATGATAAATTATGCTCTGTGCAAAACTCTACCAGACGGCTTTCTTTTTCATTCCATTCCTCCGGTCCATATTCACATATTATTTTTCCTTTCCTACTTTTCCTGCTACTGAATTCCAGTCCTCCATCACAATTAAATTTTTGTCTTCTTTAAGGGTATACGGAACGCCCTATGCTTACAATGTTAAATTGAGCTAAAAGTTAGGAACATTTTCTCATTTGTTATTTGGACGATACTCTTGATTTTTTCACAGAACGCAGAGATATGTTCTGCTTTTATGCTGAATTATTAATTTTGAAAAAATAATGCATAGTTTTTCAGATATTTTATTTTTTGTAAATGTTAAAAAAGTTATACATTTTAACAAGTATTTTAAAATTTACATCCATTAATACAAAATAATTCCACATATCTTTTAATTCAGATATATTAGAAGGTCTTACGGAACAACTACAGAAAATTTCATCTTTTTAATATAAATAGGCCCTGAGAAAATGTACCTTATACACAAAAAAACTAAAGTTATGGGAATTTAGCTTCAAAGTTTTTACTTCAGTACAAGCCTGCTATATAGCTTGTATCATCAGAATCGTCCAACAGCTTCCTCTTAATGGCTCTGCTATGCTGTCTAGCCATCTTTGAATATACTTTTATGGCATTATCTGAAGACCTGAGCCGTTCCTTGTCCAAACAAAGCATAGCTGTGTCAGTTCGTAGTCCTACACAGAGCCCCAACTTCTGCAGAACTTTGCACTTTGTTATATTGCCCTGATTGAATGAAGAAACAGCATCATAAACGCCAAAGTGAAGTGTGTTTATACCCACAAACACAGTTTTAGGTAGTCTATTCCATATCACATGGTTCACACACTCATTTGGATTTTGAGTCTGGCCATGAAGACATTTCTTTAGTAGACTAATACCTGCGAGGTCTCGGAATATTGGTTTTATTTCATCCATTATGGCAGGTGGCAGGTGATTGTATTGTTTCTTAGTTACCTTGCCTCTGTTATACTTGCACCAACTATCGTCTCCTTTTGGACATAGCCCATGTTGGGGATTCTCATTGTTTGAAGCTGTATGAAAAAACAGATCCCAGACTGCTCTTCTCATTAATTCTGCATCTGCTGTATTCTGTCTTATTGCTAGACCATAGCACTTCTGAATATGATCTATTGTAGCATCTGTCAGTCTATTTTTCCCATCTAAAGTTTTTCCATCGCTCAATTTCTTGCCTTTCATGCTAGCCTTGAGCTGTCGAAGTCTTGATTCCATCCTTTTCTGAACATGGCCAACACACTCCAGTTTGGAAATTTTCACATCGTTACCATAGGGTCTCAGTTCCTCAATTTCTTTGAAAGCCTTTGAGTCACCATCTCCAAGATAATTTATGTATCTAACGTTGTACCATTTTACTGAGCGTTGATAAATACTTCTTACACCAGCAACTTCCATACCACCACTTGACCCATAATAATTTGCCATGCACTCCTCTTCATGTTTATTTTTCATTTTCTCCTTGCATCTGCAAAGCTTGGAAAGTATTGCCACATCAACTACCTTACCAGTGTGCACACTTGTAGCTGTTACTACACCATTCAGAGATCTGTGGCCTTTCTTCTGCCAGCTTCCATCAAAAGCTATGGACAAGTCTCTGCTATTATTATTTTCAACAACTGCTTCCTCAACAGCATCTTTCATGTTTTCCTGTGCCACATCTTCTACAGCAGAGCCTATTGCAATTATGTGTTTGTTAAATTTTGAAGGTGGAGGAGGGAGGTTCATCACACCACACAACATGGCACCTGCAGCCCTGCCCTTTCCTATACATCGTAATCCATAAACCAGTCTAATGTTTATATCATATAGTTTACCTGTGTCTGCAGTAACATGTGAGGAATTGAAGAAAGTAACACTGTGTTTGCAATAACTGCACATCAACTCTAATTCACAAGCAAGTCCTACATGTAAATTTGTTTTCAATGAAACACCACATTTTCCACATTGTTTGCAGCACACATTGTTCTCCAAAACGTCTGATAACAAAGAGACATTAATTACCTCATATTTTGTAGTCCCAGCATTTAGTTTCTTGTATTCTTCTTCAATTCCAGCTAGTTTTCTTCTTGAAGCACTTTCCGGTGTAGTGGCAGCAGCATCACTCAATGTATCACTACCAGTGTTGAGGTTAGTCGCTACTGGGACATCAGATACTGATGAAGATGAAGCAGACGAATTTTTAGTACACTTTACTTTCTTGCACCAATGTACACGCTTTCTAAATACCTTCACACTAGGTCCTGGCATGTTGAAGGAAAGAAAACTCAATGACTTCTCCACATACGACTTTCACAACAATGACATGGATGTTCTCACAAAGGAAACAATACAAATGGAGCAGAATCTATTGTCAACTGTCTAGCAGTGTACCCAACAGAAAAGCTAACACTCTTGTGCTCAATTATATCTCTGGCAAGCCTGTCTATATCAGGTATATTTCGCGTCTCATATACAAGGTGCGGAACATCTTATGTCGAAATTATTTTAAAAAATTCTTTAAAATAGTTCTATTCACGTCATCCAAATATTTTATACATGTTATTAAATGGGAGAGTCTAAATTTTTCGAAAATGCATTTACCCAAAAATCGATTTTTTCATCGAAAAACTCATTCCGTATACCCTTAACTATCTGTTTATATTAGCTTACCCGCATTCCTCTTTTCTTACTCATTATTAAACCCAATCCTGCAGTACCCCTCTTTGACTTTGTATTTATAGTCCTGTGTTCACCTTATCAGAAGTCCTGTTCCTCCTGCCACTAAAATTCACTAATTCCCACTACATCTAAGTTCAACCTATCCATTTGTCTTTTTAAACTTTCTAACCTACTGGCCCAATTAAGGGATCTAACATTCCATGCTCACATCTGTAGAATGCTAGTTTTGCTTCTCCTGATGATATCCTGAGTAGTCCCCCCACAGAGACCTGAATGGGGGGACTATTTTATCTCTGGAATATTTTACCCAAGAGGACACCATCATCATATAACCATGCGGTAGAGCTGCATGTCCTCAGGAAAAATTAAAGTTGTAGTTTTCCCCTTGCATTCAGCCATTCTCAGTACCACCACAGCAAGGCCGTTTTGATTGGTGTTCCAAGGCCAAGTGTTTCGGTCCAGGTCCAGTGGGTTTGGCAACTGGATGCTGACAAGCAAATTTACACTTTAAACTCAAAATGTTATACATGTTCTTGTTTGATGGAAAGTAATATCAGTTCAGAACATTATATTTTTGCCTGAATGTTTCAGTTTCAGTGTTTATTGGGTGCTTTAGAAGCAGCTTTGGGGAAAGTTTTTATCTGTGTGAAAGATATCTTTGTATGTAATATGTGGGAAGAGCATTGTGCCTTATAAAGAAAAAGTTTTATGAAAAAGGTATTACCATTAAATTATTATCAAAATCTTGCTTTGGCAGGAAGTAACCAAAATTCTTGGGACATTTGTTTGGGGTGCATAACATTAAAATGGGAGCATAAAGGATTGTCCAGAACATAAAAGAATGACATTCATTCCTCAAATTAGCCGGAATTTATCGTTCATATGTGCAGTTTCAGGTAATGAACGATCCTCAATTGTTATCATTTTTAAAACAAAGAGCTAAATGGAAATGGGCTAAAGGGGCAACAGAAGCATTTAAGAATGTTAAAGAAACACTTGCGAAAGCACATATGCTATCATCCAATGAAGATGTAGAAGCTGGATAAGTTAGCCACAGATGTGTCAGAATACAGTATCACATGCAAATTATTTCAAGGAGAGTGAAATTTTGAAACTGGAGATCATAAGACTATTGCTTTTTCAAGCCTCGACAAACATGAATTAAGTTATGCAGCTACAGCAGAGGAGTTATTGGTATTGTTTGGAATACAAAATTTCAGATGTTAATTTGGAGGATCAAAAATAGTTATATACACTGACCGTCAAGCATTGGCATTTTTCATGGTAAGTAGACCATCACATAACCGTCTAATGTCAAATCTCAGACACGCGAAATTGAGTAAATGTTTTAGAAGATACTAGAGAACTGATTAATGTAATTAGTGACCCAAACGTTTTGACTGGTTTTGGAGAAACAACTACAGGAACTAGTTGATACAAAAGCACAAGAGAATGTTGAGTTTATTGGCACAAGCACCAATTCTTTGGACGATATAGTACACCAGAAGGAATTAATCTGCTAAGTTCAAACCAGATACTCCTCTGCGCCCACTGACCTCTTTGAAGTAATTTGGGGAGTGTTACCCAAAGATCGGGCACATATGACTAAAATTAATTTTATTCTGAAATATTTAAAACAGAAAAGAGTTCCAAATAACATTATAAGTTTATAACTCTGTGTCGATTTGAAATGCCATTTAAATGAGAATATTTTTGTCCTAGGAAACTTACTAAAGTCTGTGTTGATAGGATAACTATTTTTGAAACAATATTCAAGATGCAAAAAATACAGTGATGGCAAATTGAGCTTTGAAAGTAGCATATCTGGAGGCAGTGTAAGTACTTGCTGTTAACACTAATGCGTGTTTAAGACTAATGCGTGATTTTACTTTAAGCCTTGTGACCATAATTATGTGTACTTTATGGATTATGTGAGGGAATCTTCATGTTATAATTATGTGGAATTTAAACTGTCACATCATTTATTATTAATTGAATGAGAAAACTTAATTAGTAGCGAATTCTGCTGTATCAGGCATCCTATGTTGCACAGATGCGCTCTATTACTAAAAAGAAGTGTACTAATTAACATAGAAGTAAGTGGGAAAGATGTATAATGCATTTGCTCTCCTGGCACAGGAGAAGGGTATCGTATATTGTATTGATGGCATCTAAAGATCATTACTCATGTTTGTCTCATGTTACCAGTCACAGAGCTTGGATAGAGACATTTATTTATTTAAAAGTTTTTTTATAAGAATTTCAGGCAACTGTTAACAGGATATACTTGGCATTGCTAGACATTAAACCTAGCGTTCACTTCATTAGGACTGAACATTGAAGTGTATTATAAGTGTTGATACAAATATGTTCCATTGTATTTGTTATTAATTTGAATACATTGCTGACTACTGATTGCTTTTACAGCCATATTACCTTTTATTTAATGCTTGGTTAAAGCTATGTTACACACAGAGTGAACAACGCATTCAACTGTTGCAGATCAGCTGAAATAAGCTAGTAAAATATTATATTGTTAATTTTCTGTAATGATATTAGACATGTCATGTTTACAGGTTTATAGAAATAGAACAGATTTCTTAGAAATATGTCACTGATAAATACAAACAATTTTTTGTAATAATGTTTTATAGATAATTAGTATTAATACACAATGATGAAATGTATTAATAGCGTACATTAATTTAGGTAACAGTATTGCATACATTAGGAAAGTCTACAGAGCTAAGCAATTTTGACATATTACTGAAAATACGAAAACACTTGTACCTTTATGCAAAATGAAAACTAATTTTTTAGATCACATATGTTGACCGTACTGCAGAAAATATTTAGACATACAAACATAGTGAAAACTCGTTTAAATCGTATTTGTACCAATACAATTAGATCACTTCTGAATTTTCAGTACATTTGTTTCCACATGAGGAAGAAAGTGTTTTATTCCCTTTGCAACTTTATATTAGTTCTATGGATTTGCCTGCAAGTACTTCTTCGCTTTATACCAACGTCCAGAGATGAGATTTTCCTTCGGTCTTTTTGGAGGTGCTCACTTTGTGCTAAGTGACAGTCTGTTATAAAATAAGCTTGCTGGATTTTTTCAATCTTTTGTTGCTGTAGATATGGTGGTTATTGCTAGTTCTTATGTTGTGGTCATATAAATCTCTGTTTAGAGATGCTGTGCAATTTACCACTAAAAGAAGTATTGTCTCATATATGTACAAACATGGCACAGACAATATTTTAAATTCTTTGAATTTGTTTTTGCTGCATTCCTGCGGTGTTACTTTAGTTATCTTCTGATGGCTTTCTTTTGAAGTTTTAAGTGCTTTGAATGTGTATGTCTCCTTATCCTCCCCATAATGATATACAGTACACTATGTGTGGAAAGATAAGTCTTCAGTATGTTTTTAGCAAGGTTTCTGTGTCCACCATATAGCACATCCTTTTCATTAGGAATCTCCAAATTTTCACTGGCTCTCTTTTCCAAATCCTCCACTGAGTCAGTACAGAAAGTTGTGTCATCAACATATATAATAACTTCTTCATTTGCTATAGTTGGCATATCATTTATACACAAGATAAAGAGCAAATGTCCATCTGTCTGTACTACTGAATTTATGTTTTGTTTTGACACACTGTTATCTGTTTTCAACAAAGGTTTTTATAATGCCTGCAGCTTTACCTCTTAAGCCATAGCAGTCCAGATTTTCAATCAGAATTTTAAGATAGGACACAATCAGAAACTTTTGAAAGATCTAAATATTCACAAGATACTTGACTTTCATGATCTGTGGCCTCAGTTATGTGTGTTACGAAGTTTGCCACTGCAGTCTTTGTGGATCTTCCCTTTCCAAATCCATATTGTACTTCGTTTAAGATGTTTCGTTCATGCACATAGATCATAATTCTGCTTTTACTAGTTTAGATAGAACAGTTGTGATCATTAAAGATCTTTAGTTACCTGTATCTCCCGTCTCCACTTCTTTAAGGATACAGGGTACTTTTCTGGCTCAATATTATGTAAAACCCTCCCATGAACCATGGACCTTGTCGTTGGTGGGGAGGCTTGCGTGCCTCAGCGGTACAGATGGCCGTACTGTTGGTGCAACCACAACGGCGGGGTATCTGTTGAGAGGCCAGACAAACGTGTGGTTCCTGAAGAGGGACAGCAGCCTTTTCAGTAGTTGCAGAGGCAACAGTCTGGATGATTGACTGATCTGGCCTTGTAACAGTAACCAAAACGGCCTTGCTGTGCTGGTACTGTGAATGGCTGAAAGCAAGAGGAAACTACAGCCGTGATTTTTCCCGAGGGCATGCAGCTTTACTGTATGGTTAAGTGATGGTGGCGTCCTCTTGGGTAAAATATTCCGGAGGTAAAATAGTTCCCTCTTCAGATCTCCGGGCGGGGACTACTCAGGAGGACGTCGTTATCAGGAGAAAGAAAACTGGCGTTCTACGGATCGGAGCGTGGAATGTCGGATCCCTTAATTGGACAGGTAGGTTAGAAAATTTAAAAAGGGAAATGGATAGGTTAAAGTTAGATATAGTGGGAATTAGTGAAGTTTGGTGGCAGGATGAACGAGACTTTTGGTCAGGTGAATACAGGGTTATAAATACAAAATCAAATGGGTGTAATGCAGGAGTAGGTTTAATAATGAATAAAAGAAATAGGAGTGCGAGTAAGCTACTACAAACAGCATAGTGAATGCATTATTGTGGCCAAGATAGATACGAAGCCCACGCCTACCACAGTGGTACAAGTTTATATGCCAAGTAGCTCTGCAGATGACGAAGAAATTTATGAAATGTATGATGAGATAAAAGAAATTATTCAGCTAATGAAGGGAGACTAAAGTTTAATAGACATGGGTGACTGGAACTCGAGAGTAGGAAAAGGGAGAGAAGGAAACATAGTAGGTGAATATGGATTGGGGGTAAGAAATGAAAGAGGAAGCTGCCTGGTAGAATTTTGCACAGAGCATAACTTAATCATAGCTAACACTTGGTTCAAGAATCGTAAAAGAAGTTTGTATACATGGAAGAATCCTGGAGATACTAGAAGGTATCAGATAGATTATATAATGGTAAGACAGAGATTTAGGAACCAGGTTTTAAATTGTAAGACATTTCCAGGGGCAGATGTGGACTCTGACCACAATCTATTGGTTATGAACTGTAGATTAAAACTGAAGAAACTGCAAAAAGGTGAGAATTTAAGGAGATGGACCTGGATAAACTGGCAGAACTAGAGGTTGTACAGTGTTTCAGGGAGAGCATAAGGGAACACTTGACAGGAATGGGGGAAAGAAATACAGTAGAAGAAGAATGGGTAGCTTTGAGGGATGAAATAGTGAAGGCAGCAGAGGATCAAATAGGTAAAAAGATGAGGGCTAGTAGAAACCCTTGGGTAACAGAAGAAATATTGAATTTAATTGATGAAAGAAGAAAAAATAAAAATGCAGTAAATGAAGCTCGCAAAAAGGAATACAAACGTCTCAAAAAGGAGATCGACAGGAAGTGCAAAATGGCTAAGCAGAGATGACTAGAGGACAAATGTAAGGATGTAGAGGCTTATCTCACTAGGGGTAAGATAGTACTGCCTACAGCAAAATTAAAGAGACCTTTGGAGAAAGGAGAACCACTTGTATGAATGTCAAGTGCTTTGATGGAAACCCAGTTGTAAGCAAAGAAGGGAAAGCAGAAAGGTGGAAGGAGTATATAGAGGGTCTATACAAGGGCGATGTTCTTGAGGACAATATTATGGGAAATGGGAGAGGATGTAGATGAAGATGAAATGGGAGATATGATACTGCGTGAAGAGTTTGACAGAGCACTGAAAGACCTAAGTCGAAACAAGGCCCCGGGAGTAGACAATATTCCATTGGAACTACTGACGGCCTTGGGAGAGCCAGTCCTGACAAAACTCTACCATCTGGTGAGCAAGATGTATGAGACAGACAAAATTCCCTCAGACTTCAAGAAGAGTATAATAATTCCAATCCCAAAGAAAGCAGGTGTTGACAGATGTGAAAATTATCGAACTATCAGTTTAATAAGTCACAGCTGCAAAATACTAACCCGAATTCTTTACAGACGAATGGAAAAACTGGTAGAAGACAATCTCCTGGAAAATCAGTTTGGATTCCGTAGGAATGTCGGAATACGTGAGACAATACCGTCCTTACGACTTATCTTGGAAGAAAGGTTAAGGAAAGGCAAACCTACGTTTCTAGCATTAGAGAAAGCTTTTGGGATTTGTACAGATACCAGATGGCAGTTATAAGAGTCGAGGGACATGAAAGGGAAGCAGCGTTCGGGAAGGGAGTGAGACAGGGTTGTAGCCTCTCCCTGATGTTATTCAATCTGTATATTGAGCAAGCAGTAAAGGAAACAAAAGAAAAATTCAGAGTAGGTATTAAAATCCATGGAGAAGAAATAAAAACTTTGAGGTTCCCTTATGACATTGTAATTCTGTGAGAGACAGTAATGGACTTGGAAGAGCAGTTGAATGGAATGGACAGTGTCTTGAAAGGAGGATAATGGAATGTAGTTGAATTAAGTCGGGCGATGCTAAGGGAATTAGATTAGGAAACGAGACACTTAAAGTAGTAAAGGAGTTATGCTATTTGGGGAGCAAAATAACTGATGATGGTCGAAGTAGAGAGGATATAAAATGTAAACTGGCAATGGCAAGGAAAACATTTCTGAAGAAGAAAAATTTGTTAACATCGAGTATAGATTTAAATGTCAGGAAGTCGTTTCTGAAAGTATTTGTATGGAGTGTAGCCATGTATGGAAGTGAAACATGGACGACAAATAGCTTGGACAGGAAGAGAATAGAAGCTTTCGAAATGTGGTGCTACAGAAGAATGCTGTAGATTAGATGGGTAGATCACATAACTAATGAGGAGGTATTGAACAGAATTGGGGAGAAGAGGAGTTTGTGGCACAACTTGACAAGAAGAAGGGACCGGTTGGTAGGACATGTTCTGAGCCATCAAGGGATCACAAATTTAGTATTGGAGGGCAGTGTGGAGGGTAAAAATTGTAGAGGGAGACCAAGAGATGAATATACTAAGCAGTTTCAGAAGGACGTAGGTTTGCAGCAAGTACTGGGAGATGAAGAAGCTTGCACAGGATAGAGTAGCATGGAGAGCTGCATCAAACCAGTCTCTGGACTGAAGACCACAACAACATTATGTAAAAATCAACACTTATTTCTTTCAGGCACTGTTTATAATGTATATGTTTTACAAATTTTTTGTTGATATCAGGTAATGCAGCACACTTTCTAAACAAATTCCAAGTATTTTGAATATTTTTGAACCTGCTTAGGGTTATTAAAAAAATTACAAAGTAACTGATGCAATTTTTTCCAAAATGCTTCCTCAAATTGAGGTACCATTTAATCCAGTGTTATAGATTTGGAGGAGACCTGTTTAATTCCACCCATTATGTATATCACAAGGATAAAAAATATCACATCATACATTTTAATTTTTATAATTTTATTCCTACTAAAAATGTTATTTTTTCTATAATTTAGTTGATTGTGCAATAAAGCTTAGACCTAATACATAAGTATGGACTATTGCAAGTTACAGAAAAAAATTAGAGCAGTGCTTTATAAACCTTGGGAAATATTTGTACCGTAATTCTGAACAAAACAACTTGCGGGAAATTGCGAATGAAGATATGAGTCCAATTAAACTGTGCCTCAGAACATTCCTGAAGCATAGTCTTCATCCTGCAGCATGTCATCATCTTCAAGCTCCCTCTTGGCATTCCTTTTAGCACTTCTTGCTTCTTTGGTAACTTGAAGAGCGAATCTTTCAGCTTCATGAACCCATTGTCTGTCACAAGCAAGCAATTAATCTTCCATATTAGTGCCACATTTTATGCCTAAATTTCTCAGGGCTTCCAACTTTCCTATCACTCCATCACTGAAACATATCACTGCATCTAGTACACCAACTTTTAATGTATTTAGCCCTACAAAAACATTCTTGGGTAATCTTTTCCATGTGAAATGGTTGAAACTTTCAATTGTATTCTGAGTGCCTCCATGAAGACATTTACTAAGCAAAACAGGGTCACTCAAGTATTGGTTTTATTTCATTCATAACAGGCTCAGGAAGAGAATGCTTATGATGGTGTATTTGACCACTTTCTTTTGCTATTTGGTAACCAGACAAAGAATCTGCTCCTTTAGGGCAAAGTCTATAAACAGGGTGGTCATCTGTGGAGAACTTACGAAAATGGGTGGCCCATACACCTTTTCTCATTGCTGTAACGTCATCCAGAGATGCAGTTCGTCTAATGGCCAGTCCATAATAACTCTGAAGGTGGTCTATTTTAGTTTGTGTCAATCTCCCCTGGCCAGACAGAGATTTTTCATCAGAGATTTTCATCAGATAACAACTTTCCTTTCATTTCTCTTTATAGCTTCCTCAATCTAGCATCCATCCTTTTTTGCACATGTCCACAACACTCCAGTTTTGTTACCAAGGTATCACCATAAACATTGAACTCATTAATTTTATTGAAAGCTTTAGAGTCCCCATTGCCTAGGTACTTCGTATGTCTAACTTTATAAATGGGCACCGACCTCTGAAATATTTTTAGAGCTCCATCACACTCCATGCCTCCATTGTAACCATCATACTTCTTAGAACAATGATGTTCAATATGTCCTTCAGTGTTACCATGGCAGGTGTGGCAGTACTTAGATAAGCACTCAACATCAACAAATTTTCCATCCTCCAGAGAAGTAGCACTTACAACACCATTCAAGGAACGATGTCCATGATGTTGCCATGTTCCATCAACTGCAGCAGCAACGTCCCTGGTTACATAAATATTTACAGTTTCTTGTAATGCACATTTCTTGTAGGCACAACCATCAAAGCACCTAAAAGTATTTTTATGTACTTGCTGAACCTACTGGGAGGAGTAGGAAGGTCCATCAACCACAAAACGTTTGAGCAGCCTTTTTTTTCCTTTTCCTATTGCATACACAAACTTCAGATTCACATTGTATGAATTATGCAAATGTTTGAAGTCATTTTCGAGGTACATTTATTGCCAGATCTATGCAGAACAACTAATTTTGACACTAAACCCTTCCTGCTTCTCTGTTGTTCAGTTATTTCCAGACAGCCTACACAACCGCATTGTTTACATTTCGCCACTTCCTTTATCAAAGAAGGTAAGATGCCCACAACGACAACAACAACAACAAATGTACTACAAAAAGGGTCATTGTTAACACAAAAATCTGAATCACCAGGAGGTGTGCCATGTGTGAGTATCTTCCTTGAAGAACTGGTACATAGGTTACTTTCAACAGTGTGGCTTGCTTTGTTCGTGAACTGGTTACCATGGAATTTCCTTTTATTGAATTTCTTGATGCGTGGCATGGTTTGTATTTATTGCGCACTAAAGGATATGTACTTCCACAAATATATGTAGCACTTGGGCAAGAAACATTCAGTAACACATGAACAAACTGCTTCAGTGAAACAAAAGTAAATACTACCAAAGATAATCATTTACAGACACTAGAAACCTGTATGTACAAACATATACAATGTATACCTAAAAACAAAGATGATGTGACTTACCAAACGAAAGCGCTGGCACGTTGATAGACACACAAAAACAAACATACACACAAAATTCAAGCTTTCGCAACAAACTGTTGCCTCATCAGGAAAGAGGGAAGGAGAGGGAAAGACGAAAGGATGTGGGTTTTAAGGGAGAGAGTAAGGAGTCATTCCAATCCTGGGAGCGGAAAGACTTACCTTAGGGGGAAAAAAGGACAGGTATACACTCGCACACACACTCGTATCCATCCGCACATACACAGACACAAGCAGACAAATGTCTGTGTGTGTGCGAATGTATACCTGTCCTTTTTTCCACCTAAGGTAAGTCTTTCCGCTCCCGGGATTGGAATGACTCCTTTCCCTCTCCCTTAAAACCCACATCCTTTCGTCTTTCCCTCTCCTTCCCTCTTTCCTGACGAGGCAACAGTTTGTTGCGAAAGCTTGAATTTTGTGTGTATGTTTGTGTTTGTGTGTCTATCGACGTGCCAGCGCTTTCGTTTGGTAAGTCACATCATCTTTGTTTTTAGGTATATTTTTCCCATGTGGAATGTTTCCCTCTATTAATTCATATACAATGTATCATACGTATAATTGCTGGAAACAAAGTTCACAGTTCTTTTCGAAGTAATACTGGTTTCTGTAATAGAAATAAAGGGGGCATGGCAGCATACATGACTGTAAATTTAATATTTGGTATATATAGGTCATTTTTCATTTGAAATCCTATAATGTATTATATCAATATCAGGAAAGACTATAGAATTTAATAAAGTCATAAAAAAAAATTTCCACCATTTATAAAATACCCTGTATCCTTAAATAGTATTTATTTATTGGTCCTGTAAATCTAGGACTGTACAATGTACAAAAGTTATTGGACCATTCATTAATTATAACACATATTCCTTGATTTTTTTTCCAGACATAATTTTAACAAAAGATAAAATATGACTAACTTGCTCCTTATCCCCACTCAATCGCCACTGCTATCATGCACTGGTGCTGGTGCTTGCAGTGTGGTTTCAGGTGCCTGAGACTGCAGTCACACACACACACACACACACACGTGTGTGTGCGTGTGTGTGCGTGTGTGTGCGTGTGTGTGCGTGTGTGTGTGTGTGTGCGTGTGTGTGTGTGCGCGCGCGCGCACTGGCTAAATATCTGGCATTGCCCTGGTATGTATTTATTTCAATTCTAGTAGTCAATCTCCTCCATGCCCCTCTCCCTGTCAATCTCCTCTGCTCCCTTCTCTGTCCACATCCTCCTCTCCTATATCTTTACCCACCACATCCAACCCTCACTCTCTGTCCATCTCCCACTTTCCTCCTCTCTGTCCATATGCTGCCCCCCCCCCCCCCCCCCAACCTCTCTTTCTGCCCATCTTGTCCTCACCATCTTTCCGTCCATCTCCTCCAACAGGAATTGCTGAAATTGAACAAAGCTCCTGTGCACGATGGGATCCCTGTCGGCTACTATCTACTATACTGCATTTGTGGCTGATTTAGATCCACGTCTAACTTAAATCCATCATAAATTTCTTAAACACAAATCTGTGCTCAGTAGTTGGAAGAAAGTACGGGTCCCATCCGTTCTCAAGTAGGGTGGTAGACGTGATCCACTAAACTACTACCCAATATCCTTGACCTCAATTTGATGTAGAATCTTAGAACATATTCTGAGCTCAAACGTAATGTGATATCTCAAAACACAATGACCTCCTCTGTGCCTCCCAGCATGGATTCTGAAGACATCAATCATGTGAAACTCAATTCGCACTTTTCTCACATGACATACTGAAAGGTAATAATGGCAGTCAGGCGGATGCAGTGATTCTTGAGTTCCGAAAAAAATTGGACTCGGTACCATTTCTACACTTATTGTCAAAAGTATGATTGTATGGTGTATCAAGTTAATATTTGTGATTAGTAGAGGATTTTTTTGTAGGGAGCACACAGCAATTATCTTGAATGGAGTACCAACAACAGATATAGAAGTAACTTACGATGTGCGCCAGGGAAGTGTACTGGCAACCTTGCTGTTTGTGTTGTATATTAATGACCTTGCAGACACTAATTAATAGTAAAATCAGGCTTTTTGCGGATGATGCAGTTATCAATAATGAAGTACTATCTGAAATAAGCTGCATAAATATTCAGTCAGATTTTGATAAGATCAAAGTGGTGCAAATATTGGCAACCTGCTTTAAATGCTCAGAGAAGCAGAATTGTGCAATTCACAGAACTGAAAAATCTAATATCCTATAACTAATATTGATGAGTCACAGCTGGAATTGTTAACTCATACAAACAGCTGGGCATAACACTTCATAGGAATATAAACTGGAGTGATCACATAGGCTCAATCGTGGATAAAGCAGGTGGTAGAATTTCTTTATTTTTGTAGAATATTGTGGAAATATAAGCCGTCTACAAAGGAGATTGCTTACAGATTGTTTGTGCGGCCCATTCTAGAAAATTGCTCAATTTTGTGTGAACCATACTAAATAAGTAGGATAGTGAATACAGAGAAGAGCAGTGTGAATGGCCACAGGTTTGTGTGACCCATGGGAGAGTGTCATAGCGATGCTGAAGAAACTGAATTGGCAGACTCTTGAAGATAGATTGCAAGAAAGCCACTTTCAAAGTTTCAAGAACTAGCTTCAAATGATGACTTTAGGGATACATTACAACCCAATATGTATCGATCTCATAGGGATCATGAGAACCAGATTAGATTACTTGCAGCACTCCCAGAGGCATTTAAACAGTCATTCTTCCCATACACGAATGGAATGGAAAAATACCCTAATAACACTTCACAGTGGTTTGCAGAGTAGAGATATACTTGGGCAAAGGTACATATTTGCATCATTCACAGAAGGAAGCTCATGATCATAAGCACTCCATTTTCTGTCAAGAAGTGGAGAGCTTACACGAGAAGAAGCAAGTGGTGAGTTGCTGCTGCAACACTGCACCAGTAGTTGTCTGACTGCCATTGACTACTAACATGAGTGGTGCATCCAATATAGGATTTGCCAGGAGTGCAGCTTTTGCTAGGGTTTGCTTCAACACATTAAAAATGGAACTCACCCTGTGCCCAGTGCATAGGTGAACTCCCTTAATCTTGAGTACAGTAAAAGCTGCTGTTAGAGGTTCTTGCAGCTAGGCTGAGTGGAGCAGATATCACTGGTGAAAATTCAGAGTCCACAAGAAATGGCACAGCTCCTTGGTTGTTTCTGGCTGTGGGAAATTTGACGTGGCTTCAACTTATTCTGGTAGCAAGCAGTGGCCCACAGGCAAAGTCAGATTGCCCAAAAAGGTGATCTGAGGTTTGCTGAAAACACACTTAACAGGGTTTAACACCATACTGTGTTGTTCAAGGCATTTGGAAATCTCCACCAAGTGTTGCTGGTGCTGTTCTGTTTGTCTGGAAACTCGAGGTTATGATCCAAGTATGTGAAGCACATTGTCAATCTCTGCAGCATAGTCAGTGAACCTGTGCCACCGTTCTGCAAACCAAATGTCATGTTACGAATTTTGAATAAGATGAAAGGAGTGATTATAGCAGTCTTTGGAATGTCTTCATTTGCCTCAGGAATTTGCGTGAAAGCCCTGCACAATCCAGAATATAGTAACATCATTGCAAATAGTTGTAGTCCCATAACAGAGGCAGTGGATATCTGACCGGAATTGTTCTTGGATGCAGTGCATGATAATCACCACATGGATACCATGTGTCACCCTTTCTGCATGTATATGGAGGACTGAAGACTGAGGGCTACAAGAAGGATGAATAACACCTTCCCTGAGCACCGAGTTAAACTCTGCCTTAGTTATTATTAGATGATAGGAAACTAAATGCCTAGGATGGCATGAAACTGGCAGGCAATTAGTTGCTTTGAAAAGATGTACAGTGTTGCAGTGTATCTCTCTTGGCACATCAGGTGGCCAGATTGTGGCTAGAAACTGATCAAGCAATTCGGAGAATCACCACTGCGTTGGAATCCAACAGGAGGGAGTCCAGTGATGCTGTCAATGAGTCTTGCATTTGCTGTATTAGGTAACAGAAGATAATATGCCAGGACTTTGGCTCCAATTATAGGCTGTTTGACGTTGGATGACCCAGCCCCAAGTCCAGTTCAATAAGTTCCATACCATTAAGTGCTTATTGATGAGTTGTAGTGGCAGAAATGCATTCAAAACGAAGTTGGTGACTGGCAATTATACAGGAAAGACCACTTCTAGATTTATCTAAAAGAAATTTCTGTCCTGTCTTCCAGTCACTTAGATTAGATTAATACTAGTTCCATGGATCATGAATACGATATTTCGTAATGATGTGGAACGAGTCAAATTTTCCAATACATGACATAATTAATTTAATTTAACAACATAATTAAGATAATATAACAACTTTTTTTAATATTTTTTTTTCCTTCTTTTTCTTAATTTATATCCAAAAATTCCTCTATAGAGTAGAAGGGGTTGTCATTCAGAAATTCTTTTAATTTCTTCTTAAATACTCGTTGGTTATCTGTCAGACTTTTGATACTATTTGGTAAGTGGCCAAAGACTTTAGTGGCAGTATAATTCACCCCTTTTTGTGCCAAAGTTAGATTTAATCTTGGATAGTGAAGATCATCCTTTCTCCTAGTATTTTAGTTATGCACACTGCTATTACTTTTGAATTGGGTTTGGTTGTTAATAACAAATTTCATAAGAGTGTATATATACTGAGAAGCTACTGTGAATATCCCTAGATCCTTAAATAAATATCTGCAGGATGATCTTGGGTGGACTCCAGCTATTATTCTGATTACACGCTTTTGTGCAATAAATACTTCATTCTTCAGTGATGAATTACCCCAAAATATGATGCCATATGCAAGCAATGAGTGAAAATAGACGTAGTAAGCTAATTTACTAAGATATTTATCACCAAAATTTGCAATGACCCTTATTGCATAAGTAGCTGAACTCAAACGTTTCAGCAGATCATCAATGTGTTTCTTCCAATTTAATCTCTCATCAATGGACACACCTAAAAATTTTGAATATTCTACCTTAGCTATATGGCTCTGATTAAGGTCTATATTTATTAATGGTGTTATACCATTTACTGTACGGAACTGTATGTACTGTGTCTTATCAAAATTCAGTGAGAGTCTGTTTACAAGGTACCACTTAGTAATTTTCTGAAAGACATTATTGACAATTTCATCAGTTAATTCTTGTTTGTCAGGTGTGATTACTATACTTGTATCATCAGCAAAGAGAACTATCATCAGCAAAGAGAACTAACTTTGCCTCTTCATGAATATAGAATGGCAAGTCATTAATATATATTAAGAACAACAAAGGACCCAAGACCGACCGTTGAACCTCATTCTTGATAGTTCCCCAGTTTGAGGAATGTGCTGATCTTTGCATATTATGAGAACTGCTAATACAGGGTGAGTCAAAAAGGACTTTGGCATGACATAAAAATTTGTTGAGATAACTTACAGAATCATTATGTGTCATTTTGTAGCAAACAGCCTCAAGTTTCACATAAAAGTGTCAAGTGTAATTTTGGTTTGATGCAACTACAATTTGTGATGCGGTAAACATCCCACCAGTAATCAATTTCTTCCCACACTTGTTGCAGAAAATCGGGTGTAACTTGTGCAACAGCAGCATCAATTTGATTTTTCAAGTCAGCTAAGTTTTTGGTAGGGGAGAAACATGCATGTGTTTCTTAAAGAATTCCATGAAACAAAAACACATAAGGAGCATGCTCTGCACCAATTAAAGTAGCCATTTTAACGATGCACTCTGCTGGTGCTCATGGTGGCAGAATGAAATAGTGATGCACAAAGTGAATCAAACTTGAAGTTGTTTGGTACAAAAAGGCACCTCTACCAATTCTTCAAGTTATCTCAGTAAATTTCTATATCATTCCAAAGTGTTAAGTCCTTTTTGACTCTCACTGGATGGAGTAAGGCCCATTAAAAAGAAAAACAGGCTGCAACACATACATCATGATGGTATGCCTGAGCTTGCTCAGCTCAGCTAATGATTGTGTTTGTAACTTGGTTTGCTCACAAACGAAAATTGCATCTTCTACTGGAATCTGCCATTATGGAAAATTACCGATTTCTAGTACCATTACAACGATTGTAAGTACATAAGTGTACTAATAATTTGTTGCAGTTTTACTGGGTACAATAAACTTGATTATTGTTTGCATGGGGCACTAAATCTTGCATCATATGAGGATTGTTATGGAGAAGAGGCTGAATGCTATAAATTAGGCATTATGTCATTTATGTTGACCATATATTTTAATTTACAGCATACTACAAAGTTTTGAGCTTCATTGTAATACTAGTAATCAGACTCAACAACAGTGGATTCGAGTAGAAGATTCAAGTCTCATTAGTGTGTAAATATTCAATTACTAGTTAACAACACAGTTCGTCTGATGAGCTGAGAGGGCAAGCGAGCTGAGGCCTACCCCTGTGAAATGAGAATATTCTGAAATGACTGTGGGATTTGGAAAGCTCTGCAGTTAATTTTTGTGTGTTGGATAAATTTACTTTGTGAGAAGGTTTCTATTTTCTTGGGATTCAAATAGAATGGAAATTTCATCACTGGTTAATATTGTGATACCCGTTCCAATTGCTCCATGGAACCTGCGAGTAGAGACTCACATTGGTTACTATAATAACATGCAGGCAGTAATGTTCGCTCACTGCAGTCAGAGCCAAGGTGATTTCTTCCTGTTTATGGCAAAGCGTCTGCTGCAGTGTCCACGCTCAGCCAACATAACAAACCGCGAAGGCATTGGTTACCGCTAATCGCTGCACTTGTCGCGAGCCGAGACAACAAGAGCACACTGTCTCTGCTAACGATATTATGGAGTTTATACATTTTACTTACTTAACGAAATCTGCAGGACATGGGTTGAGAATATATTCAGTTTGTAGTAACTAGCCATTGCGTTAAAATACTGTACAGTATATTTTATGCAGTATTTACTGTTTCTTGTGTCTCTAATGTTAATAGGTCGTCAGGAGAAGGACGAAAACGTCAAATTAATGTCGCTTTCCGAGACATATTCAATCCAAAATGAGGTGTTTTAAGGTAGCTCTAATGTTAATAGTATTGATTCAGATTGTGCGTGAACACACACACACACACACACACACACACACACACACACACACACACACACACATCTTCACTGCTCTAGGGAAACTCATCTTTGTTCCATTTTTTCCATACCGTATTTAGCACAATAACATAAGGCTCATTCTGCTGTAGAACTTGATGCCCGCAAGTCCTTAAATAAGAACCTGCGAGCGGTAATAATGCATGAAAGTAAACAGGCTATTGGACAAAAGTATGGAGAGCTCCCCACTTTTTGCGTTTCCGATAGATTCTATTTTAAGAATTTGTTGTCATATTATACTTCATAACCCTAAACTCTTAATTTTTTCACTTCATACTAAAACAAAAGCTATGATATGAGAAGAGGAAATGACTTATATGCTTCTCAGAAACTTAAGGTTTTTGTGCTTATTTCCTCACTTCATACTAAAACAAGGGCGTTGATGTGAGAGGAGGAAATGAAGTACACACTTTCAAGATTTTCTGCATTAATGACCTGTAACCTGCTGTAACTGTTTCGAGCCAGCAGTTCACCCATTTAGCTAGCCAGATCTCCACTTTGGCAGGGGACTGTAATCAATCCATGTCACTGCTGATGACGAGGCACTGTTGCTCGGTGCTGCCACAGTACTGATTGATGGCGGCATTACTGCATCCTATCAGTCAGATATGTGATGGCATCTATGGGCGCCCACATGTTGTCAACATTGTTTCGATTACTCTGCATAAGTTTCGCTGGGCTAGCGCTTACGTATCTCTCCCTGTACAATTTCCATATTTTTGGAGACCTGAAGAAAGACATTCATAGCTGTCGATTTGCTTCGGTCGAAGATGTGCTTCTGGGTACGATCATGGTTCTGTAGGCAACGCAAACATTTTTCCACAGAGGCATTGGCCAACTTGTCTCATAGTGGAACAGTGCTAACGATATTATGGAGTTAATACATCTTAATTACTTAACGTAATATGCAGGACATGGGTTGGGTAAATATTCAGTTTGTAGTAACTAGCCCTTGCATTAAAATACTGTACAGTATATTTTATGCAATATTTATTGTTTCTTGTGTCTCTAATGTTAATAGTATTGATTCAGATTGTGCGTGACACACACACACACACACACACACACACACACACACACACACACACACACACACACACAGTCATTGATTCCAGTGAGAGTGACGGCTGCTGTCTGTTGAACGACACAAGCGCCAATCAGTTCCTCAGTTGGCGTCGAGTGGTAGAGATTTTTGTTACCTTACATTGCAAGAATTGTAAGGAGGAGACTGAAAGTAAACGGACTTGTAAGCTAAAGAGCTGCGACAAATCAGAGCTTGACTGATTATCAGGTGATTGCCACGTGGATTTTGTGGACCAGTATACTTTTTATAACCAACCTACCCACCATCATCATTACGTAAGATTTCTCGAAGGCGTCGGGGCATTGATTCCACTAAGGTCCTCGATAGTGTAGCGTGATGGTTTACTTTCCACCATACGTTTTCTATATTCGTCCAAAGGTCACTTGCATTTGTAGGTCCACATGTCAATGATCTCGTTACTTCTGCCCACATATTCTCTATCAGGTTGAGGTCCGGTGATCGTGGAACAAACGGCAACAGCTTTATCCTCTCTTGGCCCTGAAATCAATCTTGCACTGCTCTGCTGTGATGGATGGGGCTGTGGTTCTGTAAAAATATTGTTATCTCGTTACTTTATATGTTTATTTTTAAATAATGTATTTGTAATTAGCACATTGTATTAGTATTTTCCATAGTGTATAAAAATTCAGGCCCTGTCATAGATAAGTGATCTAGATTCAACAGTCCGATTAGGAATGTGGTTTACCGATTCTATCATATAATGAGAGTCCTAGTCGGAAATCAACATTAAGACTAACTGGCAGAATCCGATTAGCACAATCTGGTATCAAACTGAAATTACAGAAATCTGATAATTTGAACTTCTGTATTGCAACAATGCTGCACACATAGATTCCTTTGATGGAGTACCAGGTGGTAACTGTCCAAGAAAAAGTGAGGAATATGTCTACTAGCAGAAATGTAACGTAGTTATAACCTATATTTATGTGATGGAAATACTAGTTCGAACAATGCACATCTATCTCAGTGGTGGGAAGATACACCATATCGGATTTGCTGATGACATAATAATAATAATAATAATAATAATAATAATCCTGTGTGAGGTTGTCAGATCCTCCATTGGGCACCTCCCCAGGTGGCGGATAGGGGTAAGGATTCTACATACGGGTGGTACCGAGGAAATCAAATACTTGGGATGTACAAATTCTAAACACAATCCTCAATGGCTATTCGACCCGTTGAACCTAAAATCAACACACGTCTGAGTGAAAATCACTGGTACTCTGGTCAGCGTCTGCGAGCACAATGAGCTCGGCTGAAAATATTTGGTTCCAAAGGCTTCAACAACCTCTGCTCCTATCCAGTCCTGGTATCATCCAGGCCAAACCAATGAAACGCAAACAAACATGAACTGTACAAATAAATACATCTTTACCCCAGGTGGTACACAACCTGCCTGTCCGACAAATGGCAACTGGACTTTCGGATTCTGGAAAGTCCAGGCTAGCACAGCAGAGAATATTGGAGCTCTTTGGTAAACTTCCCTACAAGCAGAAAACATTAATTGGAACACTAAATACCAATACATTGATCCAAACAGGAAAACTACATAATCTCACATCAGATATCGACCAACAAAAAAATTATCATCGTTGCTCTTCAAGAAACGTGACTAACTGACAATGAATCCTGGCATTGTGAAAATATCGCATCATAAAGAGCAAAACACGAAAGGATAACGAAAGGCGCACCTATCTTCAGCGTGACATTTCTCGTACACAGATCAATCATCAACTCAGCCAAAGAAATCACACCCATCAACAATCGACTTATGACTATGAGCATTCAGAGCGCCATTAAAAAGTACACACTTATTAACGCACGTGCCCCCACCAACATCGAAAATAAGAAAAACCCAGAAAATGTCGAAACATTCTGGAACCCACTCGAAAGAATCATGAGCAAAATTCACCAAGATGATGTGAAAATCCTATTGGGAGACTTCAACGCTCAATTAAACCTCAAAATGATGTCTACCCGCGTTGGGGGGGGGGGGGGGGGGGGGGGGAGAGACAGACAGACAGAAAACATGGTGATCTCCGATCCAGCATCTCGGTGATAACGGACCGACCACGTTGCCATCTGGTACGCCCACTACAGAGTCATCCACGATATCGAAGTCCGACGAGTTGCGAACATTGACTGAGACCGCTACTTCACACGAGTTCCTTTGAAATTCTCTATGAAGAGAGAGCACCTAAAAAATCTCTGCATCCAAAAATTCGACGCATTCGTAATTGAAGAAACCAGCATCACAGAAGACTGTGAAAAAGGACCGACAAACAACCGGTCTGACTTCGGCACTTATCCTCGACTGTTCCTTTATTTTCCCACAATAAATCCTCGTCTATATCCAGGTCATTCCAGAAAAAAACCATCCGGCTTTGATCGTAAATCCGGCTTATCTGGCGGCTTTTTCAGCCTCTGTTCACATACAGTTTTAATTTCAACACGTTTGTCCTGAGGCTTAGTCTGTAGCTTCGCCTCCAATACCGAAACCTTTTCGTGTAACTCGTCAACTAAAGTGCGCGTCATTTATGTTGGCGGCCGAGTTTAGGATCGTTCTGCGCATCTGACGTCACAAAACACAGTCAGCCAATGAACAGAGAACGACGTTGCCAGATCTCGACTGCAGTGCATAGCATGGACGAGTGTCTTCAGTATTAGAAACGTTCAGTCATAAATAAAGTAATAGAACAAAAGCAATGTCTTGATAGCAGACTTTCTTTTATAGAAAGTTTGGAAAAAGCGTTCTTTATACCAATTGCTTCATATTCTATTAATTAATTAAACGAAACAAGCAATAAGACTCGTAATTCAGGCGATATGAAGGAAAGGTGTTTGTTTCAATCTCACGAACCGCTTTTTCGCACTAAAGAAGAGCGGTAATTGTTTATTTCCTATTGTACTTCGACGAAGCGTGAGTAATTCATAGTCATACCAACAGTGTTTGTCAGTATTTTGCGTGACATGTTGTAGTCCTCCCTCTTGGCGCTATGTAGTCAGACGAGGTGTGTTAGCGTAACGCTTAAGGTGTTGAGTTGGTAAGCGATATGAGTTCATACCTTGTGCGATGCTTAACATTTTCATTATTTAAAAACAATATCGAAGTGCCTTACTTCACGAATTATATTCGTTTGAATGCAATTTTTTGAAATTTCTAGTGCTTTGTCTCTTCATTAACCCTTTCGCTGCTGCAGACATGTGCTCGCTGCATTCCGCGCTGTATGCGATTTTGTCATCACTGCACTGCTCGCCTGTGCAGACACATGGTGTTCCCACTGCTTTGACACACTTATCATTCGATTTTACAAAAACTATTTGGCCCAAAAATTTGATTTTTACACGTCTTCTTGACTGATACCCCCCCTTCCCCCATAAATGACTTAATTTTGTTTCGATGTTCAACGCAGTTATTATGCAGCATTAAATGTAGTAAACCATTGCACGAAATTTTGAAGAGTTTGCAGAGGCAGAAGTCCATAGCGTATACTTTCCGTAAGGTCGATTTTAGTCGCCACAACGTTGAGAATGAAATGTGGACAAGATACCTAAATTTCATATAAAATTTACTATATAACAATATCTCATTTAATTTAAGTACGACATAGGTGTCGTATGTAATGTTGAGAAAAATTCCGTCTTTCGCGACTGTAATAAAACTATTATTTACACCGGACGCGTTTGGCTTTATTTTAAAGCACTTCAATCAAGGAAAGGTATGGCTGCTATGGCACATACACAATGGTACTCGTGTTCTCTTTCTTGTTTTTGTTCCACAGTCGCAGTTTTACCAATGGTACTGAAATATATTCCTCTTCTGCAACTGTAATAAGGGGCTTATTTAGACCAGACGCGTTTCTCTCTTTTGAAGCATCTTCAGTGGACAGTATTTTGTCTCCTCCATTGCCAAGTCACCTTTCGTAGTTTTGTGCTGCGGTACCAAAATATTCAACGTTTATGTTGGCAGATCAGTGTTTTAGCAAATAAATAATGTTTGTGTGTGCCACATACAAAAATTATATTTGACATAGCTCAGAGCACTTCACTGATAGACGGTATATTCAAGTCCCAATGTTTTTGTAACTCCACAGTTTTGTTTAATGTATTTTGTCTACTTCCTTTTGATTGATTGAAGTGGTTTAAAATAAAGCCAAACGTGCTCAGTGTAAATAAAACTTTTGTTACAGTCGCGAAAGACGGAATATTTCTCAATATTACATACGACACTTATGTGGTACTTAAATGAGCTATTGTTATACAGTAAATTTTATATGAAATTTAGGTATCTTGTCCACATTTCATTCTCAACATTGTGGCAACTAAAATCGACCATACGGAAAGTATACTCTATGGACTTTTACCTCTGCAAACTCTTCAAAATTTCGTGCAATGGTTTACTATATTTAATGCTGCATAATAACTGCGCTGAACATCGAAACAAAATTAAGTCATTTATGGGGGGAAGCTATCAGCCAAGATGATGTGTAAAAATCTAATTTTTTGGCCAAATAGTTTTTGTGGAATCGATTGATAAGGGTGTCAAAGCAGTCGGAACACGATGTGTCTGCACAGGCGAGCAGTGCAGTGACAAAATCGCGCACAGCGCGGAATGCAGGGAACACGTCTTTGTAACAGCGAAATGGTTAATACGGCCGTGGTGGCTTTACTTCATGAACTGCGCGCTCCCCCATAAACGTAAGCTTGCGAACTATGCTATACTATGGCGCTGCTTCTATTGGCGCGTGCGTCGTGTGCAACTGGCTACGCAGCAATCTCCCGCGTCTGGGCGGGCATGCGCGAGCCGCCAAGATAAAAGAATTGAACTATAGTGTGTGTTGCTTTGCTATCAATTCACTAACTGTCAGCTTCGTTGATTCCTCTTTGGTCAGATTGATCTCATCTGCCAATCTGCCTGGAGGAATATGGCCAGTAGTATCTGCAATTATTTCCTCTGGATCTGCGCAACCCACACTGCTACCGTCTGACCGTATAACGTCAGCTCCAACCTCATGCACGCTGTAATTTACGTGCTTTTCTACCAATCGTGTCCGGCTATCACTAAAATTCTCGTAATCTTTTTCCTTAATACTTTCGCAATGTTTAAACTGGAGTTTTGTGTCGGATGGGTCGGCCACTTCTACCACTATAACTTTCGGTAAAGTCTGTCGGTCAGGGCCAGAACTTCCCGTTACTACTTCAACATCCAGCTTCTGCGGGACGAAACACGACGAATCTTGCTCGTGCTCCCCATTAACATCAATTATTTCTGGTAAAGTCTGCCGGTTAGGACCAGAACTTTCTAACACTTCACAAACACTACCTTCCTGCGGGACGAGACGCGGCAAATCATGCCCGCGCTCCCCATAAACACTTCTCTCGTACAGGCCCCTATAATCTCTTAGTTCGTCGTATAAGCGACCGAACTGCCTTAACCAGACCTCATCCCTCTCTGCATCCCCTCGCTCGATGACGGACGTGTTATCCAACATCTGATCTCCTCTCGACAATTGCGAATCATTCTTAAACTCAATCTCCAGTTCCGCTGTGGGTGTTACAGCTGCCACTTTATAATCGATTTCCGGAACACAACTTAAATTGTTCTCACTGACAGTGAATGTATTTTCTACTGCCGTGTCTACAGCTGATCTGCTACTTGTGGGCGCACTCCTTTTTCCTAACACTGGCACACTCTCCCGCCGTTGATTATTCCATACGGAATTTTCATAACGACGACACCTCGGTTTTCTACTGTTATTGGGCCGCCAAAATTTCTCCACGCCGCGCCCTGTCGGCCCCTCACCGGCGCGGCTAATGGTTTCCCTGTCTCGTCCCAGCAGATCCGCTCCCCGGATGCTGCTGATCACACCCTCTGGCGTTATTACGATTCTGCGAAGCCTTATCACGTTAGTATGATAATGGTTTCCGTCATTCCTGTTATTATTTGCATTGTACCGATTGTTATTACGGTCCGAGCCATTATTGTTGTTGCTGCCATGGTTGCGGTATGCATTATTCCCATGGTTATCGTTATTGTGGTTGTTGTGGTACCAGATTATAAGAAAAGCCAAAGAGCTAATCCCACTTTTTAAAAAAGGTAAGACACTCATGGTAAGACTCAAACTGCAATCAGGCCATTATCAATCGCCAACTCGCCTTCCAAAAATACAACACCAACAAATCGACAGGAACCCTACAACACTTCCTCGACATCCGCAAAAAGACTGACAGAGCGATCAGAAAAACCAAACTCATCTACTGCACCAAAAAGCTAAAATGAATTGTGCACAACTTCGGAAACTACAACAGCCGAAATTTCTACAGAACTTTCGCAAACGAAATTAAAGGTTACTCACCACAAAATTTGACCTTCAAGAAATAAAAGGAAAACTCACCCTGACCAACCAAGAAAACTGTGAAGAATTGGCATACTACTTTTACGATCTCCTTAACTACCCCGAATCACCTGAACGATTCCCACACATCCTCAAGACCATAGACAAACGAGAACTTTGTGTGTCCCAGGAGCAGGGTTGTGATATCCAGACAGCGCGATTCTCGTACCAATCTCATGAAATTCTCGTATTTTAGTAAACATTCTCGTACGTTTTGAAAATTTTTTATTCGTAGTATTATATGTATATACAGCTTTACAAAACATTATTTACAAATGAATAAAACTATGAACAAAAATTTGTAATTATGAAACAAATTCGATGTCTACATCTTCTTCTTCCTGTTTCGTTTTATAAAGTGTCCGACGTCATTATCTCGTACATTTCGTGTGTTGGCTCAAAAGTTACACATGTTCCGTTGTTTCCTAGTCGTTGTTTAATGCATTGAGAGGCAAGAAGTGCTCCATTCAGTGTACTGGTTTGGAGTCTGTTCCTAATTTTGGTTTTAATGAGGTTTACCTAAAGTTGAACATGAAACTTCAATAACCTGACAAGTATGAAATCATATTATTAACTAGTTATTAGCTTCATTGCTTTACATACCTTAGAAAAAACTTTTTCGCAGTCTGCATTTGAATGAGATAAACTCAAAATTGAGAGAGCGAAAACGCTCAATTCCTTAAATTCTTCAGATTCGTTATTTAATATATTCCACATTTTATCCGGTGATTGTTCCTTTTGTAGTGAGTCTGGGAGACAAGCCAAAGCCAGAGGGAGACGCCTCCACTGGCCATCTTTAGTTTGTGCTAAATCGAGATCTGAGGGAGGAATTACACGTGGCAACAGTTTCATTAAAGGCATGAGTGAAGGTGTTGTATCTCGGAAACTTTGTGACGGCATTTGTAGGTTTGAGTGCCGCTAGTTTGGACAGTACTTTATCTTCCATATCATACCGTAATTTGATCTGGCACGAAGCTGTCTGTAATATTTGAGAATTAATAACTCTCATTAGGTATGCCACACATAAACACACAAATGTGTAGAAAACAATAAAACACAAATTATATATGATTTCTGGTAAACGAGGTTGACTCACCACAAGAAAGTTCCTGCTTCGATGATAAAAATCTTTGATAAGATGTGGGTGATTCTTTATCTCTGGTGTGCCAACGTTCTTCAGAATTTTCACACCCAAATACAGTTGTGAATCTTCCAGATGATGAGTTGCATTTTTTGGGTCAACATCACCGAGATTTTTTCCCATGACATAAGTGCGTTTCATGAAATGCAGAAGAGCTCTAATCTTATCATGAAGGTCAACAATTACTACAGACTGGAAATACTCGTTGAAAGTAGTAACTTTTGGTAGAATCCACTCTAAGAACATATAATACATTTTTGCAAAGGAGTCATGTAAACAGTTAAAAACTTGTTCACCACTTAGAACTCGCTCAGAAAGCCATTTTTGGTTAAAAAACAGCATTAGAACAGTTTTCCAGCACTGTCCTAACAACCGCGATCATTGACAGCCAACGTGTCTGTGAAGTCTGTAGTAATTTGTGCGGTTCCAAGTTTAAAAATACCTGGAATAAAACATAATGTTTAGCCTATTTCCATACAATCGGACGTAAAATAAAGTCTATGCGATATAAAATGCTACAATACCTGAAATCCCTTGAACTCTGCCTGCCTCTTCGCACTGAGTTTGAAAAAACCATAAATATTCCTCGCGAGGTCCTCACAAGCTCTTGGAAGGTTCTTGCACGCCTCGCTTACGCCTATATGCACCGAATGAAAAACACACTTCATTACAAAAATTCCCGGGCAGCTATCTCGGAATCTGCTTGCTACAGAATTACGAACTCCCATCATAGTATTGCAACCATCTGCTCCAAAGCCAATAATATTGGCAATTGGAATGTTATACTGTTGAAACGTTTTTACTACACCATTGTAGAGATTTTCTGCAGTAGAAGCCTTCTCAACATTTAAGTCTCCATCTTCATTAACTTTATATAGCTCCCGAAACGTACTTTCAATACAACCTGTAAAAGGAGAAGTGGTAACTTAACAGGAAAATTGATTTTAGAATTAATTTGGTTATTATTTCAAAACTAGCTCTTATTACTCACCTGAATCTTTGTCATAAAAGCGGATCGCCACGCAGGAATTTTTCACAGTTCCGATATCGGTGGACTCGTCCGTCATTATGCTAAATTTGGCATGTTGTAGTTTTTTCGCCAACACTTCTTTGTGTGACGTCCTAATAACATTAGAAACAATGGCACGTTATTTGTGCCGTTTAAGAGTCATTGCCCTTGCAATATCCAAGTGTGGAAAAATATCTTTTAACAAACCGGATAAATGATCAGCATCTAAAAATGCCACATTATGTTCTGCTAAGAATGCTGATAATTTGATTTCAGCTTTAGCAGCCTTCCTCTTAACTGGTTGTGCGTTTGTGACAAATTGAGCAACTGAAGGCTGTCGCACGGTAGCAGACTGCACCATGTTTAGGTGCTTCTTACTTCTGGAATGGTTTTTAATATTCTGGATTTCGGAAACCACGCTAGTATTGCAATATCTGCATCGCGCCCTGAGCGGATCACTATCGCGCACCAACCAATTACGTAAACCTGGCATATATAGCCACTCATCACGAAATTTTTGTTGTCGATGTACAGGCCGTTCTGTCTTAGAGATTTCACCTCTTTTTAGAGTTTTTTCTCCGGCGTGCACGAAAGTTTCGTGCTTGTGTTTTCATATTCACTGTCACTTCCCATTTCTCCACTCACAGTAACCCGAAACACTTACAAAAAGAAACTACATAGTAAATGAATTCAGCTAAACGTACTCGTAATGTCTATACGCGAAATACGCATTGTTAAGAGTATCGTTTGTTGAAGACGAAACAATACCGTCTGATGTAATGTCTTTCGTTTGTACTTAACAATTCCACAGTATTGTAGGGTAATTAGGTCTACTGTTAATTGCTTTCCAATAATATTCGATTAAAGTTCCACTTAGTGCTTTGAGATTCGTTGGCCGCTCTATTTCTGAAACTTAAAAAATCGAACTGAGTGAAATATGTCATGCAAAGCAAAGTGATTCGTTATTGTTAGCTTATTTAATTTATTTTCCATGGCCAGGCTTTGAACTAAGCCACATTCTCGACTTTAATCGTTTTGTCATGTCGGTAGTTTGGCGCTCTCTCTCCTGCCTGAAATTTGTTGATGGACAGAGACTGCATGGATTCGTAACAGTTTCTAATCATTTTTAAAATATAACAGATGAATTGATTATTTTCCAAACAAATGTGTATAATGTATATTTGGTAAAAAATTTGGACCCGCCTTCATAGCCACACGACTTGGTGTTGTGTCACGAGCCACGAGCCCGCAACTACTAAGGTTCGAATTCCCCCGTGGGCATGTATGTTTCTGTGATGTCTGTAGACTAAGTTAGGATAGGATAGGGTAGAGTAAGTCGTCTGTAACGACTCCAGTTATCGATCGGATTAAACGCTAAAAAAAAAAAGAAAAAAAGTTTTAGGCAAAATTCTCGTATGTTCGTGTACGATATTCACTTTTGCCTCGTACATCGTACAAATGACGAAATTCTCGTATGCGTACGAGAATTCTCGTACGTATCACAACCCTGCCCAAGAGAGAAAAGCAGTGCAGGAGAATAAACCCCGCCTCCCTCTCGAAGGGCTGCCATCCTACGTCCACGTTCTGTGCTTCCATGGACAGCAGAACTGACACAAGATTCTTACGAATCGCCGATTTCTTTTATTGTGGTGAGAGCCCCATTCTATTCCCTTTATACACCAGGATTAGCCCCTTCACTCATTTCAAAAGAAGAAAAGCAATCAATGACACAAAGCAAACTGAAGTACACAAAGCATTTGACAGTTGCTACAACGCAATTTTGCTGCAGTTGGCAGTGGTAGTTCAGGACTTCCAAGTAATGTCCCGTGTTGTAGTGAAAATTATTTCACTTAGGCCTATTATCGTCGAGAACTGGATTCAAAGTGGTGATAAATCAACTAGGCCTTATTAGCCATGAATACTTTGTTGGTCTTTGTGTAGGATCGGATTCTAGGCCAAGATCATATTTTGCATTTACATTTATTTTGGCCATAACAAAAACCATTTTCATGGACACAAGAATAGCGCCAAGAGCAGACAGTCCAGAGCATAATTTCAACAATAAATTGTTCATTGTAGTACGTCAAAGAATAAAACGTTGACGTTGAGAACTTCCATTTTTTATGAACTTTGCTCGTGAACCATGTGTAGAAAATAACATACACCTGGAAGCCGATAGACCCAACTTCGTTACTATGAAGCCTTACAGGCTTCGCATCACAAAGAGGTATGCAACGCCGTCCAGAAGATGGGCTTATGTAAGTTCTTTCGAGGATTATGAGCACTAATGAGTGGACACTAAAAAAAGGAAAATAATTTCAGTACATACTTCACTCAACTTTATAAAGCCGCGCAAGGCCCGCACGCTCGATAAGAATGTTTAAGTTAGTGTCGAAACATACATAGGACAAGAGTTGAGTGTAACTGAATGAAGCATGATTTGTTTACAGCGTTCTCAAGATGTCGGGGCAGTTACAGGGCAGCATATTTAATATTGCGTGATGTTGTGGTGAATTGAAAACACCAGAGTATTATAAAAACCCAGCCCCAGAGTATTATAAAAACCCAGCCTTAACAAGGGAAACAAAAAACATAAGTGGTTGCAACGTGTTATCCACTTAACCGGCAAACTTTGACATTATGGCAGCATATTTTCAGATAAATCCTGCAAAGACAATAAGCGCGTCGATCCTCCCGTGCCAACATTTGTTTTCAGACCGTGATACTGTATTGTAACAATTCAAACACTGTGTTCGAAACACCAGTTACATGTCTTACATATTGACCTCTGAAGATATATTTCGACGATTCTTGCCCTAATAGTCATGTACCTCTATATCAACATAATAAATTGAGCTGGAGAATCTAGTTTGTGCTGTATCAAGTACTAAGATCTGTTCACATTTGGCTTGCAGACGGAGAGTAGCAAGAATGATTCCTTTGCATCTCTGCGACCTGTCATCTTCCCATTCTTTGTAGGGGCTGAGTAAAATTTAGGTTCTGTTCAAAAGAGGGCACTTGATAAAAATAATGCTTTGAGAGCACAGTGTCCTCATAAGTATCTGCTAGTTGGCATGTTCCAATATTTTTGTTACATGCTCATTAGTCCAAAAAGACTGTTTTAAGCTTATTTCAGTCCGCTTTGCATTTAGATATATTTCTCATTGTGTTAATTTGCAGACAGGAATGCTAACATATTTTGCGTACTCAGACTCTATACTTTCCTGTAGCAATTCTTTCTTTTTTTCTCCGTTCGGATGAAATCAGTCAGTTGACGTGCTCATTCCACGCTGTATGAGACAGTCTTTGTGTTGTGTTGTGCGCCAAATTTACAAAATCATCGTTAAGGATTCGATCGCAGCTACATATTTCTGACAAGTAAGACTATTAATTTGATTGCTACTCATTTCATTCGCAGCAACTGAAGCTGTGTTCTTTGAGATCTTGCCCCACACTCGGACAATGCGGGGTGGGCTGACTAGCAGCGCTGTTTACACTACAGGTACTACTCGAAGCAGCTCTTCGAGTGTGAAAAACGTGTATGCGTAGCTTTAGGTTTGCGCCTAACCACGCCCCCGGAAATCACGGCATTTCCGGAAATGAACAGCTAAATATTTGCGACAGGAAATAACATAAATGTCACTCCTGGTTGTTTTACTCGCAGCAATTTAAGCTCTACTCTTAGATTCCTGCGTAACCACACCCTCGGAAATCTCTACACATTCAGAAAAAACTGTCAGATGCTACTGACAAGAAAATGTAAATGTCATTTCTGATTGTTTTATTCGCAGTAGTTTCATCTTTTGCCTTGCAATCAGACTGAAGCCACGAAATTAAAGAATCTCATTATTGAAGACACACACTTTTATTCAATGACCAGTCAGATTAATATGACCACCTGTCAAAAGCCTGAATAACCACCTTTTGCAGGATAGGCCACTGTGAGAGTTGTATGAATATAGTCAGTGAGGTTCTGTAAGCTGCTGACAGGGATGTGAAGCCATGTGACTTGAGTGCCGTCACCAGCTGTGCTAGGTTTATCAGTTGGGGATCCTTGGTGCAAACAGTCTAATTGAGGTGGTTCCACAGATACTCTATTTAAATCAGGTGAGTATGGTACAATCATCCTGTTGCTCTTCAAACCATGCACATACACTATGAGCTATCCTGCTGGCAGGTAACATTGTGCCAAGGAAAAAATAAACTGTGTGTATGGGTGGACATGGTCCACAAGGATAGATGTATACTTGTGTTGATCCATTGTGCTTCCAGAATGATGAATCCTAGGAACATTCCTCAGACCATAAAGCTCCCACCTGGATCCTACCTGTGATTGTTGCACAGTGGTTATCACTGTTAGCATTCAACCGCAATTCTTATACATATTTTAACTGTTTATACACTAACCTCAATGTCACGCCTGACACTAACGATTTAATATAATCCATTATGGAGTCGAGGTAGCAGTTGTTGTTATACTGGTTATCACTGTTAGCATTCAACCGCGATTCTTATACAGTGTTTGCTTTCAGGCGTTTCATGCAGTACACGCCAACGGCTATCTGTCCAATGGAACATAAAATACGCTTCATCTGAAAAGGCCACACGTGCCACTCAGTGGGCATCCAGTTGCGGTATCTGCACGCAAATTCCAGTCTTCATCGCCAATGAATAGCAGTCGGTAAGGGTTCATGAAGCGGGTGCCTGCTGCAAATGCCCATATGCAGCAACATTTGCTGAATGGTCATTGAGGAGACGTTGTTGGTAGTTCCTTGGTTCATCTGGGCAGTCAATTGCTCAACAGTTACTCGCAAGCCATCTAGGGTCCTTGATGCACCACAGCTGTCTTGGCACTGGTTTAGGATAATGCCATTTGCATTGCATAGTATACTTTAACCACAACTGCACATGAACGGTTTTCAAAGTTTCTGAAATGTTTCCACCCTTGGCCCAAAAGCCAATGATCATGCCCTTTTGGAAGTGGGATAAATTGCTCCATTTCCACATGACAATAATGACAGCAATGTTTCCCAAGTCCCCTGCCACACTTTATATATCCTCCATTGTTTGTCATGCCAACTGCAAAATGTCTTTTAGAGATGTATTACATATCACAGACAGTAATGATCCTATATGTATTACAAGTATATAAGTCAGAAGCATTCAGTCCAATTGTAAACTTGGTTGCTAATCCTATAAATGTATTTTTGTCAGTATGTTTCATTCTCATATTAACTGGAAGTTTTTAGAAAATCTAGAAATTGTAATCTAAGTGCTTATTATTACTGTTCTGTGAAGAGCACAAGTTGGTATCCAGACAGACAGTGTTTTCAAAATCTATGCTAATTGCCATGGAGTTCATTTAGTTACATGTAGAAGTCTGTTTGAGGCCACAATAATTTCTAGGTTCCTTCTACAAACTGAGGTGAGCAATATATTTCATTAGATAGGTTTCACTTTTTTTTATTTAATCATGCGAGATGTGCTGTTTTCTAATTGGTGGGAGCAGTGTTCGTGGTATAGGCACCTGTACTAAATAGCTGATAGCAAATCTCTTATTAATTAACGTGTGCCCGTAGGTCTCTTCACTTTGTATATATTGTGTGACAGGTGCTTTTTTTTCCTTTAATATATCCTGACGTTGCATTAGTAACAAACATTTTGTCATGGGCGATCCATTACTGTTTTGTATCTTAAACTCCATATCCAAGAACTACATTGACATTTTTGGGCATTACATCTGCTTCAGTTCATAATGTAACAATAAGTGGATCATATAGTTACTAAGTGTACAAGAAAATCATCTCAAAAAAGTGTGGCATCCATGTGAAAAATAGAAGTAGGTGTAATACCAAAAAGGCAGTGCAGTCTTTGAAAATGGTGTTTCAGCACCAAATGACATTTTATAAACATAAAAATACAATATTGTGATTGTGGACAGCATATATATATATATATATATATATATATATATATATATATATATATATATATATATATATATATATATATATATATATATATATGAGACACATACATAAAAATTGATGTTTTTGTATGTATGTATGCTTTGCATCTCCTCCTAAACCACCGGATGAATTACAACCAAATTAGTTACATATACCACTTACTGTATGGAAAGAAGTATATTAAATCACCACTTAAGTTAAAACATGCACTTCTAGAAAGTAACATACTGTGACACTGCGGCTCAGGTTAAAGCAAATACTTGCTTAAGCTTTGGATGAATAATTAATTGTGGTAGAGATCACTTACATCCATCTTCATTGCTGAGTGGTCAGTGTGTTCCTTCGTGGTGGGCAGACTGTAGCAGGTTCCAGTTAATCTCATGATGCCAATTGAAGAGTTACTTGAAAGAGAAGTAGCGGCTCCAAGGTCTGGAAAGCCGACAACAGTCAGCAGAGTGGTGTGTTGGCTGCATGCCCCACCAACATCGCATTCAAATGAGGCGATATTGCAGGGGATGACATGGTGACTGGTTGCTGGTCGGCACTGTGTGGTCCTCTGGGTCTAATTGTGGAGTACAGTTCAGTTCAGAGATCATAATCATTGCTAGAGGTGAAAGGTGGGATACAGGATACAACAAATCCTAAGAATGACTGATGTCTAAATTCCTTCGGATCTTGCATGTGACCTGCTTACCCACTGAGTCAGCTGCCTTTGGGATCCAGGAAAGACACATTTTCTTTTGTAACGAAATTTTTTGGCCATGGCTTCACTCACATGCACATGTTGCATATACTGCATGCATCTCCTTCTCCCTCCTCTCTTTCTAACTCCTCCTCCCACACCTTTGTGTGTCCATCTCCACCTGCTGCCATTAGCTATATCCATTACCTCCACCCTCCCCTTTCTCTGTCCATCTCCTCCTTCCCCCTTTCTCTGTCCACCTCCTCCTCACCCCTCTCTCTGTTGATCTCATCCTCCCCCTCATCCTGTCCTCCTCCCCCCCTCTCCCATTGGCCTCTTCCTCAACCCTCTTTTTGATCTTCTACTACTCATCTGTCTTTCCTTCACCTCCTTCTCCCTCTCTCTGACCTCCTCCTCCTGTCCCTCTCACCTGTCCTTCTCCTCATTCCTCTGCTTTCTGTTCTCCCTCCTCTCTCTTCTTCTTCTTCTCCTCCTCCTCCTCTCTCAGTCCTTCTTCCCCCCCCCCCCCCCCCCACCATTCCCCTGGAGGGTGTGTGACTTCATGAGTACATATAGGGTGAGCATAGGGCTCCAAGCTACTGCAGCATGTGCTTCATTTCCCATGCTCCAATCTCCCATCTCTGACTGTCCTTCCTTCTGTTGCTCTCTTTTTCATAGTGGCAGCCTTTGACATTGACCTGGCTACTTCCTAGGTTCCACCTTCCTTCCTTGGAAAATTCTTTAATTCACCACCTATTGGCTGAAGAAATTTATGGTCCCCTTCTGTGTTTGACCTTCATTTTCCAAATTTTTCTGTAGAGTGGACCGATTGGGGAAGAAGATCTTAAATGGTGCCTACTGCATGCAATGTTAAACATCATATGCACACAGTGCCTACAAAGGCACTTACTTGCACTTCAGAACTGATGCAGTAGCCAGTCCTAAGTGGTGGTGTTGTGGTGTACCCTTTCTGCTGAGCTTCCTGACAACACAGGGATCATATTGCTGATGCCTGAGCTGCTAGCTTCCCACACATGCCAAGCAGTCGATGCCTGTCTTCATGGGCAATAGGACTCCCAGCAATGGCCCTTGTGCTGTATGGCCTTTGCTGCAACTGGGTGGCACCCATTGGTATAGCCCCTGATTCGAGTAAGTGAGATTGTGGCAGATGTTTCTCATGTGAAACACATTAAATTACATCAAATAATAGCTGTTCTGATCTGGCCATCTCTCCAGTTAAGAATCAAAACTTTAATGCAGTTACAATGCTACTACTTTCCCTGCCCTGGCCACCCCATGACAAGAGGGACAAGTCAGATATCCAGGAGTGAAATAGTTTACCCACCAGTACTTTTTAGTACATACTTGAACTGATGGGAATACTTTTACTTCAACAAAGCCATTATTTTTTGTGGGACATATTGCAGACAAATATGGAGAAGTTGAGTCATTTGGAAAATGTGTAATTGATCACTGTTGAATAAATCCACTTCTGCTGCACGCCTATAGTTCTTCAGGCATATGACCATCTGCTTTATGTAGCGGTGACCACTGCCCCACACAAGACTTAAAACATGATCCAAGGAGGCAAGGAGCTATGGGCTAATCTTGAGCAACGAGGCATACATTTTGTCTGACGCATCCAAAAATGTCCAAAGGATAACAGAACAGATAAGGTTTGTTTATCTTAGCATTAGAAGGGAATGTCCTCCTGGAAGAAGTTAAAGTAATGGTGTAGAGATGTGATGTGAAACAATATGTCCCACTGCACATGAGGTGCTTCCGATGGTACTTTGGCCGTATGTTGTCCCGCTGCATGGTGAACCTAAAACATGGTAACCTATTCAGCTATTGATCTATCTGTCTCTCCCTCCAACCTTGTGACTTCACTGCATTGGTCACTAAATGATGATGTTTGTGTCTGTCACTTCCCTGCACCCTCCAGACTGACTGACTACCACGCTAGGTGCTTTGAAGAACTAACTGGCAGCTGTATGCCTGTGGTGTTATTTTCATCCCCTTCCTGTCAGATTACTTGACAAGGTTGTGCAAGACACATCCAACATGATCATCCATACATCATGGCCAGAACTGTGCTAGTCCGAGATGTTTTATTCGTTTATTTTTTTGAAGCTGGCCCGATCAGCTGACGGTTCAATGAACCTTCTATTGTTAAAACTAAAACTGATAAAATACATTAAGTCAGCACATTTTGCCTGTAGGAGGGATGCATATACTCTGAGAAATAGAGTTGCTCCATGGTGTACAGTTGGATATAGTAAAAATTTTGCGATTAGAAAAAGCACTGGCTATAGAGGAGTGTTAATGTATGGACCTGTGGCATTCAGATGCACAAATTATCAATTGTTGAGCACAATTTTGTAAAAAATAAACTGGGACAGAGTTGTATCAAGAAAGAAAGAGATATCTGAGATTTTATCATTGTAAACCTATGCGAGAATATATGAAAATTCTATAATCTCAATTATTTTCTAAAGTGAATATTGATGTGGTAAATTGTGCAAAGCTTCCATAGGAATTTAGGATGTGGGTGATTATGTTTGCTGGTGGATCTGCGAGCACCTTCAAGGGAATTTAGAATTGTATCCAGTTGTTAATAGAAATCTGCGATGGCTGTGCATCATATAACCAAATGTGGACTGAATCATACAGAATCAGTATCTGAGGATCCTATACAAGTTCCTGTTTATGAATAGTAAAAGTATTACAGGCAGCTAGAGGATACTGGCAGTTGTTTCTATTCTACAAGATCAACAAAATTTTACCATTGCAGATTTAGTATTCTTCCTAGGTTAAAATCTTATCACCACACATTTTTTGACAAAGACTGAATGATATATGATCATGTTGTGCAAGACTGTGGAGGTACAATAAGAACAGCAATTCATGCTCAAGTAATTGACACTTTCAAGCATTAGCAAGAGAGATTTTTCTTATTCACCACACAAACTTTCTTACTGCAGAGCAGTAAGCGCAAATTCATACATAGGTGCATCTCTATTAGCTTCAAGTTAATATTGCTTCTAGTTTAATTGTTTCCTTTTCACAATTAATTGAACCTTCAGTATAGTATATCCACACATATGTACAACAATATACACAAACATAATAAGGGATATACTGTACCCACATTGCTGGAACTGCTATTTCCATTTCTACAGTTCTCCTCCATTGCCAGCCAGTTCCAGGGTGGACCAAAGACATTACAATAGTTGTTCAGGATCACAAAAAAGACCTGCAACATTTCAAGCAGCATCCTTTGCAGACTGACCTTATCAATTTTAAGTGACTTTGTGCTAAGGCTCGCTATCTAATTAAACACAGTAAGGAGGAATGCTGGGAGCACTACATTTCCTCCATGGGAAATTTATGCCTCTTCATCCAAGGTGTGGACCAATCTCTGTAGTCTTCTGGGCCACTAGTGATCAACAATTGTTGTGGGTCCTGTCCTGGAGGATGGTCTTTGAACCGATGTGTTAGTTTTTGTGGAACCCTTGCGACAGCACCAGCATCCTCTTCTCATCCAGCTACCTTAACACTGCAGAAACAACATGGCTATATCTCCTCAGGGTGTTCAGCCACATTTGGCTTGGAGGTGTCTTCCCTTCACAATAGTGAAATAGTATTATCATCCTAACTCAGACAACAGCGTCTCTCAACAGCTGCCAACTGATTAGCCTCACCAACATGCTGAATCTCGAGACATTTTGTCCTCCTCTCACTGTGGTTTTGTGGTTTCCAAGAGGGATGAGCTGTGGCTAACCATCTGGTCTGGTTGGAAACAGCAATTCAACAGGCTTTTTATAAGTGCCAACACTTCATTGCAGTCTTTTTACCTATATGAGGCATACAACACTGCTTGGCACAGTCACATTTTAGTTACTCTCTGTGACTCGAACTTTTGAGTCTCCCTACCAATTCCTATTCATCAGTTTTTATCCCACCACTCATTTTTGGTTCAAGTTGGTATTTCACTCAGCTCCCCTCAGGTTCAAGAGAAAGCCATCCCACAGGTCTCTGTCCTGAGTGTCACACGCTTCATCATTGCCATCAGTGAGCTAGTGACCTCTGCTGAGTTGCTCGTCATCCCTGAACCGTATGTCAGTGAATTTTGCATTTCATACAGCTGCTGCTCAGTAGCCTTGGCTGAACACCAGCTCCAAGACTTGATCTGATGGGCCTCTGTATGGACCCTTTCCCATTGTTTCCAGTTCTCCCCTGCAAAAATGTGGATCATGCATTTCTGTCACTGTGCTATGACCCAGAATTCTACTTGAGTACCCAGGACTTGGCAGTTTTTGCACAGTGACATTATTTGGGCTTCTTTTTTGATAAAAAGCTGACTTGACTGCCCCATATTTATCAACTTGGGCTAGTTGTGTGCAGAAGCTTGATGCTCTCTGCATCCTTTCCCGTGTGTCTTTTGGGTTGTTGGTTGTGGTATTCTTATCTGTATTCACCAGGCTCTGGTCTCATCTGAACTGCACTACAGTTACTAGGTTTGTGGCTCAGCGGTGCCTTCAGCTTTGAAATTGTTGGATTCAGTCCATCATCATGGAGTTTGTCTGGCCACTGGCATCTTCTGGACTAGTCCTGTAGACAGTCTTCTTGTCAAAGCTCGGATCTTACCTCTTCATTTCTGATGGTACCAACACTTGATTAGGTTCCTTTCAGATTACGCTGATACAATAGCTCCTTACTTAGCAATCTTATATGACCGCTCGGTCACCGATTGATCTGTACGTACAGATTGGAAAATTGCGCAGCTCGCACCAGTGTTTAAGAAGGGTAGTAGGAGTAATCCATTGAACTACAGACCTATATCATCGACATCGGTTTGCAGTAGGGTTTTGGAGCATATATTGTATTCAAACATTATGAATCACCTCGAAGGGAACGGTCTATTGATACGTAATCAGCATGGTTTCAGAAAACATTGTTCTTGTGCAACGCAGCTAGCTCTTTATTCGCACGAAGTGATGGCCGCTATCGACAGGGGATCTCAAGTTGATTCCGTATTTCTAGGTTTCTGGAAAGCTTTTGACACCGTTCCTCACAAGTGACTTCTAATCAAGCTGCGGGCCTGTGGGGTATTGTCTCAGTTGTGCGACTGGATTTGTGAATTCCTGTCAGGAAGGTCGCAGGTCGTAGTAATAGACGGCAAATCATTGAGTGAAACTGAAGTGATATCAGGTGTTCCCCAGGGAAGCGCCCTGGGACCTCTGCTGTTCCTGATCTATATAAATGACCTGGGTGACAATCTGAGCAGTTCTCTTTGGTTGTTTGCAGATGATGATGTAATTTACCGTCTAGTAAGGTCATCCGAAGGCCAGTATCAGTTGCAAAGCGATTTAGAAAAGATTGCTGTATGGTGTGGCAGGTGGCAGTTGACGCTAAATAACGAAAAGTGTGAGGTGATCCACATGAGTTCCAAAAGAAATCCGTTGGAATTTGATTACTCGATAAATAGTACAATTCTCAAGGCTGTTAATTCAACTATGTACCTGGGTGTTAAAATTATGAACTACTTCAGTTGGAAAGACCACATAGATAATATTGTGGGGATGGCGAGCCAAAGGTTGCGTTTCATTGGCAGGACACTTAGAAGATGCAACAAGTCCACACTACACTCGTTCGTTCTCTGTTAGAATATTGCTGTGCGGTGTGGGATCCTTACCAGGTGGGATTGACGGAGGACATCGAAAGGGTGCAAAAAAGGGCAGCTCATTTTGTATTATCACGTAATAGGGGAGAGAGTGTGGCAGATATGATACGCGAGTTGGGATGGAAGTCATTAAAGCAAAGACGTTTTTCGTCACGGAGAGATCTATTTACGAAATTTCAGTCACCAACTTTCTCTTCCGAATGTGAAAATATTTTGTTGAGCCCAACCTACATAGGTAGGAATGATCATCAAAATAAAATAAGAGAAATCAGAGCTCGAACAGAAAGGTTTAGGTGTTTGTTTTTCCCGCGCGCTGTTCGGGAGTGGAATGGTAGAGAGATAGTATGATTGTGGTTCGATGAACCCTCTGCCAAGCACTTAAATGTGAATTGCAGAATAATCATGTAGATGTAGATGATCTCCTATGCAGTCACCTTTCAACATTCCCTTATCATCCAACTTATCTCATTCTTTCTGCATGCAATTGGCATCAACCTCCTGATCGCCTCCCTCAGGTGAGATTAGTAGTTGAGGAATATGCCTCACAGCCCTCTGCCAGGGTCTCCCTGTGTCTTCTCACTGGAATATGCTCGTCATGTTTTCCCAGGTAATTCCTCCTCCCCCCCCTCCCCACCCCCCCACCCCCCACCCACCTTGGTTAGTACCCAAGCCATTAATTAGGACTGATCTATTTCAAGATCCTAAAGTCTCAGTAGCCCCCATGACATTTCAACATCTGTTACATTAATTTTTTTAGGAGTTTTAGGGTGCTACCATCTTTTTCAATGATGACTCTAAAATCATGGATAAGACAGAATATGCTGTTGTGTCCCCTGCTGATTAGCAACACCATTTGTTGCCAAAAACATGTGGTGCTTTTACAGCAGGGCTGATAGGCATTAACACAGTTCTTTGTTAAATGAACTTCACTGACTATGTTTAATGTGTAGAGACTCAGTGAGCAGCCTTCATCCCATTACTGATGTTACTCTTGTTTCTGCTATTCATGACTTTCTCACTGAACTTAGTCATACTGACTGCTCAGTTGTCTTTCTCCAGGCCCCTGCTCATGTGGGTACCCAAGGGAATGAACTGGTGGACTGTTTGGTTAGAACAACAATTACTCAACCCCCACTCACCTTACTACTCCCAGGTGCAGACCTGTGGTCGCAAATAAGACCTCTGCTCAGTTGGGATGGAATAACATCTTGTTGGCCAATGTTCTGTCTAATAAATTGTGTCCCATCAGAGAGACTACTACTGCATGGTGCTTTCCCTTCTGTTCCTCCCGGAAGGAACCCACCATGCTATGTCATCTCCACACTGGGCATACCAAGCTACCCCATAGTTTTATTTTACATAACAAGCCATCCCCATGCTGTAGTTGTTGAGCCGTACAAACAGCAGCTCATACTTGGTCGAATGCCCTCGCCTTCTGGCCCTCCATGCTAAGCGGATCCTTCTGAATTCTTTGCCTCAAATATTGGCAGACGATTCATGGAGAGTTGAACAGCTTCTCCATTTTCTTTGTAGAAGTGGTTTTTATTTTCAAATAAAAGATTTAAAGCTACTTTCTGGGCAGGTGCGGGGTGGTTGATGTTGGGGCAGTGTCTCCCACTGCATGCTGGATGTTGTGAACCCCTGGCCCTACCTGCTTGACCAGCCCACTCTTTCATCACTCTCTTACTCTGTTTTAATTTCTTTTAGATACAGTTTTTCTCCTTTTCTGTCACTCCCTATTTTCTGTTGTAAATGTAGCGCTTTGTTAAATAGTAGATGCTGTTTAACGCTTAGACCATGGAGCGGGAGTGGGACAGCTGTGGATGAGACAACTTCTGTCGCATGCTGAGTCGCAGGGATGCCCACCTGCTGCCTTGCGTACTTCTCCCCTCTTGTTTTTGTTATTGACAGTCCAACTGACATTTTTAGTCTTCTATGCCTGGACCAAGGGACTGATGAGCTTGCTGTTTAATCCTTTAACCCCAATCATCTGGCCAACCAGTCAGTCCCTGTCCCCCTCTCTCTGTCCTCCTCCGCCTCCTCCTCCTCCTCCTCCTCCTCTGCCTCTGCCCCTCTGTACTTCTCCACCACTTCCCTGTCTCTGCCCTTTTCCTCCTCTCCCCTCTCTCCATTATTCTCCTCCTCCCTTCCCTCTTTGTCCTGCTCCTCCTCCACATTCTCTCGGTTCTGGTCCTCCTCTCTTGCCTCTCTGTGCCCCCCTGAGGAGAAGGATGAACGATCAATAGTATGGAGGACCAGATGGACAAAGAGAAAGTGGAGAGGAGTGAGTGGAGGAGGTGGAAATGGGACAGAGAGAAAAGGGGAGGAGGAGGGGGAAGAGGCACGGGAGAAGAATAGGAGAAGGGAAGAGAGAGAGAAGAAAGGAGATGGGCACAATATATGTGATATACACTTACATGGGGATGCCACAAGTAAAAAGTTAGTTACTACTGAAAATACCCATTTCTTGGATACAGTATGGAATGTGGCTTGATGGTTAAGTGGCTAAGTGTAAGAATACAGGAAGTAAGCCCTCTGTCATCCTTAGGGCTTGTCGTTTCATGTGTCTCTCATTTCTCGTTAGGCAATGGTTTGTGTATGAGAAAAATGCCTAGTTGTGCAATTGTTCAGGGCCACTTTCAGCTGAGGGTCCCCATACAACTGGCTGAGTATATTAGGTGACAGCTTCAAGGAAGGCAAGGGCATACCACCTCCAATTGAATCACACCTAGCAAAGCAATGTAATGTTCAAACCAACCATTGGGTAGAGCTTTACTTTACCATAGGTTATACTGGTGGGGCATGGGATCAACACACCATTCTCCCAGCTGTTGTCAGCTTTTCAGACCTTGGAATCACTACTATTCATTTAAGCAGCTGCTCCACTGGCAACATGAGGCTGAGTGGGCTCTGTTCCATGCCTGTCTCCAAGGAAAAATCTGTGATAGTACAAGTAATTTAAAATGAGTCCCCTGCATGGCAGCTGCACACATTGGCTACTCATCTATAAAGGTGGACATAGGTGATCTCTATCACCATTGATTATTCAGCTAGAGCGTCATCAAGTATTTGCTTTAATCTGAGCCACAGTGTCACTATATTTTCATTTCCAGAAATAAATGTTATTAACTCAAGTGATGAACATAAGGAAATATTCAGTCATATAGTAGAATCACGACATTGAATAACAAATCACTGATGAAAGTTTTGTAATGGAAACGAAGTGAAGACTGATGTTAAATGCTGTTGCATCATATGTAATTATACAGAACTATCAGCACTTGAGCTCTACATATTTTAGTTCATGTTCCCAGTACAAACTTTGGAAGATAATGCATTACACCTTAAAGTGTCAATAGTAACGGGATAATGATATGCAGATATGCAAATCACAGTATTATTGCATACACAAGGTATAAAAGGACAATGCATTGCTGCAGCTGTCATTTGTACTCATGTGGTTCATGTGAATGGGTGGCCAAAGTGATTATGGCCACACGATGGGAATTAACAGACTTTGAACACAGAATGGTGGTTGGAGCTACATCTACATTACATTTCAAAATCAGTAAGGAATACAATATTCCAAGATCCACAATGTCAAGAGTGTGCCAAGAATACAAAATTTCAGGCATTACTTCTCACCATGGACAACACAGTGGCCAATGAAATGATTGAGAGCAGTGGCGTTTGCTTAGGAGTTGTCAGTACTAACAGACAAGCGACACTGGATGAAATAAAAACAGAAATCAATGTGGGGCATATGATGAACATATACCTTAGGACAATGTGGTAAAATTTTACATTAATGGGCCATGGCAGCAGATGACCAATGTGAGTGCCTTTGCTAACTGCACAACACTGCCAGCAGCACCTCTCCTCGCCTGCAGCACCTCTCCTGGGCTCTTAACCATGTTGATTGCATCTGATATAACTGGAAAACTGTAACCTGGTCAGATAAACTCCAATTTCAAGTGGTAAGAGTGGGTGGTAGGGTTTGAATGTGGCCCGGACCCCATGAAGCCATGAACCTGAGTTGTCAACAAGGCACTGTGTTTACATGGATTGGACTACATCTTTGGATCAAACTAAATTGATCATTGACTGGAAATGAGTATGTTTCGTTACTTGAAGACCACCTGCAGCCATTCGTGGACTTCATTTTCCCAAACAATGATAGAATTTTTATGTGCATTGACAGTGCACCATGTCACCGGGCCACAACTGTTCATTATTTATTTGAAGAACACTCTGAACAATTTGAGCCAATGATTTGACCACCCAGATTGGCTGACATTTATGGGACGTAATTGAGAGGTTAAGTTGTGCACAAAGTCCTGCACCAGCAACACTTTCTCAATTATGGACAGCTATAGAGGCAGAGGGGCGTGAAAGGGAAGCAGTGTTTGGTAAGGGTGTGAGACAGGGTTGTAGCCTATCCCCAATGTTATTCAATCTGTATATTGAGCAAGCAGTAAAGGAAACAAAAGAAAAATTCGGAGTAGGAATTAAAATCCATGGAGAAGAAATAAAATTGTAATTCTGTCAGAGACAGCAAAGGACCTGGAAGAGCAGCTGAATGGAATGGACAGTGTCTTGAAAGGAGGATATAAGATGAACATCAACAAAAGCAAAACGAGGATAATGGAATGTAGTCGAATTAAGTCGAGTGATGCTGCGGGAATTAGATTAGGAAATGAGATGCTTAAAGTAGTAAATGAGTTTCGCTTTTTTGGGAAGCAAAATAACTGATGATGGTCGTACTAGAGAAGATATAAAATGTAGACTGGCAATGGCAAGGAAAGCGTTTCTGAAGAAGAGAAATTTGTTAACATTGAGTATAGATTTAAGTGTCAGGAATTCGTTTCTGAAAGTATTTGTATGGAGTGTAGCCATGTATGGAAGTGAAACGTGGATGATAAATAGTTTAGACAAGAAGAGAATAGAAGCTTTCGAAATGTGGTGCTGCAGAAGAATTCTGAAGATTAGATGGGTAGATCACATAACTAATGAGGTGGTATTGAACAGAATTGGAGAGAAGAGAAATTTGTGGCACAACTTGACTAGAAGAAGGGATTGGTTGATAGGGCATATTCTGAGGCATCAAGGGATCACCAATTTAGTATTGGAGGGCAGCTTGGAGAGTAAAAATTGTCGAGGGAGACCAAGAGGTGAATACACTAAACAGATTCAGAAGGATGTAGGTTACAGTAGGTACTGGGAGATGAAGAAGCTTGCACAGGTTAGAGTGGCATGGAGAGCTGCATCAAACCAGTCTCTGGACTGAAGACCACAACAACAGCATCGAGGCAAAATGGATCAATATTTCTGTAAGGGACTTCCAATGACTTGTTGAGTTCATGCCACTTTGAGTAGCTGCACTACATTGGGCAAAAGGAGGTCCAACATGATGTTAGAAGGTATCCCATGACTTTTGTCACCACAGTGTTGTATGATTTGTTTTTTGTTTTTTCCTTTTAGTTTCTCACATAAGAAAGGTTAAAGATTGTTACATAATTGTTGGCAATTTCTTGATGGCCAGATAACAATTTCATACCTTCTCCTTTCAAGTTCAGTACGATAATTTTCCTATTCATCAAGTGAAAACTGTAGCTGATTAACTTGATGAATTATATCTGAGAAATCTATGATGACCTTAACTGAACCATGATCTGAACCAAGCTGTAGTGCCTGTTGATAGAGAGAGTGAATGATACGAAGTTTTTTGCCTGGCTGAAAAAGCAATAGCAATAGCAATAGCAAATACACCGAAAGATAGTAAAGCTTCCAAGAAGGGCAAAGATATGCCTGCTTGCTCCGGGAGGACCCTGGTTAGACATATGTTACTAGCAAGGACTTTTCCTTGTGGGAGGGCTGTAGCTTCTACCTTCAGAAGCTGAATTTAATAGCCAGGAGAGCAGAGTGAAACTATATGCCTCTGCAACTCCTGATACCCAACCATGCTTTTTGCTGTGGATGATTTAGCAATTGGTTGATAACACCTTCTGGACAGCTTGACTTTATTGAGTCATCAGGGCCAGTTCTAGAACATTTTTCTACAAAAGCAACTTTACCATTTTATGCCCCCACCCCCAATCTTTTTTTGCACTTTTGCTTCAGTCAGTTTTTGCTATTTGTTGTGGCATGCCCTGTATACAAATTTTGCAAACTTGGTGCATCAAGGAGACCTACCAATTTGATAAGCCCTGTATAAAAAGGATTTCAGTTGTGGCACCTCTGGTACCCCCTCAGCTCGGTGACCCAAGTGGCAGTTTGTCTATCTTGGGCCTTAAACTGCCCATGGAAGCCACAGGAATGAATGTGGATTCAGGTTACATGGAACCTATAATGGCAGGAATAATGCTTGCCATATACATGGCAATTTGATAAACCTGTACATGTCCTTTCATTTGCCAAAATGGTGAGCCACTTGGTGAGCTTTGCCAGCATGGCTGGTACAAGTCTGTCTCTTTGGCACCCTTGTGTTCCTTAATTGTGTCTGGTCAACTTTGGGCATACTGCAGCAATCATGTCTAGTGGTGGAATGTTGCTTGTCTTGAAGAGCAAAAATTATATTTAACTACTGGGAACATGGTGGTAAGACGATATCTGATCAAAACTTCAATGTTTTCTGAGCACTGATGGGATGGGTGGCTTTTGATTTGAAACAGTCATTAGCACGTTACACTTGTAGCACACAAGGTTTATTAAACTTCTGCATATGATGTAAGGCTCTGTCTGGATTGATCTTTAATTAGATACCTTCTCATTGTGAACCATGAAAAAGTCATGATTGAGAGGGTATTGCAAAAGAATCTGACAGGACTATAACAGCGCATAAATCAGTGAAAATATTGCAAAACAGAACAATTCTGATAGAAACAGCTACTTCTCGTCTGACCACGCCCTGGATGTCTTGGTGAACATCCGATCAAGACAAACATTCACAGCACACTAAATGACAGCAAATGTGTTGTGACACGCAACACTACCATGTAGATGAAATGACTAAAGTAAAACAGCGGTTGGCTTCACTGTTGTAAATATATTGATGAAGTTAAATGATGTGTTGCAGAAGATGCCAATGTTTTTGGTGACATACAAGTATTGGACAAGAATATGAAAAGACTATAAGTACATCTTACCATGCCTAATACAGTGTAGAAAACACGTTGACACTCAAAATAGCTTCTGGTCATCGCAGAATGGGTAAATACATGTCCTGTATGGTTTTCAAGGGAATTTTGTACCATTCTTCAGGCAAAACAGTGGCAAATTCAGGTAACAATGATGGAGGTGAATAGTGATCATACACACTTCTCTACAAAGTAGACAATAAAGGCTCAATAATAAGGAGATGTTGTGACAGTGGAGGAAGATGTGGTAGTTCATTCTCATGTTCACAAAATAAGTCCTGGATGATGCGAGCTGTGTGAACAGGGGCCCAGTCACCTTGGAACACAGAATCACAATTGGGGAACAAACATTGTACCATAGGTTGGACCTGATCAACCAAAATGGTCGTATTATCTTCAGCAATAATGCAGCCTTGCAGAGTAATCATGGGCCCATGGAATACCATGATAAGATTTCCCAAATCACTGCTGACACCCCTCCATGTTTCACTCTTGGGACATAAACTTAGGCAGAAGTTGGAAAGTGTCAAATGAAGACCCATCTGGCCAAATGACTTTCTTGCATTGCTCCACAGTCCAGGTTTTATGGATTTGGCACCATGTTTTCCTGTTATAGGCATTTGCTTCTTGGATGACAGGTTTAGGAATTCCAGCTTACCCTGCAATTTCCTGCTTATGGAACTTTCTTTGTGTTGTTTTGGTGTGCTGACAACATTCATGAGTGCTACATTCAGTTCTGCAGTGACTTTTGCACTTGATGTCCTCTTATATTTTTTCACAACCCTCTCCAACAACCATCTGTCAAGATTACTCAACACACCGTGTCATCAGCATTGCGACTTAGCTAATGATGTTTTTCCGCTTTCCCTGTGTGTCATATGTATCTTGGAATTGGTGCCTCTTGAAACACCAAACACTTCAGGTATCTTGGATACAGAAGCACCAACTATATGAACACCAACAATTTACCCATGTTCAAATTCACTTACCACTGACATAGTGTACTCACAGCTACACAGAACATTGTTCTGATGACAACTTACACTTGCCACATAATGATCACTTTGCACAGTTGCTGATTGTGGTCAAATACAACAGAGCAACATGCAGGCTTGGCTGGCATTTGCATTTATTTTCAAGCAAGCATTTCTCACAGTGTTTCTATATTTTTGTCCGACCTCTGTAAATAGGTTGTTAGCATGAAGTAGTACAGATGGAGACTTATCGAACTGCAAGAAATCTGAGTTTCAACTGAACATTTACATGGAATTAATATTAATTTTATAAGATGACAATTTTTAAGTTTAAAAGTTGTTCGCTTATTTTTTGTAACATGCAACTGACATGAATAAATTTACTGTTGTCAACCATGAAGTGCCCTAGAAAAGACAGACTGGCCATTTTTCAGATACCACTTTCAAATGTTAGTATGCTGGAAAACTATCAGTGTGACTAGCAGTAATCATAACTGGATGTTTGTGGATGCTGGTAAACTTCGCAGAAGCAGCCTACTTTTGCCTACTAATATATAACTTGATTTGTCCCACATCCCTGGGGAACACAATATGTAAAACAGTGAATGAATGAAAGTGGTTACTGTAGATTAGTATGACAGACCCCAGAAAATTTATGTGGGCACACATTGAATTTTAACCTGGTTTGCTTCTGCATATCCTAAAAATGATAAATGATATTACACACATAAATTTGAATTGATATCTGTAAAATTATCTTGTGGCTAGCCACAATCTACATGCAAATACTTTTTCTGTCTTTATAAAGTTCACTTTGCTCTTGATTTTTTTTCACAGTAAAACTCTGTGTTGTAAGAGTGGTGCAAATAAAACAGCTGACTCTGTTCTTTAGTTTTCATGTAGAAGTGAGACATGTGAAAATTTTCTAGAGGGATGAATCATACAGTCTTCCCAACGTGGCTTATGATTAAGATTTGCTACCAGGAGTTTCACTTCCTCTTTTCATTAGCATCAGCTTTGTTTGCTTTCTTTTTTTCTTGAGTGATGCACAGTTCATTGGTCTAACAGAAAAAGTAATCACCCCTGTTACTTCTGTGTTATCGTGCAAAACATTTTATGAAAAATCTTCCTGCTGTTAGTAGTCTAATGTAGTCAATGTAAAGTGCGTTCTTACATGGTGTGTTATATGAAAGGTCATTAATATCGAGAACAGAGAGAAAAAGATTGAGATGAGAGACTTGTGGGATTGCACAATTTTTTTCCAGTATGTCTGCTTATTTGGATACACTTCATAACTTTCCTCTCATTTTGTTTTACACTTTGAGTATTTAGTTTTTCATATGTAATTAGCTTCTTTAAATCAAGATCACTTCTTCTTGAAGTGTCAGCTGAGTAAACAGTTTGATTTGCAACAACATTTTTATGAGTTTACTTGGCTGATATTTTGAGGAGAATTAATCAATGAAATTCACTGAGAAAGTCTACATTCATATTCTTTAAATTCGTTTGATAGCCTTACAAATTTAGCAAGATGACAGCGATCCCAGGAGTCGAGGAACCAGTTTGCCGGATATGCCATGGCTCAGCTGCCTTGGGCGCACTATCTTCGCCATGTGACTGCCGTGGTTCGCTTGGCTATGTCCACCTGTCCTGCCTGTCCCAATGGGTGCGGGAGTCACGTAACAGGCACTGTGAGATTTGCAATTGTGATTACAGAGTATTCTACATTCGGAGGTAGGTCTTAACAAATTGAAAGCACATAGCTGAATAGTGTACTGAGTATGACACTATGAGAACTTACAAGAGCAGACAGATATATGTGATGAAATGGTAGTAAATATATTTTTACTAACCCAAAATTTGTTTTACAAGATATTATCCATTGAACTGAATTCATTTTGTTTAGTGAGAACCCTTCTTCTGCATAATCTCCAAGAAGATATTTATATTGTTCTGTGCATAAGTATGAGCTGGTGCCAAAGTGGATAAGTGACTGACTACACATCAAAAAGTCCTTAGTTGTATTGTATTGTATCCACAGTCTTTGGATTTTTTCTGTTACACATAGCTTCTTTCAGTTCTGGAAATGATTTATGTAAGTACAACATCCAAAATTTTGCCATGGTTTGCAGGCCACATTAAACTGGAAATCTGTTACAACTGGCTGGATAAATTAATTCATAGTTAGAGAGAGGCAAAGCTGTGCCACATTCAAGAGTACTATAAGTGGTAAAGCACTGTGGCAGTCGAACCTATTTTCAGGTTAAGGATAGCTTTTGATTTTTACCAGTAATTTTAAAGCAATGTTTTTTAATGTGTTATCAGGGTGGCTAGCTCATCCATGTTATTTGTAAGTGATCAGCCAGTCATATATTCCTATTAATATATTTCAATATAATTGAAGGAAACATTCCACGTGGGAAAAATTATATATAAAAGCAAAGATGAGGTGACTTACCGAACGAAAGCGCTGGCAGGTCGATAGACACACAAACAAACACAAACATACACACAAAATTCAAGCTTTCACAACAAACTGTTGCCTCATCAGGAAAGAGGGAAGGAGAGGGGAAGACGAAAGGAAGTGGGGATTCTTCTTAATTGCAGTAATTTTCTTAATTTTTGATGTAGAAATCGCACTAATCCTTCCAATATGTCTGCTTGTGTCTGTATGTGTGGATGGATATGTGCGTGAGTGCAAGTGTATACCTGTCCTTTTTTCCCCCTAAGGTAAGTCTTTCCGCTCCCGGGATTGGAATGACTCCTTACCCTCTCCCTTAAAACCCACTTCCTTTCGTCTTCCCCTCTCCTTCCCTCTTTCCTGATGAGGCAACAGTTTGTTGCGAAAGCTTGATTTTTGTGTGTATGTTTGTGTTTGTTTGTGTGTCTATCGACCTGCCAGCGCTTTCGTTCGGTAAGTCACCTCATCTTTGCTTTTATATTAATATATTTCAGTTCACTTTTGTTTTAGTTAACAGTTTTAGAACATCTGAGCAATTTTAATGCAATCTTCCCTTATGTGAACTAGTGTGATTGTGAAGGTAAGCATGGACAAGAGTGCGATTTTATCTCAGACTGCTTTTTATCTCTTTTTCTCACATTTTCTCGATTTTAATCACATTTGTTTCTGCTAATATTACAAGGAAATGGGAAATGAACACACTTTCCTTCACATATCCTCACAAGAAAAAATCGCATGGGGTCATGTCTGGTGATCTTGGAGGCCAAGAATGCAGGGCAGTGTCTTGAGGTCCGATGCACCCAATCCAGCATTGAGTCAGAGTTGTCATGAAAACCTGATGTATGTTGTTGTGCTTGTGTGTTGGAGCTCTGTTGTGTTGGAAAGTGAAGTCACCATAGTGCTTCTGAAGTTCTGGAAAAGGGCAATTCTGCAGTATTTAAAGATAGCTAAATAGGACACTCAGGACTGTGAGAAACTGTCCTGCATTCATGGCCTCCAAGATTGCCAGACATGATGCCATGTGATTTTTTTCTTATTGGGATATGTGAAGGGAAATGTGTTCATCTCCCCTTCATTTTGTGACATAGAAGAAGCCGAAGAACAAAATAACAGCCGCCATAACTTCTGTAAAAGCAGATACATTGTGTAAAGTTTATGATGAATGTAGTTATCATCTAAATGCTCTTCATGCTGCTGTTGGTGGGCACATAGAGCAATTATAATAGCGTAGCTAAGACAAAGATTTTGTGAGTATTTTACAATTCATCTCATGTTTGTAGTGTGTTTTTGTCAATAAATATGGAGGTCTTTCTTTCTGAAACAACATGATTTTTTAAACTTTATAAGCAGTAACATTGTTTTATAAGTCAGATTTTTATTAAAGCTTGCAGTTCATTCAAATCAGCCAAAATCAATCTAGCTGATTTTCAGAGTATTATGTACTTTTCAAAATAATACTTTGTTCTTATGACTGTTTTGATAAGAGACCACTGAGCCCCAGAGTGCGCAGTCTGTGGCCTGAATCATAGAAGTAACAGCTGTGTCAGGCAGTATAGAAAAGTTCACTGCGGTCATGACAGCTGATAAAATGTACCAGCTTCAACTCAGATCGCAAGTCCTATTGTGTGTCATTTATTAATTAATTGACAATATGTTGTAATTACTTTGCCTGCTGCCCTTAACTGGACGTAAAGAACTGCAACCAACTATATGTGGGTCTGCCTGCTGCACTTACACTGTATGTAAAGAGCTGTAACTAAGTGTAGTATGTAACATTCCTTTACTTGCATTTAAAAGAGAATTTTGGAACCTGAACTGGCCATCAACAATTAATATTTCAAAAGTGGTGTTAAAAGTGTGTAATATACAACATAATGTTCTGTGTGGACTACATTATTGGAACTTTCATTCTGTCATCAACAGTTTTCTACCTATAAAAATGACTGAAAGAAAAGATGGCAGCTACTGAGGGCAGCAAAGCAGATAAAGTGAATTCATTACATTTTATGTCCTAGTTGTGGAGTTGTTCCAAGCTGGAACTGTTGACAAGAACTTATATGTTCTATGTTAGCACTGTCATAACAAATTCCAGCAGCACCAAAAGTTACATTTGGTGCCCCATGGTTTCGGGCCACATATTAAAGGGACCTTTGTGTTAGAATGGACTCACGACTCGTACAGCAGAAGAAAAAGTTGACAAAATGAAAATGTTGGGGATATAGACAGTGTAAATAATAGTGAATTAAAAAGAAGTACAGTGTTTAACAATGTGTAGACAAGCAGTCACCATTATGGATTTAGCTTTATGCAGCCAGTGAGGGTATGATTTCAACTGATGTCATTTTGCAGTCAGGCACAGCAGTCAGTGGAGAACATTTGCAGATTAGCATGTATTATTTATGTTTTTCACTGTCAAAATGTTCTGAAGCATAATTTATTACAAATACTTGTGATAAACAGCAAAATATCTTCTTCATTCTTGTACATTAGTAGTGGAAATGGTCAGATGGGGGCAGGAGATGTGGATTTCAGTCAAGGAGTTTCTAGCATTGTGGAGACACACCTATGGTAGATCAGCAAAGAAGATGTATCTGGGTTCACCACTCCATATCAGATGGCAAAGTGCACTAAACAGTCAAAAACTACATCACTTATCAATAATGTATAAAATCTTCTTGTGGGGAAAAAATGCAACTTGATTAGATAACAAGAGGAGACAGAAGCATTTTCTTTGATCTCCCTAATGAATCTAAATTAGGCTCTGGAAATGGGTACCGTACAATAAACATTGGTGGTCTCTTAGGAAGTTAATTTAGTCACTTTTCTTTTACTATATTTTGTCTCCATGAGATTCACACACTTTCTATAAAGTTGCCCCTGCAGGCACTCTTGAGCATCCTTCTGCTGTTGCACATAAACAAGTATTGAACCAGATGATCCGCAGCACTCCAGCTACACTACAGTCTGTCTGTCAGCAAGCTTCTTAATTTTGGCACAAGCCTGTCTCAGTTTCATTATAAGTGCAAAGCATAAAGAAAATACACAGTTTTCCCCTGAGAGACATCATAGTTAGTGCTCATATGTGGCTCTGCTTTAACATGCAAGATCACCTATGAAGTGTCTAATCATAAAAGCTTAACAGTGCAGCAAAAAGGTAAATGTTTATGCTTCACCATCTAGCATCTCAGCTGTGTCTTATGGTCATCTTGTTAAATAGACTCAGATCACATTTACTTGGCTTTATGTATTAACATCTTTTTTATCCTCATGTGCATTAAGTGTACATTGACCTTTATGAGTTATATCGCTAACCAGCAATGTGTTTTCCAAATCTAATACATCACCCTAATACACAGTGGTGGTGGCTGTGTAAGAGCACAAGAGCATGTGAACAAGCAAACTTTTGAGACTTTGTGGATTTATTGGTTTTTTTTCTTTCAGTTCTGTTAAACATAATACAGATGCTGCAATCTGAAAGACATGGCACTTAAATATACTGTGCTACTGCTCCTCTAGACTCCATAAAACTTGGTGTCAGGGTCCCGAGCACGGAGCTTTTGTGCATGTGCAATTCACATGACATAATTGTGTTACTAGCCAGATATATATGGATTTGATAAGCAGTGTGCATGGTTCACGATGTGCACAGATAGCCCTTGCCACTCAACTAGAAGTTTATGTCTGTGCCACCAGGTAGTAGCCAACTGCGGCAGACATTTATCTCCTTTTGCTCGGCATAAATCCTGCTGGATACGCTAATTCTCTCACTATATACTGTAGTAAAATTTAGATTGGACATTAGTATATGTTAAAGTTGTACTGACAGTAAACTACTTTGTAACTTTCTGAATGAGTTATAGTATATTAAGTTATGAATTTTATCATTCAGTAATGAGTTTGAGGCACTGAGAATCATAAGGGCCTAAAGCACATCACCGTCAATTGTAAGATTGTAGCATTTATTCATGCTTCTTAAATCTGTTGCTATTATCATGAGTCAGGTTTATCTGCGCTGTAGCCCTCATTATACATAAGAAACTTCACGAAACGCTATATCACTGGTATCTCTGATATTTATGTAAATGTGGGATCAATGGCAGTGTGCTTTAGGTCCTTAAGTATCTCAGTGCCTGATTAGTATTCTAGTCAAGTGACCATATTGGTAGACATTACTTCTTGAGTTTGATTATTTCCACAAATGGCACTTTGTGTTTGGAGTTGGCTGCTTACTGTGTGGGAATTGGTTTTCGTGTGCAGTGCACACGTGAACTATGTTGAATATTGCCCATTGCCCAGAGCATCCACACGCCATTGTCTGCATCCATGCCAGAGGCTGAAGTGTAGTCTCATTTGGTCTGGTTGCGTTTACACTGCCACTATGGAGGCAGACCAGAGACCAGGATTGCGTGCTGTTGTACATCATCTGCAGCCAATATGTCGCATCAGTGCTCTGCTGCCATGTTGAAGTAGTACACTGTCACCACCTGGATCACACACGTGCCAACATCTTCATGGTGCTGCGACCATGGCTTTGATCCTGTCATTGCAATTGCTATTAATAAATGGCTTTCTTAATCAGGAATGTTTTACTGACAGGCCACGATTGGACTCCTGTCACCACCAGCAGTCACACCTCGCCAGCGGTATTTGCACCATCCCGCCATTTTTTGCCATTTTAATGATATTTTTATGTGACATATGAGTGAAGTAAATTCAGAAAGTATTGTAAAAACTTTGTATTAGTTTGTGCCATTTAAAATAGGGAACATATTGTGTTGTGAGCATGGAGTATGGGTCATTGTTATTGAAGTATGTTAGGTAGTAAACATGAATAGCCATTCAGTCAGGAGCTTGAGTTGCAGCAAGAAATGTTATGTTAGAAGTATTTTTAAGGGTCCTCCTCCTCATCCTGTTTTATTGTGTTGTGGTTTGTTGTGTTTCATGTAACTGATAGAAGATCAGCCATATCATGGTCACTGCCACAGGAAACACTCCAGTCTTTAGCAGCTAAGATATTTCAGGTAATAGCAGACCAGGCAGATATAATGAAATAAGTATGGGTCGAGTATGAGGAGAACATAGCTTTGCGCAGTTTGGTTGCACTTGTTTATGTGGAGAAGAGGCAGGACAAATTTTACAACTGGTAGATTACGAACACAGACCAGTATGGTCCTCAATTGATGAGTAATTTCAAACTTTTGAAGAGCTTGAGAGGTTAAAATGAGTAGTACCTGCGAGGAATCAGAAAATAAGGGAAAAGAAGTTAATAATGTGAGTATAATTGATGCATAAAGTACTAACATGGTAAACATTAAGCAGAATAATGTGAGTTTATCTGCTTCAGTATCTTGTGAAAAACCAGAGTCTAAATTACGTATAGTGCCAGATGAACTATTGAGGTAGACAAGTTTGTGAGTAGCAGCATGGGTCACACTGATGTTGGTGCAGTAGTATCTATCCCACTGGATGACAGTGGGTAGTGGGAGCTGGGGAGTATGGGCCAGATGTACATGTGTCAGTCCTTCTTGTGTCATGCAGAGTGTAACTGCAGATGATAATTTTGTTGTAGATACTGTGAAGGATCCACTGGAAGTTATTGATGATGTTAATTATGTTGTGGATAATGAAGTAGCTCAAACACATTTATTTTTGAAGGATGCAGATTTGTCATCACCTTTGATGGCACCGTCTTCTCAGAGGGAGGTGTGAGGAAGAGAAGAAAGAGTAACTTTTAAATAAGAAACAATCAGCCTCGATTGTGGTAATGAAACCAACCTTTACCTAGTTTTCAGCCCAAGTAATTGAGCCTTCTTCAGAAGATTTACCTGAATCTATAATATGTCTACAAGGGCATGGTCTAGAAATAAATCTAAAACAGCCTGAATTGGGTGACTATGCCGATTCAGGCTGTTTCAGTTTTATTTCAACACCATGCCCTTGTAGACATATTTAGAATAAGGTAAATCTTCTGAAGAAGGCTCAATTACTTGGGCTGAAACCTAGGTAAAGGTTGGTTTCATTACCACAATCGAGGCTGATAGTGTCTTTTATATTAGATTATCATGATTGCTGACTGGGCTGCAATGTTGAAAGTACTAAAAAGTGTAACTTTTATGCCTAGTGATTGGGTCAACAAGGCCAAATCCTATCAGTAATGTGTGTCTGAGGGTTAAAAAGTTCATAAAGTTGATGATACTTGCAACATAATAGGTACTAAGAGTAAGAATACATTGTGTAATTATTCTTTAGCAGTGTACTGTCAAACTTATTGGGACATCGTTTCAGCAAAATGAGACTGCTGCCAATGAACATTATTGCAAGGTTGTCTTGTCACGAGGGTAGAATCAAGTACATCTACATCTATACTCTGCAAACTACCATGAGGTGCATGGTAGAGCATACGTCCCATTATACCAATTATTAGGTTTCTTCTTGTTCCATTCACATATGGAGCACAGGAAGAATGATTGCTTGACTGCCTCTGTGTGTGCAGCAGTTATTCTAATCTTATCCTCATTATCCCTATGTGAATGATACATAGAGGGCTGTAGTATATTCTTAGAGTCATCATTTAAAGCCAGTTCTTGAAACTTTGTTAATAGATTTTCTCGAGACAGTTTACATTTATCTTCAAGAGTCGTCAATTTCAGTATCTCTGTGACACTCTCCCATGGATTAAACAAACCTGTGACCATTTGTGCTGCCCTTCTTTGTATATATTCAGTAACCCCTGTTAGTCCTATCTGGTACAGGTTCCACATACTTGAGCAATATCCTAGAACCACTTGCATGAGTGATTTGTAAGCAACCTCCTTTGTAGACTGATTGCACTTCCCCAGTATTCTATCAATAAACTGAAGTCTACCGCCTGCTTTACCCATGATTGAAACTATGTGATCATTCCTTACCATATCCCTAGAAAGTGTTACACCTGAGTATTTGTATGAGTTTTTTGATTCCAACAGTGACCCACTGATATTATAGACACAGGATTCTACATTTTTTCATTTTGTGAAGTGCGAAATTTGACGTTTCTGAACATTTAGAGCAAGATGCCAATCTCTGTACCATATTGAAATCTTATCCATATTTGACTGAACACGTATGCAGCTTCTCTCAGATAGTACTTCATTATAGATAACCACATCATCTGCAAAGAGCCTGGTTTTACTATTAATTTTCTCTGCAGGGTCGTTAATATACAATATGAACAGCAAGGGTCCCACAACACTTCCCGGGGGAGGGGGGACTGATGACCTCAGATGTTAAGTCCTATAGTGCTTAGAGCCATTTGAACTTCCCTAGGGCACACCCAAAGTTACTTCTATATCTGACGATGAGTCTCCATCTAACATAACATGCTGCGTCCTCTCTACCAAAGAGTCACCAATCCATTCACAAATTTCACTTAATCCCCCATATGATCATTGTTTTGACAATAAGTATAGGTGCAGTACTGAGTCAAATGCTTTACGGGAATCTAGAAATACCTCATCTACCTGGTTGCTTTGATCCAAAGCTTTCAGTATGTCATGTGAGAAAAGTGTGAGTTGCATGTCACATGATCAATGTTTTCGAAATCCATGCTGGTTGACAAGGAGGAGGTCACCCGGTTCGAGATACATCATTATGTTTGAGCTCAGAATATATTCTAAGATTGTACAACAAATCGATGTCAAGGATAGCTTTATGGATTAGTTCTACTACCTTTCTCATAGACAACAGTGACCTGTGTCTTTTTCCAAGAACTGGGTTCAGTTTTTTGTTTGAGGCATCTACGCTATATTATAGTTAGAAGAGGGGCTAATTCAGCTGCAAATTCAGTATAGAAGCTGACAGGGATTCCATCGGGAACTGCATACACAGTTTTTAAGTCCCTCTCAATAAAGTGCCACAGGGCACAGGTAAGTTGTTTTGCTGAGTTGAAGATACAAGTAATCATAACACTGCAAGAAGGATTAAGTCTTTAAGTAGCATTAAAGAAAAGGGAATAAATGGACCTGCCGACCAATGTTGTGTGTAGTATGTACGTATGGTTTTTGTGTGAGCATGGTTTTAGAGATGTGTTTTCTGGGAAAACATAGGGAAACTTTTGTTGCAAATTCCAGATATGTACCAAAGCAGATAACAAAGGAAGAATCTGAGCATGAGAAATTAATTGTGTATAAGCATTTGCTGTTAAATGATTTTTAATGATTTTGTTAAGAAGAGATAATTTGGTAATACTATTGTACTAATTTGTTATGTGACAGTTCAAAAATAACCCAATAAATTGAACTGCCAGTGAACTGGCTGCCAACAGGCTGGATTAGTGTTAGGAAATAGCACTGAAGTTAGTATACAGCCAACAAACTGTTTTCTATTCTATTATAAATTAGAATAGAGAGAAGCATAGAAAATATTTTTTTATGTCAACTCTGAACACATGTGTTAAGATCTTTTGTGTGGAAATGCAAACAGGTCATGATCTGGTGACCAGATTTCTCAAAGCAGGGATAAATGTTGCTTATGACTTCACTGGGGTCGATGAGCTGCTCCTGCACTGATTCAACAGAATGACTTCATAGGTGGAGAGGCACATGTCAGCCTGATAACCAGGCTCTGTGGAGCAAGGGAGCATATTCAGAACATGTGGATATTCATTCAGTATGCTGACACTGCAGAATACACCAGCTAGCACCTGTGTAAGCTGACGTTGTGACATCTAAAAGTGCCAGCCAGTATCTCTCGGAGAGCTGACTAGACAGGAAAACCAGGGCATAAAACGTCATAACTTCACAACAGTACTGTCAGCCCACCTCATCTCTCACCTCTTGCAGCTTACAGGCAAAGTGTGCCACTGTTGGGGAAATGCTGGCCAGTCTGGCTCACATACATACAATCCAATTTAGATGCTCAGATTTAGAAGTGTTCAGTTTCCCAGTGACAACATCAATGCCAACCTCTGACCGTGAGAGGAAAAGCACTTGCAGTCCAAGCCGGAGCAACCAGCTGCCACCGTTGGACTTAACTGTCAGTAGCTGTGGTCCCCTACCTGGCCTAAGTCTGCATGCTGCCAGCTCGAGAATGTTGCACCGTCAAGTCATCTGCCAGGTGACTACCTTCCGTGTATGGCCACCTTGCTGGCCCTGCTTCATTGTCGCGGTCCACCACCTCACATGGGCCTACATTGTTGCTGTCCATTGCCAGAGCAGTGACATGCCATCATCTTCAACTCTGCTACAGTTTAGCCCCACTCACTGTGGTGGGGTTTACATTGGTGCTACGGAAGCAGACGAGCAACCAGGACTGCCTGCTGTTGTCCATTGTCGGCAGCCACTGTCATATTGCATCAGCACTCTACTGTCATGCTAAAGCAGCACACTAATGCCAGTCACCATCACAAATGTGCCACCTTCTGGGAGGCACCTGCTGATGCCTGCACACTACTGTGGCTGACTGCATCACAGAGGCTGGAAACTGTCTCCCCAGCTTTGATCTTGTCATTATAACTGTTACGAATAACTTTGTGCTGTTCATGCCCCACTATTTGTCATGTCCCACTGTTTGTAATGTCTGACTGTTTGTCTCCTGCCACCACCAAAACTGCATTCATTATAATTTATATTTCATGACATACACACACACACACACACACACACATCGTTCACTGCACTAAACAGATTTATATATTCATCAGTTCTATGTCTTTTTTTAGTTTTTCTGCTTTCATTACTTAGCAGCGGTAATATCTTTACAAAAAATGTTTATTTATTGAATTATGATTTTAAAAAGTGTGGGGCATCCACTACAATTTACATCGCTGACATGCTGGGAGTGGAATATCTGTGACTTGACCAGAGTCATGCATCTTTTACCTTTGTGTGTATTTGTCCAATAAAGTGTAAGTCTACCATGTGTCACACCACGTTTGTAGTGTACCCGCACCGTACCTGTCTTCGAAAAATGCAATATTACCACAGGAGGCAACATCAATATTCTATCTGATTACTTAAGGATTAAGAATAGGCAGAAAACAGAATCTTTATCAAAGGGACTGTTGATATATTAGGGAAATTATCTGTTTTTACTAATAACAAACACCTTAACACTTTTGTACAACAAAGCATGTTTTGTACTTGGCAAATATTGAGCAGTCAATTAGAATTTTACTACACCAAATGTGGTAAAATTTTCCTAAATTATTTAAATAAGAGAAGCCTTGAACAGCAAAACATTCTGCTGAGTTTAGATGCACTAGACACCCTGAGATTTTATTAAATTAAATACAGATATGCTAAAGTAAATATGATCAAGATATTAATTAAATTGACATCTTTGAGGTCTTGGGTATTCTGCCTGATATCAGCATCATCTTTGGACTGATAAAGATAATGAGCTACATTATGAAAATATCATGCAAGAACGATGCTGATATGTGGCAGAATACTGAGCACCTCAAAAATGTCAACAGATTTTTGGGAAAGCCCGATGTATTTATTAAATTGCTTAACTATGTAGTAGACACCAGAAAATGAATAGGGGATTGTTAAACAAGTCAAAGTTAGACAAATCTTTAGGGCACTGTTTCATGTAATTTTGTGAGCTAATAGGAACATTGGAAAGAAATAAACAAGAAATTATTAATCTAGAACTATTTACAGTATTTAATACATCAAATTGGAGGGGTCAGCAGAAGAAAGTGCTAATCTTCAACTTGATAAGAAGTTGTCTCATTATGCTGTTTGTTGTGATTTTGAATCCACCACATACTGGTAACAAGTAAATACTTATTTATAACTAGAAAACCCTTTCTGTCTGCTGTACAATTTTTTTGTCTTATTGTACTTATGTTCTTGTCTTTGAATTCATCCAGTAACTCAGAACTCACTATTGTGGCATGTCACTTTCTTCCACTGGCCCCTCCAATTTACAAGGTTCACGTATTGCCTAGCTGAGCTCACTGAGTGACTCCTATAAGCATAGCATACATGCCCACACTTAACAGGGGTGGTGTATCCCTTCTTTCCATCAGAAGTTCTCTTTGAGCTGCCACACAGCTGGCATGAAACTAGACAATGCCACAGTGCCAAACAACAATGTAGGTTTGCAGATGGAGATCCTGGTTCTGTTGAAGGAGAGGAGTCTGTTCGACGTGACAAAGCTCGTATTCTATTGGCAAAAGCTTCATATTCTTCATTCAGCTTTTTCTGTAGGATGGATTAATAATCTTGGAGCAGATGACTCCTCTTTTGTTGGAATACCACTGTGCTTAACTGTATGCTAGGGCTTCAACTGTTACTTCATGTCATAATGCTCACTACATTTAGCTGAAAGCTGTCGGGCCAAGCCCAAGCCCCACATCACAAACCAAGCCAAGCCCCACATCACAAACATTCTGTAGGAAAATAGTGACATTTTCATTCAGCTTTCCTGAAAAAGTAGACGTAAAGGTTACTGCAGGGAATCTGCTTGCAGTGATTTATATTGAAGCCACAGAATTAGCTGCAGAGGTTGCAGAGAAACTTCACTAGTTTGGCAGGCATATTGCTCAATTTCACACTTTTGGCCCAATTCTTCACACTGTTCCTGTAACTCCAGTTTCTGATGGGTAAGTATATTACTTTATCCAGCTAGCACATCAGCAAGGTCCACATTGGCACCTCCAACAGCACCTTCCTGCCAATTTACTTCGGAGGGCGTATCGGCCATGGTTACAAACCACGGGAAAAACATTTACTTGGAGATCACAAAACTTTGACAAAGATGGTGTCATAGTGCTCCTATGAAAATTAGGTCCTAACCACAATGGATGTCCAATGACAGCTTACAGTGAAGCAGCAACAGCATGCAAGTACGTGTGGCTAATGAGACTTAATTTTCAGCATGGAGAGCAACAATGGCACTATGCAGTGTTGTCGGCTTCAGTGACAGCAGGGACGGCAATCACTGCCCTCAAAGATTTGACTGCTACATGGTGTGTGTCATCAACCCACAGTGATGATTCAAACTCTCATTGAATGTGAACATAGTGATGGTGGTAGTGGCTCAGGTGGGATTGGCACCCATGGCAGGCAGTGTCTGACAGAGTATGAGAATGCACCAGCATGACAAAAAGGACAATGTGCAGCCTGAGCGCAGTGGTGTTGCAACAGTGTGAGTTCTTACAAAGTGTGACATATATGGGCACATCTCAACACCAACAAATGATGGTAAACGCTTTATGGTATAGTCCAGTCTAGCTCACTATGTGTCCACAACAAGAGGGCAGAACTATAGGCTGAATAACATGCAGCCATCTCTCTACCATAGGATTTATAATGTGGAACCATCCATGAAGAAAAACATTCATATGCCAGACTGAATGGTGTGCTTGAATGCCATTTCTGACACCAGTTGTTCAGAAATTGACAAGGGTAAGGCAACTGCAGGATGTGGGCATCTGGGAGTGTATAAAATTTAGGGAATTGATGAAATAGAACAGTGGAATAAGTTTCAAAGAACTGGTTGGTGTTTGGTGTTTATTCCAAAGGTCTACCTCTGAAGGGTACAAGTGGTATTCGCAACACATTGCACTTGTCTACATTGAGATTCAACTGCCGTTCCCTGCACCATGCGTCAATTCGTTGCAGATCCTCCTGTATTTCAGTACAATTTTCCATTGTTACAACCTCTCAATATGCTACAGCATCATCCGAAAAAAGCCTCAGTGAACTTCTGATGTTATCCACAAGGTCATTTATATGTATTGTGAATAGCAACAGTCCTACGACACTCCCCTGCAAACATTTGGTCTGATAGTCCATATGCTCTTACTTTGTTCATTAAACGACTGTGGGGAACTGTATCAAATGCCTTGTGGAAGTCAAGAAACACGGCATCTACCTGGGAACCCATGTCTATGGCCCTCTGATCTCGTGGACGAATAGTGCAAGCTGGGTTTCACAAGATCGCCTTTTCGAAACCCATGCTGATTCCTACAGAGTAGATTTCTAGTCTCCAGAAAAGTCATTATACTCAAACATAATATGTAATTCTACAGCTGATCGACATTAGAGATCTAGGTCTATAGTTCTGCACATCTGTTCGACGTCCCTTCTTGAAAACGGGGATGACCTGTGCCCTTTTCAATCTTTGGAACACTACGCTCTTCTAGAGACCTACAGTACACCACTGCAAGAAGGGGGGCAAGTTCCTTCTCATACTCTGTGTAAAATCAAACTGGTATCCCATCAGGTCCAGCGGCCTTTCCTCTTTTGAGCAATTTTAATTGTTTTTCTATCCCTCTGTCATCTATTTCGGTATCTACCATTTTGTCATCTGTGCAAATATCTAGAGCAGGAACTACAGTGCAGTCTTCCTCGGTGAAACAGCTTTGGGAAAAGACATTTAGTATTTCGACCTTTAGTCTATCATTCTCTGTTTCAGTACCATTTTGGTCACAGAGTGTCTGGACATTTTGTTTTGATCCACCTACCGCTTTGGCATAAGACCAAAATTTCTTAGGTTTTTCTGCCAAGTCAGTACAAAGAACTTTACTGCGAATTCATTGACGCCTCTCGCATAGCCCTCCTCACACTACATTTCGCTTCATGTAACTTTTGTTTTTCTGCAAGGCTTTGGCTATGTTTATGTTTGCTGTGAAGCTCCCTTTGCTTCCGTAGCAGTTTTCTAACTTGGTTGTTGTACCACGGTGGGTCTTTCCCATCTCTTACAATCTTGCTTGGCACATACTCATCTAATGCATATTGTTCAATGGTTTTGAACTTTGTCCACTGATCCTCAACACTATCTGTACTTGAGATAAAACTTTCATGTTGAGCTGTTAAGTACTCTGAAATCTGCTTTTTGTCACTTTTGCTAAACAGAAAAATCTTCCTACCTTTTTTAATGTTTCTGTTTACAGCTGAAATCATCGATTCTGTAACCGCTTTATGATTGCTGATTCCCTGTTCTGCGTTAACTGCTTCAAATAGTTCGGGTCTGTTTGTCGCTAGAAGGTCTAATATGTTATCACCACGAGTCGGTTCTCTGTTTAACTGCACAAGGTAGTTTTCAGATAATGCACTTTAAAAAATTTCGCTGGATTCTTTGTCCCTGGCACCCGTTATAAACCTTTGAGTCTCCCAGTCTATATCTGGTAAATTAAAATCTCCACCCAGAACTATAACATGATCGGGAAATATACTCAAAATATTTTCCAAATTTTCCTTCAGGTGTTCTGCCACAACAGCTGCTGAGCCAGGGGGCCTATAGAGACATCCAGTTACCATGTTTGAACCTGCTTTAACCATGACCTTCACCCAAATTATTTCACATTTCGTATTTCCGTCAATTTCCTTCAATACTATTGCACTTTTTATCACTATAAACATGGCTCCCCCTTCACTGTCCAGCCTGTCTCTGCAGTATACATTCCAATCTTAGTTTAGAATTTCATTACTGTTTACATCTGGTTTCAGCCAACTTTCCGTCCCTAGTACTATGTGGGCATTGTGACCGTTTATTAATGAGAGTAGTTCTGGGACCTATCTATAGACGCTCCTGCAGTTTACTATTACCACATATATATTGTCATTCCCTGTTGCGTTTTGCCTACTGCTATCTTGTCGTGTCTCAGGAGGTGTCTTGTCGGCCCTAGGGAGGGAATCTTCTAACCTAAAAAACCCACATGTGCACTCCACACTTACTCCGATACCCTTGTAGCCGCTTCCTGTATGTAGTGCACGCCTGACCTATTCAGGGGGACCCTACATTTCTCCACCCGATAGCAGAGGTTGAGAAATTTGCATCCCAGATCTCTGCAGAATTGTCTGAGCCTCTGGTTTAAGCCTTCCACTCGGCTCCAAACCAGAGGACCACGGACGGTTCTGGGAACGATACTACAAATAGTTAGCTCAGATTCCAACCCATGAGTGAGGCTTTCCGCCTTCACCAACTCCACCATCCGCCTGTATGAACTGAGGATGACCTCGGAACCCAGACCGTAGGAGTCATTGGTGCCGACATGAGCAACAATTTGCACCCAGTGCTCTCTATTGCTGCTGGCAGGGCCTCCTCCACATCTCAGATGAGACCCCCCAGCAAGTAGACAGAGTGGAGCTCCCAATCACTAATAAACCCCTCCCCCCGTGTGCCTGCTCGGACCTTGCTGAAGGAGCGGCCACATGTCCACTCACAGGAAGAGCGGGCGATGCCACACAGCCAGCCTCCACATTGACCCTTCGCCTCGTGCGACACAAACGCTGTTGAACCCGCCACTCCCTTTGGGGAGTGGGTGGCCCAACTGCGCCCAGTACCTGCGAAGATGTCTCGACAGCAGGGACCGTGGGTGAAGCATGTAACACCCGGAATGTACCATGTGACGCACCAGACTCCCCACTACAACTACACTCTGAGGCAGTAGCCTGAAGACGGCTGACTGCAGCCATCAGCACGTTCAGCTGTTCGCGAACAGTGGCCAGCTCCTCCTGCGCCCATACACAGCAGTCACACATCCTATCCATCCTAAGAAAGCGACAATTTACTGTAGAGAGTTAAGTAATCAATCTTTAACTAGACTGCTAATTCGCTAAAGGCAGCTGATTGCTGACTAAACAGTGGTTACTAGACACTTCTTGTTGGGAACGATGAAAATAAACACTAACTGTCTCTGGAAATCTGTGGAACACTATTACTGATACTTGAAAATTAAAGCTTCCTAAAAGCAAAAACACGTGGAAAAAGAAGTGACAAGTAAGAAAAACACAGTTAATACTTAAATTTACATAGCCTGCTGCACAGGAGATGTGAAGCAGACGGCAGTTATGACGACACTGGCAATGAGGTGGAAGAAGACCAATTAAATCCTGGTGGCTTTGAAAATGTTAAGTATTCTTTATGCCACTAAACTGTATTCAAAATCTGTAAAAGTCTAAAAGTTATAAAATAATTTCCTTTAGAAGAACAATAGCTGCTTAATTGACCAAATGGTTTAATTTTGTTTGAATGAAGATGTTCAGATATGCTTCCACCACGAACTGTTCTTAAATTGGAATGAACTTTTGCAAAGAATGTGTTTTAACCATCACGTCAAAAAGAATCATATGATATGAAAATCCCTGCTCTGATGAAATGTATGAAGAAGTCTGATACAAAATCTAGCCAAAAATGTGCCAATTGTGAGGTTCTGTAGTAAGTTATCTGTGTCCTCAGAGTTCTTCGGATTTTTTTTTTAGAGCTGGGTTGAAGCTATCATTCCAAGTAGAGTAAGGTGATTGTTTTAAGTTATAAAATTAGCCATAGTGCTAAGTATATGAGAAAGGGAAAGGCATATGTTTTAATTAACAACTATTGATCAGAAGTAAATGTTCATTGAATTGAAAGGTCCTGATTAAGCGTTGTGTTCTAAAAGTTTATGGTTCTGGGTACCCAAGGAATATCTTGAAAGTGGCAATGAGTGATCAGGACAATCTTTGGTGAAGATTAATGTGGGGGAGAATAAACCAAAATCATTATACACCGAAGTGCCAAAGAAACTGGTATAGACATATGTATTCAAATACAGAGATATGTAAACAGGCAGAATACAGTGCTGCTGTCAGCAACACGTATATACGACAAGTGTCTGGCACAGTTGCTAGATTGGTTACTGCTGCTACAACGGCAGGTTATCAAGACTTAAGTGAGTTTGAACGTGATGTTATAGTCCACACACGAGCGATGGGACACAGCTTCTCTGAGGCAGTGATGAAGGTGGGATTTTCCCATACAAGCATTTCATGAGTGTACCATGAATATTAGTAATCCGGTAAAACATCAAATATCCAACATCACTGCGGCCAGAAAAAGATCCTGCAAGAACGGGACCAATGACAACTGAAGAGAATTGTGCAACATGACAGAAGTGCAACCCTTCCACAAATTGCTGCAGATTTTAATACTGGGCCATCAACAAGTGTCAGCATGTGTACCATTCAACAAAACATCATCAATATGGGCTTAAAACATAATCAGTATGAGTTTTTGGAGACAAAGGCCCACTCGTGTACCCTAGATGACTGTATGACACAAAGCTTTACACCTCGCCTGGGTCCATCAACACTGACATTGGACTGTTGACGGCTGGAAACATGTTGCGTGGTCAGAGAAGTCTCGTTTCAAATTGTATTGATCAGATGGACATGTACAGGTATGGAGACAACCTCATGAATCCATGGACCCTGATGTCTGCAGAGAACTGTTCAAGCTGGTGGAGGTTCTGTAATGGTATGGAGTGATATGGGACCTCTGATATGTCTAGATATGACTCTGACAGGTGACATGTATGTAAGTATCCTGTCTGTTCATTTGCATCCATTCATTGCCCATTGTGCATTCCGACAGACTTGGGCAATTCCAGCAGGACAATGCAACACCCCACACATCCAGAATTGCTACAGGGTGGCTCCAGGAACACCCTTCTGAGTTTAAACACTTCCGTTGGCCACCAACCTCCCCAGACAAGAATGTTATTGAGCAAATCTGGGATGCCTTTCAACGTGCTGTCCAGAAGAGATCCCCTCTCCCCAGCATCTGATTCTCATATTTGTTGTCTAATTCACCTCTTAAGTTGTGCATGTATTTCAATGTTGGTGTTAGTGTCATGTTAGTGTTACCATCAGGAAGTAGAGCAGTTCACACAGATATTCTGCTGTCTCCTACTATCCAGCCATCATTGTCCATGATTTGTGGACATGACAATAGTTTCCTTAACCTTTTCAGTCAATAGCTTATATAGCCTTCCTCATATTTCAAATTGCAGTTACCTTCATAGGAACTTCTCCCCATTCCTAAAGGAATGTAGCACATCTTAACTGCACTGTGTTTATGGAACATCACAGTGTGCTCTGATTGTGCTAATGTATGTTGATAAGCTCTTCTTGATGTTACCCATTGTTCAGTTAGTAGCTGTACACCCAAGTCTACATATACCGGAAGCTGTTCCATTCGAAATGCTGCAGTGAGGTAACTAAGTCATCCCAATTTGTTTTCCTGATGCCTAAGTCAATCATGCTTTCCTCTGCTTGTGTCCCTCCATAATTGCCACTTACTTCTTCAATGACAATTGCATTTTGGCCAGCGGATGTTAGACACTGGAGACTTACCAACTGTTAATCTCGGCTGCTGCCATGCGGTTTGCTTAAGTGACATCTACGTTAGTGGCTGCACCTGTTCATCTCTCAAATGTGCTTGGCTGGCCTTCTAGATTTAAAACTGTGAGGTCCATTTCCTGTATTGCATCCTCTAGTATGTCACCTCATTTGTCAGTTTACCTACTGTGCTACAGAGAGGATTTTGCATTCATATCTGTTGTCACAAGGCAGCACAAATTTTGTCCATGTAGAGCTGCTGCCCTGAGTTCTACATAAGGTACAATGGGATGAAAAAACTGCCTGTATATGCTTACTACAATCCACTTTGCTTGCATGTCCTTTACTATAACTGTGACACAGTTGTGACCCCTTAGTCACAGTGAGTTTTCTATTTGTAATCACAATGGCAGACACTGCATCATTGTGATCAGTAACTGTTAACATATCCATAGGTAAATGTGGAAGCCTACTGTTTCTACTGTATAGTTCTTGAAAATATATTACGTCAACACTCAGCTTTTTTTTTTTTTTTTTCTTTCGAATAACCCATTTGGAGGGTACGATGAATCAACTTTGGCTACTCTTCATTGTATTAGATTTCTTCAGTTTCCAAATTTCCTTCATCCTTTTAGAGTGTTGTTCCCTTTCTTCTTGAGTCCACTTTCGTCTAGTTATTTTCTTTCTCTCCTGAAATTCTGCCTTTTGAACTGCCTTTCTGAAATGTGTTCTGTTTTCTATTGTGTCTATTGTAACTCCAGCATTTTCAATGTCCTTTTCAGTCTCTATGAACCATGCTGGCTTGGATTTGTAGCTATTGAGTAATGTGAATATCCGCTTGGTTAGTCTGTTGTTATCCATTCTGAATATATGTCCAAAAAACTGTAGTCTCCTCTTCCTCATTACATCAGTTAGTTTCTCCGTTTTCAGATATAGCTCTCTGTTTGGTCTTAACTTGTATTCAGCAATACTCGTTTCTTTTAGCTCCCAGTATTTTCCTTAAAATTCTTCTTTCAACCTTCTCTAGTTTCTCAAGATCTCCATTTCTTGTTAGTTTAAGTGTTTCTGCCGCATAGAGAGTTTCAGGTCTGGCCACTGTTTGGTAGTGTCTTAATTTCGTGTTCCAGGACAAGGATTTTTTATTATAAACGTTTTTGGTCATATGAAACACTCTTTCCATTTTGTGCACTCTAGTTTCTATAGCTATCTTTTCTTTGGCATTGTATGTAATCCACTCTCCTAGGTATTTAAAGGAATCTGTTTTGTGTATTGTGTTGTTGTCAACTGCAATATTTTGAGGAGCATCACAGATGTTTGTCATAAACTTTGTTTTTTCATAGGATATTTGTAGTCCTACTTTGGCTGCTTGTTTTTGTAGTTCTCTTATTTGTTCTTGGGCATTGTCTAGCGAATCTGTAATCAATGCCATGTCATCTGCGAAGGCTAAACATTCGACAGTGATCTTGTTTGGATTTCTCCCTAGTTGAATCCATTTAGTATTGATGGCCTTCCTCCATTCTCGAACTACCTTCTCCAAGACACAATTGGAAAGCAGAGGTGACAGACCATCTCCCTGTCGAACACCTGACTTTATTTCAAACGATTTTGAGAGCTCTCCCCTAAATTTTACTTTCGATTTTGTATTTGTCAAAGTACCTTTAATTATTGCAGTTGTTTTAGCATCGAGTCCCAATTCTTTTAAGATATCAAGCAGTGTATTTCTGTCAATTGAATCATAGGCTTTTTTTAAATCCACAAAAGTAATTACATATTTTAAGTTACTGATTTTCCTCATTTTTATTATGTTCTTTAAATTTAGTATTTGTTCTGCATATGACCTTCCCCTCCTAAATCCAGCCTGATACTCTCCTAGCTGTTTGTCAAGTATCTCTTCTGCTCTTTTTAAAAGTGCCTTAGACAAGATCTTATAGGTCACTGGTAAGAGGGAGATTCCCCTATAATTGCTAGGATCTGTTTTCTTCCCTTTTTTATGTAGTGGATGTATTAATGCAGATGTCCAGTCTGGTGGTAATCTGTGTGTTGTCCAGATTTCTTTTAGTATTTCTGATTGACACTGTATCATGTTGTCACTAGAGTACTTCCATAGTTCAGCAACTATATTATCCTCTCCAGGGGCTTTATTATTTTTAAGCTCTTTTATGATTTCTTTTATTTCTTCTGTGGTTGGCGGCTTGGAGTCTGGTGGTGTTGGGTTTACAATATTGAAATTAAATTTTTCTTTCGGTGGATAACAGTTACGTAGTTCTTCAAAATATTCAGCAAGTATTCTACAGTTCTCTATGCTATTGTATGCAGTTTTCTGCATTTTTGGGTCCGTGAAAAATAGGCTAGGAGGAGAGTATTTCTTTAAGTTACTTTTGAAGGTTTTGTAAAAGTCCCTAGCATTGTTCTGTTTGAAGTTGGAGTCTATTGATGCTAGTTGGTCTTTTATGTATTGAAGTTGGATCTTTTTAAGGCCTTTTGAAGCTTGCTTCCGGGCTTCTTTTAGGGAGTTCCTATTTTTATCATTTTTGTTGGCATTCCAAATGTTCCAAGCTCGTTGTCTTGTTAGGATTAGTTTGTCACACTCATCATTCCACCAGGCATGTTTCCATTTTTTGGTAAGGAGAATGGTTTCTTCTGCTGTCTGTACTATATCTTTTTGAAGTTGTTCCCATGTTTTAGGTGTTTTCTTTTCCAAAAGTGTCCTGAAATTGTGTTCCTTGGTTAATTTCTGAGTGTCAAACTTTTTAGATTGATATTCGCTCTTTCTTTTATATATTGGTCTAATTTTGAATTTAACGACAGATAGATAGTGATCTGAATCTAAACTTGCACTCTTAGCAACTTTTACATTGAGTATCTCTGATGCAGACAGTCTGCTTATAGCAACATGGTCAAGTTGTTTCTCCCCACAGACTGAATTCGGGGATACCCATGTAGTTTGTTTTCTAGGGAGTTTTTTGAAATATGTAGACTTTAGAACTATGTCATGTTCTCTGCATAAACTGATAAGTCTTTCTCCATTTGCATTGGTTCTTTTATGTTCAGGGAATTTGCTTACAATGGATTGGTGATGACGTTCTTTGCCGATTTGAGCATTAAAGTCTCCCAACAATATTATTGTGTTTTTGGATGAAATCTGGTCTAAGGTGTTTGACAGTTCCTGCCAAAAAATTTCTGTTTGTTCTTTTTGTGTTCTGTTTTTCTCATTTGTTGGTGCATGTGAGTTTACAATGGTATACAGTTTGTTCACTGATTTGAAGGTTAATGTTGAAAGCCTTTCATTGACAGATTTAAATTCTACTATTGAGTTTAATATATTTTGGTTTACAATGAATCCTGTTCCAAATTGGGGTACATTCTTCATAACTCTTTTTCCCTTTGAAGATTCTGAATCCCTCTGAATCAAATGAATGTTCATCAGTATACCTTGTTTCTTGGAGTGCAGTTATCATTACATTTTTCTGTTTTATAAAATTTATTAACGTTTTAAGTTTTCCTGTTTTTAGAAGTGAGTTTACGTTGAACATTGCCAAGTAGTTTATATTTTTGTGTTTAATTTTATTTGTTGCTTGCTTAAGGCAGGTTTCAGGATGCTCTGACTCATCCTTCGCACATTGCTGTAGGCTCCCAGAATCCGAATGCCTACTTTTAATTTCCTTAGAAATTGGAGATTGGTTACTCCTTGGGGTAAAATCTCTTACAAGGTGCGTATCCATTGTTGATTGTTTGTTGGGTTGGGGGAACAAGTCCCCTAAGGATTCTACTCGAGGTTATTAGCTCCGAGGAATGGTTTTCAGCCGCACCACTGGTGGACAGACGCTGACCACTCAGCCGCTTGTTTCAAGACAGACGCCAAGTGGGTTTTTTTCTTTGGTTGCCTCTTCCGCTAGTTCCGCCGTACCGAGAACTATTCCCTCCGCCTTCACTACCGTTGAGGTCTTCACTGTAGTCCTAGCAAGGAGCCCTTACAAGGTGCTATCACCCGGGCCAGGTGAACCTTGGTTTTTTAACGAGGTTGTTACTCCTCCCCCTCCTCCTTCCTCACCTCTTGTATGGTGAGGCCCCGGGCTTAGGACCGGCATAGTGGAGTTCAACACTCAGCTTATTAACTAGTTTTCATATTTCAGTCATAGCCAGTTTACTTTGCACTGCATTTATCTGTAGTATCTTTTTCCTTTCACTTGTTTTGAGTGTAAAAAAGCACTTTAGAGAGATCCATGTATAATTGTTCAATGTTAAATGGTTCATCTCTTCTCATGAACACCTGCCGAAGGAGTTCACATAGTCGTTAAACTCTGTTGACAAATTGTTTACTCAAAAGAATCCTGTCTAGTACCTCAGGTGTATTATGTATAATAGATTTCCCTTTAGGATGCCCAACTCTGAGAAACCTGCAGCATACTGGTATCCTTCAAATGACATGATATTAACTTCTAAATTATTAAAAAAAATTGTGCATAAGTGTGTATTATTTTAGTAGGGCTCCAAATGCTAGAAGTAGTTTTTGTATTTGATAGAAGTACCTGATTTTCACTGCTCTTCACTGTTTTGCGATTCCTATACTCTTCAGTATTACTACAGTCACCACACTCCACTTCACACTGAAATAGGGGAGGATCTTGTAATCTACTGCTCACTCGCATCGTTTGTTGATTGTCATTGTCTTTATGGGTAACTCTTCTAATAAGTTTTGAGAGGAGTAAGATTTACAATAAATGTTTTACTTATCTTCTTTTCTCTTAGTTGGCTACAGTTCTTCACGTCTAGGGGCTGATTCTTGAAGCTGAAATTTTTGGCATTGTTGGTTCCAATTGACATAATAAGTTTCAAAGTAAGCCTGTTCAGGTTTTTTGTTTTCTTCACAATAATTTATTCTCTCACATTTTTCTATATCACACTGTCTATTGAATTTTCAAATTAACAAAGCCAAAATCACATTGTTATTCCAAATTACAAAAACACATCTGATCAGATCAGAGACATGCTCACAACTACTTCACTCTGTGGTAATAACAATATTCCAAAGGTTTTACAAATTTTCTTGACAAATGAATTCTTACTATTTTATGTTATTATTTTACAAATGAGCCCAGAAATTAACATCATAAACAGTGCCAAATTGCGGAATTAATAATAGAAATTTTAAATGTGTCAAATATTTCGTAATTTCAAATGTTTCTAAAAAAAGTAATTTTAACTGTGTGCTCAGGACTAGAACATATTGATCGTAACAAAGAAAATAAAGTAATTTCTTTTTACAGATTTTAGCATGAGTTATAATACATCATGTACAAAATCATATGAAATCCTTTTTAGAAAAACGGCTGAGAGAATATTAACATATTCAAAATGGGCTGATATTTCTGGCATTGATTACTTATGTTGAGGAAAAGTAATGCTAGTGGAAGGTGTCCATTTACAATATCCCCATCACAAAATTTGGAAATAATGTGTTTACAATATTTTGTGACTTACTATCAGGTTTGCCAAATGGTGTACAAAATAATGCCAACAGGTAGAATACAGATGTATAGAAGTATCTGATACATAACATGTTACAGGAAACACAAGAAAAATATCTACTACACAGGCCATAATCTTTATGTTTATCAGGACATGGCATTCAGATTTTCAAATCTGTGGAACATACTGTTGTAAAACAAATAATACAAAGTCAAAACCACAACGTTACAACACTAAACTATAGAAATACGTGTAGACTCAATGTAAATTACTTACTAGAATTACAGATTGCAAGTTTATGATATGAATTAATAGAGGGAAACATTCCACATGGGAAAAATATACCTAAAAACAAAGATGATGTGACTTACCAAACGAAAGCGTTGGCACGTCGATAGACACACAAACAAACACAAACATACACACAAAATTCAAGCTTTCGCAACAAACTGTTGCCTCATCAGGAAAGAGGGAAGGAGAGGGAAAGACGGGAGCGGAAAGACTTACCTTAGGGGGGAAAAAAGGACAGGTATACACTCGCACACACACTCATATCCATCTGCACATACACAGACACAACCAGACATTTGTAAAGGCAAAGAGTTTGGGCAGAGATGTCAGTCGAGGTGGAAGTGCAGAGGCAAAGATGTTATTGAATGACAGGTGAGGTATGAGTGGCGGCAACTTGAAATTAGCGGAGATTGAGGCCTGGTGGATAACAGGAAGAGAGGATATATTGAAGAGCAAGTTCCCATCTCCGGAGTTCGGATAGGTTGGTGTTAGTGGGAAGTATCCAGATAACCCGGACGGTGTAACACTGTGCCAAGATGTGCTGGCCGTGCACCAAGGCATGTTTAGCCACAGGGTGATCCTCATTACCAACAAACACTGTCTGCCTGTGTCCATTCATGCGAATGGACAGTTTGTTGCTGGTCATTCCCACATAGAATGCGTCACAGTGTAGGCAGGTCAGTTGGTAAATCACGTGGGTGCTTTCACACGTGGCTCTGCCTTTGATCGTGTACACCTTCTGGGTTACAGGACTGGAGTAGGTGGTGCTGGGAGGGTGCATGGGACAGATTTTACACGGGGGGCGGTTACAAGGGTAGGAGCCAGAGGGTAGGGAAGGTGGTTTGGGGATTTCATAGGGATGAACTAAGAGGTTACGAAGGTTAGGTGGACAGCGGAAAGACACTCTTGGTGGAGTGGGGAGGATTTCATGAAGGATGGATCTCATTTCAGGGCAGGATTTGAGGAAGTCGTATCCCTGCTGGAGAGCCACATTCAGAGTCTGATCCAGTCTCGGAAAGTATCCTGTCACAAGTGGGGCACTTTTGTGTTTCTTCTGTGGGAGGTTCTGGGTTTGAGAGGATGAGGAAGTGGCTCTGGTTAATTGCTTCTGTACCAGGTCGGGAGGGTAGTTGCGGGATGCGAAAGCTGTTGTCAGGTTGTTGGTGTAATGGTTCAGGGATTCCGGACTGGAGCAGATTCGTGTGCCACGAAGACCTAGGCTGTAGGGAAGGGACCGTTTGATGTGGAATGGGTGGCAGCTGTCATAATGGAGGTACTGTTGCTTGCTGGTAGGTTTGATGTGGATGGATGTGTGAAGCTGGCCATTGGACAGGTGGAGGTCAACATCAAGGAAAGTGGCATGGTATTTGGAGTAGGACCAAGTGAATCTGATGGAACCAAAGGAGTTGAGACTGGAGAGGAAAATCTGAAGTTCTTCTTCACTGTGAATCAAGATCATGAAGATGTCATCAATAAATCTGTACCAAACTTTGGGTTGGCAGGCTTGGGTAACCAAGAAGGCATCCTCTGAGCGACCCATGAATAGGTTGGTGTACGAGGGGGCCATCCTGGTACCCATGGCTGTTCCCTTTAACTGTTGGTATGTCTGGCCTTCAAAAGTGAAGAAGTTGTGGGTCAAGATGAAGCTGGCTAAGGTAATGAGGAAAGAGGTTTTAGGTAGGGTGGCAGGTGATCGGCGTGAAAGTAAGTGCTCCATCGCAGCGAGGCCCTGGACATGCGAGATATTTGTGTATCAGGAAGTGGCATCAGTGGTTACAAGGATGGTTTCCGGGGGTAACGGATTGGGTAAGGATTCCAGGCCTTCGAGAAAGTGGTTGGTGTCTTTGATGAAGGATGGGAGACTGCATGTAATGGGTTGAAGGTGTTAATCTACGTAGGCAGAGATACGTTCTGTGGGGGCTTGGTAACCAGCTACAATGGGGCGGCCGGGATGATTGGGTTTGTGAATTTTAGGAAGAAGGTAGAAGGTAGGGGTGCGGGGTGTCGGTGGGGTCAGGAGGTTGCTGGAGTCAGGTGAAAGGTTTTGTAGGGGGCCTAAGGTTCTGAGGATTCCTTGAAGCTCCGCCTGGACATCAGGAATGGGATTACCTTGGCAAACTTTGTATGTGGTGTTGTCTGAAAGCTGATGCAGTCCCTCAGCCACATACTCTCGACAATCAAGTACCACAGTCGTGGAACCCTTGTCCGCCGGAAGGATGACGATGGACCAGAAATATAGTGAACGAAAATTACTTTCAAGCTCTTTCGACTACGGATTGTGAAAGTGAAGTTAACAATGCGAGTGTACCATGTGGAAAATCAAACGACTTTGTGAATAAGGTAAAACATGGAATATTTCAGCAGCAGTTAAGTAAAAGATCATATGCGAAAGTGCTCACGAAAAATCTTCCACCGCTAAGCTGCTCTACTGAGACAATATCGACATGTGTTAGCAAGAAAGACATAATAAATAGTGCCAAACAAGACTTCGCTTACTGCAAAGATAGGCAGAAAACAGGCAATCTCGGAACAGCAAGTACCGGTAAAATTGAACTGTATGCCGACAGCCAAGGACGAAATACAGCCGCCGAATTTCGGCGTACAAGTAGTCAGAATTTTAGTTTTAACTGTACAATAAAACCAGGAGCAAAATTCAGTGCTGCTACGTCAATGAGTCAAGAAAAAATTTCCTCATTGAGCAAAAAGGACTTTTCCATCTTCCTGGCGGGATCAAATGATATAGCTAGGAACGAAAAAAACGATCTCTTAATCTCGCTAAAAAGAAAACTGTATGAGCTGAGAGGAACAAATGTTATTGTTTTTTCAGTGCCACACCGTTACGACTTGATAGAATGGTCTTGTGTAAATAAAGAAATTGAAACTGCAAATAAAGAGATGCAAAATATTTGCAAGCGGTTTGAAAATGTAACATTTGTGAACATCAGCAACTTAGGGAAAAGATTTCACACAACACATGGTTCCCATCTAAATGTACTGGGAAAAAACGTAATAGTAACCAAAATTTTAGAACTTGTAAATAAAATCTCAAATGTGCAGTGTGATGAGAGAAAAGTCATACCTCTCATGGACAGGAAGTGTGTGTATCCTGTAGAATCCAATGTGAAATCTGCTATCAGTGAAGCTACACCTCTCCAAGACAAATGTGAAATTTTATTAATGCAAGTGAACACTCCAAATGTTAATAATTCACAGAAAGGCACAGTAGTTATGGAACAACAAACACCAGAAATAAGTGAAACAGCAGCAGCACCATCATTATCAGCAGAAGCAGCAGCAGTAACAGAACCAACAACGACTGGAGCAGCAACACAGCAATGCTTAAGGAGGAGCCAAAGGAAAAATACATCTGTGTCATTCAGTGATAATTTTTTATGGTTTCAAGCCAAGAAGAAAATAAAAATGTGAAAAACCAGCCTGCTAACTCACAGATAAGTCACAACAACATCCTATTTTTAAACATTCAGGGTCTTGAAAATAAAGTTGAAATTCTGGATGAGTCATTGCCACAGAATAAGTATTCTTTCTTATGTATATCAGAACATTGGCTTAAACCAGAACAAATACAATACTATGTACCAGAAGGTTATAAATATGGAAACAGTTTTTGCAGATCTCAGTACCGTAATGGTGGTACTGTTATCTATGTTTCAAATGAAATAGAGTGTAGAGAACTAGATCTTGGTTGGGCATGTGTAGAGAAACACTTTGAAATTACCGGGATCATATGTGATATAATGAAACTTATCATAGTATGTATCTACCATTCCCCTGACTCAGATGATAAAACTTTTTTAGATAATTTAGACAGTGTACTCTGCTACATAACGAAATGGAAACAGTATGTAACTGTAATTGGGGGAGACTTTAATTCAAGCTTTGATGTAACATGTAACAAACCCAGTGTAAATAAGTTACTGAATATGCTGAGGCAGCACAACTTCCATCATGTAAATTCAGAACCAACAAGACTACAAGCGTGCTTGGATAATGCTTTTGTCAACTGTGCTCGTGATATGTACTCCACCAAGGTAAAGGAGTTTGTTTTCTCAGACCACTCCATGTTAACAGTAAAGTTAAGACATTTTATAAAAGGAGATGAGAGCAAGGCTGGACAAAAGTTAACAAAATCTAATACCTTAATATTAACAAAACACAATCTCATAAAACTAACAAACCAGTTGAGCATAACAAACTGGGACAAATTATTTCAAAACTGTGATTCCAGTGCCCAAACAGTTTATGAAACATTCCACAATTACTTAACAGGTATTTTAAAAGCCCATCTTGTTCAAAAGAAATACCATAAAACAAGAAAAGGTAAATTTTGGTACACCAAAGAACTGGAGAATCTAAAAAATAAGCTACTGCTGTTGAAGCGCCTTGCCAAAGTAAACAATTCTAATGAAATTAAGGATCTTGAAAAAATCACTAAGAAACTGTATAAGAAAGAGTTGCAATTAGCGAAACTAAGATACAACACAAATTTCATAAAAAATAGTAAAAACCAATGCAAAACAGCCTGGTCAGTAATTAATACTGTTAAAGGTGAAGTCAGAAACTTCGACAAGACAGTCCCAATACCAGCAGATACATTCAATAAATATTTTGTAAGCTGTGCTGATGATATCAAAAAGCTGATCAGTAAACCGAATGTAACATATATAGATTATCTGAAGAGAGCAAACCCAAATCATAATAGGGCCGGATCATCATTGAAACACTTCAGAGAGGTATGCCAACATGAAGTTCTTAAAATAGTCAAAGAAATGAAAAATTCATACAGTACAGATATTTTTAATATGTCAAACAATCTATTGAAAGAAATCATACATTACATTGCAGCACCATTAACGTATTCTATAAACCTGTGTCTCATAGAAGGGTTTTTTCCTGATCCTCTCAAACTATCCAAGGTAACTCCAGTCTTTAAGAAGGGTGTCAAATCAGATCCTGCAAACTACAGACCAATTTCACTAATTCCAGTACTAGGAAAAGTCTTTGAAGGCATAATATATAAGCAGATGTATGAGTACCTAGAACTAAATGGTATGTTAAGTGCATCACAGTTTGGTTACAGAAAAGGAAGGTCAGCTATACATGCCATAGAGCTCTTAGTCAGAGACATTCTAGCAGCATTTGAGGACCATGCGCACGCACAGGTAACCTTATGTGATCTGAGCAAAGCTTTTGACTGTGTTGACCACTCACTTCTGCTCTCTAAACTTGAGTACTATGGAATATGTGATAAAAGTTTAAAACTCATCAAATCATACCTCAATAAAAGGAACCAGGTGGTGAGTTCAGGAAGTCATCTGTCAAACATACTCGAGGTTCAACATGGAGTGCCACAGGGATCTAAATTGGGACCACTTCTTTTCCTTGTACACATAAATGACTTACCAGGAAATATAGATGTAAAGACATATATGTATGCAGATGACACAACTTTTCTATCTGTAAACCATGTACTTGATAACCTTGTAAGTGATATGAAATTGGCAAAAGAAAATGCAACATCATGGTTTAATGCCAATGGTCTGCTATTAAATGAGGAAAAGACCCAGAATATGTGGTTCAGTCTATCAAAGTCTACAAAAATAGAAAAACAAAAGGCAAAGTTTTTAGGTATTGTACTTGACAACAGTCTAACATGGAACTCTCATGTAGATCACATAGTGGTTAGGTTGTCAAGAGTTATATATTTGTTGAAGAGACTGATGTGTTGTGTGACATTTGAGTATGTAAGGACAGCATACTTTGCCTTTTTTCAATCTGTTTTAAGGTATGGGTTAATACTCTGGGGAAACAGCAGAAAAATAAATGAAATTATGGTGATCCAGAAGAAAGCAATCAGAGTAATGGCTAAGGTAGATAATAGAACACATTGTAAACCATTGTTCACTAAATATAGAATTTTAACAGTAATTAATTTATATATTCTTGACAGTGTTAACTACATACTTGCTGAACTACCTAATTTAAGTGTAACAAATGAAAGACATGGCTACTATACAAGAACGTGTACTTCTCTGCTGTTGCCACAAAATAGATTAGCCAAAACTAACAATAGTCATAAGTATATGGCAATTAAAATATATAACAAATTGTCTAAAAATGGGTCAATCAAACCTGACAAATTATTTAAAGACAATGTTCATAACTTCTTGTTAACCAATTCATTCTATTCATTAGAAGAATTTTTAGAAATGCCTAATATCAACTTAAATGTGTAAAAAATTTTTTTTGTAAAATTAATAAGTTAAGTGAACTGACGAAGTCTATTGCATGTAACAATGCTGAATGACTAATAAAGAATCTGAATCTGAATCTGAATCTTAAGATCACGGATAGCCTGGGCTTCAGCAGTGGTGATGTTGGGAGTAGGATTAAGGTTTTTTAAGAAGGATTGAGGGGCAAGGTTGGAAGTCAGAAATTCCTGGAAGGTTTGGAGAGGGTGATTTTGAGGAAGAGGAGGTGGGTCCCGCTGTGACGGAGGATGGAACTGTTCTAGGTAGGGTTCAATTTGGATAGTGTCTTGGGGAGGTGGATCAATAGGAGTAGTATTAGGATCATTTTTCTTCGTGGCAAAATGATACTTCCAGCAGAGAGTACAAGTGTAGGACAGTAAATCTTTGATGAGGGCTGTTTGGTTTAATCTGGGAGTGGGGCTGAAGGTGAGGCCTTTGGATAGGACAGAGGTTTCGGATTGGGAGAGAGGTTTGGAGGAAAGGTTAACTACTGAATTAGGGTGTTGTGGTTCCAGATTGTGTTGATTGGAATTTTGTGGTTTTGGAGGGAGTGGAGCTGGAAGTGGGAGGTTGAGTAGATGGGAGAGACTGGGTTTGTGTGCAATGAGAGGAGGTTGAGGTTTGCTGGAAAGGTTATGAAGGGTGAGTGAGTGCCCTTTCCGGAGGTGGGAAACCAGGAGATTGGATAGTTTTTTGAGGTGAAGGGTGGCATGCTGTTCTAATTTGCGGTTGGCCTGTAGGAGGATGCTCTGAACAGCCGGTGTGGATGTGGGAGAGGAAAGATTGAGGACTTTTATTAAGGATAGGAGTTGACGGGTGTGTTCATTGGCTGAGTTAATGTGTAGGTGAAGGATTAGGTGGGTGAGGGCAATGGATTTTTCAGTTTGGAACTGGTATAGGGACTGATGGAAGGAAGAGTTGCAGCCAGAGATGGGAACTTTAAGTGTGAGGCCTTTGGGGGTAATGCCAAATGTCAGACAAGCCTGAGAAAGTAAAATATGCGAGCGTAATCTGGCTAGGGTGAAGGCATGTTTGCGAAGGGAATGTAAATAAAAACTTAATGGGGTCGTTGTGGGGATGTTGTGAGGGTGACATGGTATTAGAAGATGGAAAGTATAACATGAGGTTGAAATGGAAATGAAAATAATTGAAGAAAGTAACTGGAGATCTGTTGTGAAAAAAGGTGAAAAAGTGTTGGATAAAGCTGGGCTATGTTGATCCTGTGGTGAACTTGGGTTGGTAGACAACGATGTGTACAAAGGTTAGGTGGTTGTGTTGCCGCCAAAACACGTTGAAGGATGGAGAGATTCGGGAAAATTTCGAAAAAACGGCGTGTAAATGTATTAAAAAGAGTGGTTTTGTGGTGGCAGATTATGAAAATGAGGCTAACAATTGTCTGTCGAAGATATAATGACGTTAAAACCTGTGGGAAGCGGCTAAAAATTATCAGTGATGTAGGAAAAACGGAAATGGAAATAAAGCGAAAGTTATCAGAACTAGACGAAATGGTTGTTTAATAGGTGAAAGGAACTGTTTGTGGACTAGAAACGGTGGATTTTATAGCAGCGGTAGTGTTGAAAGCGGAAAAAAAAATTTTTTTGGTTATGCTTTGGAAGTGGGTGACGTATTATTGAGTATATATAGGCGGGATAAAATTGTATAGTAGATTACGGAAAAAAGGAGAAGGTCAATACAAAGTGAAACTACTGGCATAAACAAAAACAGAAAATAAGACGACAGAAAAGATTTCGAAATGCAACAGTGACAATAACAAACGTAATTGTTGGCCTCAAATTAATGATATGAATTAATAGAGGGAAACATTCCACATGGGAAAAATATACCTATAAACAAAGATGATGTGACTTACCAAACGAAAGCGCTATCAAGTCGATAGACACACAAACAAACACAAACATACACACAAAATTCAAGCTTTTGCAACAAACTGTTGCTTCATCAGGAAAAAGGGAAGGAGAGGGAAAGACGAGAGGATGTGGGTTTTAAGGGAGAGGGTAAGGAGTCATTCCAATCCCGGGAGCGGAAAGACTTACCTTAGGGGGAAAAAGGACAGGTATACACTCGCACACACACTCATATCCATCCGCACATACACAGACACAACCAGACATTTGTAAAGGCAAGGAGTTTGGGCAGAGATGTCAGTCGAGGTGGAAGTGCAGAGGCAAAGATGTTGTTGAATGACAGGTGAGGTATGAGTGGCGGCAACTTGAAATTAGCGGAGATTGAGGCCTGGTGGATAATGGGAAGAGAGGATATATTGAAGAGCAAGTTCCCATCTCCAGAGTTCGGATAGGTTGGTGTTAGTGGGAAGTATCCAGATAACCCGGACGGTGTAACACTGTGCCAAGATGTGCTGGCCGTGCACCAAGGCATGTTTAGCCACAGGGTGATCCTCATTACCAACAAACACTGTCTGCCTGTGTCCATTCATGCGAATGGACAGTTTGTTGCTGGTCATTCCCACATAGAATGCGTCACAGTGTAGGCAGGTCAGTTGGTAAATCACGTGGGTGCTTTCACACGTGGCTCTGCCTTTGATCGTGCACACCTTTCGAGTTACAGGACTGGAGTAGGTGGTGGTGGGAGGGTGCATGGGACAGGTTTTACACCGGGGGCGGTTACAAGGTTAGGAGCCAGAGGGTAGGGAAGGTGGTTTGGGGATTTCATAGGGATGAACTAAGAGGTTACGGCGGAAAGACACTCTTGGTGGAGTGGGGAGGATTTCATGAAGGATGGATCTCATTTCAGGGCAGGATTTGAGGAAGTCGTATCCCTGCTGGAGAGCCACATTCAGAGTCTGATCCAGTCCCGGAAAGTATCCTGTCACAAGTGGGGCACTTTTGTGTTTCTTCTGTGGGAGGTTCTGGGTTTGAGAGGATGAGGAAGTGGCTCTGGTTAATTGCTTCTGTACCAGGTCGGGAGGGTAGTTGCGGGATGCGAAAGCTGTTGTCAGGTTGTTGGTGTAATGGTTCAGGGATTCCGGACTGGAGCAGATTCGTTTGCCACGAAGACCTAGGCTGTAGGGAAGGGACCGTTTGATGTGAAATGGAGGTACTGTTGCTTGTTGGTGGGTTTGATGTGGATGGATGTGTGAAGCTGGCCATTGGACAGATGGAGGTCAACATCAAGGAAAGTGGCATGGGATTTGGAGTAGGACCAGGTGAATCTGATGGAACCAAAGGAGTTGAGGTTGGAGAGGAAAATCTGGAGTTCTTCTTCACTGTGAGTCAAGATCATGAAGATGTCATCAATAAATCTGTACCAAACTTTGGGTTGACAGGCTTGGGTAACCAAGAAGGCATCCTCTAAGCGACCCATGAATAGGTTGGCGTACGAGGGGGCCATCCTGGTACCCATGGCTGTTCCCTTTAATTGTTGGTATGTCTGGCCTTCAAAAGTGAAGAAGTTGTGGGTCAGGATGAAGCTGGCTAAGGTAATGAGGAAAGAGGTTTTAGGTAGGGTGGCAGGTGATCGGCGTGAAAGGAAGAGCTCCATCGCAGCGAGGCCCTGGACGTGCGGGATATTTGTGTATAAGGAAGTGGCATCAATGGTTACAAGGATGGTTTCCAGGGGTAACGGATTGGGTAAGGATTCCAGGCTTTCGAGAAAGTGGTTGGTGTCTTTGATGAAGGATGGGAGACTGCATGTAATGGGTTGAAGGTGTTTGTGTGTATGTTTGTGTTTGTTTATGTGTCTATCGACGTTCCAGCGCTTTCGTTTGGTAAGGCACATCATCTTTGTTTTTAGGTATATTTTTCCCATGTGGAATGTTTCCCTCTATTAATTCATATCATTAATTTGAACCCAACAATTACGTTTGTTATTGTCACTGTTGCATTTCGAAATCTTTTCCGTCGTCTTATTTTCTGTTTCTGTTTTTGGCAGTAGTTTCACTTTGTATTGACCTTCTCCTCTTTACCGTACTCTACTATACAATTTTATCCCTCCTATATATACTCAGTAATACGTCACCCATTTCCAAACCATAACCAAAAAAATTTTTTTTCCGCTTTCAACACTACCGCTGCTATAAAATCCACCGTTTCTAGTCCACAAACAGTTCCTTTCACCTATTGAACAACCATTTCGTCTAGTTATGATAACTTTCGCTTTATTTCCATTGTGTTTTTCCTACATCACTGATAGTTTTTAGCCGCTTCCCACAGGTTTTAACGTCATTATATCTTCGCCAGACAATTGTTAGCCTCATTTTCATAATCTGCCACCACAAAACCATTTTTTTAAATACATTTACACGCCGTTTTTTCGAAATTTTCCCGAATCTCTCCATCCTTCAACGTGTTTTGGCGGCAACACAACCACCTAACCTTTGTACACATCGTTGTCTACCATCCCAAGTTCACCACAGGATCAACATAGCCCAGCTTTATCCAACACTTTTTCGCCTTTTTCCACAACAGATCTCCAGTTACTTTCTCCAGTTATTTTCATTTCCATTTCAACCTCATGTTACACTTTCCACCTTCTAATACCATGTCACCCTCACAACACCTCCACAACGACCCCATTAAGTTTTATTTACATTCCCTCTGCAAACATGCCTTCACCCTAGCCAGATTACGCTCGCATATTTTTTATTTTCTCAGGCTTGTCTGACATTTGGCATTACCCCCAAAGGCCTCACACTTAAAGTTCCCATCTCTGGCTGCAACCCTTCCTTCCATCAGTCCCTATACCAGTTCCAAACTGAACAATCCATTGCCCTCACCCACGTAATCCTTCACCTACACATTAACTCAGCCAATGAACACACCCATCAACTCCTATCCTTAATAAAAGTCCTCAATCTTTCCTCTCCCACATCCACACCGGCTGTTCAGAGCATCCTCCTACAGGCCAACCGCAAATTAGAACAGCATGCCACCCTTCACCTCAAAAAACTATCCAATCTCCTGGTTTCCCATCTCCGGAAAGGCAACTCACTCACCCTTCACAACCTTTCCAGCAAACCTCAACCTCCTCTCATTGTACACAAACCCAGTCTCTCCCATCTACTCAACCTCCCACTTCCAGCTCCACTACCTCCAAAACCACAAAATTCCAATCAACACAATCTGGAACCACAACACCCTAATTCAGTAGTTAACCTTTCCTCCAAACCTCTCTCCCAATCCGAAACCTCTGTCCTATCCAAAGGCCTCACCTTCAGCCCCACTCCCAGATTCAACCAAACAGCCCTCGTCAAAGATTTACTGTCCTACACTTGTACTCTCTGCTGGAAGTATCACTTTGCCACGAAGAAAAATGATCCTAATCCTACTCCTAATGATCCAACTCCCCAAGACACTATCCAAATTGAACCCTACCTAGAACAGTTCCATCCTCCGTCACAGCGGGACCCACCTCCTCTTCCTCAAAACCACCCTGTCCAAACCTTCCAGGAATTTCTGACTTCCAGCCTAGCCTCTCAATCCTTCTTAAGAAACCTTAATGCTACTCCCAACATCACCACTGCTGAAGCCCAGGCTATCCGTGATCTGAAGGCTGACCGGTCCATCGTCATCCTTCCGGCGGACAAGGGTTCCACGACCGTGGTACTTGATCGTCGGGAGTATGTGGCTGAGGGACTGTGTCAGCTTTCAGACAACACCACATATAACGTTTGCCAAGGTAATCCCATTCCTGATGTCCAGGCGGAGCTTCGAGGAATCCTCAGAACCTTAGGCCCCCTACAAAACCTTTCACCTGACTCCAGCAACCTCCTGACCCCACCGACACCCCGCACCCCTACCTTCTACCTTCTTCCTAAAATTCACAAACCCAATCATCACCGAGCGAGGTGGCGCACTGGTTAGCACACTGGACTCGCATTCGGAAGGACAACGTTTCAATCCCACGTCCGGCCATCCTGATTTAGGTTTTCCGTGATTTCCCTATATCACTTCAGGCAAATGCCGGGATGGTTCCTTTGAAAGGGCACGGCCGATTTCCTTCCCCATCCTTCCCTAACCCGAGCTTGTGCTCCGTCTCTAATGACCTCGTTGTCGATGGGACGTTAAACACTAATCTCCTCCTTCTCCTCCTCCCAATCATCCCGACCGCCCCATTGTAGCTGGTTACCAAGCCCCCACAGAACGTATCTCTGCCTACGTAGATCAACACCTTCAACCCATTACATGCAGTCTCCCATCCTTCATCAAAGGCACCAACCACTTTCTCGAAAGCCTGGAATCCTTACCCAATCCGTTACCCCCGGAAACCATCCTTGTAACCATTGATGCCACTTCCTTATACACAAATATCCCACACGTCCAGGGCCTCGCTGCGATGGAGCACTTCCTTTCACGCCGATCACCCGCCACCCTACCTAAAACCTCTTTCCTCATTACCTTAGCCAGCTTCATCTTGACCCACAACTTCTTCACTTTTGAAGGCCAGACATACCAACAATTAAAGGGAACAGCCATGGGTACCAGGATGGCCCCCTCGTACGGCAACCTATTCATGGGTCGCTTAGAGAATGCCTTCTTGGTTACCCAAGCCTGCCAACCCAAAGTTTGGTACAGATTTATTGATGACATCTTCATGATCTTGACTCACAGTGAAGAAGAACTCCAGATTTTCCTCTCCAACCTCAACTCCTTTGGTTCCATCAGATTCACCTGGTCCTACTCCAAATCCCATGCCACTTTCCTTGATGTTGACCTCCATCTGTCCAATGGCCAGCTTCACACATCCATCCACATCAAACCCACCAACAAGCAACAGTACCTCCATTATGACAGCTGCCACCCATTCCACATCAAACGGTCCCTTCCCTACAGCCTAGGTCTTCGTGGCAAACGAATCTGCTCCAGTCCGGAATCCCTGAACCATTACACCAACAACCTGACAACAGCTTTCGCATCCCGCAACTACCCTCCCAAACTGGTACAGAAGCAAATAACTAGAGCCACTTCCTCATCCTCTCAAACCCAGAACCTCCCACAGAAGAAACACAAAAGTGCCCCACTTGTGACAGGATACTTTCCGGGACTGGATCAGACTCTGAATGTGGCTCTCCAGCAGGGATACGACTTCCTCAAATCCTGCCCTGAAATGAGATCCATCTTTCATGAAATCCTCCCCACTCCACCAAGAGTGTCTTTCCGCCGTCCACCTAACCTTCGTAACCTGTTAGTTCATCCCTATGAAATCCCCAAACCACCTTCCCTACCCTCTGGCTCCTACCCTTGTAACTGCCCCCGGTGTAAAACCTGTCCCATGCACCACCTACTCCAGTCCTGTAACCCGGAAGGTGTGCACGATCAAAGGCAGAGCCACGTGTGAAAGCACCCACGTAATTTACCAACTGACCTGCCTACACTGTGACGCATTCTATGTGGGAATGACCAGCAACAAACTGTCCATTCGCATGAATGGACACAGGCAGACAGTGTTTGTTGGTAATGAGGATGACCCTGTGTCTAAACATGCCTTGGTGCACGGCCAGCACATCTTGGCACAGTGTTACACCGTCCGGGTTATCTGGATACTTCCCACTAACACCAACCTATCCGAACTCCGGAGATGGGAACTTGCTCTTCAATATATCCTCTCTTCCCGTTATCCACCAGGCCTCAATCTCCGCTAATTTCAAGTTGCTGCCACTCATACCTCACCTGTCATTCAACAACATCTTTGCCTCTGCACTTCCACCTTGACTGACATCTCTGCCCAAAGTCTTTACCTTTACAAATGTCTGGTTGTGTCTGTGTATGTGCGGATGGATATGAGTGTGTGTGCGAGTGTATATCTGTCCTTTTTTCCCCCTAAGGTAAGTCTTTCCGCTCCCGAGATTGGAATGACTCCTTACCCTCTCCCTTAAAACCCACATCCTTTCGTCTTTCCCTCTCCTTTCCTTTTTCCTGATGAGGCAACAGTTTGTTGCGAAAGCTTGAATTCTGTGTGTATGTTTGTGTTTGTTTGTGTGTCTATTGACGTGCCAGCGCTTTTGTTTGATAAGTCACATCATCTTTGTTTTTAGGTATAGATTGCAAGTTTACATCTATAAGGCAACACATAATTCAGAGTCTAAATGTACAACGAGTAAACTGTCAACAACGGGTACAGACCAGAAGAATATACTCAGTCGTGAGTAGGAGTATGACACAAAATTTATCAGACACATAAACCAGAGGATTTAAGGATATGTTGACTCATGAAAGGACAAAATAATGAAAAAATATTAGGGCCTATGCTTACGATGTGGGGATCTGCCCCTGAATCTAAACCACAATGGGTACTGACCAGCTAAAGATGTTTCAACACAACAAAATGAATAAAGTTCATAATCATATCAGTAAGTTCAATCATATGTAGAGAGTAATTACAGGAACCATTTAGCATCAATCAATAATTGCACACTCTCCTTGAGTACACACCCACAATCGCAATGACCATTGGTAAGCAAAACAGAGTTAAGCATGAGTCAGCCGACAACTCAAGTTCCAATATCAGATACAGTATTGCAGTACTCAGGATAAATACAGGTAATTAGACTCATAAATAGCTTTGAATGATGACATAATCGAGCAGCTTGAGGACCAAAATCAGTGTATGAAATCAGACATGTATACATCTTGTTACACTGTCTATACTAGTAAATATCTTCCACACTATTTGCTAATTGTCATACAAATTAACATTTGTACATAGAGGCCTAGAAGATTCATTTACAACTGATAAAAATACATACTGATTTAAGGTTACATAATGTATTGGGAAGTCAATCCCCCTACTTGAAAAAACATTTATTTATGTGCATTAACCCTGTCTATGCCTATGATTGTTTTTCTAAGAAAACGGTTCCATGAATTCTTCATATAGGATGATTTATTGTCTAACAATTTATAAATCTCAGTCTAAACACTGATTTAGTTGACAGATGCTGAGTACATAACCCAGCACCCATGATCTCTTGTAAGTTGACTGGTCCAGCAGAGTACAGCCATACAGTAGTATGGGAGGGGATCTACCCACATCTTTCAGTTTCCACCCTAGATTTCGCATCACATGCTCCAATGGATAGGTAACTTTCTGTGTAGCATTCACATCAAATCCTGAAACATTGTTTTATGTATTAAATATGCTGTTCAATACCTCCCTCACATCACACGGCATATGTTCTTCCTGTTTACATTGCAAAAGCAAGTATATAGGATTTATGTCAGATGGGATTAAAAAGTGTTTACATATGAAACTTTAATACACAGAGCTAAATGCAATGAAAAAATGAACTAATAAGGTGATACCCACAGATAAACTAAGATCTATTCCTAATTTTTACAGAATGAAAAATCACTACTAGATATTTAATAGCATTGTCCCAACTGAAAATTTTAAAAGGATCTACTCATTTAGTATCATGGCATATACAAGGTGTTACAAAAAGGTGCGGCCAAACTTTAAGGAAACATTCCTCACACACAAATAAAGAAAAGATGTTATGTGGACATGTGTCAGGAAATGCTTAATTTCCATGTTAGAGCTCATTTTAGTTTCGTCAGTATGTACTGTACTTCCTCGATTCACCGCCAGTTGGCCCAATTGAAGGAAGGTAATGTTGACTTCGGTGCTTGTGTTGACATGCGACTCATTGCTCTACAGTACTAGCATCAAGCACATCAGTACGTAGCATCAACAGGTTAGTGTTTATCACGAACGTGGTTTTGCAGTCAGTGCAATGTTTACAAATACGGAGTTGGCAGATGCCCATTTGATGTATGGATTAGCACGGGGCAATAGCCGTGGCACGGTACGTTTGTATCGAGATGGATTTCCACAACGAAGGTGTCTCGACAGGAAGACGTTTGAAGCAATTGATCGGCGTCTTAGGGAGCACGGAACATTCCAGCGTATGACTCGCGACTGGGGAAGACCTAGAACGACGAGGACACCTGCAATGGACGAGGCAATTCTTCGTGCAGCTGACGATAACCCTAATGTCAGCGTCAGCGAAGTTGCTGCTGCAGAAGGTAACGTTGACCACGTCACTGTATGGAGAGTGCTACGGGAGAACCAGTTGTTTCCGTACCATGTACAGCGTGTGCGGGCACTATCAGCAGCTGACTGGCCTCCACGGGTACATTTCTGTGAATGGTTCATCCAACAATGTGTCAATCCTCATTTCAGTGAAAATGTTCTCTTTACAGATGAGGCTTCATTCCAACGTGATCAAATTGTAAATTTTCACAATCAATGTGAGTGGGCTGACGAGAATCCGCACGCAATTGTGCAATCACGTCATCAACACAGATTTTCTGTGAACGTTTGGGCAGGCATTGTTGGTGATGTCTTGATCGGGCCCCATGTTCTTCCACCTATGCTCAGTGGAGCACGTTATCATGATTTCATACGGGATACTCTACTTGTGCTGCTAGGACATGTGCCTTTACAAGTACGACACAACATGTGGTTCATGCATGATGGAGCTCCTGCACATTTCAGTCGAAGTGTTCGTACGCTTCTCAACAACAGATTCAGTGACCGATGGATTGGTAGAGGCGGACCAATTCCATGGCCTCCACGCTCTCCTGACCTCAAACCTCTTGACTTTCATTTATGGGGGGCATTTGAAAGCTCTTGTCTACACAACCCCAGTACCAAATGTAGAGACTCCTCAAGCTCGTATTGTGGACGGCTGTGATAAAATACGCCATTCTCCAGGGCTGCATCAGCGCATCAGGGATTCCATGCAATGGAGGGTGGATGCATGTATCGTCGCTAACGGAGGACATTTTGAACATTTCCTGTAACAAAGTGTTTGAAGTCACGCTGGTACGTTCTGTTGCTGTGTGTTTCCATTCCATGATTAACGTGATTTGAAGAGAAGTAATAAAATGAGCTCTAACATGGAAAGTAAGCGTTTCCGGACACATGTCCACATAACATATTTTCTTTCTTTGTGTGTGAGGAATGTTTCCTGAAAGTTTGGCCGTACCTTTTTTTAACACCCTGTATGTATCAAATTCTAAAGCACAAATCTATTACAAAACATAATTGTATCTAAAATCAAAGGTGATGTGACTTACCAAACGAAAGTGCTGGCAGGTTGATAGACACACAAACAAACACACAAAATTCAAGCTTTCGGAACCAACAGTTGCTTCGTCAGGAAAGAGGGAAGGAGATGGAAAGACGAAAGGATGTGGGTTTTAAGGGAGAGGGTAAGGAGTCATTCCAATCCTGGGAGCGGAAAGACTTACCTTAGGGGGAAAAAAGGACAGGTATGCACTCACGCGCACACACACACACACACACACACACACACACACACATCCATCTGCACATACACAGACACAAGCAGACATTTGTAAAGGCAATGAGTTTGGGCAGAGATGTCAGTCGAGGCGGAAGTACTGAGGCAAAGATGTTGTTGAAAGACAAGTGAGGTATGAGCAGCGGCAACTTGAAATTAGCAGAGGTTGAGGCCTGGCGGATAACGAGAAGAGAGGATATACTGAAGGGCAAGTTCCGATCTCTGGAGTTCTGACAGGTTGTGTAAAACCTGTCCCATGCACCCTCCCACCACCACCTACTCCAGTCCTGTAACCCGGAAGGTGTACATGATCAAAGCCAGAGCCACGTGTGAAAGCACCCACGTGATTTACCAACTGACCTGCCTACACTGTGAAGCATTCTATGTGGGAATGACCAGCAACAAACTGTCCATTCACATGAATGGACACAGGCAGACAGTGTTTGTTGGTAATGAGGATCACCGTGTGGCTAAACATGCCTTGGTGCACAGTCAGCACATCTTGGCACAGTGTTACACCGTCTGGGTTATCTGGATACTTTCCACTAACACTAACCTGTCAGAACTCTGGAGATGGGAACTTGCCCTTCAGTATATCCTCTCTTCTCGTTATCCGCCAGGCCTAAATCTCCGCTAATTTCAAGTTGCCGCCGCTCATACCTCACCTGTCTTTCAACAACATCTTTGCCTCTGTACTTCCGCCTCGACTGACATCTCTGCCCAAACTCTTTGCCTTTATAAATGTCTTCTTGTGTCTGTGTACGTGCAGATGGATATGTGTGTGTGCGAGTGTATACCTGTCCTTTTTTCCCCCTAAGGTAAGTCTTTCCGCTCCCGGGATTGAAATGAGTCCTTACTCTCTCCCTTAAAACCCACATCCTTTCATCTTTCCCTCTCCTTCCTTCTTTCCTGATGAAGCAATCGTTGGTTGCAAAAGCTTGAATTTTGTGTGTATGTTTGTGTTTGTTTGTGTGTCTATCAACCTGCCAGCGCTTTCATTTGGTAAGTCACATCATCTTTGTTTTTAGATATATTTTTCCCACGTGGAATGTTTCCCTCTATTATATACAAAACGTAATTATATTGTTGTATGAATCTGCAAACATAGTATAGCATAGATTTAAACTTGGTCAATAATAAGACATAACTTTATAGAAATCTCATGATCTTACATACTACATTCCATACAATGTAGAAAGATATGGATCATGTCTGTAACCTTTCACTTCAGTGATATAGTGTAATCCAAACAACTTTTTAGATTTAGGATACGTAAGTCTGTATGCATTAGAATGTGGATTTTCAAGAATTTCGAATTGTTCTATATAAATATTGAAAAATTTCTTTATCTTAGATGTCAACACTTTAGATTTCTCTTTGGCTTTCACCAACTCAAGATTCTGTGCCACTGTTTTTTCATTGTCTCCCTAACACAGTCTTCTCTCTCTTGCAGCGACAGAATTTTACATAGTGGAAACTCAACATTCTCAGAAATAAAGTTAGCTGGTCTGCGATTAAACATGATTTCATATGGTGAAAAACCTGTTGAAGAATGTTGTAAGCTATTCATAATATCCTCAAAATCACTGACATAATCTATCCAACTGCTATGGTTCTTACTATAATACATTCTAAACAGTCTTCCAATCTCTCTCGTATATCTTTCTGCTGGTTTACGTGATGGATGGTACACTGAGGTTAGAATATGCTTTATTTTTGTGTGATCAGCATAACCTTTCCAAGCTTGTGATGTAAACTGAGAACCATTGTCAGATAAAATTGTTTTAGGAATACCCACCTGATGAAAATACGTGTTTTCAAACTTAGAGGTGATTTGCTTACTGGTAGCTTTCTTAAGAGGACACAGATTTATGAACTTCAAAAATACATCAACAACCACAAAAACATAATAAAATCCATTCTTAGCCTTAGACAGAGGTCCATAAACATCCACAGAGATGAGATCTAGGTTACTATTAGGCAGTATGTTTTGCTTTTGGCCTCTACCTGTTTGATTTGTACCTTCACACTTTGACATCTGTCACAGCTGGCAGTTTTCTTTTTGACTCTTCTTCCTGTGTTATAAAAATAGATGTTTTTCTGAATCTTTTGTGTGCATTTGGTTGATCCACAATGGCCAAAACTCTCGTGTGTATAAGTAATTAAAGTATCAATACATTGTTCTGGCCAACATAGCTTCCAATCCTCTGAGTCAGTCTTATGTCTCCTGAATAAAATACCATTGTGTACCTTATAATACTGTTCTGTCTTTTCTCCTCCTTTCTTATCCAACATGCTCTTAACCAATTTCCAATTTTGATCATGGTTTTGATACCTGCATATGTCTTTGCAAATTTTCAAGATCTTCTTTTCCTCTTTCACACCTCTCAAGTACATAATTTTAAATTCTTCCTCTCCTTCACTAAAGTTGTTAGATGATTGCGGAATGAGATTTTCACTCTGCAGCGGAGTGTGCACTGATGTGAAACTTCCTGGCAGATTAAAACTACGTGCCGGACCGAGACTCGAACTTGGGACCTTTGCCTTTTGCAGGTAAGTGCTCTACCACTGAGCTACCCAAGCACGACTCACGCGCCGTCCTCACAACTTTACTTCTGCCAGTACCTCGTCTCCTACATTCCAAACTTTACAGAAGCTCTCCTGCGAACCTTGCAGAACTAGCACTCCTGAAAGAAAGGGTATTGCGAAGACATTGTTAGATGATTCACTCCCTAAAGGTAGCATAGATAAAGCATCAGCAACTACATTATCTGTGCCCTTAATGCATCTGATTTCATAACTGAACTGCTGTAAAAACAAGACCCAATGAGTAATCCTGTTACGGTACAGCTCACACACCTGAACGTAACATAATGGTTTGTGTTCAGTATAGATGATGACTTTATGACCTAATAGATAATTTTTAAATTTGTTGAATGCCCAATGTATAGCCAAAAGCTGTTTCTCAGTTACTGTGTATGTCTTTTCATACTTCTGCAATACTCTACTAGCAAATGCAAGAGACCTATGTTCAATAACACCATCAACTTCAACCTCCTGAAATAAATGAGCATCCAAACCAATATCACTACTGTCTGTGATAAAACAAAAAAGAAGAGACAAATCCAGTTTGAACAATATCTGACTTTGACGCAACTGTTCTTTCAGTTGATCAAGAGCATCCTGACATTCCTGATTCCAACTCCAAACTGTATTCTTCCTCAAAAGTTCACACAGGCATGGAGCATTCAAAGCTTGGCTGGTACAAAATTTTCTATAAAATCTAGTTAACCAAAAAAAAAAATGATTTAAGCTCTTTTTTGTTGTGAGGAGTAGGAAAATTAGCAGTAGCAACATGTTTCTCTTTATCAGGTGCAATTTCTTTCTCAGATATAACATGTCATAAAAATTTTTCTTCTTCCACACGAAATTTACACTTCCCTATATTCAAAGTCATACCTCTTGATTCCAATTTTGAAAACACATCTCTTAACAGATCCAAATGTTCACAAGTCTTTTCAGTGACCAGAATGTCATCAACATATACAATTAATTTTGAACTCACTTTTCTTCTCAAGACAGGAATACAGTGATCTAATGAATTCAGGTACAGATACATTTAGCCCAAATGGCACCACACAGTATTGAAAACACTTACCTCTATATAAAAATGCAGTATACTTTCAAGAATTAATATCAAGTGGGATCTGGTGAAATCCAGAGTCAAGTCCAAACCACTCACGAATTTTACATTGTCAGATTTGTGTAACAGTTCATCCATGTTCTCAGGATGGTCATTCTCTCTTATAAGAAACTTATTATGAAGTCTAGAGTCCAAAACAGTTCTCACTCTACCGTTTCTCTTACTTACCAAAACTAAAAGATTATTGTAAGCACTTCTCTCAATTACCCCCCCCCCCCCCCCTCCCCGCTCATGTTTCCAGTTTCTGAATTTCTTTCTCAACATCTTTCCTTTTTGAAAATGGTATATTATATGGCTTGAGAAAGAAGTTGTTCCTTTTGTTAGTCATTAAGAGTTGTAGCTTCCCTTACCTTAGAATCTACTACACTTTCAAAATCCTGATTGTCCATCTCATAAAAATCTATATTGTCATCAAACATCTGGTGCTCACCTTGATTCATAATGTTTGCAAATAGTTACAACTTTTCCCACAGTTTAAAATACTGAAATTAAATTTCACATATGTATTACTTTTAGGTTCCAAAATAAACAGTTCTTTAGCATTCCATCCAAAACAAGCCTCAACTTTCACTATCCAATTCATACCAAGAATTAAATTTTCTTCCAGATGAGGGATCACTAAGCATCCATGTTCAAAGGTTTCATCTTCTATACTATAAGTTAAAAGTACCTTAGATTTTACCAATTTGCTTTCCTTACCTGTAGCTTCTCATATCTTCACACCTACGATGGGTATTTCCACAAAATTCTTACTATACTTAATCTTGTCTCTAATTTGTTCAGATATACCACAAATCAGGCTACCTGTATCAATCAAACAGTTACCTTTTCATTGCTCAATCTTAATTTTAATGTAAGGACACCCAAAATCTGAATCATCTTCTCTGTTGTCAGACGCTTCATTTGAAAGATCACTTTCAATTTCATCAAATGCTACATCCATACTGCCTTTACAGAGTTTTATCAACTTTACTGGTATCATAGCATTACTTTGGTTACTTATATTGTCAGGTAAAGATTGAACACAATGAATGGATTCCATTGCATCACAGACATCACTTGTTACAGAAGGAACACAAAAAATTTTGCTGTCAAAATTACACTTCCTGCTTAGATCTTCGTTCACTTCATTCCACCAATTTGGATACAAATTTTGAACTGTATGAAAAACTGTTTTAATTGGACTGGCATTCCATGACTCTCACTTACAATATCACATACATCACTTACCTTACCGTTATTGTCAACATCATTCACAAATAGCTCTAAAACTTCGTTATTCTTAAACTCCACAAATACCTGATACTCATTATCATCATATTCTCCCAAAATTACTTCATCAACAACATCACTAACAATACAAGTCTCATCTCCATCAAAGTCACTTACCTCGCCTACATTCATTTGCTATAAGCTACCAGTCTCAGACTGCCAACCTCAGCTATTTCACAGCTCTCATTCATGTCTACACAAAAAATACCACCTAGTTCAGATCCAATACAGTCATCATCTGATTTACATACATCTTGTTGTGTTTCCTCACCCCAAAACTGTGGACCTTCATTGAGGCAAACTGTCATTTCCCCTAGTAGTTACTTCTGTGATTGTTTCTTCTATTAAATTGCCCATTGTTATGCCCATTATTCCTATTCTGCTGATGTTCAAAATTTCTGTCTGTATTAACGTTTTGATCCTGACAGAAGTTACCATTATCTCTGTTTCTGTAATTATTCCCATTGTGATTTCTATCATTTCAATTATTATGGTACATACTTCATTCTACTGCTTTATCCAGCCTGTCAACATACCATTAAAATTGTTCAAGACAATCGTCAGGTCCGTGTATTAAATCCCAATGCAAGCTTTCTGTTAATCTCCTTCTAAGAGCATCAGTCAGTGTCATTTTGTCAAATGGTTTGTCAAGGTGTGTTAATTTTTTTAAGTTGATTCTTACAAAACTCTTTCAAAGTACTGTCCCTATTCGTGTAATTAGGACCATTCAAGAATTCACTTTTGATTCTCCCCTGTTCAGCTTTCAACCAAAGTTTATTTAAAAACCTTTTTTTGAAACTTTGATTCATTTCCCACTGACTTAAATTTAAATTTACCCATGATAGAACTTTGCCTTCAAGAGTCTTTTAACCTATTTAATTTTTTGATTGTCATTCATGCCTGACACAAAACTCTCTCTACAGTGGCGCAGAAAATTCACTGGATGGAAATTGTCTGATGGAAAAATGGTTCAAATGGCTCTGAGCACTATGGGACTTAACTGCTGTGGTCATCAGTCCCCTAGAACTTAGAACTACTTAAACCTAACTAACCTAAGGACATCACACACATCCATGGCCGAGGCAGGATTCGAACCTGCGACCGTAGCGGTCGCGCGGTTCCAGACTGTAGCGCCTAGAACCACTCGTCCACTCCGGCCGGCCTCTGATGGAAAACTTTTGATTGGAGTGTTGGACCATGTAATATCATTGTTTGCACATAGATTTTGGTTCACAATGTTTGCTAAACTGCTGAAAATATTTTATCTAAAACAGTACATTAGTGTGGATATTGTTCTCAACATCAAAAATTTTTTTGTCTGAACTGGCAATGTTTCATTCCATTTTTTCCACTACGGCCTTCTGTTCAACTCTGACATCATTAACATTCTTCGTCTGTCTTGCAGATTCAGCAATAAATTCATTTTCCAAAGCAATAAATTTATTTTCGAAAACATCAACTTTTTCAATCACTCTTTTTAACCCCTGTGACAACCCATTTTTTAGCTCTGAAACTTGGTCCATTTGATATTGTAGCCTATCCATTTTACTATTGTTTACAGTTTTCAGGTCATTTAATTATCCTTATAGTGAAGTAAATTTGCAATCGTTATCTGTTCTTATTTCAGTTAGCTGATCATTAACTGCATTAAATATGCTATTGTTATCTGCTCTTATTTCAGTTAACTGATCATTGACTGCACTAAATTTGCTATTATTATCTGTCTTCATTTTCTCTAGCTTTACCAAAATTAACTGCAAAATATCAGTTTTTATTGTTTCTTTACTGACTACAATTTCACTTGGCTCAGACATGTCCTGGCTGGGTCTTACAGCTTTCACTTCTATATCACTCCTACCCTCATCTCTATTCAGGCATGTGAGTCCACAAAAAAATTAACTTCACAGATAGTTTGTGCTTATATTTCCTTTTTTGATGTCCCTGGTTGTAGTTGTAAAGTCGTCTTTCATTAGATATGGTCCGTCATTGTTAGTAGTACCTCATCATTGTTAATACTAGTTACTTTGTTGGGCAGCCCTTGGTCTTCTTTCTTCGTGCCATTGGAAATTCATTTATACTTAAACTGCAAATGACACAAATCACTCGCCCTTCTTCTGCAAGAGACAGAACTTCATTATTAGTCAAGTGATCCTGGATGATGCCACCACATGTAATCTACCCCTCACTAACATCATTAGCTTATTGTCACTGTCTGTATGGTTAACTTTCGAGAGGAGGAAGCGTTGCAATAAACTTTTTACTTATCTTCTTTTCTCATAGTTGGCTTCAGTTCTTCACATCTAGGAGTTGATTCTTGAAGCCAAAATTTTTGACATTATAGGTTCTCATGCTTCCAATTGACATAATAAGTTTCGAAGTAAGCCTGTTCAGGTTTTTTGTTTTCTTCATGATAATTTATTCCCTCACATTTTTCTATATCACACTGTCTATTGAATTTTCAGATTAACAAAGCCAAAATCACATTGTTAGTCCAAATTGCAAAAACATGTCTGATCAGATTAGAGGCATGCTCGCAACTACTTCACTCTGTGGTAATAACAATTTTCCAAAGGGTTTACAAATTTTCTTGACAAATGAATTCTTACTAATTTATGTTATTATTTTATAAATGAGTCCAGAAATTAACATCATAAACAGTACCAAATTGCGTAATTAATAATAGAAATTTTAAGTGTGTTGAATATTTCGTAATCTCAAATATTTCCAAAAAAGTAATTTTAAATGTGTGTTCAGGACTAGTACATATTGATTGTAACAAAGAAAATAAAGTAATTTCTTTTAACAAATTTTAGTCTGAAATGTAATACATCATGTACAAAATCACATGAAATTCTTTTTAGAAAACAGTTGAGATAATACTAACCTACTCAAAATTAGAGGATATTTCTGGTATTGATTACTTCTAGAATGAGATTTTCACTCTGCAGCAGAGTGCGCACTGATATGAAACTTCCTGGCAGGTTAAAACTGTGTGATGGACCAAGTTTGAGTCTTGGTCCAGCACACAGTTTTAATCTGCCAGGAAGTTTCTTATTGATTACTTCTGTTGAGGAAAAGTAATGCTAGAGGATGGTGTCCCTTTACAATCCGTAGATAATGCCAAAGCTGCATGAGCGTCTGCTACTACTGCAGGTGCAGTGTCAATGTCATCATGATCATCACCATCTTTTCATGCCCTTTGATAGGAGCTGCTTGTAGATGCAGCATCAGGTTGGGCAGCTGACAAGTCAGGAAGTCTTCCATTGCAGGCATTGCTGTACCAGGAACACCTCCTCTGGCAGCAGTCCCCACAGCTTGGATTAATGCAGGTGTCCCTCACATAGTCTCTCCTTGACAAAGTTCAGAAACTTCTTCTTATGTGATTTTGTACATGATGACAAAGTGCTTTATTGTCTTGTATGCAGGTCATTATGAGTTATGCTGTCTGTATTTAAGCTTCCTGAGCATTCAGCTTCACTTGCACAAAACTGCTGCTGCTCAAGTTTTTTATCATGCAGCACACCTCTGTCTGCACTGTTACCCATTTAAGAGATTGTCTTCTAAGTTCCTTTGCAACTGCTCTCTCTAATCTCTTCTGCAGTATCATGTCATCTATGAAATTCATGAACTCAAGACGCTGCTTCTAAATAAACTCTGTAGTGATTGGTGCTGGAATTTCATCATAATGTGACACTCCTCTCACTGGCAGCATAATCCCAAGCTGCTGTCACCAGGCTATGGCATGATGCCAGTTCCTGGTTACTGTTGAAGAGGACTTCAGTTTCCTGTGTAACATGTCTTTTGTTACTTGGATTACATAGATTTGATATACAATAGAGTTGACCACTCTCCATTTGCTCATATTTTAGATAGATCCATTGCCTGTTCTAGCTATTTCACATTCAAACAGCATTGCATAAGTTACATAGTCTTTGCAAGGTGAGTCACATTTTCTGATCCTTTTGCTACAAGGGATACAAACAGGTTTCTCATTGATTTTTATGCGTGCACTTTTCTGGTAGCCCTCTGCTCCACATTGGGAGCACACTCGCTCTGTACACTTGTATCTTCTTGGTGTGACATAAGTCACATCATTTATAACATTTTGGCATGTCCATTTAATCATTCATTCCTAGAGCACGGAAACTGACATAAACCTTTTCTTTTTGCTGCAGTAGCTTACAAACACAAGGAGTGGCTTCTGTAATGTGACTGACATAGGTTTTCTCTCAGGGTCCGATTTGGAATCTCAGTAGTATCTCTTCTTCAAATTCCTTCTTTTTCATGTGCCCAGACAAGTTAAGCTCATAGATATCTTTAAGAAGTTCATTGTTGTCCACTACTTTGGGCACACTGTCCACAATTAGCACAGGTCTCTTGTGTTTTCATGGTTTATATTAAATTCTGTGTCCCTGATGAGCTTTCTCTTGAAGCCTCTTGCAATCATCACCATTCTCTGTTTCCACTATGACAGCGCTATTGGCTGTCCAGATCGATTTGATTCTAACCTTATCTACCCTCAAGTTTATTGCATTAGCAAGTTTCTTCTTTCCTTCTTTGTGTCTGTGACACCTCTGATCTTGGTGGATCTAAGGAAAAGTGTATTGGGTTTTTTGTTTGCTGATTTCTTTATCTTACCTGATGTTCTTAAGTTCAGTTTTTTAAAAGCTGCAAGACTAGCATATGAAGAAATAGATGTAGTTGGTTTTTCTTTCACCTTGAAGTTCTCCTGTTCTAGAAGCTGAACACGGACTTTCAGTGCTTCCAAATCTGATTTAGGGATTTCTTGATGTAAATACTTCATTCTCCTCTCATGGTTCTTGCATCTGACCAAGCAACTTGAACTAAAACTTGGCCCAATTAGCCCATTTTCTCCATCAGTTTGTTTGCTTCTTGAAGGACATTGACATGTTATCATAGACTTCTTTAGGTGATTCCCCAGCCATATTCAGTGATAGGTGAATATCCCTTGTCATTTTGTTCATTGGCGTGGCTGTCGAGGCACTAGCAGTCACTTTTTGTGACATGGCATTGTCTTCTGGCTTCAGATATTTCCACAGAGAAGCACACTGTTTCGGTTTTCTGTCTCCAGAAATTGGTCAGCAGGATGCTGTTGCCTGTCACTCCCAGCAGTGGGCATACCTGTTGCCAGCAGGGAGTGCATAGTGATTTCACTTAGATCATGAGGTCTGCAGAAGAAACATATGAGAAATGGGCTGAAGTCAATGACTAAATCAAAACAGCAAGGAGCCAAATCAGCAAGGACAGTAACAAAACTGATTTGACCATAGAAAAATGTGAGAAATGCAATAAATTCTATAACTGGGAGGAAACATGTGATAAATGTGGGGTCTTGCCCACTTGTCTCATATAGGGTGCCTAAAGGAGGCTGCTTTCTTGGAATGCTATAAAACAATTCAAGCAAAAACACATTAACAGTTTTTATTACAAATAAGAAGATTGACAATACTTAACTTTGAATTTACAATAGTGTTGCAAGTGATGGGTGACAAACAATTAATCAAAGTCCTTTGCTGTATACAAGGTCCATGTAAGCAATTGATATGCATCACACGTCACTACTTTCATAGTGCTCTCCTAGTACTGTGCTAAAACTGTCTGATTGAGGCTGGCAGGAGCAGCGCTTATATTCGCTTTGTCTTCATGCCGCTCCTATCGTGGTGACGTCCTGGGCAGCGCGCTATTGGCCTGATGTCGTCTCACCACTTTCTCTGCAGTTGCATTCTTCGTCTTCATTCCAGCACTTGCCGGTATATCAGAACAGTCCTCCCCCCCCCAAAGTGACGGACCGTCGTCATGTAGGAAGTGCAACCATGGCGGGGGATACAGGAGTGTGGGTGCATCGCTAGGCTGGAAGCTGTGGCTGCAGTGGACGTCAAGCTTCTGGTCGTAACCCTCCATCCAGCCTGCGGTCTGGCAGAAATGGAAAATGACCAGAAGGGTACGCGTCCATCTTCTGCAGCCATGAACCAGATGAAGGAGGCAGTGACTTCTGCACTGTGGATGGGTCCAGCTCCATCGGTAGGATGAGAGGCAGTGGAGGAGACAAAGGTTCCGTCTTCATTGGGTCATCCTGCGGTGTTGTGATGACACCGTCTGGTGGCTGCTGTGGCCATGCTGTCTCTGGATCTGTGAATCTGGGGGAAAAGACACTGAAAGATCACTGTGCACATGACAGACACGAAGTTGATTTTCATGACGGCGCTGCAAGCCATCTGGACCTGAAAGTCGACAGATCATCTCGCCTCGTGCCTACCACCTGCTCCAACTAAAAACCCTGTAAAAGACAATATTATGCAGTGCGAAGTGATACTTGTGGTCTTCCTTCTGTGCCAGATGCTGAGGAGGGTGGAGCTGTGTGCAATGGTGGCAGCATGTTCCGCTTCACTGTTTGACTGTGGATGGGACAGTGCACTAGTTAGAAGCTGTATGCCATTGCTACATTAACAGAATGTTTCAGATTCATTTGATGTGAACTGAGGACCATTGTCTGACACTATTACTTCAGGTAAACCTTCGAGGCAAAAAATCGATGACAACACCCGAATTGTGTTACGGGATATTGTCGAGGAAACTTGTTATATGAGTCAACCACAATCAACCAACGGGTGTTCCAAAAAAGTCCCACAAAGTCTATGTGCACACATTGCCGTGGCAATTGCGACTTAGGCCAGTCAGAGAATTTATGTGGCTGAGTGAACTGATTTTCCAGCCATGCGTGACACTGTGACATCATCTGTTCTATTTGCGCATCCATGCCCTGCCAAATACAGTGCGAACAATCACCCAGTGTCCTTAGTGAAGTAACTGCAACACTTTTTTGTGCAAAGCTTTAGGCATCAACACACGTGACTGTCCACTGTCATTTTGCACAAGAATCACACCTTCTGTACAGTGGGGCTATGCCGACAGGCAGAGTATCAGCGCACTACAGGGTTCTGTATGGTATGCAAGGAATGAGGACAATATGTGCAAATGTATGTTACAAAAATGTCCAAATCTGGATCAGCTTCTGTGGCCTGTGCAATATTCTTGTAGTCTAGTGGAAAAGATTGAAGCAATTTAGAATCATGAGCATCAATGTGACAACAAGATGCAGCAGAAGCATTAAAGTCTGTATCAGGGCCAATCGGAAGACATGAAAGTGCGTCCGCATTACCATGTTGAGCTGTCGACGATACACAATCTTGTACTGGTATTGAGACAACAACAAAGCCTATCTTTGCAATTTTTGGCAGTTCATTCAGGAACCGATTTTGTCAGGTGAAACAAGGACTGCAAAGGCTAGTGATCCATTACTAAGTAGAATTTTCTTCTGTACAAATAGTGGTGAAATTTGGTGACACAATACACAGTAGCCAATGCCTCTATCTCAATTTGTGGATAGTTAAATTGAGCTTTGGACAACACTTTTGATGTGAAAACAATAGGCCTGTCTTTATCACCAATTCTGAGTGAAAGCACTGCACTGATTCTGTAAGAGGAAGTGTCAACTTGCAATACAACTGGTTTGTCAGGAACAAAGTGAACTAAGCATCGATCACTGAACAATGCATCTTTAAGTTTTTGAAAAACTACTTGGTATCATCTGTCCAAACAAAGGGACATTCTTGTGACACAGGTGATGCAAAGGAGCTGCGATTTGTGCAGAATTCAATATGAACTGAATTTGACAGTTCATTTTCCTAAAACTGACTGCAATTCTGTGATATTGCAAGGAACTGGCAAGCCTCGTACGGCTAACAAATGCGAATGAAGAGGATGTACACCTTGACTGTTTATCACACTACCAAGATACTGCAACTCAGGTTTAAAAAAATCACACTTGTCCAGTCTACACTTTAGTCCTGCATCAGATAACACATGAAACAAAACACGTAAAGTTGCAATATGTTCTTGAGGTGTACAACCTGCTACTACAATATCGTCCAAATGCTTTGAACAGTTTGATACTTGCACAGTCAGCTGTTCCATATACCACTGGGATATGGTGGGTGTGGAAGAACTGGCGAAAGGCAAACACAAATATTTAAACAAGCCCATATGAGTATTTACTACACAAACTTTTTGAGGTTCTTCATCATGTGGTGTTTGAATATACGTGTTGAGCAAATCAGTTTTTGGAAAGTAGCATCCTGCGCCTAAATTTGTCCACAAGATCCTCTGGCAGTGGTAATGGATAAGTATCAATCAGTTTGTGGGTTGACTGTAGACTTAAAGTCAACACAGAGGCTAATGCAACCTGAAGGTTTGGAGAGCAAAACCAGTGGACTTGCCCATTGACTAGCTGATGTCGGCACAATAACTCCACTATCTTGCAATTCTTTGAGCAGCAACTTTGTCCCATAATGCAATGGGAACAGTTCTGGCCCAGCAAAATTTCAGCTGAGCATTGTCTTTCAGAGTAATATGTGCAACAAAATTGTTAGCCTTGCCTAAACCTTCAGAAATTCCATCCGCTTGATACAATTTGAAACGAGACTTGTCCAACCAGGCAACATGTTTCTAGTCATCAACAGTCCAATGTCGGAGTTGACTGGCCCAGGCGAGGCGTAAAGCTTTGTGTCATACAGTCATCAAGGGTACATGAGTGGACCTTCGAGTCCAAAAGCCCATATTGATGATGTTTCTTTGAATAGTTCACATGCTGACACTTGTTGATGGCGTAGCATTGAAATCTGCAGCAATTTGCAGAAGGGATGCACTTCCGTCAAATTGAATGATTCTCTTCAGTCATTATTGATTCTGTTCTTGCAGGATCTTATTCTGGTCGCAGCAATGTTGGAGATTTGATGTTTTACCAGATTCCTGATATTCACGGTACACTCATGAAATGGTCATATGGGAAAATCCCCACTTCATCACTATCTCAGAGATGCTGTGTGCCATTGCTCATGCGCTGGCTATAACACCATGTTCACACTCACTTAAATCTTGATAACTTGCCATTGTAGCAGCAGTAACGAATCTTAACAACTGTGCCAGATACTTGTTGTCTTACATAGGGCATTGCCATCCACAGCACCACATTCTGCCTGTTTAAATATCTCTGTATTTGAGTACGCATGCCTACACCAGTTTAGTGTACAGCTTCTATTTTCTCACCTATTTTTCGCCTTCCTGCTCCCACCACTGTTACATGCAATGCACTTACCTTTTCACTCTTATTATCTCATGCATGATGTTTTAGTGGTAATCTCTGTCTTGCATATTATGCTGTCTCCCACCTTTAAGCTCTTAGGTTTTCAAATCTCATTTGGTTCAGTCCCCAACAATCGGTCTTTCCCATCTCATACCATTTGGTAACTCTCCCCTAACCTGGGTTTCTAGGTGACTTTCTGAACTCTACCCCTTTACCTAAACCTCTCCAGTCCTTTTCTTTCAACCCTCTTCCTTCCCCTTCAACCCTTCTGCTGTAAGAAGGTGCCACTATCTCCAAAAGCTTGCATATGTAAAACCTTTTTTATATGTTTATTCTCCTGGTGCTGCTTGGTGAGTAGATTTTTTATCTATCCAGTTACATTGTATTGTCAATAAAAGGCTGTGGATTAAGTGACTGTTGTGTGGTTTCTTCATTTTACAAAACCCTAATAAGTGTTACAATAGGATATACTTCCACCATGCACTTCATGGTGATTTACAGAACACAGTTGTCAGTTGTGGCTGTGCCACTTGCAAAGAACTCTTTTTACAGGAATGCTTTATTTTGTGTGTTATATGAAAACAGCAGCTGAGTGGTATAAGAGAAAAAGCAGATGTGTTTCTCAAAGTAGATGTTGTCTCTCCTAATATACAAATACATGCATAAATTAATCTAGAAATAATTACTGTGTTTTCCAGTGTGTGTAATTTAGCACTAGTCATAATCTATTGTTAGCATACTTAACAAAAGTGCCTGCTTCTGCTTGTTAATGTATAACTTGATTCACTCCATATCCTTCATGACAGAATTCAAGGAATATGATATGAGAATGAATGCATCACCTAATCCCACAAAGAGTCATGATTTACTGCTGAAGCAACAAATTTAAGTGATCAAAATCCCATCTGCAGACCAACCACTCCTAAAAGGGCATTTTGTACGATGATCATCTCACCAACTACTGTAAACTCCCATCCATCTACTATCACTTCCTAAACCACTTTCACAAACATGCCTCCCATTTTACTTATAATCTTTGCGATCAGTTACATCACACCTATTCCACAAAGAGCGAAGCCAGGTCATCAGTTGCTGAATAAGAATTTCTATCCCCATCAGTACCAATGATACCATCTGGCCAGAGACATAGCAGGTTCATGACCATTGTTTTACATAATATCCACCCATTGTTATGACTACAAAATTCGAAGTCCTTTGGAGTTATCCACTGCAGCTCAATGTATATTCCACCTGAACAGCCAAATCAGGCAATGAGGATGGCATCATTACACTGCACTATGTTGTGCTTTAGTGTGTCAGAGAGAGAGCTTTTTATATTTGGTATTTATCACCAGAATGAATCTTTCAATCTACAGCGGAGGGTGTGATGTTTTGAAAACTCATGACAATTTAAAACTGTGTGCTAGATTAGGACTCATCTCCGGATCTGTGCTTTTCGCAGGCACTGCTCTTACCAGCTGAGCTACCCATGCGTAATTCCTGACCCATCCTCACAGTTTAAAATCTTTCTCTACTTGTCTCCTTTACAGAGAAGAAATACAAATTTATTGTGAATAAAGATGACTATGGAACACTCAACAGAATAATACACTGACAAAAATGGCAAAATGATTTATAAATAATAACACTAAAATTAACTGGTTCATTCTTGTTGTTTCACAGCTTGCATTGAGTAAATAAACTTTTAATAGCTCATCCTAACTAACTATAATGCTTACACAGCATTACTTAACTCAAAAAAGTGATGTTATTGCCCTGAATACACTCTGATCTTGGCTGTCTTTAAGACAGAAATATATGCACTGTATGTTTATGTGATGTCTTCCTTCCAGAGGTATTACAACAAGTTTGAGAAGATGGCTTGAACGGCCCTCACAAGAGTCACTAATAAAGAATATAACAGTCCTGGCAGCAATGACACCACTGCAGTTATGGATGAATTGTGCTGGAAGTGTTGCAGAAGCTGTCCTTGATTCAGAGAATGTATGTACACATAGGTATAATGCAAGCATTAAGAAAGAACTTACGTGTGTAGTATCATCCGCAAAACTATTGCTCTCCAAGCAACTTTTCTTTTCTTAATATAAGGTAGCCTATTGACATTTAATTTGATTTATTCCAAATTCACAAAGTCTTATGTGGGATTCAGTCAGTCTGGTACAAGTAACTTAGTCTCTATAAATGTTTGCTTTAATCCAGTTTCAAGTAGCTGGATGTCAGCCTTGTTTAGCTGATCTATAAGGTGAATCTGAATTCTACCAACAAAATTTCAGTGTTTGTTCAAGTACATTTTCTGGATATTTTGGAATAAGGAACCCTAGTCTCCTGTGGTTTGTTACCAAGTAAGTGCATTAGTTTGATTTCTTATTCCCATTTATCTTTGTATCTACATTACACTGACAGTATCTGCACAGGGTCTAAGCAAGGTGAGCTCAATTACAGATCCCCCATGTATGCTACATAGAGGTGTCTTTTCTAGCCACTGTATTGATCTGGGGGTGGCAGAGTACTTGCAGAACTTCCTCTTTAAGTTAAGTGAAATGTTGAGACCTCTGGTAGAAAAAGCAGCATCAGGTAAAGGAATTATTACAACAGACTGGATAGCAAATTTTGAGAGTGAGAATCTTAAGCTATTATTTGTTAACTGCTGGAGTATTTGCAGCAAACTCCCAAAACTCACATATCTTGTAGAAAGAGCAGTTACCCCTACATCATACTAGGAACTGAGAATTGGTTGAAATCCTAAGCAGAGAGCAGGGAAATTTTTGACAACATGTGGAATATACATTGCAAAGATAATTAGAATCCCAGAAGGAATACTGTTTGTAGCAACAAGCAGAAACATAAGGTCTAGCAGGGTCTGGAATTAATCAACTGCAAACTGATATGAGCAAGAATGACCAGAGTTGGTGGATTTAGGTTAATAATTGGATGTTTCTACCAACAGCCAGATTCAAATACATGGGTCATAGAGCCATTACACTTAACTTAATCTCAATACCACAGAAATAATCTGAATACACTACAGTAATAAGAGATGATAGCGACCTGCTCACTGTCAACTGGGAAAGCTGTGCATACATTATCAGTAGGAAGGGAAAAAAGTTTTGAAAGTGATACTGAATATATTAACCAACAACAGCCTCAAACAACTATTCACAAAACCCACACACAGAAATAATATTTTAGACCCCCTGGCTGCAAACAGACCTGATCTTCTTGAGAGTGTCACTGATGAGAGATGATTAGTAACCACCATGCTATTACAAGAATGATCATCATCAGAGGCAAAAAGAAAGGCAGGAGAGTATGTGCATTTGATCAAACTGATAGACAGTTATTAACAACCTATTTAAAAGATAAATTGCAAACATTTAATTCAGATTCATCAAAGCAGAACAAGTGTAGGTAAAGATACAAGATGTAAACTGTGGTCTAAATAGACACATACCACAAAAAGCAATAAAAGATGGTTTTGTTTTCATGGTACCTTTCAGATAATATTGCAAAAAAAACAGTGACTATTACACTCTCACTACAAAAGAGTCTGTACGGAAACTGTCTGAGAAAACTTAATAGCAGTGTATGCATTCATGGGAAGTGCTATGCTTCAAGTCTACAATAATTTCTTCAGTCAGATCCTGATGAAAGATCTTTTCAGAAGATCCTAGGAAGGTCTTGTCATATGCAATGAAGAGATTCAAGCCTCACATTCAATCTCTTGTGGACCTGCCTGGTGTTGAAACTGAAAGTTGCAAGAATATGAAATTTGTCAATTAAAAATGTATTTTTGTACAAGGATACTATTGTACCAATGTCTGACCACTGTGCAGACTTACAAATGAGAATACTGATATCAGCACTCATGAAGAAGAAAAGAAGAAGAAGAGGGAAGGAAGGAAGAAAGAAAGAAAGAAAGTTGCTCCAAGCAATCAATGTACCAGCTCTGATGGAAATTCAGGTCAGATTCTACTGCTCCAAGCAGTCAAAGCTCCATCCCTGATGGGAGTATAAGTTAGATTCTACACACATCAAAAAAAGTGTTGCATCACCCCGGTTCCCAGAACTCCTGAATTAGACGTTGACTGTGCATATTGTATCACAGACACAGTCCCTTTGACTGTTCAGAGATGTCACTAAACCCACCCAAAGATGTAAACAACTATGCATGAGCAGCGCCTATTAGATGGAGGGGGTCTGACAGCCAATCAGTTCCAGTCTTTCCACCAGGAAGGAGGTACACGGCTCATGTTGTCTGTAGTTCAACCATGCCTAGACGGTCAATACCATGGTTCGATCGCGTCTGCATTGTTACTTTGTGGCAGGAAGGGCTCTCAACAAGGGAAGTGTCCAAGTGTCTCGGAGTGAACCAAAGCAATTTTGTTTGGGCGTGGAGGAGATACAGAGAGACAGGAACTGTTGATGACATGCCTCACTCAGGCTGCCCAAGGGCTACTACTGCAGTGGATGATTGCTACCCATGAATTATGGCTCGGAGGAACCCTGACAGCAACGCCACCATGTTGAATAATGCTTTTCATGCAGAGACAGGACGTCATATTATGACTCCAACTGTGTGCAATAGGCTGCATGATGTGCAACTTCACTCCCAACGTCCGTGGTGTGGTCCATTTTTCTAACCACAACACCATGCAGATGGGCCCAGTAACATGCCGAATGGACCGCTCAGGATGGGCATCACGTTCTCTTCACCAATGAGCGTTCCATATGCCTTCAGTCAGACAATCATTTGAGATGTGTTTAGAGGCAACCCGGTCAGGCTGAATGCCTTCGACACACTGTCCAGCGAGTGCAGCAAAGTGGAGGTTCCCTCCTGTTTTGGGATAACATTATGTGGGGCTGACGTACACTGCTGGTGGTCATGAAAGGCACTGTAACGGCTGTACCATATGTGAATGCCATCCTCCGACCAATAGTGCAACCATATTGGCTACATATTGGCGAGGCATTCATCTTCATGGACGACAATTCACCCTCCCATCATGCACATCTTGTGAATGACTTCCTTCAGGATAACAACATTGCTCGACTAGAGTGACCAGCATTTTCTCCAGTCACCTATTGAACATTCCTGGGATAGATTGAAAAGGGCTGTTTATGGACAACGTGATCCACCAACTACTCTGAGGGATCTTCGCCGAATCACCATTGAGGAGTGGGACAATCTGGACCAACAATACCCTGATGAACTTGTGGATAGTATGCCACGACGAATACAGGCATGCATCATTGCAAGAAGAAATGCTACTGGGTATTAGAGGTACTGGTGTCTACAGCAATCTGGACCACCACCTCTGAAGGTCTTGCTGTATGGTGATACAGCCTGCAATGTGTGATTTTTATGAGGAACAAAAAGGGCAGAAATGATGTTTATGTTGATCTCATTCCAATTTTCTGTACAAGTTCCGGAACTCTCGGAACCGAGGTGCTGAAAAACTTTTTTTTAATGTGTGGACATCGAATGGGCTTCAGAATTAGCCCCTTTCCTATCTTGTATGTATTGAGGATCTCTTGTGCAATGAATAGTGCCATGTGGCCGGAGAACAACAAAGATCACTTCCGTTTACAAAACCAGCTACAGCTTGGATATAGAGAATTACATACCAATATCACTGACGCCAGTCAGATCCAGGAACCTGAGGCTTGTTCTGAGCTTTAAAATTATGATATTTCTGGAGGAGGTGGGTGACGCAGCAGCACATTGTTACCTAATAATCAAAATAAGGAGAATGTTTGCAGGTATGCGATTAGCTCAATGAATTTTTTTCTAATAGAACATGGTTCATTATACTCAGTTATGTATTCAACAGAAATAAAGGTAACACTCAGTGTGCTCCAAGGAAGTTAGTTAGTTCATTAGTTTCACATTCCATGATAGAGTGTTATGATGGGGAATGAGTCATTTTACATTCACATCACAAATTAATTTGTACATACAGTTTCATTCTGAACATTTCTAAGCTTTTTATTTTTATATTATTTTATTTTTATTACAAAAAGAAAAAAGATGTACAGATGTGAGTTAGTATTCCTAACCACCACCTTTACACATTACAGTTATAGAAATTCTTCCACAGAACAGAAGAGGTCATCAAGGAGAAACTTTCTCAGTTTGTTTTCAAATTTTACTTTGTTGTCTATCAGACATTTTATATCACTGGGTAAGTGATCAAAAACTTTTGTTTCAGCATTGTGCACCCCTCTTTGTGCTGAAGACAATCTTAATGTGGAATAATGAATGTCATTTTTCCTTCTGGTATTGTAATTATGTGCACCATTGTTCCTTTTGAATGGTTGTGGATTATTTATAACAAACTTCACTTAGGGAATAAATATACTGTGAAGCAGTAGTCAGAATGCCCAACACCTTAAACGGATGTGTACAATATGACTGATGGTGATCACCACATATAAGGGGTGTTCAAAAAGAAACAAGCCGGAGTTTGGAATGTTTAAACCAGTGACAGGAGGGTAATATTGTGGCGTTTGTAATGAGGTGTGGTTCTGACCAGAGCGTGGAAGTTCACAGCCCATAGCTTGAGGGGACGCGTGCACGTCACGTGACTATACAGAGCTAGCAGCAACATGCGTCAATCGACCAACGCTGCCAGTCGCATTGCAAGCAGTGATGTGGAGGTGTCAAAAGAAGAGCAAAGAATTGTTGTTTGTTTTCTGACAGCGGAAGGAGTAGGAGGAATGGACATTCGTTGACGAATGTCACAAGTGTACGGTGAACACTGCATGTCCCTTGCAAGGGTCAAGGCATGGCACAAGCACGTCAGGGCAGGACTGGTGTCGTTAGCCGATGAAGCACGGTCTGGAGCATCACACTGCATTACCAATGACGTCATCCAGTTGGTGGAAGCACTCATTACCCAGGACCGCTGACTGACATTGAAAGCCGTAGCGCCATGGTCAGATTGAGCATTGGAAGCGTTCACCCCATCATGAAGGAATGACTGCACATGTGCAAAGTGTGTGCCCAATGGTTGCCCCACAGTCTTCAACCGCACCAGGAAGCATATCAAATGGGCCACTGTCTTGCTCATCTGCAGCACTATGCTTGGGAAGGGAATGCATTCCAGGCACAAATGGTGGCTGGAGGTGAATCATGGTGTCATCACTTCGAACCAGAATCAAAATGACAAAGTCTCCAGTGGAAACATCTACTGTCACCACCACCAAAAAAAGCCAGTTCCATACACACGAATGCAGGAAAGGTTATGATTACATTCTTCTTTGACCAAGATGGCCTCCTCCTGATTCCCTTCCTGCAGCGTGGGACAGCAGTGAATGCCCAGTGTTACTCGAAAACCTTGACCACCCTTTACCAAACAATCAAATCAAAATGACCAGGCAATCTCACCCATGGGGTCATTCTGCTCCACAACAATGCAAAGCCTCATATGACCAACACATTCGCGGCACTCTTGCAGAAATTCAAATGGGTTGTTCTCAGCCACCCTCCATACAGTCCAGATCTCTCTCCCTGTGATAACGCCATTTTTGGTCCTTTAAAAAGGCTCTGACCATTCACTGCCTTCTGTCACAGTGGGAGAAGTGTCTCAACAGCCAGGGTCAATACTTTGAACATACAGGTACTGGTCTCTGTAATTGTGCCTCTGGCTTGTTTCTTTTTGAACACCCCTTATATTAATCTTACAATGCATTTTTGCACAATGAAGATTTTCTTTCTTAAAGATAAGGTATCCCAGAAAAATTATTCCATATGAAATTATTGAATGAAAAATATTCAAAATAAGTCGACTTACTGATTTGTCTCTCCCCAAGATTTGCAATAATTCTAAGTGCAATTGTGGCTGAACTGAGTTGTTTTAGGAGTTTCAAAATGTGTTTTTGCCAGTTTAAATTCTCATCAATATCGACCCCTAAGAATTTTGAAGTTTCCACACTACTTATTATTTCCTCACCATGTGTTATGCTTATCAGTGGTGTAGTGTCTCTAGATGTGCAGAACGAAATATGTTGCGTCTTTTTAAAATTGAGGATGAGAGCATTCACAGGAAACCAGTCAATGATACTTTGGTTGCCATTTCTTCTGTTTCTGTATGTGTGCTTGGATTTATTACAATACTAACATCATCTACAAAAAGAGCAATATTAACATCATCTGTATATGAGACAGAATTTTATTTATGTGTATGAGGAATAGTAGTGTAGCAAGATTGAACATTGGGGAACCCTATATGTGATTTCTCCCCAATCATAATTATGTCCCTGGATTGTGTTGCTTGAATTACTAACTACTACTTTCTGCATTGTTTTAGTTATATACGACATTATCCTTTGGTTGGCTACACCATTAATCCCATAAAACTTCAATTTGTGCAGGAGAATACTGTTACTCACACTGTCAAAAGCCTTAGAGGGGTCACAGAAAATACCAACTGGCACTATTTTATTATTTAATGCTAGTAAAATCTGGCGAGTGAAAATGTAAATGGAAATCTCAGTAGAGCAATCCTTCTTAAACCCTAACTGTAATTTGCTAAGGATACTGTGGCTGCTAAGATGAGATACGAGTACTATTCTAGGATGCATCATCTTCTCAAAAATTTTGCAGAATTATGTCAGCAGTGAAACAGGTTGTTTCTTATTGACATCTCTCATCACCTTTCTTAAAGAGGGGTTTAACAGTGGCGTACTTCAGTCGCTCTGGAAAAAGGCCCTGAGTTAGTGAGGCATTACATATTTCAGATGAGATAGGGCTTATTACACGGGAACAAATATTTAGTATTCTATTGGAAATACCATCAAAACCAGATGAGCTTTTATTTTTGAGAGAATGTATAATTTTCTTAATTTCAGCAGGAGAAGTTGCATGTACATTCATATGACTGAATTTTATGAAAATTAAATTTTCAGCATATTGCTGTGATTGTGCTCTTGAACTGTTTGTCCATATTCTTTCCACTATATTTAAGTCATGATTATTCAATGTATTTTCTACCTGTGACTCATCATTTATAGCCCTTGATTCAGTTCAGTAGTGATATTATTTTGTTCTGTGGCTGGTTGTCCTGCCTCTCATTTCACTGTATTGCAAATAGCCTTAAGTCTGTTGCCAGAAGTACTGATTTCCGATATTATGTGCATGTTCCTTGATTTTTCTTAATAACCTTTCTTAGAACTAACTGCGTAGTTTTTGTAGCATGCGTAGGAAGCATAATAGGATCTGTAATATCACCAATAAATGATTTATTTTACACTGATGGTACTGTTTTCTAAAGGAAAAGTATGATTGTTGGACAATCAAAAAAAATGCAAAAAGACTGTCATAATTTCTCTTTAGTGTAATTAATGACAGCTCTATCTTTCAAATGGATAATTACAAGATAATGTCAATAACAAAGATGAAGATTTCAATAGTAGCTGAGTATAAGATTAGTTATCAAAATCTTGAGCACATCACATTGTAAGGGTGTTTAGCGGCTATTTTAAGAAGTAATATGAAATGGGACAAACATGTAAAGTAAATGTTATGGGAGACAACTGGGATAGCCCAATGCATCTGTAAAGGACATCACATACAAGACACTACCATTCAAGCATTTGAAGTCACTATCAAGTAGGCATGAATACCGTCATCAAGCAATTCAAACATACTCTGTTATGATCACAACAGTATGGTAAGCCCATATGAAAATATAACAGAGATGCTCAGGGACCTAAATTGCAATCCTTACAAGAAAGACTGTGTATTTCTTGCAACACTTTGCCAGATAAATATAACACTCTGTCAGATAAATTTAGAGAACATCAGGCTGATGAAGACCATGTGACCATTTTGCTGCTACCATTATACACCTCGTACAGAAATAATGACAACAGGGCTAGAGAGATTAGGGTATTAACAGAGGACATAGACAGTCATTTCTACCTTGATAAATACTCAGCTTGGATGGAACAGAAAATGCTATTGTTAGTACAAAGTACTCTCCCACTATGTACTCCACAATGGCATATGTACACTACTGGCCATTAAAATTGCTACACCAAGAAGAAATGCAGATGATAAATGGGTATTCATTGGACAAATACATTATACTAGAACTTATATGTGATTACATTTTCATGCAATTTGGGTGCATAGATCCTGAGAAATCAGTATCCAGAACAACCACCTCTGGTCGTAATAACGGCCTTGATACGCCTGGGCATTGAGGCAAACAGAGCTTGGATGACGTGTACAGGTACAGCTGCCCATGCAGCTTCAACACAATACCACAGTTCATCAAGAATAGTGACTGGCGTATTGTGACGAGCCAGTTGCTCGGCCACCATTGACCAGACATTTGCAATTGGTGAGAGATCTGGAGAATGTGCTGGCCAGGGCAGCAGTCGAACATTTTCTGTATCCAGAAAGGCCCGTACAGGACCTGCAACATGCAGTCGTGCATTATCCCACTAAAATGTAGGGTATCCCAGGGATCGAATGAAGGGTAGAGCCACGGGTCGTAACACATCTGAAATGTAATGTCCACTGTTCAAAGTGCCGTCAATGTGAACAAGAGGTGACTGAGACGTGTAACCAGTGGCACCCCATACCATCATGCCGGGTGATACATCACTATGGCGATGACAAATACACACTTCCAATGTGTGTTCATCACGATGTCGCCAAACACGGATGCGACCATCATGATGCTGTAAACAGAACCTGGGTTCATCCGAAAAAATGACGTTTTGCCATTCGTGCACCCAGGTTCGTCGTTGAGTACACCATCACAAGCGCTCCTGTCTGTGATGCAGCGTCAAGGGTAACCGCAGCCATGGTCTCCGAGCTGATAATTCATGCTGCTGCAAATGTCGTCGGACTGTTCGTGCAGATGATTATTGTCTTGCAAATGTCCCCATCTGTTGACTCAGGGATTGAGACGTGGCTGCATGATCCGTTACAGCCATGTAGATAAGATGCCTGTCATCTCGACTGCTTGTGATGTGCCGTGTTACCCTACTGAACCCAGCGATTCCATATTCTGCTAACCGTCATTGGATCTCGACCAACACAAGCAGCAATGTTGTGATATGATAAACCGCAATCGCAATACGCTACAAGCTGACCTTTATCAAAGTCAGAAACATGATGGTACGGATTTCTCCTCCTTACACGTGGCATCACAACAACGTTTCAGCAGGCAACGTTGGTTAACTGCTGTTTGTGTATGAGAAATCGGTTGGAAACTTTCCTCATGTCAGCACGTTGTAGGTGTTGCCACTGGCGCCAACCTTGTGTGAATGCTCTGAAAAGCTAATCATTTGCATAACACAGCATCTTCTTCCTGTCGGTTGAATTTCACGTCTGTAGCACGTCATCTTTGTGGTGTAGCAATTTTAATGGCCAGTAGTGTAGATGTGCACAGGCAGTATTGTCCCCTTATTCCTATTAGTGGCTTCAATCAGTTTACTGTATCATCTTATTTTCATATTAAGTCAAATGTGTAACTGTAATTGACTAAACATTTTAATTTATTACATTTCCCCCTGTTGTTAGTATCATTAAATTTGTCTTCTGTTGTTGACTGCCCACCTTCCATTTTGGCAAAAAAAATTATCTACTTTCTTCTTTAAACACTGCACAAGAAATTTGTGCTGAATGCTAAATATTTAATATAGCCATACCACTTAAAATTGTTAATCAAATTTAATAATGTCAACACACAAGCTGCTAAAGCTCAATAACAGACATAACAAAAGTTTACCTTTTGTATCACATTTCATGTATTACTATTTTGAAATATCAAAATAATTTTGTTTTATTACACATAAACTATTTATTAAACCACTGTGAACTACATGGCAGAGATTTTGATCCAGTTGTGTTAGCAATGTGATTGTTCTAATCTCCCCATATCTGCATACCTACTGCACATTACATCCACTTGAGCTTGTTAACTGTATTCCCCTCCTCAGTTATAGGTGACTATAGTATCACTAGAGCGTGGTAACTGTGTGGAGCAGTAAAACTGCGTAAGTCACTAGTCAAACTGGTGAGAGTAGTGCAAGAGTGAATTGGCAGACCAACAAGAACCCAATAACAAGCCATGGTAATTGTAAGCCAATGTTATAAGGATGTGCATGTTAGAAAGCAGTGTGTGATGCATTCTGTGCAGAGAGAGAGAGAGAGAGTGCTTTCCAGCCATCACTTACACTGGTAATCGGCAACACTGGACAGGCACTACACTGGCCTGCTGTTTCTATTTCTGACTCGTCCTAGTTGAATAGGTAAAGTATCTCTGTTGCTTCTCAATGTAATCCTTGATTTGTCTGCTTTATATCCCTGTCATTATACCCATTACTCATGGTAGACAATCCACCGAGTACCGTAAGGGTTCAGGCAAATCGTGTACATACGCACTGAAGAAAGTCATCAGCCAGTTAGCCTTAATGATATGAAGATGGCATCTGTTCTTTCAGACATGTCCGAAACAACAGATGCCAATGGTGACCGTGCAGCTCTCTAGAATGAAATTACAATTAAATTAATATCATTAGCTGCTGACGGGCATTGATATATATCAACGGGGACAGTTGAAAATGTGTACCCCAACCGGGACTAGAATCCAGGATCTCCTGCTTACATGGCAGCTGCACGGTCACCAATGGCATTTGCTCTTTTGGGCATGTCCGAAAGAACAGATGCCATTGCATCTGATCATTTGGACATGTCCGAAAGAACAGATGCCATCTTCACATCTGATGTTAGGTCACTAGATGTTGGGCCCACCATACTCTCCAGTGGTGCCTCACAACGTAGGGATGAGAAGATGCTGATCTGGACACAGATAAAGTCTCCGCTTTTAAGTATAAACTGATATCAGCATTATAGTATTATGAATAACTTCTCCCCTTTGCTTGGCACGTAGAGTGGTAAACGGCCAGGCTGAGGCTGGGACCAGTTTAATAAGTGAGGACGTTTGATGTTGGTATCATCAAGCATCATCTCGTCTCATAATGTGCACACAGGGTTGGCCAGCCTGGTCTTTTGGTTGCAAGACAGTATTTGGCCTTGCATTCTGATGCATGGGAGTTAGGAGAGATGGAAGTGGAAGAGAGGACTCAGTTGCTCCAAAATGGCTTTCACATGCTACAAATGTTTACAGTGGGATTGCAGATCATAATGGTACTATGTCAGGGTCACTGGTACGGGAAGTGGTGGGGACATGGTTGGCCTACTCCCACTGATGGGATGAAGGATTGTTCTGCAGTGCTGCTTGTCTCCCCCTTGGATAGTAGCACCGTCTGTGATGGGTATTACAGCCAAAGTTGATCTCTGTCTGGTCACAACTTGAAAAAGCTGGCATTCTGAGGCTCATCACAGCACTTCAAATCCATCCCAGGTACCTACCAAACGTGTGAGCCTAGACTTGGGTCCCTGCATAATAGCAGCAAGAATATGAGTGCAGGCAGTGTGCTTGCTATGTCAGCTGCAGACATTCAAATAATGTGCGATGTCTGTGCCCATGCAGAATTTTGGCTAGACTAATTTTGTTGACAGGGTACATTGGTATTTAGTGGGGGAAACTAATTGTGAGTCATTCAGATTATGTCTACACCATGGCATTCTGCATTTGTGTTTGGAAAGTCCTGATCATCTGCTCCATCATAATTGAATAATGAATGAAAGAGTACTGTCTAAGTTGTTATGGGAACAGAAGTGCTAAAATGCAGTGGCTCTGACCTGGGGCCCATTGTTGGACACAATAGTTTAGGGAGTAGCCTCTCTTGCAAAAATATTAGCCATGACGTGCATTGTGGCTGCTACAGAGGTGGTTGACATCTGTGCTATAAACAGCCCCTGTTGTTCAAGAAGTGTCCCTCTCTCCCTCTCATACTAGGGTGCAAGTGACCTGCCCTCTCTTTTTAACCTTCCCCAATTTCTCCCTCTCTCTTCTCTAAGGAAGAAACTATTAGTTCCAAAAGCAAGGATAGTATATTTGCTGTGGTATGTGTTTATTGGTAGTATTGGCATTTTCCCCCCTTGAAGTAAGTGGTGGACAGCAACTGTGTCTCATAATTTGAAATGAATACAATGGTAGATAAATGGGAACCTTTGAGAGATGACATAATGAAGGCAGCAGAGGAAAAATAGTTAAAAAGTCAGTGCACAACAGAAATTCTTTGATAACACAAGAGATACCAAATTTAATTAATGGAAGGAGAAAATATAAAAGTGCAGTAAGTGAAGCAGACACAGAAAATCATCCTAGGTCTCGTCACCCTATCTGGAGAGACACTGATTTGGAGGACAACTATGATGTTACTGCCAGATGGACTAGGCATGTTGTCAACAATAAAGAAATTAGGAACTTGGAATTAACTCACAAGCACTTGATAGAACTCTAGGAATGGATCTACCGTGTCAAATATGGAGCCACCTGAACTGGTTTTGAGTAGGCATTGGTAGATGTCAAGACATGTTGTTCAAATGGGTTCCTGAAAACCTCGCCAGAGTGCTAATGTGGAGCACTGAATCAGACCCTGGACCACATCCTAAGTTAGTGCCCCAGCAGATCATTCCTAGGAGGCATCACGGAGCTGCACTCCACGTCTGTGGCAGCAGTCGCTTGGCTCTATGATATTGTTTAGGTTTAGGTTTCTAGCTTCCTGTAAATTTTTTTTTTCTGCACTTGTTGAGACTAGGTATATTTCATTCCCAAATGTGTACATTTTAACTGTCTGACCAGAATATACTGTACATCCATAACTGTTCATTTTAATTATCTTTATGTAATATCTAAGTACTTAACATGCACCTGGTTGGGGCTAGTCATTGTTGTTATGGAATGTTTTGTGTATTGTAGTTTTTTTGTGCTTCTGATATGAAAATATGGAATAGTAGACTCACCTATAGCAGATCAATGGGTGGAGCATAGTGACATATAACAGAAAACAGCATTAATTCTAGCTTTCAAGTACTAGCTCTTTGTCCAGCAGTAGTACACATATCTGTGCACACAACCACGCAGACACCCAAAGGCACACTCTTGCGGCTATGGAAAGATAGATGTCATAAAAAGGAAATTTAAAGAAAGCTCTGAGAAAAGATGGGGGGCCTATGAAAGTTGGAAGGAATAGATAGAAAGTCTGTATAAAGGAATTTAACCTTGAAGATAATATTATGGAAACAGTACAGGAGATGATGAAGATGTGATGAGAGATAGGCATTTGCAAGAATAATTTGACAAGCACTGAAAGACCGAACTGAAATAAGGCAGAAGCCAGATTAACTTGAAAGGGAGACAATATTTTAGAAGAGAATGTGACAGGTCAACTAAATGGAATATCACCAAAAAATGGTTCAAATGGCTCTGAGCACTATGAGACTTAACATCTTTGGTCATCAGTCCCCTAGAACTTAGAACTACTTAAACCTAACTAACCTAAGGACACCACAGAACACGCAGTCATCACGAGGCAGAGAAAATCCCTGACCCCGCCGGGAATCGAACCCGGGAGCCCGGGCGTGGGAAGCGAGAACGCTACCGCACGACTACGGGCTGCGGACGAATTTCACCAACTTGACCACTTATTTTATGGAGCAAAAAAAGTGTGATTGCAAGATATCAGTCCCAGCAATCAGTCCCACATGAAAATTTCATCATAATTGTGACAGTAAACAGTAATGGTCTTCTGAGTGAACAAATTTTAGACATGCACATGCACCTGCTATCAATTGCTCTGCCACCCTGAAATGCCTGGGTGCAAAGTACTGTATAGTGGAGTGAGTACAAGGTTCATGAAACACTGCTTTGATATTGGCAACATGCTTTATACATTTATTAATTATTTCTAATTCCATGAATCCATACAGTCATAAATCACAATAGGGTGAAATGAGTCAGGTTTACATATTTATGGATATACAACAAACATTAGTACAATGACAAGAATGTGGCAATCTGGTGATATAAGCTTAACGGGTGAACTAAAACTAAATAGATACATACAAATAAAGATAACGTAAACTACTGAAAATAACTTTTGGTAAAAAAGAAAATTCATACATTGATCATCTTAGGCAGCGAATACAAATTACAGCTTACTTAATATAAACAGAGACTAGAATATAAATAGGAAATGCAATAAAAAATTAAAAAGACAGTCACTGATTAGACCTTCTCTGCAGGTACTTACTGAGAGAGTAGAAGGACTTATCCATAAGGTATTTTCTTAAATTTAAATGTAGTTGGGAAATTAACCTGAACTTTGATATCAGATGGAAAAGACTTGAAGAGTTTTGTGGCAGAATAATGAACACCTTTTTGTATGACACTTAACTGTTTTAGATCTCTGTCTAAATCATTTTTAGACCTTGTATTGCGATCATGATATGCATTATTGGATGTGAAAAGAGAATGGTTATTCAAGACAAAAATCATCAAAGAAAATAGATACTGACATGTTGTGGTTAATATTTGGAGCTTACGAAACAGGTTTCTGCAAGAATATCTTGGATGAACACCACTCATGATTCTAATTGCTCTCTATTGAGCAGTAAAGATTTTTTTAGCTAAAGGTTGAGTACCTCAAAAAATTATCCGATATGATATGATGGAGTGAAAAATAGCCAAAAATAGCCAAAGTAAGCTGCTTTGATAGCATTCATATCACTAACAGGGGTAATTACATGCAGACATAAGTTGCTACACTTAGTCTTTTATGAAGATGTAGAATATGCCCATGCCAGTTTAACTTGTCAACATTTATAATGCCTAGAAACTTAGAGGTGGCAAACTGTAATATATTTTGACTGTCATTGTATCGAACTGTGCAGTTTCTAAACAATAGCTGGTGCCAGAGATCTCTTTGCTTTGAACAATTTTATGTTGCAGTTCACAGACGCAGCATAAATGAATGAAGTGAATGAATCATTAAAGGGATAGCACTGTGCTATTTAATTATTAAAATCACTGTTCTGCGTTATTTTCTTTGGATTTTAAAGCTGGCTCTGTTAAAGTGAAGTACATTTGCAGGAATTTTGCTATTCTTCAAGGTGATTGGCATGATTAAATTGTAACTAGGAAATCATTAACTTCATTTCATAATAATTTTTCAGTTAATGAAGTTTATTCATTTTGATTTTGAGGCAGGCATGCATATCACTACAGAATATCAGTAAGAGAATACTGCTAAAATGGTATTGAACATATATATACATGAAGTTGACATATTACACACTTGTATTACTTACATATTTTTCAATATAATAGAGGGAAACATTCCACGCGGGAAACATGCCTTCGCCCTAGCCAGATTACGCTCCCATATTCTATTTTCTCAGGCTTGTCTGACATTTGGCATTACCCCCAAAGGCCTCACACGTAAAGTCCCCATCTCTGGCTGCAACCCTTCTTTCCATCAGTCCCTATACCAGTTCCAAACTGAACAATCCATTGCCCTCACCCACCTAATCCTTCACCTACACATCAACTCAGCCAATGAACACACCCGTCAACTCCTATCCTTAATAAAAGTCCTTAATCTTTCCTCTCCGACATCCACACCGGCTGTTCAGAGCATCCTCCTACAGGCCAACCGCAAATTAGAACAGCATGCCACCCTCCACCTAAAAAAACTATCCAATCTCCTGGTTTCCCACCTCCGGAAAGGCAACTCACTCACCCTTCACAACCTTTCCAGCAAACCTCAACCTCCTCTCATTGCACACAAACCCAGTCTCTCCCATGTACTCAATCTCCCACTTCCAGCTCCACTCCCTCCAAAACCTCAAAATTCCAATCAACACAATCTGGAACCACAACACCCTAATTCAGTAGTTAACCTTTCCTCCAAACCTCTCTCCCAATCCGAAACCTCTGTCCTATCCAAAGGCCTCACCTTCAGCCCCACTCCCAGATTCAACCAAACAGCCCTCGTCAAAGATTTACTGTCCTACACTCATACTCTCTGCTGGAAATATCAATTTGCCATGAAGAAAAATGATCCTAATCCTACTCCTAATGATCCAACTCCCCAAGACACCATCCAAATTGAACCCTGCCTGGAACAGTTCCGTCCTCCATCGCAGCGGGACCCACCTCCTCTTCCTCAAAATCACCCTCTCCAAACCTCCCAGGAATTTCTGACTTCCAGCCTTGCATCTCAATCCTTCTTAAAAAACCTTAATCCTACTCCCAACATCACAACTGCTGAAGCCCAGGCTATCCGTGATCGGAAGGCTGACCGATCCATCATCATTCTTCCGGCGGACAAGGGTTCCACGACCGTGGTACTTGATCGTTGGGAGTATGTGGCTGAGGGACTGTGTCAGCTTTCAGACAACACCACATACAAAGTTTGCCAAGGCAACCCCATTCCCGATGTCCAGGCGAAGTTTCAAGGAATCCTCAGAACCTTAGGCCCCCTGCAAAACCTTTCACCTGACTCCATCAACCTCCTGACCCCACCGACACCCCGCACCCCTACCTTCTACCTTCTTCCTAAAATCCACAAACCCAATCATCCCGGCCGCCCCATTGTAGCTCTGCCTACGTAGATCAACACCTTCAACCCATTACGTGCAGTCTCCCATCCTTCATCAAAGACACCAACCACTTTCTCGAACGCCTGGAATCCTTACCCAATCCATTACCCCCGGAAACCATCCTTGTAACCATTGATGCCACTTCCTTATACACAAATATTCCGCACGTCCAGGGCCTCGTTGCGATGGAGCATTTCCTTTCATGCCGATCACCTGCCACCCTACCTAAAACCTCTTTCCTCATCACCTTAGCCAGCTTCATCCTGACCCACAACTTCTTCACTTTTGAAGGCCAGACATACCAACAATTAAAGGGAACAGCCATGGGTACCACGATGGCCCTCTCGTACGCCAACCTATTCATGGGTCGCTTAGAGGAAGCCTTCTTGGTTACCCAGGCCTGCCAACCCAATGTTTGGTACAGATTTATTGATGACATCGTCATGATCTGGACTCACAGTGAAGAAGAACTCCAGAATTTCCTCTCCAACCTCAACTCCTTTGGTTCCATCAGATTCACCTGGTCCTACTCCAAATCCCATGCCACTTTCCTTGACGTTGACCTCCACATGTCCAATGGCCAGCTTCACACGTCCGTCCACACCAAACCCACCAACGAGCAACAGTACCTCCATTATGACAGCTGCCACCCATTCCACATCAAACGGTCCCTTCCCTACAGCCTAGGTCTTCGTGGCAAACGAATCTGCTCCAGTCCGGAATCCCTGAACCATTACACCAACAACCTGACAACAGCTTTCGCATCCCACAACTACCCTTCCGACCTTGTACAGAAGCAAATAACCAGAGCCACTTCCTCATCCCCTCAAACCCAGAATCCCCCACAGAAGAAACACAAAAGTGCCCCACTTGTGACAGGATACTTTCCGGGACTGGACCAGACTCTGAATGTGGCTCTCCAGCAGGGATACGACTTCCTCAAATCCTGCCCTGAAATGAGATCCATCCTTCATGAAATCCTCCCCACTCCACCAAGAGTGTCTTTCCGCCGTCCACCTAACCTTCGTAACCTGTTAGTTCATCCCTATGAAATCCCCAAACCACCTTCCCTACCCTCTGGCTCCTACCCTTGTAACCGCCCCCAGTGTAAAACCTGTCCCATGCACCCTCCTATCACCACCTACTCCAGTCCTGTAACCCGGAAGGTGTACACGATCAAAGGCAGAGCCACATTGTGAAAGCACCCACATGATTTACCAACTGACCTGCCTACACTGTGATGCATTCTATGTGGGAATGACCAGCAACAAACTGTCCATTCGCATGAATGGACACAGGCAGACAGTGTTTGTTGGTAATGAGGATCACCCTGTGGCTAAACATGCCTTGGTGCATGGCCAGCACATCTTGGCACAGTGTTACACCGTCCGGGTTATCTGGATACTTCCCACCAACACCAACCTATCCGAACTCTAGAGATGGGAACTTGCTCTTCAATATATCCTCTCTTCCCTTTACCCACCAGGCCTCAATCTCCGCTAATTTCAAGTTGCCGCCACTCACACCTCACCTGTCATTCAACATCATCTTTGCCTCTGCACTTCCGCCTCGACTGACATCTCTGCCCAAACTCTTTGTCTTTAAATATGTCTGCTTGTGTCTTTATATGTGTGGATGGATATGTGTGTGTGATCGAGTGTATACCCGTCCTTTTTTCCCCCTAAGGTAAGTCTTTCCACTCCCGGGATTGGAATGACTCCTTACCCTGTCCCTTAAAACCCACTTCCTTTCATCTTTCCCTCTCCTTCCCTCTTTCCTGATGAGGCAACAGTTTGTTGCGAAAGCTTGAATTTTGTGTGTATGTATGTGTCTGTTTGTGTTTCTATCGACCTGCCAGTGCTTTCGTATGGTAAGTCACATCATCTTTGTTTTTTAAATATATTACATATTTTTCATGTAGACTAACATTTTCTCAAACAAAATTTCAGAATACATTGGGAATATGTGTCCACCTCTCCCCTCCTCTTCCCTTGCCATCAACATTCCATGAATATATTGGGCTCTGGTTCTCACTCTGCTGTACAGTACTCTGTCCTCGGGCATCAGGCAGCTGCAGAGTGAGTGACAAACAACTGGTGCACACAGTGTTTAAAAGCTGCTCATTCTAAAAGTATAAATCCATACTGTCAGAATTATGGCCCAAATTTTCGCTGATATTTTGCAAGTGTGCTTTTTTTCCTTAAGATATGAAGTCAAGTTGGTGATGGTTCCTGGTATGTGGTAAACAAGCATGAATCTCAAAACTTCTACAATAGCTCAGCGGAGCACATCAGCATGCAATTGCTGGGGTAGACCATTGTAATGAAATGATTGAAGAACAGTACAACTGCAGTGCACAGTAGTTTCAGGTAGGTGACCACTGATATACAAAATTTAGCTAATCCTATTGAAAGTGCAACAGTCTTTCTATCTCATAGAATTAGTATCAAATTTGAAAGTTGAGCACTTTATTTTTAAGCCTGATGTCCATTGAAGCTCTTTAGCATTATTCGGGGCTATGAACATGGTCTGTAAAGCTCAAGTAAGTATTCAGGAACTACTTCTTGAGAAATACATCCACAGCCTGTATAAACTTTTTTAATGAAGTCATCTCCAGTTATGTCTGTCTGTTTGTTATTATATGATAATTCAGCGTTATGCTATTTTCAAGCACCTGAAAATGTATCGGAAAGATATCTTCCTGAATGTGTTCTCAGGATAGGTTTTACATAATAGTTTTCTGTCTATTAAACACAATTGTTTGCTACGTAGGCGATAAGACATAGTGGCAAGAAACTCATTTGTTCTGATTCCCAAAAGGTGCTTCTTACCATTGGACAGATCTACCTGGCAAATAGGATGGTCCAGAATATCCAGAGCACTGTCTTTCTCTTGTAAAGACAGAAGGAGATACATTTCTGCCAGGTACTGGGCACACAGGAACCCAGGAAAATGAGTTAGCTGATGAGGCCACTAAGGAAGCTTGCTTTCTCTGACCTTGTGTTCCTTGTTCAGCATCCCTGTAGATGGTCATAATACACAAGATAAAGAGGCCCATACGTGAGGGGGAGGCTGGGGTGCTAGAAGTGAGGGGCAGTGAGCAGTGGTCAGTGAAATCTACGGTGCAGCCATGGCTTACTTCTTTCCAGCTATGAAAAGCATAAGTAGTACTCCTTACAGATATAAGATTGGGACTTTGTCCTTTGACACTTGGCTTTCTCCTACCATGGGAGGACTTAGCAAAATGTGAAATTTGCAGAGCACCAGTTCTGATACATAATATTTCAACTGAACATATTTCCTTTTATGATCTAAGGGCTAATCTGTTTCTTCCACAGGATGTGTGCACTGTTTTAAATGAGACTGAGGAGATTGTGATACATGTTTTAAGATTTAGTGAGTTGTCTGCCCTTCTTCACAAAATATTGCGAGAGAGATTTTAATGTCTTGCAGAGTGCAAGGGTCACACATTATTATTATATGTCACCCAACTCCAGTAATCTGGTCCCATTTTAACTGTTTTATCTTGCTATTTTATAATGTATTTAATGGCAGTTATTTTGTGGTTTTACCTGTGTTTTATGTTATTGTTCTTTTCGTGGCTTTCTTTTAATTAACACTGTATTTTTAATCCTGTTCATTGAGTTTGTATGTTTCTCCTGTCTGATTTTAGAGATCACTGTTTTAATGAATATTAAGTGCAACCATCTCTATTTGAGCTATACATGATGGGAACTATGATGCGTTATATTTCACTTTACAAAACTCTGTAAACAAATCAGAAGAAAATAATATTACAAAACCCTTAATTCAAACAGCACGTGAGCATGAAGATTATGATTGAAAATGAGAGAAAGAATACGTACTACAAGGAAAAACCAGTATACAGACATAATTGCTCCACTCTTGGTTGCTCACATGCAGACAGGGCTACAAATGTGGTTGAATATTTTAAACAGACAGCATGGGGTGTGTGCACACACCAAAGATGCTGTTATCTTTCTTACCATTTGACTTTAAATCATTCAGCCACATCTGTACCTCAGTCTGATGCCCAGCAGCTTAAAGGAGTTAGATGGAAATAATTTTTTTATATCACATTTACTGCTGCTGTGTATCCCATACATTATATTATAAATGCAAAAGTTTGTGTATATGTTTGTTACTCCTTCACACTGAAATGGCTCAATGGATTTGGAAAGAATCTGGAATGTAATTAGCTTGTACCCTGAATTAACACATAGGCTATTTCTAAAACTGTGTAGGACAAGATATTTATTGATTCAAAGAATATAATGCAAAATGTGGAACAATAATTACTCTTAAAAAAGCTAATTACTCTTTGACTTTTGAACTGTACCACACTGGTGAAAATACTTTTATTGTTTACAATGTCCCACATAATATAATTCAACGTAATGAATACAGTGCTTATACAATCCTCAAAGTGTTTAAGGCATAGTTCCATACAAGCCCATTGCATTTCAGCTCCTAAGTGTCAGGTGCATCTTGTAGCTTCTGAGACGCTTGAAGACTTACAACAGTGGTATTATGTAAATGCTGTACGACAGGGAGGCGGCATGCCTTTACATGTAGAACATGGTAGGCATTTAGTGAGGCTCAATTTCATTATGATATGCGAGTGTATCTGCTGGTAACAGGCACATATGTGAGAGCAAATGATGCTTTTCACATACAAATATTATAAAATTTATACTGCACTGAACTAGAAATTGCTTATTTTCTTTATTTGTCGAGTTAGTATGTTTGTTACTCATTTGTACTGCAGCAGCACAATGGATTTGGATGAACTTTGGAATGGAGATAGCTTATACTCTGAATTAAATCATAAGCAAACTTTTATTATGAAAAAAAAAAAATCGCTGTTCCCATGAGATGGTTAACGTGACTGCTGTTCCTGTAAGATGGATAACAAGACCAAAATCTAACCCATGAAAGTTAACTAACAAATGAATGCATTAAGTTTAGCATAGAGATAAGTTTTTAACTCTTTTGACAAATTAAATAAGTATGTACATCAATCTAGGACAGCAGAAATATTCCTGTGGGATAAAATCATCAGTAAACTCTGTGACAGTGTAACATATGTCCACAAAAATATTTTGCAGTTCATATAATGTTTTGGAAGTGTATTAGACCATGATATAATCAGAATCATTAAACACTGACTGGCTTTTTTGTTTGGATTTGAATGAATTATTATTTTTTGTAGATTTCATGTGCTTCGAAGTCTTGATAGTTCAGAAGAATTAATGTTGAGAGCTTGGACTGTGGAAATGTACTGGGTTGTTATTTTACTGTGTTTGTTGAACATTGACTTAGTTTTTCTCTTTGGATTTCGGTGATTCAAAGTTTCTTTGGGGATTTTGATTGTTTCTATAATGTTGAAAGTTTGCTTTTTGGACATTGACATGGCTTTTCTGGTTAGATTCGAGTGATAAATGGTTTCTTTGGTGATTTTGTTGGTTTGAAGGATCTTGCTAGTTTGTTTCTCTGTTAGGTTTGTTGTTTCTTTCCTTCGTTTAGTTGGCTTTTGTTTTGGATTACCGATTGTGTCATTCATTTGGCTATTATATTTTGTTAGTGTAGTTAATTATTAGGTTAGGTTGGCTATCTTATGACATCAGTTTCTTAGTCTACGTTCACTGGTAAAATTTCTGATGACACAAATGCAAGTCAAACCTTTCGCAGGGCTCACAATGAGCTTGAGCTATAAAGACAGCTAGACAGCAACAATCATTAGTTCATGCTGAACGGTGGAATTGAGCATGCAGAGCATCAGGCAAATGTTCATGTGGCTAAAACTTTGGTGCAGGATGATGCTCGACGTCAGCAGAACATTGAATGCATTGCATCTCAGCATGCAGCTGACACACCAGAGGAGTCATACGCTCGATGCCAATAAACAGCAGAATTCATGGCTTCTCAGCATGCTCCTGAAACAGCCACAGATGCAGGTTCTCAGCATCAGAAGAATGCAGCATGAATGGCCTCTGCGCATGCCTCTGAAACAGTCAAAGAGGCAACATGCACTGACTCACTTTTGTTCAATAAGTCGAACATCGGCAAATATTTGCAATGAACATCTGGGATTTTTTTTTTTTTAAAGTGTGCTTTCAGCTATGAACCAAATTTGGGTTACACTAACCAAAGGCTTGTCAAAATTGCCATATGAACAAGGCATGCAGATTTTGTGGGGTGCTGGAATGGAAGGAGGAAACTGTAGGCATGCGTTGAATTGGGGGCAACAGTCCAAACCACATTAGAAGAGCCAGCTGATCCTTCACATGAATTATTTTCTGGTAGGACTGAAGCTTCACAGTGGTTCCTAAACCATGTAAAATGATATAATTCTTGTTTTCACATAACTTCCTGTGGGGCAGATAGAATTCTCGCCACAGCTGGGTTTTCACTGACCTTTATGGTTCAGGGGCAAGTGCACCATAAAATAGGGCCCCTTTTACTTCCACCCAACAATGAAGCACAATTTTTACAAGGTTACATTATCGCAGATGATGAGATGGAGATTGATAGATGGTGTTGAATTATTCAGGGAGCTGAATGGGCAACTGTACTGAAAATAACAAAAAGTTCTGCATGATCACAATGTGTTGCTGCTTGAATTTAAAACAGCTCTTGAGCACACATCATGCAAAACGCATGCTGAGGACACATGCGTGGTGCTACAATGCAGCGGCCACGGCCGCTGATCCCACCATCCCAAGGGACATAGTCAAGCACAAGAAAGTTGAATCCCTCAGTAGGATTGTGGACATGCACCACTACTACATGCTCTACAGTATCCCATTGAAAGGGCAAGAAGGGTATCATTTCAGTATCCCTCAAACAAATCCAGTGACTGGGTGACTGATCCTGAACAAAAAAGTGATGTGCATGGATTTCTACACATTTCATCTGATGTTCTGTGAATATGACAGGTATGGGAAGGGGAGGTTGGCAAAACTTATAGGTGACAGCATAGGTGGGGGTGGTGGGATCACTCATGGGAAAATTCCGGTAGTTGTGGGTGTTAGAGCTGTACCTGTTTTAGATTGAAGTCAGCTGATAGGTATTCCTGCTTAAGGGAAGTCTCTCTAACCAAGAAACCACTTTCTACAAAGCTTGGGTATCCGATTAATGAGGGAATTAGTGTATTTCATCAAAATATACAAGGTATTAGAGATAAAGTTAGTGAACTGCTTATAGATGTTGACTCTGAAATTATTGGTATATCTGAACACTTCTTAAATAAGGAGATAATTCAGAGGATTCCTTTACCAGGATACAGGTTGGCTGGCAGCTTTTGTAGGAGCTCTTTGCGGTGTGGGGGAGTAGCCATGTGTGTGAAAAACGGTATCCCATTTGAGTCAATTGATGTTTCAAAGTACTGCACTGAAAAGGTGTTTGAATGTTGTGCAGGTGTGGTTAAATTTAGTGGAGCTAAACTTCTTAGTGTTGTTGTTTATAGATCCCCAGACTCCGATTTCACAACATTTTTGCTAAAGCTAGAGGAGGTTCTTGGTTCAATTTATAGGAAATACAAAAAGTTAGTTATATGTGGTGACTTCAATATTAATTGTAAAAGTGATTGTGCAAGGAAAAGGATGCTGGTAGACCTCCTTAATTCATATAATCTTATGCAAACCGTATTCTTTCCAACGAGAGTGCAAGGGAACAGTAGAACAACCATAGACAATATTTTTGTTCATTCATCATTATTAGAAGGGCATTCTGTTAGCAAAAAGGTGAATGGCCTTTCAGATCACGATGCACAAATTTTAAGTCTAAAAGATTTTTGTGCTGCAACACATGTTAAATATAGTTACCAATTTTTTAGGAAAGCTGATCCAGTTGCTGTACAGACTTTTGTAAACCTTATCAAGGAACAAGAGTGGCAAGATGTTTATAGTGCTGATACAGTAGACGATAAATATAATGCTTTCCTCAAGATTTTTCTCGTGCTTTTAGAAAGTTGCTTTCCGTTAGAACGTTCAAAACAGGGTACTAGCACAAACAGGCAGCCTGGGTGGCTGACTAAAGGGATAAGAATATCTTGTAGAACAAAGTGGCAATTATATCAAAAGTTAGAAACAGTCAAAATCTAAATGCAGCAGCCCATTACAAACAGTATTGTAAGGTGCTTAAAAAAGTTATTAGAAAGGCAAAAAGTATGTGGTATGCAAATAGAATAGCTAAGTCTCAGGATAAAATTAAAACCATATGGTCAGTCGTAAAGGAAGTGGCTGGTCTGCAGAGACAGGTCGAGAATATAGAATCAGTGCGTAGTGGGGATGTCCGTGTTACTGATAAGTCGCATATATGTACAGTACTTAATAATCACTTTCTGAATATAGCAGGTGAACTAAATAGAAACCTAGTCCCAACAGGGAATCATATAGCGCTCTTAGAAAAAAGTGTTCCGAGACTGTTACCTGAAATGCTCCTCCATGATACTGACAAGAGGGAGATTGAGTTAATAATTAAATCACTAAAGACCAAGAACTCTCATGGATATGACGGGGTATCTAGCAGAATACTGAAGTATTGTTCCACGTATGTTAGCTCAGTACTTAGCCATATCTGTAACTTTTCCTTTAGGAGTGGTCGGTTTCCTGACCGATTAAAGTACTCGGTAGTGAAGCCACTTTATAAAAAGGGAGACAGGGATAATGTTGACAATTATAGACCTATTTCTATGCCATCGGTGTTTGCTAAAGTTATCAAGAGGGTTGTATACACAAGGTTACTGCAGCATTTAAATTCACATAATTTGCTGTCAAATGTAGTTTGGTTTTAGAAATGGCTTAACAACTGAAAATGCTATAGTCTCTTTTCTCTTTGAGGTTTTGGACGGATTAAATAAAAGGTTGCGAACGTTAGGTGTTTGCTTTGATTTAACGAAGGCTTTTGATTGTGTTGACCACAAAATATTACTGCAGAAGTTGGAACATTATGGAGTAAGGGGAGTAGCTTACAATTGGTTCGCCTCCTACTTTAAGAACAGAAAGCAGAAGGTAATCCTCCGCAATATTGAGAGTGGTAATGATGTTCAGTCCCAATGGGGCACTGTTAAATGGGGCGTTCCCCAAGGGTCGGTGCTGGGGCCACTGCTGTTTCTTATTTATGTAAATGATATGCCTTCGTGTATTACAGGTGATTCAAATATATTTCTGTTTGCTGATGACACCACCTTGGTAGTGAAGGATCTTGTGTGTAATATTGAAACATTATCAAATAATGTAGTTCATGATATAAGTTCGTGGCTTGTGGAAAATAATTTGATGCTAAATCACAGTAAGACTCAGTTTTTACAGTTTCTAACCCACAATTCAACAAGAACTGACATTTTAATCAGACAGAATGGGCATGTTATAAGCGAGACGGAACAGTTCAAGTTCCTAGGCGTACGGATAGATAGTAAGCTGTTGTGGAAAGCCCATGTTCAGGATCTTGTTCAGAAACTAAATGCCGCTTTATTTACCATTAGAATAGTATCTGAAATAAGTGACATTTCAACACGAAAAGTAGTATACTTCGCATATTTTCATACGCTTATGTCATATGGTATTATTTTTTGGGGTAATTCTTCTGATTCAAAAAGAGTATTTTAGGCTCAAAAACGGGCTGTTCGAGCTATGTATGGTGTAAGTTCGAAAATCTCTTGTCGACCCCTATTCAATAGTCTGGGAATTTTGACATTGCCCTCACAGTATGTATTTTCTTTAATGTCGTTTGTTGTTAGCAATATTAGCTTATTCCCAAGAGTTAGCAGCTTTCACTCAGTTAATACTAAGCAGAAATCAAATCTGCATGTGGAATGCACTTCCTTGACTCTTGTGCAGAAAGGAGTGCAGTATTCTGCTGCATCCATTATCAATAAGCTACCACAAGAACTCAAAAATCTTAGCAGTAGCCCAAACACTTTTAAGTCTAAACTGAAGAGTTTCCTCATGGCTCACTCCTTCTATTCTGTCGAGGAGCTCCTGGAAGAGCTAAAAAATTAAGCAAATTCCAGTGTTACATTCTTGATTTTCTTTATTTAAACTAACGACTTGTCGCCTGAATATGTTTCTTATATTTCATTTTATCTGTTTCTACATCGTGTTATAATTTCATGTATTGACTCGTTCCATGACCATGGAGACTTCCCCTAAATGTGGTCCCACAGAACAATAAATAAATAAATAAATATGACATCAACTTGCTGCTGTGATGTAGCGTACTTCTGTCCCAATTTTTGGTAGACATGTGCTTGAAGATAGAGAGTGAATGTCTAAGGTACAAAGTGCTAAAACAAAGCAAGCTGTGTTCAGAGAATTATGCCCACCTGTAAGATGTCATTGCAAATGACAGCAATATGAATCTGAATGACTTAGGTCAGATGGTCATCCTCCCATCATCGTTTATGAACAGTTTGAGGTACATATTCATCACATAAACATGCCACCCTGCCTGGACAAAGATCAGGGAAGAACTGGTGAACAGACAGAAACCAACAGACTGCCATGATATCATAGTACAACTTTTTAGGGTTAAAGTGCAAAAGCTGGTGGCCCTCCTCATTTTTATGAGGCACAGTGCTTCATGTATTTCACTGAGTGGCAAAAATGTGGCTTCCCACACATGCACTTGCTGGTTAAAACAGAAACTATGACTGAATCAAATTGATGAGGTGATGTCAGCAGAGTTACCCAAAGCAAATGCGGAAAAACAGCTATATGACAGGCTCACTAAGGTCCTTGTAGAGTGCCTGAACTCCATGTCTCCATGCATTAAGGACAGCTAAAAGAGACCCAAATGAATGAGAATGAATGTCTGTTGTACAGATGCAGAGTGCCTGAAGATGGGTATGTACAGACACAAAGTGACAGGCATTAAATACATTTTCAAGTAAATAAAGAAATGCAGTGACCATTCGATATATATTGTGGAACTGCAGGCCTACACTAATATTAACACAAGAGACAAAGTGCGGATGTTTAGAGCAGGTCACTACCTCAAAACTGAATTCATGCAAGTGTTCTTCTGTGCAGAAATTTGCATGTCAAGAGAAAAAAAGTTGTGTTTTCCCCACAAATAATATTAGAATTTCTTAAAAGCCCACACTATAGAGAGAACTCAGAGTTTCCTTACTGAATATGATTGTTCACATTCAGTAAGAGTCCTGCCTGCAAAACTAATTATCTCGGGTGCTTGTTGTTCACCTGTCTTCGTGATTTGGAGTAGGCATGGCCTCAGACCCTGCAAAAATGCATCAGTGTTTAAAGAAAAACTCTTGTTACATGTCTGGGTGACACAATATATTTACTTTGAGTAAGGCTTCTTTTATGTTTTCAGAGTTGGTTTGACACTGATTGGTCCATATCTGTGGGTTATACTTCTATAACAAGCTTAACAAGCCATTGCTGTTCTGCATCTGGTTGAGAATAAATTTTTTGAAGAATGACACTAAGCCCAGATAAGCTTTGAGTTACGGTACATTGATAATTTTTACTTATGGACCATCTGATAGCAACTGAATTGGCATTGACACAAGCATTCAGTTCATAGTGCTGTGGAATGTGGGGAAAAAAAATGCAAATTGGCATTCATAAGAAGAAGAACAACAACACCAAAAATGCAACAGGAGCGTAATATGTAAGAAATTGTCCACGCAACCTGCCACTGATGATGCCTTGCAGAAAATAAAGGCGAAACGCGTATGGCACTAAAATTGTGTTTTATTCTCTTGTACTACCTTCTGTGCTAATGTCATACCCTTGTCTGGTAATCCTGATTCGGTTCTTTCCACTAAGTTCTTTACATCCTTATCAATTCTTTCTTGGGTTTTCTTTGTGAACGTACTGCCCAATTTTAAATTATTCAATTCTACAGACAGTTCCTGTACTTCCTCATGCAAATATTTACATATACATAGTTTGCAACTCTATAATAGTATCTTGCATCTCCTTTACATTTTTATTAATTTCTGATTGAGTCTCTTGCTTCTTACTCTGTGTTACTCACATTTTTCAGCTTACCTGCTATTTCCTCTTGCACCTCATCAACATCCAATACCCTTTTACTTAGCTTATCTATTTCCTGAGATAGACCTGTTAACAACTCCACTTTTAATTCTTTTCCCAATTTGGACAACTTATATGTTAAATCGTTTACCAGGTCAGTGCGAAACTTTTTACTTAGATCATCAAATTTTTGCATTTGTTCATTTGAAAGCTCTTCAGATTTTTGTGTCACATAATTGCTAAAATCATTAAATGTTTGTATTTGTTGTTCAGAAGAATCTTTGACCTTTGTGTTAAATTTACAAATTTTTGTGTTACATCATTAAAGTTTTGTGTTTGTTCATTCCTAAAATCTTTAAGAGTTTCATCAACCCTTGCATAAGTTGTATCAATGTTGGGGTATCATTTTGAACACCTACTGAGTCATATCTGGTAACGTTCGGGTCCTTTTCGTCCACTGTGGAAATTTTAGATGTACTAGAATCTGAGCTACTGCACCTTTCACTAGACCGTGTGAAAAAATTCTTCCCGGTGATATTCGCAAATTTATATCATCTACTGTAAGTAAAGCCACATCATTAATCACAACATTGCTATCCCCAACCATAGTTGAGCTTAAATAGTGCTCTCATCATTGGTATCTAACTCATCAACATATTCACGCTCACCATCATTTGTCGTTACGTTAATTGTGGCAACATTCTGAGCTTGTACATTAATTAATGAAATGTTACAATGGTTTTATCTGCTGTAACTATTTCAGTCCATGTGATTCACTAGTTGCAAAATTTTAAAATGTATATTCCTTTCTTAATTACTCAGAGCAAATTTTCTAAATTATCCTGTGCCATGTTTGCGAACATATACTTTAACTCATTGTTGTTGCACTTACTCTCACTCAAAATTATCAGCCAAAAAATGATTTTTGATAAATACACTATTTTACTACAAAGTAAAATGCTCTAGTTTTTAGGATGGGAGGGGAGAGGTATTACTCCTATTAGATACAAAGGAAACAAAACATAATAAATACAGTGGAAAAATTTTACATGTTTTACAAATTTATTTTAATTGCTTGAATTGTCTGTAACTGACACCATCCTGTCACAGTTGCCAGTTATACTGGTGCTGTAAGGAGGTGTGAATAATGTGGATTATTTCCAGGAGTGTGGCTGATGGATACTTTCACCAGCAATAGTTCACATATCTTAAGACCACACCTCCACAGTCTCTCTCTACTGCTACCACTGAAACAGTCTAATTGATTAGTATATTAATTCTCCTTGTAATAGAATGATATCTAGTACTTCTTTCTTGAAGAGAAGGGAACTCCATCACTGTGATGAAAGAATGCAGTATAATACAATCATAAATAATGTTGCCGTGCGTTCTGTAGTTTGTAGGCTGTGGTGTACCCAGGTATCATTTTCAGAATGAAGCAATTTAGAAATGAAAGAAATGCTTATCTTTTCAGAAGATATATTGTAAAAACTTTTACAAAAATATATATTGTTGCCTGACATACATGCAATATTTAAATGCGAACATTTTTAGGTTAGGCTTTACCGTGACTGTTACTGACATTAAATGAAACAAAAAGTTCACTGTTACCAGTCACCCAATCAAAGAGTGTAATGTAAGTATGGTTTTACTGTTGTAGCCAATATGATCATTGTAATTATAGTCTGTAACATTTCACCTAATTGTTATCAATAAGTATGAAGTTTAAGCCATTTTAACATTTCACCTGATTGTATAAACGAGTACGAATGTTTGCTGTTTTAACTTGTCAGAATTGGATTTATATACCACCTGAAGTACACACACATATATTTGACACCTCAAAACAAACACCGCTAAATGCTTAAAGCAATTATTCTGTAATAATATTGTTATGATGTATATTCTTTGCACTTTGCCTTCACTTCTGCTATACGAACCTTGCACCCAGCTGATTCCAGACACCAAATTTGTTTACAAAGGTGGCAGTATACATGTGATGTGTTATGACAGCAAAAGGAACCTGTGATCACTGAAGGTACTGTAGTTTACTTATTTAAAGTTTACCATTAGATATCAGTTTAATTTTTCGTCCAAAGTAATCCTAAACCATATTCTGAAATAGCGTTTCGTTTCTCCACTAGGCAGTGCCACAAGTTCCTCCAAAAATCGTAACACAACACACACACAAATGTAATACTTACTAATGTAAATCCACCCGATGATGGAGGTTTAAACCTTTGAAACGCGTCGTGGAAATAAATAAAACGGTGACTGGTAACAGTGAACTTTTTGTTTCATTTAATACATGCAATACTTCCAGCCAGAACCATGGATGGGAAGAGACAGATAGTTGAAGAGTGAAAAATTTGATATTGGTTTAAGGAAACATAGGAATACAGATATATATTAATCTCTCTTTTTGTACATCTCTCATTTTGGTGCACGTATGTTTATATTGCATCTTTCCCCCATCAGGTGCTTTTTAGATGAGATATTTTGGTTTAAACATAAAACATAAGATCCGTCACAAATGCAATACTGAACATTTTTAACATACATACCATACTGTAATTATGACAATGTTTTTTACTGCTTTGGATTTATTTTTATGTCAAGTCACAGTGCTCAATAAGAGTTCATTCATTTGTTATGCAGCTTCAGTCCATATATATCGTATGTGTGTTTCATCCGAGTCAACTGCACAATATCAGAATTCAAATTTTGAATGGCATCAGTGTGAGTAAATCACATAATCTGCATGATAACAAGTTAGATTGGTACCTCCTTCTGTAAGTATTCTTTCTCTCACTTTTGATTACACTCTGCATGCTCATATGCTGTTTGCAGTTAAAATTTCATTCTTCACTATACATCTTCCTTATTTTTCTCCTGTTTCCCAACTTCTTATCGAAATAATATCTTATAACAACCAGTACACTAGATATTCTGCAATCTGTTTCAATATGTGTATCTACTGCCTTGCTAGAGTTCCTCCTGGTTTGACAGTCAGTGAGTGGACACTCACCCTCATGTTACAAATAATACTGGGGAAAAGTTGCGAGCACTGTTATTGTTCTGTTTAGTGTTCAATAGTACATCCATTTACTTTTCATGTACACATTTTGTTTTCATTTTAAAAAATGTGATGTTAATTGGTGTGTGTATCTCAAAATAAAAACCTCTGTTGCAAGCTTATTTGGACAATGCATTAAATAAAATGTTAAATAAATAAACTTGTTAATGTTGTTTATCACAGGATGGTCAAATAGTCCCTTGGCGACTGTGGGCAATTCTCATACGGGCAATGACCTCACTTTCTCGAAGCATCTACTGGCTGTGGGTAACAACCCTGATACATCGCCATGGGCTTAGTCCGTGGCGCTGGCTCACTTGGTGGCGCTGCGATGCTGAACTTGTTGAAATCTGTGGACAGTGACATTGTTACTGCTATGGTGTACTAATCAAAGAACAAAGATGGTGTACTCGCAATACTAGTACTGTGTCTAAATTTCCTTGTTCTAGACTGCAGATTTATTATGGGATCTGAAATCCTCCTTTGTTTTTCATTTTTATTATCACATTTGCGCTGGGCAGTTTATGAATACTCAAATTGGTTTCAACATAACATTTATTTGAGAAGTACACGCGCCTGTGCCTCCATGAATATACATTAGTAGATTTCCAAATCCACTGCTTCTTCTGATGGTGGTCCAGGGATACCTTGACGTTTATGTAACAAATAACAAAAAAAATCATTGTATAATTTTTCTTTACTTTCCACGTCAGCAAAAGAAAGACATAAGCATTATTAAAATTTACTGCCACCAAACAATTATTTAACCCTTTGACTACCAATTTTATTTCAAAAACATTGATGTATGGTTATTTTAATTAATGTCTTAGTCAGAAGTAACAATATGAAAAGTATATTTCCCACTATTATTTCATTTTCCAAGAGGGTTTGGGGGAAGGGGGAGGAGGGGCAGATGAGTAGGACATAGAGGATTATTCACAAGTACCTCCAGGAAATTAGAAGATGACTGCACAAAACCTGCATCACATAGTGAAAACATACACATGTCAGTGGGCAGGGCGTCTCTCCAATTTCTTAACTCTCACTACAGGAGCTCAATACGGGCCTTGTTTGTGATGTTCACTTGGCGGATGCAAGTTGTTGATGCGACATGTTCAGGAAGTTATGAAGGCAGCCCATCTTCCAGATCTGGTAATTGGGCTGTCTAACTGCAGGTGTGAACTAATTCGATGTGACAATATGCTGAGGAGGGTTAACAATGAAAGTGGAGGACAGCACAACCTACAGGTGCAATCTGTAAGTATAAGAATTCAACCATTGTTGTTCACTGGACGAAGTGATCAGGGGAGAGCAATAAACACGGAAATGGGAATACCAAAGACCCATGTGGGGGACAAAAAGGATAACAGGGCTTAAGTGGACTGCCTAGCCTTTGCAGATGACATAGCAATAGTAAGTGAGATGGAAGAAGACGCAAAGACACAAGTCGACAACTTAAGTAAGGTAACCAGAAAGGTGGGACTGAGGATCGCCTATAACAAGACAAAGACATTAAACACCACTGCAGACTGGGAAACACCGAAAGGCACTGTGCAAATGGTGGACAAATTTAAATACCTGGGAGAATTTATAACAGGAAGGAACAGGAGCAAGGAGGGAATAACAGAGAGGATAAAGAAGATGAGGTCAGCCTTCTGCATGATGAGAGAGATATACAATAAAAAGAATATATCCACAGAGGCAAAGATAAGCCACTACAAGGCAATAGTGAGGAATGCAGTATCATATGCTGCTGAGACGATGACACTAGGAAAAAATGGGGCAGAACAACTAGAGAAAGAAGAGAGAAAAATACTAGGTCCCAAAACAGGTGGAGAGATGTGGATGCGAAGACCAAGGAAGAACTGTACTGGAACATGAGAACAATATCCAGGGAAATCAAACACAAAAGGACAAGGTTTGCTGGGCATACAGTTAGGATGAGTATGAACAGAATGATGAAGAGAGTGTGGGAAACAACAGAGAGAACAAGGGGAAAGACAGGAACCAAGAGGGTTGTTGAACTTCGGAAGGACTGGTTGGAATTGGGGATCAAGGTTAAAGGAAAGGAAAATTTGAGGAACAAATATACAATGACAAATATGCCGGAGATCAATGACAGAAGAATACAGGAAAAGATTAGAATGTTATCAGTGGAGCCGCCAGGAGAAACGGAAACTGAAGATCTCGGAAGAAGAGCGGGAGAGAAGAAGAGAAAGAATGAAGAGGTTCTGGGAGAAGAAGAGGAAAATGCAGTCCACGAAGGGGCTACCCGTGATCCTACAGAGGCTGTAACACAAGAAGAAGAAGAAGAAGAAGAAGTAACCTATCATTGGACACACACATCGTGTTGGTAGTCAAAGAATTAAAAGAAAAAAAATTAACATGTTATGCACATTCTGTTCCAACCAGTCCTTGACACAGCCAGTCCCATTCTGTCCCCTTCAGTTATGGCAACTTTCTTTGACAAAGTGGCTCATGACGACATTATTACAGCATCACCCGAGTCATACCATAATGGTAATGTGTCTCTTAATTCAATTTATACATTTCATTTTGTTAATTTAAGCTGAAAGCTGATATTTTACATTGTGTGGTGCACCATGAAAGAAATGTCAGACCCTCTCAGAATGCCAGTTCTGTACACCAGCTGCATTTATAAAGCTGACAAGAGGTTCACACACAGATGGAAATACTAAAAATGTATAAAATACAATTTAATGTGAAACTGAAAGGACTTTTATTGAAATATATCAGATGACAGCATTTGATTTGTGGAGTATGAATCTGGAATCAGTCTGATCAAGGTAATGCATTTGGAAAGCAATCATTATATTCATATTGATGTTTTAATTAATTAAGGTAAATTCAAATATAATCTTTCATGAGAAATTTGTTATCTGAAGGTAGTTTGAATACCTGCTTCAAACACTTCAAAATGATGTTTGTAAAACCATTAAAAACAGAGTATTGTTTTCATATCAGACTTAGTTAGATGAACTATTATCCCACCGCAAAGAAACAGTAGTTGTTCTGACTTTCTAAAATTGTTAGCAATGTTAGGCACAATTTTTAAAAAGGACACCTAAAGTGAAAAGTTGAATCACATGACGGCTGGTAATCAAATGAAAGTGGAATGATTTAAACGAAAAGAGAGATAATTTCAAGCAATTTCATATTGTACCCAAAGCTGTATGTTGCGTTCCACTGGGACCAATTTTGTATATATATTACTGGAGCTTTCAGTCAGAAGCAATAAATCAGATGTTAATTTAGGACTTAAAATTGATCTTAGACTGTCAAAGAGTGGTGGTTTCAATAGAATTATGCCACAAACTGTTAATGAACATTGCAATATCACAAAGAAATCTGAGAATGCAATGAATTTAACTCACTGTATGATTTACAGTGACACATGTTAATGATTAACTATACAGTGCACCAAAAAATATTGAAGCCAAAGATCAGTATTTGGTTAAGCTGCTATATGCCACCAAAAGAGACTCTTACATGATGTGGTTTCAGACCTGTTTTGTATTTAACCCTAAAGAATTGAGTTTTGGACCACAATTACTCACATGAAAAATGTGAAGAACGGCAGTGATGGTGAAGTGGAGAACAAAAGTGGCATTTCAGGGGAATAAATAATGCCTCAAGTGGAGGCAACAAATGGGCTGGAATAACTAATGGTTCACATAGAATGTCAGCCAGAATCAACTCCAGTTGAACTGACGTTAGTGAAATGTCTACATGATTTTGCTGCTCTCAAATGCCACCCATGTGTGAAACAAAAGAAATGTATGCAATATTTCAGTAAATAAATGTGAGTAGGCTACAGTGTTTTGCGTTAGTGCCAAAATAAAAGATTGTAGATTGTAGTACATGTTAGAGTTTTTGCATTTACTATACTATTTCCAGATTTTCAATAATCTGTATTCCATCTGGTCCCAGCTAGTCTGGATAAACTAGGTATCTGTGTGCTATGTTGAGCTAACTCTCAATATTAAGCTGTAGGGTCCACCGCTGACATTTGGAAGGGATTTCTATTATCTTGTGATCACAATTTTGCATTCACACATGTGTGACAAGCTGCACCACCTCCTAAATGTTTAAATGGCATACCTAAGCTGCACCACCACCTAAATGTTTAAATGGCAAAACTTCCGTCTTCCTCATCCACCTACGGAAATGATTGTACAGTTCACTGCTTCCTATTCCAGAAAGCTAAAGACTATAGGTTTTCAAGTTACAAACAATAATTAGTTCACTTCATATTTAATTGTTTGGAAGCTCGAGTATTTTTCATGTTCAGTCATCACCTTACTGAGGTCACACATCATTCAGTATTCTTTTTATATACAAGGTGTTTCAGAACTGAATGGTTAAAATTATGTGAACAGTAGAGTAACCTGAACTAAGTGGTTTCATTTGACTGGCTGTCAGTGCTCATTACAGGAATTCGCAGACATGCATTTAACTTATAGTACATCAGGATGTGGTGATAAAGATAATGAAAGCATGTACAGAGAAAGTTTTTGCAAGAGGCATCATCTGAATTTGAAGTAAGTTATCACTGTGAAAGGAACTTGCAAGAAACTGGGTCAAAGAGCTGGGCACAATTCTTGATAAATTGTTCACGGACTAAAATATGAGGAAAATGGTGATGTATCGTATGGGAGAAGTTCCATCAATAAGCACCTATGAAATGCACTCTGAAGAAAACAGCAGGGTGAGTACTAGTGGAGCAGCAATGACATGCTTATCATTGACAATATGTGCAAGCAAAGGGACCAACAACCAAATAAAACCCTGAGTTTGGTGCTGTCAATGGACTATAGAGTGTGAGACTGCAGTGCAATTGTTGGATTCCATTAATACAGATTTTTTTTCCATCTTGGGGTTAACAAGTGCCAAACCTACATGTATTTGCTTCATTACTCCCTCAAAATACATTTGACACAGACATAGACTGTTGAAATACGAGACAGACTGGTGCCCTTGTGGAATGAATCTTTTTATGGGGCAAACTGGAGACTGTTCATGAATGTATTAACTGATCAACTATCATTATCCAATACGACAGTGCACCTGAGTCAATTACAGGCCAAGATGTGATCTGGATACATGTTCAGTGTTCTAGTCTGTTCCTGGCCCACCGGGGGGTGAGATCCAAGTTGGAGAGAAAGGTGCCGCTTAGCTTTTCTGCAAGGACAGACTCATTATTTGAGGAGGCTATCCTGCAGCCAGAAATAGTGTCACCTTTTTTATTGCCACATGATATCAGAAAACAAAGTAGTGTTTGAGCTTTAAAAGATCAGCTCCACTAGAGGTAGAATTTAACATGTTATTAGATGTAGATATGTATGGTGTGCAATGGAGTGTAACTTAACAGATATCTAGGCTCCCACCTCCACATCAGGAAAAGGTAACAAAGCTGACAGTCAATAAAGGAAATAATCCTTGTCATGGTGGCTCATACCACTGTCACTGTCCCAGGCCTCCACCTACAGATGGAGCAAGGGCAGAACACAACTTTAACATTTTGCTGCTGCTTACTTCATTGGTAATGGATGACAATCACGTTCTGTAGGCATGTTCTTTCCAGATCACGTATGAGCACTCTTTTAACAACCAGTAATTTACAGCCCACTGTGATGGTCTGCCCAAGTGCACCACACTTAAAAAGCGCACATAAGTAGAATGCAATAACTTTACAATCAGGGAATATCAGGTTATGTCAAATAAATAAATTTTTATGCGAAATATCAACTTTTACATCATTTGTTCCTTCTTTGTACCTACTCCTTTGTAAAGCTTTAAGTACTAAGAGATGTCAATGTCTTCTCCTGAGGCTTGGTAAAATATATGGAACTTAAGTAGAGAGGAGTAGTGACACATGGTAGAGGTAATACTGCATCTCTTCCAGCTTTTCAGAGATCCAGCATCCACCTTACAGGTATTCAACACTTACTAGAGACCCATACTGAGTGAGTGCATCGCATATGGTCTAAGAACCTTACAAGGGAACCTCCCCATCGCAACCCCCTCAGATTTAGTTATAAGTTGGCACAGTGGATAGGCCTTGAAAAACTGAACACAGATCAATCGAGAAAACAGGAAGAAGTTATATGGAACTATGAAAAAAATTAGCAAAATATACAAACTGAGTAGTCCATGCGCAAGATAGGCAACATCAAGGAGAATGTGAGCTCAGGAGCGCCGTGGTCCCATGGTTAGCGTGAGCAGCTGCGGAACGAGAGGTCGTTGGTACAAGTCTTCCCTCGAGTGAAAAGTTTATTTTCTTTATTTTTGCGAAGTTATGATCTGTCCGTTCGTTCATTGATGTCTCTGTGCACTGTAATAAGTTTAGTGTCTGTGTTTTGCGACCGCACCGCAAAACCGTGCGATTAGTAGACGAAACTTCGTGCCTCTCCAATGGAGAACCAAAAACATTTGATCGCAAGGTCATAGGTCAACTGATTCCTCCACAGGAAAACATGTCTGATATATTCAAAATGACACTGGTGACGGCATGTGTGTCACATGACAGGAATATGTTGTCGACCCACCGAACTTGTACACTTGGCGAATGGGTAAAAAGATTCTTCTACCTTGCCCGATTTAAGTTTTCTTGTGGATGTGATAATCACTCCCAAAAAGTGATGAAAATAAAAAATTAAACTTTTCACTCGAGGGAAGACTTGAACCAAGGACCTCTTGTTCCGCAGCTGCTCATGCTAACCACGGGACCATGGCACTCCTGGGTCCTCACTTTCCTTGATGTTGACTATCTTGCACATGGACTACTCAGTTTGTACATTTTGCTTATTTTTTTCATAGTTCCACACAACTTCTTCCTGTTTTCTCGATTGATCTGTGTTCAGTTTTTCAAGGCCTATCCACTGTGCCAACTTATAACTAAATCTGAGGGGGTGCGATGGGGAGGTTCCCTTGTTGGTAGAAACTGGAGAGGAACTGGTCTGTGGGATCCTAATCTCTTTGTACAATGGACAATCAGGGCTGGTTTAAGATCTCATGGGGCTTGCAGCATGAATGAACTGTGGGCCCATATTCAGCTATATGCACTCATACTTTTTTAAGGTAGCCGTTTAATTTTTGTATGATGTGGACGTACCATCTCATAAAATTTTATTTCACCATGATATACTGAAACTAGCCAAATCAGCAGTGTGACATATTTTCCTATGTGGAAAAAGCAAATCCCAAGTTCTTACTGTCACTCGGATCACCAGCAAGCTGAACTTACAGTTGCATTTCAGGTTGTAAAGACTGTAAAATTGATTACAGATTATTACAGATTATGTAAAAAAGCCCATGGTTTCCTTCTGAGTGTAAGAAGCCTTGCCTGGACCAAGGATGTACCCTAAAAAGCTAGCAGATGTTATACTGAATGTATTATACTACAATACGGGTAACGAAGAAAAGGTATGTGAGCAGGGAACAGGTTTACGAGATGAAATTTACAGAAACAGAATAAATAAAGTAAGGAGTGAGACGGTGACAAAGAAAAGACAAGATGGTATGGGCTTGGGTATGCCAAAAGAATGGGATTCAGTAAGATACTGACTGCTCAGCCCAAGAAATTACAGTAGGAGGCAAGAGACCTGGAGGAAGAATGAGAAACATGAAACAACTGGATAGTTGTGGATGGAGATGTGATGAAGAGAGGAGAATACTGTAACAGAGTCGAGAGAGAAATGCGGTGAGACGACAGAGAAAGATTGAGAGGTTTATATTCTGAATAAACCCAGTCACACACTGGAAACTACAGAATAAGAAAAAAGAAGAAGAAGATGATGATAAAAAGTGAATTTCATCTTATTAAAAACAAAAATTTAGAAAAAAATCTTGTAACATTTCACACGATTATACCACAAAGTAAAATGCCAGAACACACATGCTAGGAAGGCCTATTCTATGTCCTGTTCTATGACATGCTTAACAGTGGAAGCTGAAAATCTAACAACGCAACATCCAGTGGGAGAGATCAGGCACACTCAGTTATTTGACTGGGTTAAAGGATAAAAAGTGCATGAAAACAGGGTTGTGTTGAAACATCACAGACAAACCGACTGTAAAGGCATGCTGGTTGAACTTCTAATTACTGAAAAATATATAAAACAGAATGGCAATAAATCAGCACTAAGTGAGCTAGATCATCACTAACCTCAGTTAAAATGAATTTTGGTTGGCCACTGCCACTCGGTGCAGGGACAGAGCAACAATAAACTTTAGGCAATCTTTCGTTGACAGTATATAACAAACAATATTTGTTGCCAATATTATGGCACAAGTTCTTAATGCGTAAATGAAGCTGTTGTGTCACAACTCTTACCATGTTTGATAAAGTGGTAATATGAAAAATGTATTCTCAAAACATTAAAAAAAACATTTTTTGTCAGTTAGCTGCAGAGTCCTATACAACTTGCAGAATTATTAACAGTCAATTTTGGCTCAAAAGATGGGCAGTGAGGCTACAGTTTTGCTGACAGTGTGAGACATGTAGTATAAATTTCTGCTATGAGATGCAAGTTGTTTATTTAAAAAAATAATTTTTCATCATTAGTCCTTTAAGTCAAAGTAGTGAGTTTAGAATCCTCACAATAAATGTCCAGGATAATCTATGTAAATGAGTTTCTGTCACATACTTATGAACAGAACTTTATTTGTTGATGATACAACCATCATAATCAAATCCAAAATAGGTCCATCAACAAAATTTTTACATAATGGAATACTGATTGGTTTTCAACAAATGCTTAATATCTTAACTTAGATAAAATACAGTTCAAAAAAACATCAGTATTTCGAATGTGCTAAGTGATTAGTATTCCAATATTTCCTAAAACAAAGTTAAATTCAAAAACATTTTTGGTGACAAAATGCTCTTTATAAAGTAGGAGATAGGGCTTCTACACTGTGGATCAAGTCTCACTTGCACACTTACACATATGAGAATCTCATTTCCAAAAGGTACCAAATCCACAAAATCTAATTCAAAGCTTTGTTGTTATATTCAGACAGATGTTGAGACACGTTACACCAAATGTCTCTGTTAAATGTTTTATTTGTTTGTTACTGCATAAATAAAAATGAATTTGGTACCTTTTGCAGAAAATTGTGTTTAGTTTGGTAACTGTTGTTCTGGAGTTACATTATATTACTACGGGTAGTAAAATATAATTGTTTCATTTACAGTGTTTTGTACGGCAGTTAACACTCTTCATGGGTTATTTTGGACTGTTATTAACTTAGAGGTTTATAAGTACTGCAAAGAAAATTTTTATTTCACAAAATATTTTACTCATTATTTTCACTATCACACACCTGCACAGAGAGCTCAATAGCATTCCCTGGCACTTTCGAAGTACTGTAATTACCATGCAGTACAACATTAAAGACACAAGTTCTACAGGTGATTTGGTTTGGCTTTGCTTTAGGGTGCAAAAAACAACTGGGGTCATACATGCCCAAGTCCAAACTATAGAACATGAACACAGAGGGAGTTAAATGACTATAAGTCAATCCCAATGGACAGAATAGGAGACAGCTAAAAACAGGCACGTGGAAAAGGGCTAGACACCATACAGAAGTGGAGGTCCAAAACTAAAAATTAAATGGCCTTTGCCATATTGCTTCAGGGGATAAAAGGTAAAACGCGGTCGACAGCCCATGAATCATTCGCTAAAACGGTTGATTAATCAGAAGGCAAACCCAAGCTGGAACGTAAATTGTTAAAAAAAGGGCATTCCAGCAGGAAGTGGTGGACAGTTAAAATTTGGGCACAATGTGTATAAAGTGGTGGGGTAGTGCCATTTAGTAAATGACAATGGCAAAAAAGGCAGTCCCCTAATACGCACCCGAATGAAAATAATCTCCTCCCAGCGGGAGGGCCGAGAAGATGTCGTCCAAGGTGCTGGGAGAGGCTTAATAAGCGAAAGCTTATTCCCGTGAAGGGAGGATCATTGGCGATGCCAAAGGGACACCGCCTCCTGACAGGCGGCAACACAGACATCATCGGAGGAAATATAGGTATTCACGGGCTAAGGTACAAGGACAGCAGCCTTGGCAGCAGTGTCAGCAGCCTTGTTTCTTGGCAGGCCAACATGACCAGGGACCCACAGAAACATGACATCATCTCCACCAAGAGTGAGCAAGTGACAGTTTTCCTGGACCCACTGCATTAACGGATGAGCAGTGTACAGTGCACATAGACGTTGGAGGGAACTGAGCGAGTCCGAGCAGAGGACACAATTGGAAAGGCTGTGTTGCCAGGTGTACTCCACGGCCTGATACAGGGGGGTGAAGAGCTCAGCTGTAAATACTGAGGAGTGTGCTGGAAGCCGATATCGAAAGACTCGGGTGCCAATGACGAAGGCACACCCTACCCCACAGTCAGTCTGAGAGCCTATCACGAAGTTCCATGCGAAGGTCGTGAAACTGGAGGCAATAGACCGAGGCTGCAGTAGTGTCCTTAGGAAGCGAATGAAGGCCAAGGTTAACATGGGCCACTTTCATGAAGCTGAGGTGGTGAAGGGTTCATACCCACCAGAAAAGTTGCAGGTAGTGTGAAGTTAAGCCATCGTGGCAAGTGCCGAAAATAGACTGCAGGAGATAACAGAGAAGAGGCACGAGCCCCATACTGACAACCTAAGGAATCATCAAAGAAGGAGGCATAGGAGGGGTGGCTATGCATGGCAGACAAATGGCATGCATACCTGCTGAGGAGAAAGTCACGGCAATAGGACAGTGGTAGTTCAGCAGCTTCAGCACACAGATTCTTAACCGGGCTAGTGTAAAAGGCGCCCGTGACCGAACGGATGCCATGATGGTCGATAGTGTTGAGAAGGTATAAACAAAGCATCCATAGTTGAGTTTTGAATGGACAAGGGATCAGTAGAAACGGAGGAGGGTGGTTCGATCGGCACTCCAGGAATTATCATTTAGGACACGTAGTAGATTGAGGGACCGCGTAAAGCAGGCTGCCAGGTAAGACACATGGGAGGACCAAGAGAGTTTCCTATCGAGCATGAGCCCCAGAAATTTCGTAGTTTCAGTGAACAGAAGGGCAACAGGCCCAAGATGTAGAGATGGTGGTTGAAACCATTTGTGCTGCCAGAAATTCACACTGACAGTTTTGTCAGGGGAAAAGCAAAAGCCATCATCGATGCTCCACGAGTAAAGACGATGAAGACAGCACTGAAGACGTCACTCAGTGAGACAGGTCCGTGGAGAACTGCAATAGATGGCAAAATCATCAACAAAAAGAGCCGGAGATGCCCTGTCAGGGTGTATATGTGGACAAGGAAAAAAAATTCCCGGATTTTTCCCGGATTTCCCAGTTAAAAATACACTTTCTCCTGGGCGAAAATACACTTTTTCCGTGTTAAGTGACAGTATACTCCTATTTGGCACTGTAAAACTCATCAATCTTTTGAATGTTTATGGTTTTATATACTGGAGTAGAATTTCCCGGCACTTTATGAAACGAAACTCAGGGGGGAAAACACGTTTTGAAAGACCTTTGATGTGCAGCAACATGTATGCTGCATATTTCCGTATTACGAAGGTATAAATTCGAATTCCACCAAACACTGCATGTCACTTTCCGAAGCATTGAAATCAAGATTGTGATGTGCTTTTGTAAGCCAGTCATAGCTCATGTCACGTGATCTCCCCAGCCTATGACAGCATAGGACATGTGATGTAGTCAGCCAATTGCAAGATCACTCTTAAGTAGCGTGAACACATAAATAAGAGAAGTTAGTGGTTTAAATTAGTATACATAGCATTCACATATAATATTGGTCTCGAAGATTAATAAGCTGGAAGAGAAGCTAAGCTTCCACATATAATGTTGACCTTTTCTGTGCTTGTCACATGTTAAGATACATCACATAAATGCCAATACAATTTTTAATAACGGTGTTAATGTCTGATCATCTGGGTTCGAAATTGTTCTAAATGGTCGTCCTCAAAGAGTTGATTTTTAAATGAGAGTAAAACGCTTTGTGATTTAAGAAATTCATCGTACATTCTCGCACATAGCTTATCTTACGTAAAAGGAAATCTGCTTTGAATGTAACGCTTTTCAAACCACCATTCGCAATATTTTCCTGTGACCTGTTAGAAATAGGTTCGTTTCAGCAGTTGCAAGAGAGTGCCAGATAACAAGCGTCACTGCGCTTGCGCAGCTACGATGACGCAGGAAGCCCATATGTTCGTACATGTAAAACATTAAAAGATTTTACATTACGTCATAAAAGAAACAAAAGATCAGAGGGTACTTCAAGAGCTTCAGAATTTCGTGAACCATACTAAAACGCATTATTCGGCTTAAAATGCACATTCATATGTAAACTTTCTTGGAGTACCAGCACTGTATTATCTAATGTTTGGTTGCAAACCGGCAAAAATAACTTTATTGTTCTGTAAGGCGATTAATGTTTGACTGTAAGAAAGGTGGAAATAAAATCTAAAACTAATAACATATTTTAGCCTTCCGTAATTATGCGAACATATTTTAATTCATTTGATAGCTCCCGGCCACAAAAGCCCATTTTGTTATCATTTAACGTGAGAGTAATAAACGAAGAGGAAACAACAAAATCACTGAATGTAAACACAGGTCACGTGGAGACGACCTACCTCCACACCACAACTCAGACTGCTCTGTGCATCAGTCCCAGATTTACTAATTTCCTAATCGGGGCAATATTAAGTAGTGGAGCCCACACGACTCAACTGCGCATGCGCAATAGCTGCCCGCAACTGCTCAAACGAATCTAATTTGAACAGTTGTCAAGCCACGCTCGTCGGAGGCAATTTGTTGTTAAAATACATTGCATAGTCTTCCTAAAGCCTTTGACACACTTTGCTGTTGGCAGACGCTTGTATGAGCACTGTTTTGTTATATACGACGCATTTTGTTTACAACTTATTTTCATTTTTTTTCTCTCGTTCATGTTTTATTGTTGCAGTATTATTCTGCAGTAGCGGGATACAGTAATATCCTTTGTTAGAGTATTGGTTCTTACCAGTCAAAATCACAAAAATTTAACTGAAAACTAAAACAATGAAAAATTCCTGGAATTCTAAACAATTCCCGGGTTTTTCCTGGTTTTCTCCCGGATGAAAAAATTCCCGGGTTTTTCCCGGATCTCCCGGGTCGTATACACCCTGCCGGTGGGAGACAAGCCAGTATAGGGTTAGTGGTGATAGCAGCAAAGAGGACGATGTTAACGATGGAACCCTGAGGCACATCATGTTCCTCGATAGAGGTATCCAACAAGGCAGAAACCACACGCACCTTGAAAACCCGGTCTTGTAAAAATGCCCAAAGAAAACAGGGCAGGCATTCACAGAAGCCTCACGTGTTAAAAGTACAGAGTATACCAGTTCTCCAACATGTGTCGTAGGCTTTCTCCAAATTGAAAATCACAGCCACAGTCTGGGATTTCTGCAGAAAACCATTCATGATATTGGTGGACAAAGTAACAAGATGGTCAACTCCAGAATGTCGTGCTCAAAATCCACATTGTGCATTCATTAGTAAATGTCGAGACTCGAGCCACCACACTAGCTGGGCATGAATCATGCATTGCATCACCTTGCAAATGCAGGTGGCTAGAAGGGAGGGTTTTGTCCTTACTGGGCTTACGTGTGTGTATGATGGTGGCTTCACACTAGCGTCCAGGAAACGTGTCCTCTGCCCAGATGCAGTTGTTCGTGTTAAGCATGAAGTGCTTGCCCACAAGAGAAAGGTGCTGCAACATCTGAATGTGGATGGTGTCTGGCCCTGGGACAGAGGATCGGGATGAACTGAGAGCATGATCTAGCTCCCTCATAGTAAAGGCAGCATTGTAGCTCTCACGATTTGGAGAAGAGAAGGGTACCGTCCAGGCCTCCTCCGCTCGTTTCCCATGGAGGAAGGCAGGGTGATAGTGGGAAGAGCTCGAAACTTCTGCAAAATGGCGGCCTAGGTGTTTGAGATAGCAATAGGGTCCACGATGGCATCGCCAGGGACTATCAGGCCGGAAATTAGGGAATGGATCTTGGTTCCAGAGAGCAGTCAGAGGTTGGTCCACACAACAGAGGAAGGTGTGGAACTGTTAAAAGATCTAGTGAATGAAATGCAGCTAGCTCTTTTGCTATCTCGAAGAACGTGATGACACTTTGCACCCATCTGTTTATAATGAATGCAGCTTGTCAGCATAGGGTGGCAGTGAAAAACACGGAGACCACATCTAGGTGTACAAATTGCGTCGCGGCATGCCTCAGTCCACCAAGGGACTTGACATAACTTGGTAGAAAGGAACTGGGGTGGGGGGGATGGAACGTTCTGCAGCAAGGATAATGTTTGGGAGATATTCGACTTGGTCATCACAACTGGAGGAACTTTTGTTCTTCGAAGGTCGCCAGGGAGGAGTAAAGCTGCCAGTCAGCCTTAGGAAGCTGCCATATAGGCGTGCATGCAGATGGGGTAGGGGTCAGCAAACGGATAGCACATGGGAAATGGTCGCTCGAGTAGGTGTCAGAAAGAATGGACCACTCACTCGCGGACAAGTTGGACAAGCTGGGAGGCAGGCAAAAGGATAGGCTCAAATGGGAATAGGTGCAAGAGGAGTCGGAAAGGAAAGTGGGTGCTCCAGTGTTAAGGCAGAAGAGGTTAGGTTGGTTAAGAAGGCTGCCAAGAGGGCACCACTCTGACAGGTTCTGAGAGAAACCCAAAGGTAATGATGCACATTAAAGTCACCAAGTAGCAAAAATGGGGGAGGTAGCCCAATAAGTTGAAGGAAGTCTGCCCTGGTGACAGCGAATGATGGAGGGACATACATGGTAGAGAGGGAAAAAGTGTAGGTGGGGAAAGAAAATGCGAACTGCCACATCTTGAAGATTGGTGGTCTGCGAGATGGGTTGACTATGAATGTCATCCCGTATGAGCAGCATGACGCCCCCCTGAGAGGGAATGCCAACCTCAGGAGGAAGATCAAAACAAATCAGTAAGAAATGTGAAAGCTCAAAGCAGTCGTGAGGGCACAATTTCGTTTCCTGAAGGCAGAGTACAAGGGGACACTGCAACGCTAAAAGCAGCCGTAAATCCTCTTTGTGGGACCAAAGGCTGCGAACGTTCCATTGGAGGAGAGTTATGATGAAGAGACGTGGAGGTGTCACCTCGACAGCTGCCGAGTGACAGCTGGGGAAGAGGCGCTACTACAGGGCACAGAAGCAGGAGGATCCTGCTCCATGGGGTCCACAGAAGTATCAGCTTGCTCGTGCGGTCGGTCTGTGGAGTCCAACGCCAAAAAACGGTTTTTGGTGTGCACCAGCGACATGGAGGCTGGCCGGGCTAAGGTATCACGTGCCGACACCATCAAAGAGGATCTTCAAGGTGGTGAAGGAGAAGACCGTTTGCCTTTGGAGGACTTCTTGGAACCTTTCCAGTTAGATGAAGACTTGGGTGTTGTTTGGTTGGAGGGATGGAGGAAGTCTTCATGGGCATACTCCTTCTGACCTTCCCGGCCTACCGGTAGTGTAGCTGGTGGTTTTGCCCCTTGAGGCAAGAGTTTGATGGCTTGTTGCACAGCTGGATGGGGGGGATGGCGAAGCTACCTTGACACTGGGCGATTTCATAACCTCAGAGCGGAATTGGAGGTCGCATGTCTGCATGACCGTGTCCTTCATACAGTGAGAGGTAACAAGAACAAAACTATAGGTACCAGACAAGAGAACACAGGGTTTCCGACTAGCCAGTAACTTGCGAGCAACTGGAGAAGGCACCTTTTCCTTTACCAGGATCTCTTGAACAGCCCACTCATCAAGATACACTGGAAACTCCCAAGAGGAGAAAGCATGGCCACCATTGCAGTTGATACAGTGGGGAGAATGAGGTGGACAATTGCCCTCGTGCGCATCCCTACCACAGGTACACATTTGGCTGGGTATAGACAAGACGTTCTAGTGTGGTTAAAACGATGACACTGGTAGCAGCACATCGGGTTCAGAATGTATGGCCGGACAGTGATAATTTCATAGCCTGCTTTGAGCTTGGATGGAAGCACCACTGTATCAAAATGGGAAAGAGAGTGCGGGTGGGCACTAAGGAGGAATCTACCTTTTTCACTAAACGACGAATGGCAATGACACATTGATCATAGAGGTAAGATTATATTTCAACCTCGGTTAGACCGCCAAGCAGCCTGGTGTAAATTACACCGCGGGAAGAATTCAAAGTTCTGTGGGTCTCGGCATGAGCAGGGTAACCATGGAGAAGTGAGGCAGTACGCAGCTGTTGTGCTTGAGAATCAGAAATGGTCTCCAAAAGCAAAGTGCCATTCTGTAAACAAGAGCAGGATTTCACAGGGCCAGCAATTACATCTACACCTTTCTGAATAATAAATGAATTTACCATGGTGAAGGACTGACCGTGTCAGTACGCTAGACCACAAGGAACTGTGGTGCAGTGGGAAGGGTCTTTGAATCATTAGCCTTGTTGCGATTTTCGTTTTGTAGAAGTGGAGTGAGAAGATGGTTGACTCATCACTAGGAAATCCCCCACGACTGCCAACTTCTCCGATGGCGCTCTTTCCAACTGGAGGCCTCCTTGACAAGGGAGTGCACCTGCCTTAGGTGATTGTTCTCACCTCAGGTCAAACCTCCTGAACACCTGATGGAGGGACCAATCGGCAATTTGGGAAATTACAACTCGGCAACCACCCTTCCATGAGGCTGGCCTGTACCAGGGGTTATGTGCGAACGCTACCTGACGACCCGGAGCTGGGAATTACACGTTACCCAGTCACTTGTCGTGCATCAGACGCATGGGCTAGCCTTCGGGAGTGCACAGGGAGGAAGAAGAACCAAGAGGATCCTCAAATGCCGAAGTGGAGGAAAGAGGAGAAGGGAAACAAAGAAAGGAAAAGGGAGTGAAAAACAAAGACAGAATGCAGAACTTTCAAGAACACCCCAGACATGTTCCCCAAGGGAGGGGAAAAAGAATAGCAAGAGGATAAACATGCAGCATGGATAGGAAAAAATGCTGCAAAGGCTGGGGCCCCATGGTAGCCAATCACGAACCCACCAAAGAGCGGTGAGCCCCCCTGGGGGGAACAAATTCTACAGGTGACAAGGAGGTAATCTACAAACATCTATCATCCATTAGGAGGTGGACATTATCACAACATCCTTTCCCTGGCTATATGGTACATGACTTTCATTCCTATGTAAATGAAAAAAATATTGATATTATAAACATAAAAAACATGCTTCAGCACAAAGATCAGCATTACTTAATTATAGACTGTCTTCAGTGTCACTAACATCATTAGAAGATTCTGTACTGTTATCTTCATTCAGTGCTCTATTATAAAAGGTCAAATCTCCTACTGACTATCCCATGTCCCCAAGAAGTTAATCGCATCACTTTTTTGTGGGTTCTATGTGGCTTTTAGCATTTAAAAACAAAACTCTTCCAGCAAAAAGATACATTTCTCCAGCCCAAAAGCTCTACATGCAGGCATATAGGAATCACTTCTAATGAGAAGAACCACTCTATTTGCAAACTGAATTTATGTGCAATTACTAACATGAAAAATTATAATAATTTTTGTTCAGTGCTGTCACAAAACACATTTACTGCCTCAATGTGTTTCTTCTTGCAAAGAGGAAAGAGTATTTTTAAGAGAAAGTCCCACAAACTATGACTTATTTCCAGAATGAAATTTTCACTTTGCAGCAGAGTGTGCACTCATATGAACTCCCTGGAAGATTAAAACTGTGTGCCAGACCAAGACTTGAACTCTGGACCTTTGCCTTCTACTTCTATGAAGTTTGGAAGTTAGGACACCAGGTACTGGCAGAAGTGAAGCTGTGATGATGGGTTGTTAGTTGTGATTGGATACATCAGTCGGTAGAGCACTTGCCCGCACAAGGCAAAAGTCCCTAGTTCGAGTCTTGGTCCAGTGCACAGTTTTCATCTGCCAGGAAGTTTCAAGAACTTACTCCATTAGCCTCCCCCCCATTCTCTAGCTATCTGTAGAAGTGTGTTGTATTCTCATTAATAGTTATATCTTTTACCAGAGTCACAACACTCAGAATATAATACCACATGTGCCTTCAGCGATAGGCCTGCCCAATGGTAGTCATCGGCAGAGGTTTATTTTGCATCAGATCAAAATTCACAGCCAGTGAACTTTCAGGCAACTGGTTTAGGTTCTGGAAAAAATGCCTTGCCCTGCATTTACGAATGATGCATTGAGCAACTCTCTTCCTCTTACCTTCTGTAAATGCAGCTGATTTAAACTGTATATTGTATTTTAGGCATTCGCTGCAAGTGTCCTGTTTCTTGCTTTCAAATCCTAGGTTGAATTTTGGTAACAAATACCTGTAATAGTGATTAAATATTTAAACCTGAAGAGATTATGCTTTCATGCAGAGTCCACTACAAAATGGCGTTTTCAGTTTTCAGCCAAAATATGTGATGCGAACAATAATCAAAATGACTGTTTTCCTAATTTACAGTGTAGTGGAGTTTAAGTAATATTAAATAAGAGACGAGAGCAAGTTACCTCGTAATACAAAGTGTACACGCAGTACAGAAATATAACAGTAGTTCCACATTGTTCACAAAATAACAGTAACATGTGTCCCCTGTTTTGCCTTTGCAACATTTTCAGCCATTTTCCTACCAATATTCAACACACTTAGAAATGTATCTATGTATGTTTACCATACTTGTCTGAGATTTTACTTCGTATTTCACAGACATCTCAGTCTGACTGGATCTGCACTTCTCCAGTAAAATTACACCAATGGATGCCAAAATGAACTTTTGTGAAATAGAATCTTTATTCTCAAAGAAACTGTCATAGAACTACTGAATTTTGGTTGGAAATAAATGTGCAGCACTGCATAAGCCACAGTCATGTTCACAACTAATTTAAAGCCTAACACTAGCCTTTTTCACAGGCTTGTTTTGTTTCAAGAACATCCTCCTCTCCCCTTCACTTTTCCAGTCTACATACCCTTTCCCCTTGGACTTTCAGTTTCTGTTGACGATTCACAGTATTCATCTAAAGACTCCATAATGTAATTAAAAACTCACAAAAAAAAGGTCAGACATGTCCTTACAGTGTCACGTAAACAATCTTTGGCCCTGCATGTGGTGATGTTATCAAGATGAGCACCAACAGGCTGCTGGGATTTAGTACTTCTTGGAAACAAAATAAGATTGGATCTGGTACTCTTTGCCATGAACCATAAGTCTTAAAGGGAAATATACAACAGATATGATACATTTCGACAGAAATAACAGTGTTTATTACATAAGTAATGGTCCTTAACAGTGCTGCCACCAGGTATCTCATTTTTCAATTTTTCAGATTTGGTACCTTCTGAAAATGAGAGTCCCACATACCGTCTAGTACCAGGAATTCTGTAACCATTTTCATGTGCTTTTGTATGTAACCTAGTTTTGAAAAGAAAATGACAAATGCAATCTGGTAACTATCATTCTCAGAGCATCCGAACATGGATAAGCCCATCTTGATCTGTCACAACTGAGATTCACCTGAAAAGACGATATGGTGACACTCCTCTGCTGTGTCTAGCTTGTCATTGGGTGCAGCATTGCATCTGCATCAAAGGAAGCTGCAACAATACTCAGGGTTTTAACAGCATGTGGTGCTCCACTATCAATGTTATCAGTAAGTTCTTCCTGTGCTTATAACGCTGAATGCAATTTTTGATTTCCCACCATTTAAAATAAGTTCTAAATTGTTTTTGGTTTTCTTGTTATATTCTTTCAATACAAATGTTTAAACCATTATAATTATCAAATAAAACTGGTCTGTGATCTTTTACAGATTACAAAAAAAATAAAAATCAGAAAATCTTTCACAGTTGAGAGGGTTATGGAAGGCAGATGTCAAAGACCATAAACATCATGTTGGTCTTGTGATATTTTGCCACATTACAGAAAAACTTTGTACAACCCCTGGAGTTATCCAAGCCACTGCTGTGACGGTTGTGACTTGCTGAGAATTCTATTGTGCAGACAACCACATTTTGCTATGTGAAACTGTAATTCTCAGCAAATTCGATTTGAGTAGTAGTTGCTTTTTCATTGACAGCTGATTTATCTTCTAGGAATGTTTGGCTTTGGGTCTGCTGTAGAAAGCAATGTTCCAAAAACTGTAAATTCTGGAAAGAAGCTCTGTAAACACTTCCCCCACAGTGCCATCTTCCACTATTTACATTTTCCTGCCATCAAAGATATTCCTACTATATCACACTAGTATACTTGTCACTTCTGATAATGAACACGGCTTGAACAAGCTCTGCATACCACACTTTTCACATCTGCGAGACATGCAGTCTTCATTATCAGGACTGGAAATAATTGTGGATATTAATTGATGACAATTTTGGTATACACTCATTACAACCTGAAACTGCAATCAATACCAATTTCATGTTTTCATGATATAGATGAACAGCTGTGATGAGTTGTTTCACTAACTGACCAAAAAGATTTATGGTGAAGTGAGAAAAAAAATTTGCCTTCCCACTTTATCAACTATTTTTCCTTCTTATAGACCTGATATGCTTCTACTATGGTTGTGTTCATGGTCTTTTATAATTTTTGATCATTGTTCTGTTGTGGAGTAAAAGCATCTTTTTTCCACGGGCTTTGATTCACAATTTCATCTCTTTCATGAAATTATCTACTTCTTCCTGGTGTCACACAGTATATTATGCGACTGTAGCAGTCACGCAGTTCCGAACTGAAGCGCCTAGAACCACTCGGCCACCACTGTTCTCATAGCTTTTCCCCTAGTTGTAGCACATCTAAGTGTTTTAATCTCATGAGACGCCATAAGCTTTTGTTTATCTTTTGTATGACTTCTATTTCATAGTCTCTCCTTTTCTCTTAATAACAGAGCTTAGTGTTTATAGTTACAGATTTTTATACTTTTTGTCGTCTTACAAGCCTTCCTTTGTCTGTCTCTTTACATTTATCAAACTCTACAGGATTTTGTTACAACCATTTCCACCGCTTGCTGTTTCATTCATTCAGTGGCTGATTTTGTCATCCTGGATTTCTTCAATCAAGTAATGCACAACTGAACAAATGAAACATGAATTTAATACTGTATAGAATATCACTTAACCACATTTTGCCAGTTCCTATTTGAAGAAATACTAATGAAAACATAAACCCAATAAACATCAAACATCACTTAAGATACAAAACTCTGAACCTCTCTTTTGTGAAAGCTTTTTAAGTTTATTTTAAAAGTAGGGAATAATTAAACTTTTGCAGAGCATCTTCAAATTACCATTAAGCTGTGACACAGAGGGCAAGTTCTAAGAAATTAATCTAAATGTTAACATTTCATTGTGCTGATTATTTGCATATTATATAACATTTCCCTAGTATTAGCTAAAAATATCACTATTTTTTAAACAAATTAATAGTGTTTGTTTTACTGTAACAGAATGGGACGCAAACACACATTTTTATTGTGTTAAAAGGTATATTTGCATTACAGCAAAACTAAATTTTTACATATTCTTCATATAAGTACTAAATAATTTATAAACATACAAATGCAGATAATCAGTCTCAACATACCTAATTAGACTTACCTTCTGAAACTATTATTAAACTGCTTGCATTCATGTTAGCAGATACATAGGTTCGCATCCACAATTACAAAGAAATTACAATGTTACCACGTGTTGTTATAAACTGCAGGCAACTTTGAACTCTACTGCAATGTATTCCTCTATAATAAGCAAGGATTTAATTTTTTTGTGAATTTGGTTTCACTTTTCTTGGAATGCTAGCCTAGTGAAATTCCAAAGCAAGTCCCACTAAGAGGATGGCAGTAATAAAAAATAAGAAACTGATAATCTCATATGCATCTCAGACTAGAAAGAAAACTGATAGATAAAATAAATGATAAAAATGATGTGTTACATACTTGTTTTTGACTTGCTCTCAGTTGTGAAGGAGTCTTCCCAACTGCTGGAAAAAACCATTTTTTGACAATTTCCTTTTAAGCATGATGAACTTTCAGTGCACTTCCCAATGAGAGTCTACACATCACACAACTTTACTTCATAAATACAAAAATAAGTAGACTCAAATGTCACCGACAACATTTAATTAAAGGCTGCCTGGTTTGTTCCAATGCAGCAGAGTGTGGAAATATTCTCAAAGTGACAATGCAGTATACACAGTGCTGATTCCAGTCCAGGGTAAATTTTAGGTGCCTTCAGTACTAAAAAAATAAGTAGGTATAAGTGTCAACCAAGCAGCTTCAGCCTTGTGGCAAGAGCTCATGGTGCACTATTCCATTAAATCTAAGGACATGGTACAACCATCACATTTGACTGCACCTGTGAGATTTTTGAGTGTGACGCAGAACATTTCCACTGGGATGACAGCTTCAACATCATATCCATCAACCCATGTTTCATTGCCTATTATTACACGTTTCAGTAGTACTGCTTCATTGTTGATTTCACCCAGTAACTCCACAGCAACTTGCATTAGCCACCATTATTGTTCAAAATTCTCCAGTTTTGAACATATATTGCTGCTGGCACACATTTTCCACCCACCAAAAAACTTTCATGGTGTGAACTAACTGATTCGACAACATCCTTAGTGAGTTCTCATATTGCGGTTTGGCAATCATTTCTTTCACTTTTTCCACAATTTCATAAGCAAGTGTGCTGTGGCATCCATAGATCACCTTCAACATCTTCATAATGCTTATACATGGAGATAAAAAAAGAGGGGAGGTGGCATTACGTCACAAACTTGAAGCCAATGTCTACCATTCCAACTAGCCCAAAACATTAGGTTCACTGCATTCATACCCCAATAGTTCACCTTGGTGAACCTCCCCATGACATCAATGACTGTCTTTTATTACTAGAGCAAATACGCATTCAAGAACAGTAAAACATTCAAAATTGCCTTCCTAACACTACATTATTTATGTAAGCTCTAATTTTTAGTATTTCAAACAGCGGTTGTGTAAACAAAACAGAAACAATGAACAAGAAGCACTCGTAAACAGAAGTTCCCAACGTTTTGGTCTACTTAAAATGCTGTCCACTCTGGCTTCAAAACAACATACAGCGTAAGTCTGTAATGCCACCTCCCTGTTTTTTACCTCCATGTGCTTGTACCAATAGTAAACCCTTGTTTTACTCACAGCAGTCTCACCAAAAGCAATATTTAACATTTCTCAACTTCATACTTTATCCTGTTCTTGGATCAATATTTAACACAAATTCTCTGTTCCCTTTCTGAGCACTAAGGGACTTAACATCTATGGTAATCTGTTCCCTTTCTATACAAAATAAATAACTGTCAATACTACCAAGAAACACGTAACCTTTTTCAGGGCAGGCAACAAAGTAAATATGCAATGGCAATGTGGCTACCACTGCACAGATACCCTGTAGACATTTAGTAACACCACAACGGGTGGTGGTGATTGGGGGGGGGGGGGGGGGTATATCAGACTAACACAACACACAACATTATAAATTTCTCTTTTATATTTTGAGCATATCTCGTTCATGGAAAAAGTTAATCAGTATGTGTAAACAATTCTGAAACTTATAACTGAAATAACTTTGCAGTTGACAAACTGCAGTGGAGGGGCGGCTCTGCCTGTACTTATGAGAAACATGCGGTTGGTTGGAGGTTAACCCCTACCTTGAAACTTCCCAAACTGCCAGTCAAAGTGAGTTTCATCAAAAAAAATTTGTTTCATAAATGTTAACTATGATTTTAACTGGTAACTGTTTTGCATCAACGTAGACTGCATCAATGTACACTGAATCAAAATTTACAGCAAAATTCTTATCATCCTCTTCTCAGCCAGCACTCTCAAGGAAAAATCAAATCAACATAATAACTGAATATATAGGAGCAGAGGAACCTGTCCTACTGCAGCCAAAAAGGATCCTTGTCAACGATTAGAAAGTCTGTTTACTATTTCACTCAAATTATGCACAAAAAATTTGTTTTTATCAACCCAAAATTTTCTGTAAATGCAGACAGCTATTATTTGGACATGGTTAATAAAGTATAATCTGAAGAAGTGTGGGCAAGTGGTAGACTGCATAAAAAACATGTAGGGTTGCACTATTGAGTCCAAGGATTTTTTTTCTGTCACTTATCATTACATTCAACTCTTGCCTTGATTTCTTATTAGTACCTTCCACATTAAACTGTAGATCCTCGTGTAACTAGCTGTTTACGTTAGTACTAAAGTTAGTGGAACGGAAGGGCATCCCACCTGCAATAGGACCATGCCTAATAAAGCAATGTGGTGTTAAAACTAACCTTTGGGCTAATAACAGCTTTTCCTTTTTTCTTTTCAAGAAAACTATTTTTATTTATAAATGCTTGAAAAACTTTATTCTTCTCAATTTACATGGAATTACAAAGCGTATCACACACAATATAAATGTTTTTAAATGGTAACTGTGACATTTAGTTATTTAATACAATTTACTCACACAGCCAGAGCTATAAAACATATATATATATATTCATAAACTGATAGTTTAAACTGACTGCCCAGTACCCCTAATATTACTAATATTTCAGCTGTGTAAATTCATACGACAGATCAAATCAGATCATATGCTGAATGGAAACAACACACAGATGAAAAATACTGTTAACTAAATTTTGTCTGCGTTTCACAAGAGTAAGAGCACCGTAACTATTCTGGCTCATGACAAAATTTGGAGTGAGAAAGTAGATGTGGGGGATGAAAGGAGGTAGAAGAAGAAATTTTAAGATCAGATAGTTGGTTCAGAAAAAAGTCCTAAATCACCCAGCATTCTGGGCGCTTAGCAAAGATTTAGTGTTTCTTAGGAACTATAATGTCTTTGGTAAATATTTCAGTTCAGAAAATGTTGAAGGCATCACCATGCAGTCTTCAACTGCAAGAGTGTGTCAGCAAAAACAGTAGGTCATTGAGTTAACTGAAACATGCCAATACAATAATCAGTACTTGTGCCCACAAGTCTGAGTAAACTACTTTGTCCATTCAAACTAAAGCAATAGTTTCACTGAACTGGCATGTAACCAAAATAATAAGTATTACAAGATCCATTAAAAGCACAGTATATGCTTCATTAGTATTTCTTCATGGCCTTTCGCATTAAGGACAACCTTTGTCGGTGAGCTTCCACAACTGGATTACGTCGTGCAGGTCGTATTTCATCACCTGCACATCCTGGAAGCCAACCATTCCAGTGCCTTTCTAATGGAAGCATCACATCACGAGGTTCTACAGTGTTTGCCTTGCGATGTTTTGCTAATTTGCATGCTGCCACAACAGCTTCCTCAACAAACTGGTCAGCGAGAACAAGCAGCATATCTTCCACATCTTCATCTAACTGTTCAGACGGATCAGTTTCACGAACCAGAGCTTGCAAGCGAGAACGAGACAGCAAGCTAGTCTCTTCACCTGCTGCTGCATTACTGCTCCCAACCGGTGTTGCTGGTTTTGTAGGAGATGGCGATGGTGTATGATCTAGCCTTGGACTAGCTTGGCGTGCACTATCCAAACTGGAATACAGAACATAAAAGCAGGAATTATTGTTATCAGTAAAAATAATATTTTTAATATTTATTTCTTAAGATGTGTACCTAATCAATAGTGATTCAATTTATGCGTAAGTAACTGGTATTTTCAGATACTGTACAGCTACACAAAATTATTTCAAGTAGTGTTAACAGGCACATAGGTTTCATCTAACCTAATGTATCTAGGACAGTGCTTTATGTAACATATTGCATACAAGCAAAATGTACCTGGTGTCCCAAATGTCTTTCCCTGAATACAAATTTTCATAAGGCATAAAATATGACACACAAATACCTTTTAATTGCATGTGACTTTCAAGTTTTTTGTACATACATATTTACTGTTCCTTTGTTTGTTACAGGGGTCAGTGACATAACAGCAGAAGAATCATATCATTTGCAAACAACACATACTCTGACCAGGAGAAAGACCAATGCATCCTCTGGTATCACGAGGCTGTCACCAAAAATAGTACAGAGAAAACTTCAAATGGCACAACACAGACAGCCACCAGATTTAAAAGCATGCAAATGTGGTAAGTGAAGTTCCAGGAAACATGGAGCAACTAATTTCCCTAGTAGAGGCAGGCCTGGGCCTAGTGCACAAAAAATTTAGACACTGTAAGACACCTACATGATAAGTCCCAAGAACTCAGTCTGCATCCAACATAAACAACTTCTTTTCTGCACATACAAAATTCACAGTGTGTAGTCCTTCCAACCAACGGATTAGTGTTCCTTAAGACTTGACTGTTGCTATACTGGCTATCTGAAACCTGTCATTTTATCAGACGACACTGCATTTCATCTGAAAATGTTATGAACCGACAATGCTAGCATCTGTGGTTCCGAGAATCCCCATGCTGTGTTTGAGACCATCAGAGACAGCCCTAAGCTGTACATGTGGTGCCATCTTATGCAAAATAAAATCTTCTTCAGCAAATCAACAATCACAGCCACAGAATATCTATGTTTATATGTTGCAATTATTTTTGTGCCACAAATTCAGGGCATTCCAGGCTTAATTGTCAAACAAGATGGCGTGCCACCTCATTGGAAGTTAGAAGCCAGTGCCTATTTGGATACGTTTCCAGGAAAACTGATTGCGCGTGGCCGCCTCATCAATTGGCCTAGTGATAACCGGACATGAAACTATTGGATTTCTTCGTTTGTGTTTATGTCAAGGATTATGTTTATCAAACAACAGTGAATGACATTGCAGCATTACGAAGCAGAAAATACTGAAATGATAACATACATCTCTACATCTTTCATGAAATACCCACCAACACAGGAATGGAATTGGGATATCACTTGGATATTATTCTGGTAACAAAAGAAATTTATTGTGTGTGTGTGTGTGTGTGTGTGTGTGTGTGTGTGTGTGTGTGTACAAAAACTTTAATAGGTTACCTGCACTTCAAGATAAAATGAATGTCATATTTCCTGCCTTATGCATGTTTGCAAGCAGGAAGAGACTTCTATAACACCTTGTATTGTTGACAGTAGAAGTTTGACAAGCAACACAAAATCTACAGCTCATTTATCTTAGATCACTCAATCTGTCAGAGGATGGATAGCTTAACAAATAAAGAAATAGAGAAGGGAAGACTACTGTTTGATGCTTCACTGATGCCAAGGTAGTTAAAGACTATGAATTGAATAATATTTGCCGAAATGAAATGAATAGCTCAATGATGACGAAATCAATGGAGATGCAACAGTTTCATAAAAAACAGTCACAAATGTTGAACCTGCAACATAACGAATACACCATGACAAACAAAGATCTAGCATATGGCAGATTGCAACTCAAACCTAGATTTTGTGCTTTTTAACGACTGTCACCTTTACCATTCCGGGGTCTAAACACACATTCCAAGCCTGAATAATTTTCATTGTCATAATCCCATTTATCCAGTCACTTCATTAAAGGGAACATAATTCAGGTATTTTGCCAATGGCCTTGCCGCAGAGGTAACACCGGTTCCAGTCAGATCACCTAAGTTAAGCTGTCAGGCTGGGCTACCACTTGGATGGGCAACCATCCAGTCTGCCAGTGCTGTTGGCAAGTGGGGTGCACTCAGCCCTTGCGAGGGAAACTGAAGAATTACTTGATTGAGAAATAGTGGCTCCAGTCTCATAAACTGACATACAACTGACATACGGCCTGAGAGACCAGTGTGCTGACCACATGCCCCTCCATATCTGCATCCAGTGAAGCCTGTGGGCTGAGGAAGACATGGCGACCTGTCAGTACTGTTGGGCCATCATGGACTGTTCGGTACGAGTTTTTTATATTTTTTTAGTTTTAATTATTTGGCTGAGTTTACAGCCTTCAGACCTGTTTGTTTTGCCTGTGTCTGAAATTTAGAGGATTCCTTTTAGTACTCGTGTGGATGCCTTCACACTATTCATTAACGTTATTTAGAGTCAACTGCCACTTTTACACCATACAGATATCTTATCTAAATCATTTTGCAATCAATTACATGATGATAACTGACGGCATTATCTGAAAAAAATCTAAGATGACTGTTCAGATTGTCTCCCAAATCGTTTATGCAGGTCACGAACAACAGAGGGCCTGTAACACTTCTTGGGGGTACGCCAGATATTACATCTGTTTTACTCTATGATTTTCCGTCAATTACTGCGAACTCTGACATTTCTGACATGAAACCAGTCACACAACTCAGACAATAATCCATAGGCACGCAGTTCAATTAAAAGTTACTTGTGAGGAACGTAGTCAAGAGCCTTCTGGAAATTGGAACAAATTTGAGATCCCTGTCTACAGCATTCATTACTGCGTGGACAGAGGCTTTGCCTGTCTTAAGTGTTTTAAGCTGCTTCGCTACATTGAGGATACATGTTACGTGGCATTGTCTGCTCAGTATATTCAGCAGCAGCCTCCTAGTAAGGGAGGTCTCCTCTATCCGTCACACGGACATCCCACTCGTGGTGTGGTCTGTGCCTAGCCCCGGTCCGACCCATACGTTGCCCTTAGTTGAAATGGTTCTTACAGCCACAATGTCAGCCTGGTACCGGCACCGACAGTGCGATACGTCGGATGCACCACAGACCCTGCAATGTGACCATCACTGCGGCCTGCCTTGAAGAGGCAGTGGGGAGAAGTGTGTCGACAGTGGACCACTCAACAACAACACTGGATGCTGGCATGGCATCACTTGGTCTTTACAAGCGAGTCCCACTTCTACGTATCCGTAGGTTCATCAACCAGCGATTCACTTAATTACAAGTTCCAATCACCTGCATTTAGTTTCTATTACAGTCATAATTATGTTGCCTACTCCAGTGTTTATTTTAGTGCTTCTCCCAGTAATTCCCAACATGCATCTTCCCATTTCAAACAGGGAAACCTTCAACATTTGAAAACTATGCCTCACTGTCAATACACATTTGACTATAAGCTCCCCTTTTTCAGACACCAGATGTTTGGTCTTAAAAACCTTATTTGGTTGGAAGCTCCAAGGACCACCCAGTGACGCCTGTGCACTGAGGATGATACAGCGGCCGGTTAGTACCATTGGGCCTTCATGGCCTGTTCGCGAGGCGTTTCAGTTACAACAGCTCTGAATGTCTCACTATCCTGATGAAATCTAATTGATAATGTACCATATTTACATACATATCTTTTCAGTATACTTGCATAGACCTACACTGAATAGCCTTTTCTATCACGGTCTGCAAGTACAGATTTTTTTTAAAAATCTGGGTTGAAGCTTTCTCAAAATTTACATATTCCAAGCAAAGTGGTAATTCATACGCATTGGTCCATTCTATAACTTCATTAACGGCTTGGAAATAATCTATTTTTGCATATATTTCTAAAATCAACACTCTCCCTTGCCTGACTGAAATTTTATGTTGTAATTCCCAATAATTTAAGGTCTATAGCTTTCTTTTCCTGCCTGCATATTTTCTTGTTAAGGAGAAATGATCGCCAATCTTAGTTTTTGGAAACTGTCTCCTTCTGCAAACCATTTCTATCGAAACACTATTGTCACCTGATGCCTTCCCTTTCTTCATAGGCTTTATACAATTCGACTTTATAATTTCCGAAATATCAGTTTATTAGTATTAACAGTGTTTCTGGCTGATCTCTTCAGACACACAAAAACTGACAGACATGTTTGAATGCTTGTACTCCCTGATATTTGTAGGAAATGAATAGTAAGCTTTGACTGACTAAATAGTGAGGGTAGCAGACAGCCCAATAGGCAAAAAGACAGTGCTTAGTAAAAACTCTTGGCTAACAAAGGAATACTGAATTGAAGTTGTGGAAAAAACATGCAAATGAACGGGGGGGGGGGGGGGGGGACTGAAAAATATCTAAACAAAAACAGCTACAGGGAGACTGCAAGGCTTTAGAAGTATCATACAAGGGGAACAATAGATGTCATCTATGGGATAATTAAAGATATCTGATGGAAAGAAGGGAAAAAAGGGAAGGTGGTGTTCCATGTCAAACCACCAAGTGCTACAACCTGACCCTCTTACATTTATCTGAAATTAACTAGGCATTTAGTAGTAGTAAACATTAACAATTTTTCCACATTTTTCTTGTTTATAGTCTATTGAAGCTATTTTACTTTGATGTCCACATTTAGCAATACAATAACAGATTTGATGAGAAGTAGTCATATTTAAATTATTTTTTGAAGGTGTTTTAGAGTACCATCTTAAACATAAAATTGCATTTGATAGTGATCCCATGCTCATCCCAAAGAATACAGAGGAAAACAGTATCATGTACCTATAACTTGAAAATGTCAAAAATATGGTTTTCCAAAATTCAGTAACACTCTATATACAAAATGTATATATATTATCAAGCAATTGCATCTTATATCGTATAAAAGCCCTTTTAAAGAAGAGCTTTTGAATGAATTCAGTTTCATCATCATTCTAGTTTAATTAGAGCACTAGTAAATAAATTTGTATTGTTTTGCAACGCTAAAATTTGATTTCTTTTATATTTTTGAGCATCCATTACTTAGTGAACTTTCGCCAGAAAAGAAAGGAAAAAATTAGTTTGTGTTACCATTTATGAATACACCAAAGAGGTTCAGGTTTAAAATCATTCTTTCATTAGTTAATTTGACATGGAATGACTCAAAGTTGAGAGTTGGAAGGAATATATAAAATAACTGTTTGGTGGACATGAACTTGTGCTGTTAGATTTCCTGGAAAAACGACATTCCTACATGTTTCTAGAGATTCTTGTGAGTAGCCATAACATAACTAGTCCACCTGATGTGGAACATACATGAGTTAGGCAAAATATCTTCTGGTTTCAAGAAAGACTAGCAATTCCCAATTCAAAGCAATGCAGCTACTGACATTTGTGAATGTCATCAATATTGCCGAAACATGAGTTAAAAATGCCACGACTGCACAATACTGATATGAATTACATATAGAATAATACGAAAACTGGTAGAATGCAATCATGGAGAAGAACAGTTTCGTTTCCAGATAAACGTAATATCATGTGACGCAATACTGACCTTACAACTTACCTTAGAAATTAAACAGAAGAAAGAAAATTCTAAGGCCGGACTACCATACGTTTATAGCACTGTTAAGTTAGGGAAAAATTATGGCAATAGTCATCAGAATACGCTTTCCGATTAATTCTGATATAATACGGGGAGCGACAAGCTATCTACTATTCGCCCAAAAACCAGACTGCTGTTCTGAGAGTTGAACATGAAAAGTAGTTAAGAAGGAAGTATGACAGGGCTGCAGCCAATTCCTAACGACTGATGTTGTTCAGTCTGTACATTGAGCAAGCAGTAAAGAAAACCAACGAGAAATTGGTAAAGAGTTTAAAGTTCCTGGAGAGGTTTTGGAGAGATACTTTGGAGGTTTGCCGACGACATTTTTTTAAATTCTGCCAGTTTCGGCAATGGACTCAGATGAGCAGTTGAACGGAATTATTATAGTGGATGATACGATGGACAACAAAAGTAAAACAAGGGAAGAGGAATGTAGTAGAATCAAATACGGTCATGCAGAGCTATATAGCATACGAAATGAAACGTTAAAAGTGCTACACGATTTCATTTTCAGTGCACCAATTTAAGAATGATCCTGAAATGCAATCAGCAGGAACCACATCTCTTACAATCACCCAACAAAGGCTATACGTAATGTCTGGCCTGAATGATTAGTTGAACAGCTGTCAGACTACACACAATACAAAAACAACAAAAGGTTTTACTAAAATTATTGTACTCAGGTATGTCAGATTTTATATAGTATCAGTTAACAGCAAATGGAAATTTTAAATGCCGACGTACGCCTGTCATTTTCATTTGTCTACATAGTTTTATATTACGCACTTAAATTTTATGAAGTACACATTCATGATTCGACGCTGCCATCAGGGAAACTTTTTCAACAATAATCATGAAACTTACATAAACTTTCCTGTTTCTCCATTGAAATTCATTTCCACTCTCGATCACCTCTCGACGAACAAAACAGAACTCAACTGGAACACACTGCAATAATAAACCACAGATGTTAACACAGATAGAAAACAAGGTATGAAACAGAGATATTCTTCGAGCTCACTGGGCTGGGCCCACCCGTAGACAGAGACATAATAAATCTCTGTGCCCATAGAGGATGTATTACGGATGGGCTTAGCTGCGATTTTCCGATATCAGGGATTTCTCTGACTACTACTTTCGGTAAAACTGCGATTTGTCGCAGTTAACGAATTCACAACATGTATCCCTCTGCTATTTCTGCGATTCCTACCATTTTGCTACCCCTGCGATTTCTATGACTTCTGCACTTAACGAGGTTTCTGCGATTTATCATCGTAGATTTTACACTTCCATTATGCTCATGTAAGAAATCAATTGTGTCAATGCAACCGAAAAATATGTTCTACGTGTATAGGCGATTATCTATGAGGGCCTAATCTAACATTTGTAACCCAACTGACAAAAAGTTACCTAAACTGTATTACTAATATGTCCAATGATTCTTCCTCAGTTGTTACATGATATACAAAAGATACACTTGTCCACAGACAAAATTTCGTCTCAAGAACACAGTTAGTAGTAAGTATGTTTTACTTATGTTCTTCCCTTGGCTTTAGTTTTATATTAATGTGTGAAAATGTTGATAGTGTGATGTTGATAATCATAACACAAATACCACACAGTACCATAGGAGTTCAGATTTAGAATACGGATTCTAACCGTGTTCTCATTTTCATATGTATCTGAACCACATTGTCATTCACTCGATATAGCAATAATTCAAAATATGAGTGACAGCAGAACTGGAAAAGTTGCCATAGCGCCTTTACACCTACTTCGACAGAAGTAAGGTTAGTTTCTAAGTTCGTGAATGAACGTAAGGGCATCGTTTATGCAAAGTGTGAAACCTCCACCTGCTCCACTGCTTCCATTACCAGAAGTGTTAGCAGTTGTATAATGTGAATTATATTGCCAGTAATTAGTAGCAGTGTAAAAGTTTAATAATACTCGTGATTTTCCAGACGCAGTTCCCATTTCGCTTACTGACTCCTCTATGTACCCATCCACATCTAGAAGAGATGTGTGAAGATTCAGAACGACCCTTGAAGAATTTGCAGCGTAAAAGAACGTTAATTGATACCATAAGTGTTGAAAATGAGTATTGGTACAGTGTGTCATTGAAGTCATTATGCGATTTGGACGGGATGATACATTATGAAAATTCCATTTTGACCTTTGATCCCATACCCCTAAATTTTCTGCTGTATATTTCGTGATAAAGACTTGCTAGAGTGTGTTACTGATCCGTCCACCCCTCCCACCTTGAATGTTTGTTATGATGACAGACTGACCCGTAGTGTAGCCCAAAGTCTCGGTTATGTTGGAAAGTTACGAATTTTTATGTTGATGATGTGCAAGTGAAAACAGTGGGAAGCAGTGATCATACAGTTACAAGCTGACATTGGTAATAGTACTAACGTAATATTTGAAAATACGGAGAAAAGTTAACTGCGTATTTTACTGTCAGAAAAAATATCTGTCTTGTGAATACAGTTGTTACATTTGTTGAAAGGTACATAGCAAACACCAGATTGAATTTTTAGTGGTTTATGTACGGTATATGTGTGTAATACGCATCAAAATAATTTTCAGAGACTTATCCATTTTCTGTTTTTGAAATTACCCCTTCAGTTTTAGATTTTATGATGAAGAGTATGTTTCAGTATGTAACGAAAACTCTATTAGCACAATCTTCATTCGGCTGTAACATTCCTCGGCTGCACCAATTCTCAATCGAGTAGAAAATTTTTCTCAGAGCAACTTAGCTTCTTGGTTCATTTCTTCGACCACAAGCATATAACAACGTCTATATCGTGAGTCACAAGGTTCTTGGAACGAAGTACGGATGTAGGGCAATGGAAGACCTACGGCATCTGATGTTAACTGCGTTTTAGTTGCTACTTGGGACTTCTACCTGCAACTTGTCACGGAAATTGCAGTTTGTCTCGATAGCACGTCACAAAGGTAAACCATAGTACGAACTTAGGCCGCCAGGTGGCACAAAGGGTTAAATGTTAACTGCGCTTTTTAGTTACTACTTGCAACTTGTCACTGAAATCGCAGCTAGACAAGAGGTTCACAGAAAGAAGTACAAAATTCGGCCAACACATGGCACACAGCATTGAACGTTAAAGGCTGTTTGCAACTCCGAGCTGTGACTGAAAACGCAGCTAGATTCTGTAAAGTTGTTATTGTGATATCTGTGACTTCTCAATCACTGTGATTTAGAACAGATACGCTATTTCTCGCTCACGCCTAGTATGTATAGAGGGTGGTCCATTGATCGTTCAAAAAATGGTTCAAATGGCTCTGAGCACTATGGGACTTATCATCTGTGGTCATCAGTCCTCTAGAACTTAGAACTACTTAAACCTAACTAACCTAAGGACATCACACACATCCATGCCCGAGGCAGGATTCGAACCTGCGACCGTAGCAGTCGCGCGGTTCCAGACTGCGCGCCGAGAACCGCTAGACCACCGCGGCCGGCTCGTGACCGGGCCAAATATCTCAAGAAATAAGCGTCAAACGAAAAAACTGCAAAGAACGAAACTTGTCTAGCTTTACGGGGGAAACCAGATGGCACTATGGTTGGCCCACTGGATGTCGCTGCCATAGGTCAAACGGATATCAACTGCGTTTTTTTTTTTAAATAGGAATCCCTATTTTTTTATTACATATTCATGTAGTATGTAAAGCAATATGAATGTTTTAAATGGACCACTTTTTTCACTTTGTGATAGATAGCGCCGTAATAGTCACAAACATATGGCTCACAATTTTAGACGAACACTTGGTAAGAGGTAGGTTTTTAAAATTAAAATACAGAACGCAGGTACGTTTGAACATTTTATTTCGGTTGTCCCAATGTGATACATGTACCTTTGTGAACTTATCATTTCTGAGAACTCTTCCTGTTACAACGTGATTACTTGTAAATATCACATATATGCAATAAATGCTCAAAATGATGTCTGTCAACCTTCATGTATTTGGCAATACGTGTAATGACATTCCTCTCAACAGCCTCCTGTAATGTTCACACATGCATTGACAATGCTCTGAAACATGTTGTCAGGCGTTGTTGGTGGATCATGATAGCAAAAATCCTTCAACTTTCCCCACAGAAAGAAATCTGGGGACATCAGATCTGTCGAATGTGCGGGCCATGGTATGGTGCTTCGACGACCAATCCACCTGTCATGAAATATGCTATTCAATACCGCTTCAACTGCACGCAAGCTATGTGCCGGACATCCATCATGTTGGAAGTACATCGCCATTCTGTCATGCAGTGAAATATCTTGTAGTAACATTGGTACACCATTATGTAGGAAATCAGCATACATTGCACCATTTAGACTGCCGTTGATAAAATGGGGGCCAATTATCCTTTCTCCCATAATGCCGCACCATAAAATTCAAATGGTTCAAATGGCTCTGAGCACTATGGTACTCAACTGCTGAGGTCATAAGTCCCCTAGAACTTAGAACTACTTAAACCTAACTAACCTAAGGACATCACACACATCGATGCCCGAGGCAGGATTCAAACTTGCGACCGTAGCGGTCGCGCGGTTCCAAACTGTAGCGCCTAGAACCGCTCAGTCACTCAGGCCGGCGCCGCACCATACATTAATCCGCCAAGGTCACTGATATTCTACTTATCGCAGCTATCTTGGATTTTCCGTTGCCCAATAGTGCATATTATGCCGGTTTACGTTACCGCTGTTGGTGAATGATGCTTCGTTGCTAAATAGAACGCATGAAAAAAATCTGTCATCGCCCCGTAATTTCTCTTGTGCCCAGTGGCAGAACTGTACACGACATTCTAAGTTGTCGCCATGCAAGTCATGGTGCATAGAAATATGGTACAGGTGCAATAGATGTTGATGTAGAATTCTCATCACCGGCGTTTTTGAGATTCCCGATTCTCGCGCAATATGTCTGCTACTGATGTGCAGATTAGCCACGACAACAGCTAAAACACCTACTTGGGTATCCTCATTTGTTGCAGATCGTGGTTGACGTTTCACATGTGGCTGAACACTTCCTGTTTCCTTAAATAACGTAACTATCCGGCTAGCGGTCCGGACACTTGGATGATGTCGTCCAGGATACCGAGCAGCATACATAGGACACGCACATTGGGCATTTTGATCACAATAGCCTTACATCAACACGATATCAACCTGCAGTGCTATACAATTGTGGATGGCCCAAGTATACAGGCACCCATTCCATCTGAATGCTCCTGCCCGACTTCAAAACGAACATGTACAACAAAACAGATTCCACTGTATTAAGTAAAAAGATAATTGGTGAATAACAGGTGCAGAAGGTTCAATACAACAACTAATCAAGCAAATGATTTGTGCACAGTTCCTGTATCATATACAACATAGGTCCCATTGAGTACAGTAGAACCCCTCTAATCCGACCTTGGATTGTCCGTCACTCCGGTTAGTCCGACCAGGCTCAGGCTCGCGAGCCTGTGCCGACTTGTCACTGACTGGACGCCTTTGGGGCCATTGTTGCGGTGTCTATCGCTGTGCATGTTGTTATACTATACATTATTGTGCAGTTTTATCCTTTGTTGGGATTGAAAAACGTCGTTGTTTGCTTTATTCCGTGTTCTCTTCAGTACTTATTACTGTGGATTCATTGTCTGTTTTTCAAATTGTCTGGATTCAAACGTAAACACGTAATTCTTTCACTAAATGAAAAATTAGCAGTGCTACAAAGACTGGACGAAGGAGGATCCCCCCAAAAAATAGCAAACGAACTGAATGTAGGTGTTACGACAATTAAGGATTGGAGGAAGAATCGGAAAGACATTGAATCCTATACAGTTATGATTGATGGTGAAAACACTCTGAAGAATCGCAAAACATTAAAAAAGCCAAAACTTGAACTGCTTTATAACGCATTGTGGATGTGGTTTTGTCAAGACAGGAGGGAAGGAACTCTAGTATCTGAGTCAATTCTCAAAGAAAAATCGATAGTTTTGCACAAAAAACTGGAAGCCGAAAGTAAATTTGCTGCCAGTGCAGGCTGGATTGATCGTTGGAAAACTCGTCATGGTGTCCTATTTGTTTCTATTTCCGGTGAAAAACTATCTGCCGATGCCGCAGATGCTAAGGAGTTTTCTGTTAAGTTTCAAGAAATTGTAGAAGAAAATGACCTGTTACCCTGCCAAGTGTATAACATCGACGAGACAGGGCTGAACTTTAAAATGTTGCCAACAAAAACGCTCGCAGCTTCAAATGAATCCGTGGTAGGAACGAAACTTATAAAACATATAATAACAGTCATTCCTTGCAGCAACGCAGATGTTACCCACAAGCTCCCCTTGTTCGTCATTGGCAAATCTAAGAAGCCAAGGGTATTCAAAAATATAAACTTATCGTCCTTGCCGGTTTATTACCGCAATCAAAAATCTGCTTGGATGGACTGCAACCTTTTTAAAACCTGGTTTTTCGATGAGTTTGTGCCATCGGTCGAAAAAGACCTGAAGCAAAAACATCTGCCTGTTCGTGCTCTCCTGCTGATGGATAACGCACCACCACAGCCATCTGAGGAAGATTTGGTGAAAGGGGACATAAAAGCTCTCTTTCTGCCTCCTAATGCGACCTCACTCATCCAACCAATGTATCAGGGCGTCATCGAATGGTTAAAAAGGCGATATCGCAGAAAGTATATCAGCTCAATCTTGGAAAAATCTGAAGCAGGTCATAAATTATTTGAGGCAATGAGATCCCTGAACATCAAAGACGCTATCTACACAATCGCTGCAGCATGGGATGAACTGAAACCTGACACACTGCGGAAATCGTGGCGTAAGCTTTGGCCACAAGCTGTGACTGAAAATGACAACGAGTTAAAATTTCATAGAGTGGCTATAGGTCCGCCATGTTTGAAGCAAATTGAAGTCCTGGCCGCCATGTTTTCTTTAGTCAAGGCATTCGTCTGCTGTGTCCCGCCCCCTTGTAACTGCGTTTGACTTACTTGAAATAGCCCATGCTAGCTTTATTTTTTCTAGAACAAGCAATAGACAGCAGTGATTTCAGTGTACACTGACAGCAAAAAGGGATGTTTTTGTCGAAATATGGCTAAACTTTTAGATGTAGATAACACTACAAGACAACTCAAATAAGTCTGTCAATCCACTATAACGTTACTTGTTGCCCATAAATTAATGCAATTAGAGCAGGTACCACCAGAATATTACGGTGAAACTTCTAAACATGCTGTGGGTAACTATTAGAAACAGTAACGGGCGCAGAAATGCGATATTTTTGTCGCTATTTCAAAGTAAACAGTCAAAGCCTCAAAAACCAGTACACTGTGAACGAGAATTTATTTGAAATATGTCTTACAAGTAGTTAACACAAGCATAGTAATTCAATAACAAAGTCGAAGCGTTCTTGGGTGGGGTAATTTCACAAATTTTCGTAAGTAGCTGTATGCCTTGGCAGAATAAAAGTGTAGAGTCAGGGCAAATTTCCTTATTTGCTGAGAATAATGGCATACTTTAGAACTGCACTGAAGTTCCAATAGCTCTTTCAACAAACCAACTACATGTTCACTGTTTAACATATCAGAAACTGAACTACATAGCCTTCTTCTCAAACCAGCAACTAAAGTCTGTAACTGCACTATTCTTCTTTTGTGTCGTACACTAAGTTGCTTCATTTGCTTTATCCGCTTCTTTAGTCGCACATTCTCTGCTTGTACTCTGTTATATTGTGTTTTCAACTTCTTAGGGCTTGGTAGACAGTAATTGTGGTCAGCAGAAACAGATGTGGGTCCGACAGGCACTGAAAGAATGTAGTTACATCATAAGTTTATAACAGATTTACACCATAAGATTATAATAGAAAGTATGTAATTCAAAGTAATAAGAACACGGAGTAAAATTAAATTATTGAATTACTTTGTGCTAATGATGTCACTGTAATAGCACTATCTTGCAAACTGTTGAAAGATCGCTTTCTGGGTTGTGGTCGTAATACTTTATCTTGCTTTTGTAAATGTGGTGGAAAGTTAAAGACAGTAGGTACTGGTTTTGACAAAAGGCGCCTCTGGACATTTGTGTGGTACATATATTTCTCTTCAAAATGAGCTGAACAGAGGTAACTGGCTGTAGTAGGAAACCAGTTTTCTCGCTTCATATTTATAACCCATCTTTTTGTAATTTCCTTATCTTTTAAAGGAAATCTGTAATCAACGATAAATAAATTACTTCCTGCATTTGTCTTAAGCATAATTACAGTTCCAATGCAAATGACTCTTTAATAAACATTAAAAAACGTGTGTCGTATTTCGGTACTAATATACTTACTTATAATATGAAATATTTGTTGTTTTATCGCTGCGATTTGTGCAGTTGAACGCTGAACACACTGCAGGCATGTTGACTTCATATTTTGTAACAAAAAAGTCAACTAGAAAAGTTAAATATTGCAGTAATATCACAACAGCTGACACACTTCCAACACAAACAACAGTAACGCTTTCCTAATGTTTTGACTAAGGAGAACATGGCGGCCGAGTTAGCGTTGGTTGCCGCTAGGAACGCTGTAACTAGTATCTCAGCCACTCTATGAAATTTTAACTCGTTGGAAAATGAGCATACCGAAGATGATCAAAACAACGACCCACGGTAAATTGTTAAAGATCTACAAACTCTGGAGCCGAACGTCCCTGCCAATGAAGTTGAAGAGTGGATCAATGAATGTGACAAAGACTGTGACACTTTTGAAGAGCTCAATGACGACCAGATTGTTGCCACTGTTAAGGCCCGTCTACACGCAACGATCTGTCTGCACAAATGTCTGCGCACATCACATCTGCGCAGACAGATCGTTGCGTGTGGACAGAAGATTTGCACCAACCTGAGGTGTGTGCAAACCTGGAAGTTGGAGTTGGAGGTTTGAGCGAAACCTCTCAAATCTGTGGGTTCAAACCACATCTGCGCAGACAAGTTGGAGCGTGTGGACAGGAGATCGCCGCAAATCTGGCGCGAAACAGCTGTTTGCTCAGTCTAGTGTTTGTATTTGTGCGCACAGGGCATTAAAGTGGCTGATACTCGTCAGTGTTCTCGAGAGTTTGTAAGTGAATTCATTGAAATATATAGAAACCACCCATGTTTGTGGAAGATTAAAAGTAAAGAATATAGTGACCGAGACAAAAAGACAGCACGATACAATGCTCTAATTGAAAAATTGCGGGCAGTTGACGCCTCGGCAAACAGAGAAACAGTAATAAAAAAAAATTAAAAAAAATTCGTTGCGAACTGTTTACCAAAAAGAGTTACCCAAAGTTCAGAAATCTAGAAGATCTGGTATAGGAGTAGATCAAGTATACCAGCCAACGTAATGGTATTTTGATCTGCTTGGCTTTCTTAAGGTTCGCCCTGCAAATCTCGCAGTAAATTTACGCGAGAAAACTGCTTTCGCTTTAGCAGCCACTGTCTACACCATTTTGACCGCTTTGTCTGTTTCCTGCGGTTGGTCTGAATGTTTTTTGCAAAACAAGTTGCGAACACAGTCTACAACAGAACTTCCTCCATTTCTATATTTCAAAATAAATTAATTAAATTTTTGACGTTTACGGGGAGCGTAGTCGCTTGCCACTGATATTTCTTTTCTACACCGACAGATGGCGGGCGAGTAGTAGATTGGGGTTTGTGTCGTGTGAACACACCACATTTGCAGCGATCTTTTGCATGTACAGACATCTGCGCCGATGTCTGCGCAGACAGATTGTTGCGTGTGGACCGGGCTTTAGCCAGGAAACTGTGAATGATGACTCGAACCGCAAAGATGAACCCCCCCACCCGGAATTCACACAATGATGCAAAAAACGCTTTTGACATCGCCCTTCAGTACATCGAGCAGAATCTAACTTTAGCTCCAATGGAAGTTTTGTGGAAAAAAAAGTGGGGGACAGTGCAGTTAAATCTACAATAACATCTGCTAAACAAAAATGTATCACTGACTTTTTTCCAAGGAATTTGTTATCGTTTTTACTGTAAAAACAATGCATACAGTATAATCATTTCTTAGTTTATACAAACAGTAGTTTATTTCTTTCTAAAAAATTTCTTGTTTATATACAGTGCTATAAAAATTTTTTAGTTTACAGTATATATCGTTTAAGCGTTATTAAGTACAGTACAATACTATAATTTGTTTGTCGTTTTTCCTTTTAAAACCAATACATATCATGTATGTGTAGACGTTATTTAGTTACTATATTGTTTAACACTGAATAAAAACATCTTTTTGTATTACTATAGACGTCTTTTAGTTCTTAAATCATTTAATTTTTTGTACTAAATGTTTTTTTATATTTTTTGCAATAAATATTAGATATTTCGGATAATCCGACCTTTTTTTCGTTCCGACCATGGTCCCGGTCCCGAAGGTGACGGATTAGAGGGGTTCTACTGTATCATTTCCTGACGCTACAAACATCATCCTCTACTTTGCATAGTGGATGTATAAGGACTAGCTGGATTATAAAAAAACAATGTATTTTTCACACTGAGACAGCATACAAGTTTAAGAAACAGTTTTGGCTTCATTTGTAAGTATTTCTGTAGGCAACAACTATATTTTGCATCTGACTACAATTAATTGTAAATGCATGTCATTTAATCTATACACTGAAAAACGATATCTTCAAGAATTCTATTAACCAAAAAAGAAATTGGCGAGACTGTAAAAAATTTCAATATACTCCCAGCACATCTTCTACTGTCACAAGCAGTACTGTTTTTCTCTGATTTAACAGTTACTTTCTGCAGTTAAATAAGGTGGAGTGATGAAGAAAAGACAATGAAATCTATTAGTGCAATGTAACATATTTTTAATTGTCACTTCAACAAAACATAAATAAACTGCATACTTTTTAGTTCCGTAAGTTTTCAGAGAGTTTTATGAAACTTATCGTTGAACATAGTTCTCCAAGTGGAATATAAATTACATTTAGGAAGATTATTCAAAATAAAAGTTTATGTTCTCTACATCCTTCATCATCCAGCCAGTGAAAACTTTTCCGTTGTGCATTTCATAGTTTGCATGTGTAAAGCAAAAGAGCTGAGTTTTAATGGAAAAATATAATAAAATATGCAGGATTAATACTTTGCCAGAAATTTGAATTTTTAATTTTTAGTGTCTTTTTTTATAAAAAGCCATAACTCAAATTTTGATCATGAAATTAATCTGAAAATTTTATTGTACTGTCCTGAGAAGGTTATAAGGCCACTGAACTACAGTTATTAATTTGGGCTACAAATTGTATCATTAACAGAGATTTTAATTTTGTACAACCAAACTTAACATTTTTTCTACATATAATTAACTAAAAATCAGAATGTAATTGCAGGATCTCGCATTTTTTACTTCCAGGGAGACAGCAACATGAAAATTTCATAGCATTAGCGCTTATACTTTTTGAGAAAGGCTTGTAACAATGTAAAAAATGTAAAACAAAGAAAATGAGGTTCAAAGATTTTCTTCTCATACTTCTAGATGTAATAAGCTTACCTCAATTTTAAAATTCTCCATACTCTTCCTCATCCTCCAGGTTTCCCTTTTCTCCTCTTCGAATCTGCCTGGCCTGTATTTGCAGGTGAAACACTGACCTGTTAGCTTCCTTGACCCTGCTCTCTTCGATGGTGTAAAATGCTTTTGTTGTAAACACACCAGGAGCCATACCAACTCTCTTCATCTCTACAGTTCTAGTAGTAGTAGTAGTAGCAGTAACTTTATTCATTGGTTGATATTTTTTTACAAGGATATAGGACATGTCAAAGTATTTGCAAATTTAGATCAATTTAAAATAACCTAATTCGTGTATGCATATATTTACAGACTTCTAGTTAGAAACAATCGTTAGATTTACTCCTGGTACACACACACACACACACACACACACACACACACACACACACACACACACACACACACACACTGGTGATCTCTGGGCCATTTTCTGTACTGCGACTTCCATTTGCTATCCTGAAAAAGTGACTCAGCATCCCTCCATAATGAGTGAGATGTTGAACTCAGAAAGAGGAACAGGTGTTAGTATTGTGCTATGCATAGCTAGGGGGTATTTCTAGAAAGGAAAAAAGAAGGAAAAAACATAAAGTGAATGTGTTATGTGGAATGCTGCATATTTTATAATCATTATTTTTTTTATTTGTATAACATTTTTAATCAATCCCTTACTGTGTTTTACCTAAGTAATCCTTCAATGTATAAAATGTATTGCATAACAGGTACTTTTTAGCTGCCTTTTTAAATAAGAGTAATTTTGCAATTTCTTTAATCTCTCTTGGTAATTTATTGTACAATTTTATTCCTTGGTAGTAAACGCTGTTTTGAGTTTTATATTTATTTTTTCTTATTAAATGTAAGTTGAGTCAATCTCTTGTTGCTTGGTCATGAACAGCGCCATTTGTGCAGTAATTACCAAAGTTATTTTTGATGTGTACAACTGACTGGTAAATGTATTCATGTGGAGCAGTTAAAATACCCAGTGTTATTAACAGATCTTTACAATGAGCTCGACTAGTATTTTTGGTTATTATGGCTCTTTTCTGGAGTTTGTAAATTGTGTTCATATTTTGTGCATTTGTTCCCCAAAAAAGAATGCCATAGTGTACATATGAATAATATGTAACTAAAAGACACTGCATGTTACACACTGATGATAGGATTCCAAGGGCATAACATGCTGATGACATTCTGTTTGCAAGTATCTTTGTGTGATCACACCACTTCAACTGAGAATCAATATTCATTACTATAAATTTTGCATTTGTTACACAGTCTATAGAGGTGCCATCTACATTTATTTCATCATTGTCATTTTTCCTATCCAAACTGAAATTCATGGCATTAGTTTTCTTTATGTTCAATGTAACTTTATTACTTATTGACCAATCATAAACTTCCTTGAGAGTTTCATTTGCTTTCTCGCCAAGGAGTGCACGTTTTCTCAGTGACTTTAATACTGCTGTCATCAGCGAAGAGGATTTTTTCACCATGAGTAACACTACTGGGAAAGACAGTATTGGTCCTAATATGCCACCTTGCGGAAAACCTATATATATATAAGAGCAGAGATAACACATACTTTGAATAGATCTAAACATTTTGGTTCTGATAAGTGTTTTACTAAATGTTTAGATCTATTCGAAGTGTGTGTTATCTCTGCTCTTTCTACCCTCTTGGCTATGTATGATCAAAACCAATCATTAGTAGGGCCCGGATTTTAATTACCTAAAAAACAGTGAAATATGCAAGCATTTATGACCTAAAACTTACATAAATATGACCTTAAAAATAAAATATGGCTAATAGAAGTTTATTTAAAACATTCTTGTTTGTTTATTTAATTTTTTATTCACCATAAAGTAATACAAAATTCACTTCCCAAAATATTGTAAGTATAGTTCTTTCTTTCTGTAGGGTTTGTGACTAATTTGCACCTATTTTTTGAATGTGTGAATGTTTTATTTTCTAAACACAAAGTACAATGAAAAGATCATCTATCGAAACAGTAAAACAATGTTTTTATTCCTACATAGTATTTAAAGTGTTTCACATTATTTAATACCGTATGTCAATCTTTAGTATCTGCAAAGTTGCACTGGATCAAAAGGTGCATTTTCAGGTTTTCCATTGTCAAAGATCTAAATTTGTCACTGAGGGTAGTTTTGTACCTGGAAAAGCTCCTCTCCACTTCACATGACGTCACTGGAGCGTATTTGAAGGCATCCAAGTCACTGGAGTTTACCTTTGTTTCAGTACCTTCAAATGTTGCGGCATTCCCTGAAAGACTTTTTTTTTTGCACGGTGTAGAATATCCAGGATTCTGTTGGAGAACACTTTGCAATTTGGTTTTCACTTTGTCAGCCACATGACCATGAGCTCGACCCAATTCACTCTGCCCACGTTGCACAATACCCAGGGCCTCACATAGCTGAGTGCCAACAGCTTCCAGTCGTTTGATGGCTTTCGATATCACTGAAAAATTGACGTTGATGTATGCCAAGTTTCGAGACAACGTATCTATAAAAACTTCTTTCACAATTTTGATAGTACTTGATTCATCGCTATCAAGCTCACAGAACATTGTCTTTATTTGGGTGTAGTTGGTGCAATAATACTCAGCAGCATTAAGCCAAGAACCCCACCGTCTAAGAACAGGTTTAGGTGGGAGGGGCGTTGAAGGTGCTTGTACCTTGAATTTCTGCACCCGTAGAGGAGCCTTCACATAGATTTTCTTGCCACAGGAAATTAATTTGTCCACGTCAGGGTAATTTGATCGCACCTCTTCGGCAACTCTGTGCAACACATGTGCAAGGTAAGTTGCATACACTATACTGGGGTAGAGAATCTGGAGCACTTTGGCTGCTTTAGCCATATATGAAGCACCATCTGTTTCAAGCAGCAAAACGTTGTCTCTTTTCACACCACCCGGCCACAGTAGCTTCAGAGAGTTGTCAAACAAAATAGCAATCGTCGAATTGTTTACTCTATCTAGAGCTTCGCACGTTAGTAGGAACATATCTCCAGGGCCATCAGCTTTTAGAACACCAACAACAGCATTTGCAATATATCGCCCAATAATATCCATAGTTTCATCTATCGACAGCCAGATCTTTTGCTCAGCAATAGTAATTCGTATTTTGTTGAGCTCATCATTGCAGCATACGGAAAATAGTTCTTTCTCAGTGTAGATTCATTTGGAACTGGATGTGTTGTGTACTTCTCCAAGAACCATCAGAAGCGTGGATTCTTCAGCTTTTCCAATGGGATGTTGCAGGACACCATCATCTCACACAAATCCTTGCAGAATGATTGCATGGTTGACGATTGACCTGTCTGTTCAAATAACAGCGTTTGCCTGCTGTTATTTGCAGCACTTCGTTTCACACAGCCGCTGTGTTTAGCGGTATTACAGTGTTGTTGCACATTAAAGCGCTTTTCTGCACTAACTTTAACTTCACACAGTTTACAAAACAATACGTTTCCGTCAGTTCTAAAGAACTCCTCTCCAAGATCTGAACATATCCTCGCAACTTCACGCTGCCAGAGCACTTCGCTTTAGGCGTGTTGAACAAGGCAAAGGCTGTATTCAAACTGGTTACTGGGAACACCTGTGTGACTGCGATGATTATTATGGCAGAAGCTGCCTTTGTTGGCTCTGAGAGCGTATTGTCGACTCTGCGCAACAGTGTTTTATGTTCGCGAAACGACTGTTGTGGTACACCGATTTTCTCCTACTGTCCTGAGAAATAAAGCCGTGTACTAATTCATCTGTTTATCTTTCATAATAGCACGTAAATATTGTCTCATGAGCAACATATTCATTTTCTTATTCGTGTGTCCCGTGAGATACGAGATAAACGGTGAATGCATTTTTGGCAAAAGTTGAAGGAAATATGGCCTATTTTATTAAAAGTTAGCTGCAATATGACATATTACTAAAATTTGTTGAAATATGACTTTATATGCACAATCAAAATACAGTTTTCGACACTAAAATGCCTAGGTTTGTGTATAAATTGTTCTAAAATTCACCCTATAGTTCAGAAAAAAAACATGACTTGTCATTAAAATCCGGGCCCTAGTCATTAGCTACCCCTCTTATTCCTAATGTTTCTAATTTATTTAATAGAATCTTGTGGTCAACTGTATCAAATGCCATGGAAAGATCCAAAAAATAGCCTGTGATACACTCGCTTTTGTCAAGAGCATCGAGTACAACTTTTGTAAATTCTACTACGGCTGACTCCATATTTTGGAAAGCAGACTGTGATTCACTTAAAAGATTGTATTTATTCAGGTAATTCATTAATCTGTCTTTCATAATTGTTTCTATTATTTTTGAGAATGCTGACACCAGTGAAATGGGCTGGTAATTTTCTATGTCTTCTGCATTACCTTTCTTAAGCAAAGGTACCACTCTTGCCTGTTTTAACTGCTCTGGAAATCTCCCTGGTGTAAAGGATACATTTATTATATTTGTTAAGGGGTCTTGTATATCCCTATGTATTATTTCAGTACAAACATTGGTACTTCATCTAAGCCTACTGAGTTTTTATTTTTTATTTTTTGAATTGTTTTACTGACTTCGTTCTCTGCGGTTGGGAGTATCATCACTGTATTTAGTGCATCATTACTTACAGGTCTTATATTTGTTTGGGGGAATTTTTGCTGTACCTTCTCTGCAATACTTGAAAAATGCTCGTTTACTTAGTTTGCAGCAATCAGCACCGTCCTATAGATCTTTTGTATCTATGATAGAAATTGAGAATTCGGGATCATTTCGAATCCTTTTCATCGAACTGAGGTGTTTAAGAGTTTGGGAGGACTTCTTAATATCTGCTGTTATCCATCTATTTTTGTGAGATGTTGATACAGACATGCATACTTTTGGAAATGCCTTTTCAAAGTTCAATTTATACAATGTGGAGAATTTAGAGAATTTTATAGTCACATTGGTTTCCTTATACACTTCATCCCAAATTTGTTTTTCTAGTTCTTTTGAAAAATCTTTTATTTTGATTTCTGATATGTCATTTGCAGGCTTGTAGTTTAGCAAATGATTCGATGCCTGACTTTACTGTTGTTATTTGACAGAGATGATCTGATAGTCCGAGATCTTTTACAGCTACAGCCCATTTTTCCCTGTCCATATTTGTGGCCACATGGTCAATTACTGATGAAGTCGGGACATGCCAAAACTTTGAAGGATGTTTATGAAGGTGCTGCTGGATTCATTTACGATGTTCGTGTTAGCGTTACTGTCCCAACACAGAATTATGTTGACCTTTGTACTTGAAACTTTACCTAGACCTTCTATTAACTTATTGAAAAAAGTGTCCACACTACCACTGGGAGATCTATACACACACAAAATGATTAACTTTTTGGTGATATCAAGCCCTGATATTTCAATAGCTGATATTTCAAAGTGTTTGTCTTCGATTACAGTACTGAGGTCACGTCTTGATTTGAACTGTGTTCCTTTTGTGATAAAAATGGAAATGTCGTGTGGCTAGAGCCTCCCGTCGGGTAGACCGTTCGCCTGGTGCAGGTCTTTCAATTTGACGCCACTTCGGCGACCTGCGCGTCGATGGGGATGAAATGATGATGATTAGGACAACACAACACCCAGTCCCTGAGCGGAGAAAATTTCCGACCCAGCCGGGAATCGAACCCGGACCCTTAGGATTGACAGTCTGTCACGCTGACCACTCAGCTACCGGGGCGGACCCTTTTGTGATATAAATGCATGATCTTCCATCCCTTGAAGTAGCTCTGCAGTGAGAGTTTGTCTTTTCGTACAATGATAATACTATGTGTTGGATTTCTGTGTCTCTCACCAGTGCTCAATAACACAAACTACTGTGCAGTTCAAAGATTGGAGTTCAACTTCTAATAGTTGTATTTTATTTTGTGTTCATTGCTTGTTTTGATGGAGAATTGTTAAGTCTGTGAAATGCCCCATGTTACTATTTCCAATGGTTTGTTCTTCTTTATGACATCTGGTATATATGATATTTGAGGTGTTAAAATTTGTCTTTTGAGTGAGTGTTTCAGTATTTTTTAAAGTGCTGGAGATACTCTTTAGGCAGGGGAACCTGTTGTCTGGATTTATCCTTAAAAAAACTACTTTTCCTACCTATAACAACAGGTATTTGACCATGTGTTGCCCGAGATCCACCCCCTTTACTTTCATGAATCAGCTGTACCAATCTTCCCTTCCCAGTCCTGTTTAGGTGTAGGCCATGCCTAGTAAAACCCCATCTGTTGATAGTCCCGATGGGCACCAGAGAAACATGAGCAAAGTTGGCTGTCCTCATAGCCAGTCCTAAACCCACATTGATTCACCTCACAGCTCCATCAAGGAGTGGTCGATCATGACGCCGGAACAGCTTAACAAAGTGTACATTGGTGCCATGAGTCAGGGAAGCTATCTTGTCCACGTCACCACCTATGTCATATGCCCCATCCCTGTCCAAACTGTTTCCCGCCCCACCCACTGTCACTACATGGTCCTCTTTTGTAAAGTCCTTACATAAAGACCCTAGTTTTTTTTTCACATGTCTTAGCCCTGCATTTGGATTGAAGATACTGGTGGCCTGGTACGCTGCCCCCAAACTTTCCTGTAACTGAGGGCCTACACCTCGCCCATGGTTACTACATAGCAGCAGCATTTTCTTCTTCCTATCACTTTGTACATTCCTGGGATTCTTGGCCTCAGTTGTAGTGTGCTGCACATTTCCTGCTCCTCGTTCTACCTGAGGCTCTTCTGCATTTAACTCTGACAGTGGTAGATAACCTGTTTTCTGCCATTATTTCCGTTATTGTAACATAAAACTGCATCATAGACACCTATTTTGAGTAGTTCAAGTCCACAGAATGTCCTTTTTGAGCATCCAACCCAGATTAAATTATTGAGGCTTTCGTTTGCATTTTGTGTATTTCCATGAACACACATCCTCAAAAAATCAAGATTTGCAAGAAACCTGATTATGGGCTTAATTTCATTCATAACAGGTCCTGGTAATGGGTGCTTATGTGAATACTTCACATTTCTGTTGTTGAATTTACACCAATCGTTTTTCGGACACAAGGTGGAGGCATGTTCAGAAAACCACCCAATAAATTTCCTCCTTCCCTGCCGTGTCTAAGGCATCTCAGAGCATATGTTAAACTAAAATTGCTTTCATTGATACTAGTGTCAGTTTTTTGGGAGGAAAAAGTAATGTTCATAGCCACACGAATTACAAATTAATTTTAAAATCACAAGCTATTCCCTCTCTTCTTTCTTCAGGAGCAATCATGTTTTCCGTATTTTTACAGCTAACACATGAACATGAAAACTTTATAGCCTGGCAGAGAAGCTCTAAATCAATAAGTCTTAATTCAGTGGAATCCATAACCACAAAATTTACGCATCAGTACTATTCTGTTGTCCCAAGTTTCAATGCTGAAGCTGAGAGCTTATGTTCTGCACTTCGAGCTGCTTCCTCGTTTTTGTTGGTAAACCGATTTACATGAAACATCAGTTTCCTAAACACAGTTTTTCCACCACCTATTATGCATAAATCTTGACTCTCACGAAAAAGTTGGCGAATTCAGCCTTCCACCTACTAATATGTGTATTATTAAAACGTAAATAAATCACATGCATGAAAGTTTTCAGGCAAATATATAGATATCAGCCGGAGATGTAGAAGTCATCCAAAGATATCAAAAGAAAATAGCCTCCACACTGACAAAAATTCCGCTGAAGCAAGCAGTTCCCCTGATGTTCGAAAAAGTGTCAGTGGCCGCCAGTGCAGAGTTAATCAATGTAACGTTTAAAGACATTTATAAAGCTGCTATCACGATAAAATTCACACGCAACATCAATTAAATTGTGTAGATCAAGAAAATAATAGTTTTGAAAAATAGATTTTTTGGACCAAAATCCACTATATCCCCCCTTAAATATCCTAAACTTTATATTTCTCTCATAACTAAGACATACGAAAAGTACTCACACGCTACAAAAAGTACTCACATGCCCATAACAACGTCCAACGTCCAAAGCATCCATACTTTTCGATGCATTTACATGCTAAGCAACCAGCAAGGTATGCTGCATAACGCATTTGAGAAGAAAGATCTCTCTGAGAGCAAGACAGGTATTCTTCAAGTCGATGCCACTGTCTTATTCCTTCACAGAGAAACCAGGAATGGTAGGGCTTTCCACGTTTCCAGAGCCTTTAAGCTCTTAAGGTTCATAATCTTCCTTTTTCAACTCACAGTCGTTCAGTAACAGCACGTTATCAGTGTCACCCTCACAGTTTGAAGTGTCAGGTTTCATTAGTGAATTAATAATGCTGGTTTTGAACAAGCACCTTAGTGTTCTTGTAGTGTGATTGCAGTTGTAACAACCTTTCTAATGCTACAATGAAAAGAAATTCACTAGGACACCTTTTTTCAACTTGCTAGTCAGTAAAAACTTAATGCCAACTATTTATTCCTCTACAAAAAAAGCTGAGCAATAGCTTTAACAGTATTTACCAAGAGTTTTATGATAATTGGGTTCACAGCCTTAATGAAATGCAGATCTGAAGCAGCGTATCACACGGAATACGAATCTATTAATCAAGGCGTCTTCTCTACCGGCAGACATACAGAGAAACCTCCGCAGCACAGAAGCCCTACTGTGGTGTCACCACCAGACACCACACTTGCTAGGTGGTAGCCTTTAAATCGGCAGCGGTCCATAGTATACGTCGGACCCGCGTGTCGCCACTATCAGTGATTGCAGACCGAGCGCCGCTACATGGCAGGTCTAGAGAGACTCCCTAGCACTCACCCCTGTTGTACAGTCAACTTTGCTAGCGCTCTCATTTGCCGAGATGACAGTTTAGCATAGCCTTCAGCTACGTCATTTGCTACGACCTAGCAAGGCGCCATATTCAGTTACTATAATCTGAACAGTTAATATTGTGAATCCTGTACAGTCAAGAGCGACGTTCATCATTAATAGATTAAAGTTAAGTATCAAAGTAACTACGTCCGCTTTCTTAATTCTAATCCCTTGTCATGTTCCAGACCTCACGTCAGTATAGTTCTTCCCTCCTACCGCTAGCCTGCGTGAGCTAAAACGCGTGCCTTTCGGCCTCCTGTAGTAACCCGGTGTTGAATCTTCTGCCAACACGACACCTACCACCTCAGCTGTATGGGTTACCCAAGATCCATAAGAACAACGTTCCAATGAGACCGATCGTTAGCACTCCTGGCTCACCGACGTATAAACTGGCAAAACACTTGGCCTCTCTGTTCCAGCCACACGTGGGGAAGACCGACACATACATAAAGGACTCAGGACATTTCATTGAGAAGCTGAAGAAACTGAAACTTGCACCAAACGACATCCTGGTCAGCTTTGATATTGTTTCTTTGTTTACGAAAGTGCCACTCAGGGACGCTCTGGAGCACATTGGTTCCATCATTGGACATCACAAAGCTCTTCCATGCATGTCTCACCACGAGCTATTTCACGTGGAATGGCGATTTCTACGAACAGCTGGAAGGCGTCGCCATGGGTAATCCTCTTAGTCCAGTGGTGGCCAACTTCTTCATGGAACAATTCAAAGCACAGGCACTGGACTTGGCGACTTGCAAACCTAAGGTGTGGTGTAGATACGTCGATGATACTTTCGCTGTGTGGAGCCATGGTGAAGAACAGCTCGCTGACTTCCTAAGACACTTGAACAGCCTCCATACAAACATAAAATTTACCATGGAAGTAGAAAAGAACAAAAAACTGCCATTTCTAGATGTGCTGATCACAAGGGATGGCGAAAACCTGGGACACAGCGTGTATAGAAAACCGACACACACGGACCGATACCTGCACAAACTATCAAACCACCACCCGAGACAGAAAAGAGGCATGATTAATACTCTCGTAACGCGAGCAGCACGAATATTTGAGCTGCAACACCTCAGACGCGAAATGCAACACCTGGAAAGTGTTCTGAGGAGCAATGGGTACTCCTCAAATTATATTACGAGGGCAGTTCAATAAGTAATGCAACACATTTTTTTTCTGAAACAGGGGTTGTTTTATTCAGCATTGAAATACACCAGGTTATTCCCCAATCTTTTAGCTACGCAACACTATTTTTCAACGTAATCTCCATTCAATGCTACGGCCTTACGCCACCTTGAAATGAGGGCCTGTATGCCTGCACGGTACCATTCCACTGGTCGATGTCGGAGCCAACGTCGTACTGCATCAATAACTTCTTCATCATCCGCGTAGTGCCTCCCACGGATTGCGTCCTTCATTGGGCCAAACATATGGAAATCCGACGGTGCGAGATCGGGGCTGTAGGGTGCATGAGGAAGAACAGTCCACTGAAGTTTTGTGAGCTCCTCTCGGGTGCGAAGACTTGTGTGAGATCTTGCGTTGTCATGAAGAAGGAGAAGTTCGTTCAGATTTTTGTGCCTACGAACACGCTGAAGTCGTTTCTTCAATTTCTGAAGAGTAGCACAATACACTTCAGAGTTGATCGTTTGACCATGGGGAAGGACATCGAACAGAATAACCCCTTCAGCGTCCCAGAAGACTGTAACCATGACTTTACCGGCTGAGGGTATGGCTTTAAACTTTTTCTTTGTAGGGGAGTGGGTGTGGCGCCACTCCATTGATTGCCGTTTTGTTTCAGGTTCGAAGTGATGAACCCATGTTTCATCGCCTGTAACAATCTTTGAAAAGAAATTGTCACCCTCAGCCACATGACGAGCAAGCAATTCCGCACAGATGGTTCTCCTTTGCTCTTTATGGTGTTCGGTTAGACAACGAGGGACCCAGCGGGAACAAACCTTTGAATATCCCAACTGGTGAACAATTGTGACAGCACTACCAACAGAGATGTCATGTTGAGCACTGAGTTGTTTGATGGTGATCCGTTGATCATCTCGAACGAGTGTGTTCGCACGCTCCGCCATTGCAGGAGTCACAGCTGTGCACGGCCGGCCCGCACGCGGGAGATCAGACAGTCTTGCTTGACCTTGCGGCGATGATGACACACGCTTTGCCCAACGACTCACCGTGCTTTTGTCCACTGCCAGATCACCGTAGACATTCTGCAAGCGCCTATGAATATCTGAGATGCCCTGGTTTACCGCCAAAAGAAACTCGATCACTGCCCGTTGTTTGCAACGCACATCCGTTACAGACGCCATTTTAACAGCTCCGTACAGCGCTGCCACCTGTCGGAAGTCAATGAAACTATACAAGACAAAGCGGGAATGTTTGAAAATATTCCACAAGAAATTTCCGGTTTTTTCAACCAAAATTGGCCGAGAAAAAAAAATGTGTTGCATTACTTATTGAACTGCCCTCATAGAAGTGTAACAGAGCCAAACACCCGCCGAAGGAAGGAATAAGAAAAAGAAATGTCGGGTACGGCCTTTCTGCCATACATTCCCAGAGTGACGGACAGACCGTATATTGCGCAAACATGGCGTGAAGACGATTTTCAAACCGACAAGGAAGAGCAAAGAGTGTCTTAGATCGGCAAAGGAGAAAAGGGACCCACTTGCAATGTCGGGAATACACCGTATAACATGCACATGCGGAAAAGTGTATGTCGGAATTACTGGAAGATCAATCAACACCAGGATCAAAGAACATAAGCGACATTGTAGGTTGGGGCAGGTGGAGAAATCGGCCGTGGCAGAGCACGCACTGAGTGAGACCGACCACATAATAAAATTCGCCGACACGTAAGTTCTGGCTGTAGCGAAGCACTGCCACACGCGCTTGCTCAGAGAAGCTGTAGAAATACAAAAACACGCGAACAGCATCAACAGGAAAGCCTTAAGGTAAACGGATCTTTCGTTCCCGTACTGCAGCGAACGACCGCCGCAGGTAGCTAGAGGAGAACCGCACCGGAAATGACCGCGGAGATGCCCTCGGACATTGGCGCGCCAGGTACATATAGTCTGCGGCCGCGAGCTCGGCTCCAGTTCACCACCGGCAGTGGAGGGTGAAGCTTTGACAATGCCAGCCAGTCGTGCTGGCGAAACGTCAGTAAAATCATTAGATAAACGTCGGCCGAAGAACCCGAGACAGAAGTCAATAGGCAGTTTGTCAACAAGTGGCCACGAAAGCCTTAACAATTTTGTAGAGAGTTTTTTCAGCCAAGGACCACTGCCGCTTTTTATTCTTACATTGCATTTCAGCCAGTGCCCTGGAATAATGAGAAGGGAGGCAGGAATTGCTGATCATGTGGGCAATATTATTTGACTTCTACAATTCAATAATCTACCCTTAATTTTTGACAAGTAGGAAGAACTGTTTTTTTAAAGATCTGGACAAGTTAAGATCTTTCTATCTTCCAAAAAAAACTGGACAAAGGAACCCTGTTTCAGTATCAAAGATTTACATCGTAGCTGTGGCTAGTGCTGTTATTGTGTGAAACCTATGTGAGGATTACTACCAGAAAAAACCGCAGTGTCAGTAGAGTTGTGGACGCTTGACCACAGGTACAAACGAATGCTATTGAACACCGGAGAATAGTCTGTAAATGCTCGTTCGCTTTTGTTCACTTCCACTCGCTCTAGTATGTGCCAGGCTCTGTAACACGGAAGTGATATCATATGACGATTTTTCGTTGTCTGGGCACCTGAGTCATAATATACATTTTAAATGAAATAATTGCTGCCATTTTACTGTGAGCTTTTATTATTCATTTATTTCTCTTTTGCAATTTCGCTTACAGAGCTATTTTCAAGTCCAATGTGACAATTCAGGCACTGCTCCCTAAATTGTGTTTATCAAATGTTATCACATTGTGTCTTGCCCTTCGTTATCAATATGTTTTATGGATTGCAGTTTTCACCGTGTACTTAGAAATGGCTCTGCAGCCGAAATCGTGATAATGATATAAATAAATAAATGTCAAATGACGACAATGTATTCATTTGCAAATGTCGTATTGTTCCATACAGGAAGCATAGTTCCCGCATTATTTCAACATGTAAGATCTACCTAATTTAGACGGTATCGAGTGCTTAGGACCTCTTTAATAAATTCATTCACCTGAATTCAAAATCCTCTTTCATTACCTTTCTTCATTTTTGACAGGAAATCTGAATATTTTTACACCAGGACTTGTCTGTCTGCTTCTCCCACAGTTAATGTACTCACAGACACTCGGCGTGATGACTTAGTCCACTAGTAACGCTGTCTCAGAAACAGTTACATAGCTGTGCATTGCAGCTGCCACCCCGAGGACATGGCTTCAGGTATCCTAGTTTTTGCATATTGTTGCTACTTATTTCACTAAATGGAGCGCCAAGTTTGCGCTGTGGATTCCACAAACTCACTAAGAGCTCGTGGAAGATGTGAAACAGTGTCCACAACAATGTTCTGTTCTCCATCTACATGTACAATTTCAAAATTAAACTCTTGAAGAAAAACAGACCATCATGCTAATTGTGCGTGAAGCAGCTCACAAGTAAAAAGAATGACAACGCTTGTTGGTCACAGGAAACTTTGGTGTGTTTACCCCATAGATAATATTGAAATTTCCTAAAAGCCCAAACAACAAGTAATACTTCTAATTCTATCACTGAGTACAATCGTTCACACTCCATGAGAATTGTGCTCGCAAAATTTATTGCACAAACAGTGGGTCGTCTGTCAGCATCTTTAATTTGAAACAGAAATGCCCGCACCCCATGAAACGATGCATCCATAGCTAAACAAAAATCTTTCTACATGTCCAGTCAGTGCAATAGGCTTGCACTGACTAAGGAGTCCTTTTTTGACTCAAAATCCTTTTGCCACTGGTTTGACCTAAACCAAGTGCAATACTTTCTCAGTAAATGGAGCAAGGCATCGCTGTTTAAAAGTTAGTTTGGTATAAGCTAACGAAAAATTGGCGCAAGTCCAAGTATTACTTTTAGTTTTCTTTTTGTTTGATGTACAGGAAAATGTTTAATCGCTTCAATCTTTCTTTTATCAGGGCGTATTCCAGATGAACAAATAACATGCCTTAAAAATTTTATAAATAATGTACCCTAAAAATGTTATCTGCTGCATGCATTTTTGTAGATTCACTATAATTCCAAAGCCTGGGACCTATACAACAATTTACTTAATATCGCGAAGTGTTCCTTCCAGTATGTGCTCACAATTGAAAGATCATCTACATAATTATACTGTTACTCTACTTAACAGCTCTGGGTCCAACACAGTATCCAAAGCTTAGATAAAAACTCCTGTACTGATGTTTAGACCAAAAGGAAGAACGCAAAACTGACAGCTTGTACCTGAGCAGACAAAAGTTGTGTATTTGCGACTGTTTGGATGGAGAGAAACATGCCAATAAGAACATCAAAAACCTATCCCAGTTAGGTATCTGGCTTCATGGAATTTTAATAGTTGTTCATTTAAATTGTCTACTCTGTTCTGACTGGTGTGGTGCGGGGCAAAGTCAGGGCATGCGGGGACCAAGCAGCTATTGGTATTGTAATTGTAAACTGTCGAAGCTGCGTTGGTAAAGTACCAGAACTTCAAGCGCTGATAGAAAGCACCGAAGCTGAAATCGTTATAGGTACAGAAAGCTGCCTGAAACCAGAGATAAATTCTGCCGCAATAATTACAAAGGCACAGATGGTGTTTAGAAAGGATAGATTGCATGCAACTGGTGGTGGCGTGTCTGTCGCTGTTAGTAGTAGTTTATCCTGTAGTGAAGTAGAAGTGGATAGTTCCTGTGAATTATTATGGGTGGAGGTTATACTCAACAAATGAGGTAGGTTAATAATTGGCTCCTGTTACCGACCTCCCGACTCAGCAGCATTAGTGGTGGCAGAACAACTAAGAGGAAATCTGGAATACATTTCACATAAATTTCCTCAGCATGTTATAGTCCTAGGTGGAGATTTCAATTTACCAGATATAGACTGGGACACTCAGATGTTTAGGATGGGTGGAAGGGACAGAGCATCGAGTGACATTACACTGAGACAACTGAGAACAGAGAACTGACTCGTGGAGATAACATCTTGGACCTACTGATAACAAACAGAACCAAACTTTTCGACTCTGTAAGCGCAGAACAGGGAATCAGTGATCATAAGGCCGTTGCAGCATCCCTGAATATGGAAGTAAATAGGAATATAAAAAAGGGAGGAAGGATTATCTGTTTAGCAAGAGTAATAGGAGGCAGATTTCAGACTACCTAACACATCAAAACAAAAATTTCTGTTCCGACACTGACAATGTTAAGTGTTTATGGAAAAAGTTCAAGCCTATCGTAAAATGCGTTTTAGACAGGTACGTGCCGAGTAAAACTGTGATGGACGGGAAAAACCCACCGTGGTTCAACAACAAAGTTAGGAAACTACTGCGAAAGCAAAGAGAGCTTCACTGCAAGTTTAAACGCAGCCGAAACCTCTCAGACAAACAGAAGCTAAACGATGTCAAAGTTAGCGTAAGGAGGACTATGCGTGAAGTGTTCATTGAATTCGAAAGTAAAATTCTATGTACCGACTTGACAGAAAATCCTAGGAAGTTCTGGTCTTACGTTAAATCAGTAAGTGGCTCGAAACAGCATATCCAGACACTCTGGGATGATGATGGCATTGACACAGAGGATGACACGCGTAAAGCTGAAATACTAAACACCTTTTTCCAAAGCTGTTTCGCAGAGGAAGACCGTACTGCAGTTCCTTCTCTAAATACTCGCACGAACGAAAAATGGCTGACATCGAAATAAGAGTCCAAGGAATAGGAAAGCAACTGAAATCACTTAACAGAGGAAAGTCCACTGCACCTGACAGGATACCAATTCGAATCTACACAGAGTACGCGAAAGAACTTTCCCCCCTTCTAACAGCCATGTACCGCAAGTCTCTAGAGAAACGGAAGGTTCCAAATGATTGGAAAAGAGCACAGGCAGTCCCAGTTTTCAAGGGTCGTCGAGCAGATGCGCAAAACTATAGGCCTATATCTCTGACATCGATCTGTTGTAGAATTTTAGAACATGATTTTTGCTCACGTATAATGTCATTTCTGGAAACCCAGAATCTACTCTGTAGGAATCTACATGAATTCCGGAAATGGCGATCATGTGAGACCCAACTCGCTTTTTTTGTTCATGAGACCCAGAATATATTAGATACAGGTTCCCAGGTAGATGCCATTTCTGTTGCCTGATAAACAAAGTAAGAGCCTATGGAATATCAGACCAGCTGTGTTGCTGGCTTGAAGAGTTTTTAGCAAACAGAACACAGTATGTTGTTCTCAATGAAGAGACGTCTACAGAAGTTAAAGTAACCTCTGGCGTGCCACAGGGGAGTGTTATGGGACCATTGCTTTTCACAGTATATATAAATGACCTAGTAGATAGTGTCGGACGTTCCATGCGGCTTTTCGCAGATGATGCTGCAGTATACAGAGAAGTTGCAGCATTAGAAAATTGCAGCGAAATGCAGGAAGATCTGCAGCGGATAGGCTCTTGGTGCAGGGAACAGGAACTGACCCTTAACATAGACAAATGTAATTTATTGCGAATACATAGAAAGAAGGATCCTTTATTGTATGATTATATGATAGCGGAACAAACACTGGTAGCAGTTACTTCTGTAAAATATCTGGGAGTATGCGTACGGAACGATTTGAAGTGGAATGAGCATATAAAATTAATTGTTGGTAAGGCGGGTGCCAAGTTGAGATTCATTGGGAGAGTCCTTAGAAAATGTAGTCCATCAACAAAGGAGGTGGCTTACAAAACACTCGTTTGACCTGTACTTGAGTGTTGCTCATCAGTGTGGGATCTGTACCAGGTCGGGTTGATAGAGGAGATAGAGAAGATCCAAAGAAGAGCGGTGCATTTCGTTACAGGGTTATTTGGTAAGCGTGATAGCATTACGGAGGTGTTTAGCAAACTCAAGTGGCAGATTCTGCCAGAGAGGCACTCGGCATCGTAGTGTAGCTTGCTGTCCGGGTTTCGAGAGGGTGCGTTTCTGGATGAGGTATCGAATATATTGCTTCCCCCTGCTTATACCTCCCGAGGAGATCACAAATGTTAAATTAGAGAGATTCGAGCGTGCACGGAGGCTTTCCGGCAGTCATTCTTCCCGCGAACCATACGCGACTGGAACAAGAAAGGGAGGTAATGACAGTGGCACTTAAAGTGCCCTCCAGCGCACACCGTTGGGTGGCTTGCGGAAAATAAATGTCGATGTGGATGTAGATAATTCTGTTAATTGCACTTATGTCTGACACTAGCTGTATGCTACCATCTGGCTTTGCAGCCTTTGGTCATTCTTTCAATTTTGCTTCTAACTGCTTCCCTTTTTGCCCAAGGTATAGGCTAAGAAACGTGACAGGATGTCTGGTGAGGAAAAACTTTCATCTTGCACACATATTCAGGAATAATCCCAGGTCTTTTGTCAAACGCTGGCAAATATTATGATAATAACCCAAATAATTAATCTTTCTCTACTGCAGTTAGGATTCCTTTACTTTCTCTTTTATGACTGGAAAGTCAATTTGCAAATCCACTAATGTGTCTGCTTGTTGCTCATGGGAAAATAATAGTTCTGGGTGAATGAGCTGCAAAGTCACTTTCTGAAAAAAACTTATTATGGTTCAGTCTAGTCTTAAGCAAATTCAAAGAAATTTATTGTTCACCCACATAGAAATTGCACTTACCATTGTCAAGATATATTTTTGCTCCACATTGTTGAAAAAACTTGATTCCAAATATACTACTGAAAACCAGTTTATCTACCACTACAAATGAACATTTCACAGTTATACAATAAAATTTCATAGGAACATGAACATGAGTCTTAACACCTTGTCATATACTATCCACTGGCATTCAACAGACAACTATTTTCTATAGGAAAGATGAGTATGCAAATCATTTTTCTAATTTCAGCAAATAAACCTGTATAAATAAAATTTGTGGATGCACCTGTGTCAAGAATAATGACCACAGGAATGTCACCAGTCTGAACCTTGACTACTGCTTGTGTTATTTTTTCAGTTACTTCTTGATATGGCGCCTCCATGTAACACAGTTTATTGCGAACAAGTTGTTACTAGTTGTATCATAAAAGTTGTATGCATTCAAATTGCCTGCACCCACTGTCTCCTTTAACCATTGCCTGAGAGCTTAACAAGGGTGATTTAGGTTTCCACGAACAGTGGACCAGCACTCCTACTACCTGTTACTTTGACTATGTTGACAGTCGATTTTCTGTTCCACCAATTCATGTCTGTGTCGTTGTGAAGATTTTGGTTACCTAGCTGCATATTTTTCCCTTGCATTTGTTCAGTGTTTGCTGTTCTACCATGATCACACATCTGTTGTCTGAAACATTTTGCCTGTTTTTAAAGTGGCCACAGTTATTGTGTTGGTTCATTATGTTTTGATACCCAGGGTTGTATCAGTATTCCCCTCTCCTTTGATAATTGTTACTATTTGTATGGTAATTCATGTTTAGTTGACCGTTATTCTAATACTAGTTAGGGGGATGCCAACCACTGGAATTATTATAATCATTATTATTATTATTATTATTATTATTATTATGATTCTTCGAATGTCCATTACCCTTTGAACCACAATGTACATTTGTATTATTACTTTTTCCTTTCTCATTCTCATGAATGAGATAGACTGAATCAAGTACAGAAAAGAAACACTCTAAATCTGTTTCTGGCACAGTAACTAGTTTTTCACAAATGCTAGAGGATAATTGTCTTTTCTTAATTTGCAGAGCATCAATATGTGAAATTGGCTTACTCCAATATCTTGTCTTGTTGATGTAATGCTAAAAGTAATTGTATAAGCCCCTTTACTCACCATTAAAAAATTCTGTATTAAATACCTTTCTACAAAGATGCACTTGGACTAAACAAGACCAGAATTTGGCCAAGAAGGCATTTTGAAGTTGTATGTAAGTGTGACGTCGTTCAGCTATGTCTGCTGCCCAAATTAAAGCATCACCCTGTGTAATGTATCTTCTGAGCTTCTGTCCAGTTATGGGGCAGTACATTACGAAAATATCTTCTAAAAACCAGAGTGTACTTCCTTTGTGTCAGAAGAAAATATTCGAATTGTCGATGTTTCAACAGACTCTCATCGACTAATACTGAAGAAGCAAGGGTTCTGCCTCCGGCTATATTGATACTGACAGGGGTGGTGGTAGTTGGTAACCTACATGACTGACTAGTGACATGGCTAGATTGCAATTGCCATTGTTTTCTTCTCTAGCACAATGTATTGGTGAAGTTGAATGAGGACTTTTCTGTATAATCTTTGTTCATATCGCGGAGATAAATTGCAGTTAATTCGACTGGACTGATTTTGCATGAGTCTACCTCAGTGTGTATCTGCTGCACTGTAACCTTAAAATCATTGTCCACTTCCATAAGAATTTCACCTTTTCTTGTTGTTGTTGTGGTCTTCAGTCCTGCGACTGGTTTGATGCAGCTCTCCATGTTACTCTATCCTGTGCAAGCTTCTTCATCTCCCAGTACCTACTGCAACCTACATCCTTCTGAATCTGTTTAGTGTATTCATCTCTTGGTCTCCCTCTACGATTTTTACCCTCCAAGCTGCCCTCCAATACTAAATTGGTGATCTCTTGGTGCCTCAGAACATGTCCTACCAACCGATCCCTTCTTCTAGTCAAGTTGTGCCACAAACTTCTCTTCTCCCCAATCCTATTCAATACCTCCTCATTAGTTATGTGATCTACCCATCTAATCTTCAGCATTCTTCTGTAGCACCACATTTCAAAAGCTTCTATTCTCTTCTTGTCCAAACTAGTTGTCGTCCATGTTTCACTTCCATACATGGCTACGCTCCATACAAATACTTTCAGAAACGGCTTCCTGACACTTAAATCTATACTCGATGTTAACAAATTTCTCTTCTTCAGAAACGCTTTTCACTTTTTCTATAAGATATAAAATTTTCAACTTCTTTAATTCAAGTTCAGCGTGGGTGTACTACCTTTTCAGCGAAAGTAGTATCACTATCAAAAAAACCTCTCTCAGTACTATTATTAAGTTTCTTTCAATTGTCACTTGGCATTCGTGTTTGAGCTTAAAAAAACCTATTCTTCGAGCAATATCTGTACTTGATCAGGTCGTTTAATACAGACAGATCGCATTTCTTTTGGACGGCAGATGCATCTTTTGCCAATTCGTCATGTGCAATCCATAAACTGTATTGTTTTCTTGTAAGATCATCTAACCTTTACGAAACCTCCTGCTATTTGAAAGACATCATGTTTACGCCAGTGACTGTTGAACTTTTTATTTCCACTATTGCAATTTCGGCCTTAGGCCATTATCAGGTGCAGCTGAAATACAAATGAACTGTTTGTTGTGTTCGTTGGTAATTCAGCAAAATCCTGTGTGCCTGGCTTGGCAAACAATTAGTTAACTTTTAAGTTAGTTAATTGCTTGCCTAGCCAGCCACACAGGATTTTGCTGAATTACCAATGAACACAACAAACAGTGTATTTGTATTTTAGCTGCACTTGATGATGACCTAAGGCCGAAATTGCAATAGTGGAAATAAAAAGTTCAACAGTCACTGGCGTAAACATGATGTCTTTTCAAAAAAAAAAAAAAAAAAAAAAAAAAAAAAAAAAAAATCGCATGACTGTGAATCCCAGCTATGAAAAGCTAACTCCTGCTATTTGTCAAGCATTTGTTTCAATTGGTGATAAAACTTGTTATCCATTTGTTCAAACAGCTTACTTATAATACCTTGCTGACTGAGCATTGTTTGCATATACAGGGTGTTACAAAAAGGTACGGCCAAACTTTCAGGAAACATTCCTCACACAAAAATAGAGAAAAGATGTTATGTGGACATGTGTCCGGAAACGCTTAATTTCCATGTTAGAGCTCATTTTAGTTTCGTAAGTATGTACTGCACTTCTTCGATTCACCACCAGTTGGCCCAATTGAAGGAAGGTAATGTTGACTTCAGTGCTTGTGTTGACATGCGACTCATTGCAGGCATTTAATGGTGATGTCTTGATTGGGCCCCATGTTCTTCCACCTACGCTCAATGGAGCACGTTATCACGATTTCATACGGGATGCTCTACCTGTGCTGCTAGAACATGTGCCTTTACAAGTATGACACAACATGTGGTTCATGCACGACGGAGCTCCTACACATTTCCGTCGATGTGTTCATACGCTTCTCAACAACAGATTCGGTGACCGATGGATTGGTAGAGGCGGACCAGTTCCATGGCCTCCACGCTCTCCTGACCTCAACCCTCTTGACTTTCATTTATGGTGGCATTTGAAAGCTCTTGTCTACGCAACCCCGGTACCAAATGTAGAGACTCTTCATGCTCGTATTGTGGACGGCTGTGATACAATACGCCATTCTCCAGGGCTGCATCAGCGCATCAGGGATTCCATGCGACGGAGGGTGGATGCATGTATCCTTGCTAACGGAGGACATTTTGAACATTTCCTATAACAAAGTGTTCGAAGTCACGCTGGTATGTTCTGTTGCTGTGTGTTTCCATTCCATGATTAATGTGATTTGAAGAGATGTAATAAAATGAGCTCTAACATGGAAAGTAAGCGTTTCCAGACACATGTCCACATAACACATTTTCTTTCTTTGTGCGTGAGGTATGTTTCCTGAAAGTTTGGCCGTACCTTTTTGTAACACCCTGTATTTAAGTGGCAAATTTATGTTATGTGCAGTTTTCAACTTCTCGCGTAATAATGAATAGTCCATTAACTTTCAGGCATGCAGGTGCGCAAATAAAATTTCTTCCATTGGTATTTCAGCCGCGTATTGTCCGGTCATTCTCAGAGTGAGTCACAAGACTGACATCAAGGTGCCAAGTGCGGCCTTACATGCTCCACCGGGCAGTACTGCACATGCCGGTCACAGACGATGGTCGGCGGCAAACAAATACACTTACACGTGCACCGCCTGTGGAGAAGTGAAGTACGATTGAGATTCTATGGGCTGCTTAAGTTCACAAGACGGATAAGGATCAGCGTCTACAGGACTTGTCTATGTGGCCTATAATGAGCACTATTGGTTCGGCAAAGTATTTTTCTGTCAAATATTTAGCTTCCTTATTGAAACCATTGGTAGGAAAATGTAGTCACCACATTCGTAATTCTTTGTATTTTATTCGGAGACTTAACAATGTCAGACTAAATAGTATGGATGTCCTCATTAGGTTTGACTTGGTATCATTGTATACCAAGGTACCTTTAGAGGACACTTTATCTCTTATCGGCCAATATTTTGATAAGAACATTATGTGCATTTATCATCTTATTTCAGTTTAATGGTGAATTGTATGAGCAGATTTATAGCGTTGCTGTGGGAAGGCCAGTCTCCCCACTGGTAGCTAATTTATTTATGGAAGACTTCGAGGACAAGACACTGGACTCAGAAAGTTTTAAACCAACGGTTTTCTGGAGGTACATGGATGTCATATTTGTGGTATGGCCACACGGGATTGATGAATTACATCAATTTCTTGAGCATTTGAATTCTATCCACACTAGTATCAAATTTACTTTGGAAATAGAATATGATGGCTGCCTCTCCTTTTAGAATGTTGTCATTCACTGTAAAGTTGATGGCACACTAGGACTTGCCGTGTATCGTAAACCAACACATACAAATATATACCTACATGCCAGTAGCTGCCATCACTCTTCATATACCATAGGTGTCCTTATGACCTTAGTGCATAGGGCGCACTGTATACCAAATAAAGATTTTTTGCAAGAAGAGTTGACATAACCTAAGAGCATTTTTAAGGGAATTCATAGAGCATTAAATGAAAAACCTAGGATGCAAGTATGTGATGGGGAAGAAGATAGTAATTTCTTCAGTGCAAGTGCATTTTTGTTCTATGTGGGTGCTCTTTCCTCAAAGATAGGCCGTATTCTCGAGAAACACTTTATTAAGGTGATCTTACGGCCTCTCACAAAGATTGCAGCTTTACTCGGCTCTGTAAAGGACGATTTACTGCTTTGTAAAGTGGGTGCGTATCAGATTCCTTGTGGAAACTGTTAGAAGTCATACGTAGGTCAAACAACATTCACTGTTCATGAGAGATTTGTGGAGGATCGAAGATGCATACGCTTATCACAACCAGACAAATCAGCTATGGCTAAACATTGTACTGATACAGAGCGTTCCATGAGCTACAGTGATGTGAACATTTTAACATCAACCTCTTGCTTTTAGGGTTCTGTCTTCAAGGAGGCTATAGAGATTAGCTTACTCAATAATTTAATAAATAGAGATAATGGTTTTAATTTGGACAAAGCATGGAATCCAGATCTTGGGGGTAATTAAACTGCAGAGAAGTCATCATGATGTCACCACCACCGAACATACATCGATAAGTGAATTGAATGTCTGTACGCCTTCGCCACAGTCGGCGCATGTGTAAGCATATTTCTTTGCCACCGACCAGGGTCTGTGACCCGCATGCACAGTACCGCTGTGTTGGAGCATATAAGGCCCCGCTTGGCACTTTTTCTTCAGTCTTGTGACTCACTCTGAGGATGGCTGGATGATAGACCACCGAAATATCAGTGGAAGAAATTTTATTTGCGCTACTTCATGCCCAAAATTGGTTCATTTAGGAGTGCATCTTCCTGCATTGATGACGTAGTATTACTGTTGGGTTGTTGCTTGGTTTCAATCATCAAACTAAAGAAGTATCCGACCCCAGTGCTGCATCTTTGGCGAGACCATATGGAAGAAGAAAGAAAATTTCAATCAATAATTGTGACAAAGCGTCACCTATTATACGAACAGAAGTTTCTCCTGAAACATGTGCTTCAAGGGAATCTTTTGTCAAATTTGCCTTGTCACATCCCTGCAAAATATTACCTTACTGCTGGGGAGTGGATTCACTTTCGCTACCTGGGGCATTACTCCAACAATAACTTTGATCGTGTTAGAAGATTCACTTATTGTTTGCCCTACATTTAATTTAATGTTAAACTTAGCCATTTGAAGAGCACAGGAAAAGAACTTGCCATGTCCACATTATCAAACTGTTCAGGAGAGCAGTTCCAAATTTTAAACCGAATTACGTGGATACTAATGAACAAAATCAATGAATACAAAAGTGATTAATTCATTAATTTTAATGTAAGTTGATTTCTTAAACATTTATATTGTGGTTTTACTTGCATAATATTTAGTACAATCATTTGTTACAAGGAAAAACATGCTACTTGTATGTAGTGGAATGAAAATATTGCAAGTAAAACTGCAGTTTTTGTTAAACACAATGTCAGATTATTTTGTAATGGAAAACAATGTTTGCAACAATAAAGATATTTTTTGGTTATTAGTTTCTCTGTGCTACTTCAATTTCATGTGGTAAAGTATAAAAACAATAAAACACAGTATCACTTTTTCCCAACATGCACTTCTCAGCCTAGTGAAAAACATTTGCATAAAACACTCTAGCTTCTTGTCTGCAATACTACTTCAAAACCTGGAAGAACTGATACTTTGGTTTTGTGTTGTCAGAGGACACATAAAGACAAATTATTATTGTTGTTGTTGATATTAGTGTGCTGCTCTTTGAAGTTGGTATGAAACTCTCACCACCAATAAAATCCAAGTTCCATTATAAGTTGCTCCATGTTGAATGAGGTGGGGATGTTTTTTCTGATGACTGATAGACCTTATAGGGAAAAGATGTTGTTGTTGTTGTGGTCTTCAGTCCTGAGACTGGTTTGATGCAGCTCTCCATGCTACTCTATCCTGTGCAAGCTTCTTCATCTCCCAGTACCTACTGCAACCTACATCCTTCTGAATCTGCTTAGTGTATTCATCTCTTGGTCTCCCTCTACGATTTTTACCCTCCACGCTGCCCTCCAATGCTAAATTTGTTATCCCTTGATGCCTCAAAACATGTCCTACCAACCGATCCCTTATTCTAGTCAAGTTTTGCCACAAACTTCTCTTCTCCCCAATTCTATTCAACACCTCCTCATTAGTTATGTGATCTACCCATCTAATCTTCAGCATTCTTCTGTAGCACCACATTTCAAAAGCTTCTATTCTCTTCTTGTCCAAACTAGTTATCGTCCATGTTTCACTTCCATACATGGCTACACTCCATACAAATACTTTCAGAAATGACTTCCTGACACTTAAGTCTATACTCGACATTAACAAATTTCTCTTCTTCAGAAACGATTTCCTTGCCAATGCCAGTCTACATTTTATATCCTCTCTACTTCGACCATCATCAGTTATTTTACTCCCTAAATAGCAAAACTCCTTTACTACTTTAAGTGTCTCATTTCCTAATCTAATCCCCTCAGCATCACCCGATTTAATTTGACTACATTCCATTATCCTCATTTTGCCTTTGTTGATGTTCATCTTATATCCTCCTTTCAAGACACTGTCCATTCCGTTCAACTGCTCTTCCAAGTCCTTTGCTGTCTCTGACAGAATTACAATGTCATTGGCAAACCTCAAAGTTTTTACTGCTTCTCCATGAATTTTAATACCTACTCCGAATTTTTCTTTTGTTTCCTTTACTGCTTGCTCAATATACAGATTGAATAACATCGGGGAGAGGCTACAACCCTGTCTCACTCCTTTCCCAACCACTGCTTCCCTTTCATGCCCCTCGACTCTTATAACTGCCATCTGGTTTCTGTACAAATTGTAAATAGCCTTTCGCTCGCTGTATTTTACCCCTACCACCTTCAGAATTTGAAAGAGAGTATTCCAGTTAACATTGTCAAAAGCTTTCTCTAAGTCTACAAATGCTAGAAACGTAGGTTTGCCTTTCCTTAACCTTTCTTCTAAGATAAGTCGTAAGGTTAGTATTGCCTCACGTGTTCCAACACTTCTGCGGAATCCAAACTGATCTTCCCCGAGGTCCGCTTCTACCAGTTTTTCCATTCGTCTGTAAAGAATTCGCATTAGTATTTTGCAGCTGTGACTTATTAAACTGATAGTTCGGTAATTTTCACATCTGTCAACACCTGCTTTCTTTGGGATTGGAATAATTATATTCTTCTTGAAGTCTGAGGGTACTTCGCCTGTCTCATACATTTTGCTCACCAGATAGTTTTGTCATGACTGGCTCTCCGAAGGCCATCAGTAGTTCTAATGGAATGTTGTCTACTCCCGAGGCTTTGTTTCGACTCAGGTCTTTCAGTGCTCTGTCAAACTCTTCACGCAGTATCTTATCTCCCATTTCATCTTCATCTACATCCTCTTCCATTTCCATAATATTGTCCTCAAGCACATCGCCCTTGTATAAACCCTCTATATACTCCTTCCACCTTTCTGCCTTCCCTTCTTTGCTTAGAACTGGGTTTCCATCTGAGTTCTTGATATTCATACAAGTGGTTCTCTTCTCTCCAAAGGTCTCTTTAATTTTCCTGTAGACAGTATCTATCTTACCCCTAGTGAGACAAGCCTCTACATCCTTACATTTGTCCTCTAGCCATCCCCGTTTAGCCATTTTGCACTTCCTGTCGATCTCATTTTTGAGACGTTTGTATTCCTTTTTGCCTGCTTCATTTACTGCATTTTTATATTTTCTCCTTTCATCAATTAAATTCAATATTTCTTCTGTTACCCAAGGATTTCTATTAGCCCTCGTCTTTTTACCTACTTGATCGTCTGCTGCCTTCACTACCTCATCCCTCAGAGCTACCCATTCTTCTTCTACTGTACGTCTTTCCCCCATTCCTGTCAATTGTTCCCTTATGCTCTCCCTGAAACTCTGTACAACCTCTGGTTGTTTCAGTTTATCCAGGTCCCAACTCCTTAAATTTCCACCTTTTTGCAGTTTCTTCAGTTTCAATCTGCAGTTCATAACCAATAGATTGTGGTCAGAATCCACATCTGCCCCTGGAAATGTCTTACAATTTAAAACCTGGTTCCTAAATCTCTGTCTTACCATTATATAATCTATCTGATACCTTTTGGTATCTCCAGGATTCTTCCAGGTATACAACCTTCTTTTATGATTCTTGAATCAAGTGTTAGCTATGATTAAGTTATGCTCTGTGCAAAATTCTACAAGGCGGCTTCCTCTTTCATTTCTTCCCCCCAATCCATATTCACCTACTATGTTTCCTTCTCTCCCTTTTCCTACTGACGAATTCCAGTCACCCATGACTATTAAATTTTCGTCTCCCTTCACTACCTGAATAATTTCTTTTATCTCGTCATACATTTCATCTATTTCTTCATCATCTGCAGAGCTAGTTGGCATATAAACTTGTACTACTGTAGTAGGCATGGGCTTTGTGTCTATCTTGGCCACAATAATGCGATCACTATGCTGTTTGTAGTAGCTAATCCGCACTCCTATTTTTTTATTCATTATTAAACCTACTCCTGCATTACCCCTATTTGATTTTGTATTTATAACCCTGTATTCACCTGACCAAAAGTCTTGTTCCTCCTGCCACCGAACTTCACTAATTCCCACTATATCTAACTTTAACCTATCCATTTCCCTTTTTAAATTTTCTAACCTACCTGCCCGATTAAGGGATCTGACATTCCACGCTCCGATCCGTAGAACGCCAGTTTTCTTTCTCCTGATAACGACGTCCTCTTGAGTAGTCCCCGCCCGGAGATCTGAATGGGGGACTATTTTACCTCCGGAATATTTTACCCAAGAGGACGCCATCATCATTTAATCATACAGTAAAGCTGCATTTCCTCGGGAAAAATTACGGCTGTAGTTTCCCCTTGCTTTCAGCCGTTTGCAGTACCAGCACAGCAAGGCCGTTTTGGTTAATGTTACAAGGCCAGATCAGTCCATCATCCAGACTGTTGCCCCTGCAACTACTGAAAAGGCTGCTGCCCCTCTTCAGGAACCACATGTTTGTCTGGCCTCTCAACAGATACCCCTCCGTTGTGGTTGCACCTACGGTACGGCCATCTGTATTGCTGAGGCACGCAAGCCTCCCCACCAACGACAAGGTCCATGGTTCATGGGGGGGAGGGAAAAGATATTTCCTCAAATATTTATTCTTCATAAATGGCCCCCAATTTTGTATCATATATTAATTGACCACCACAAGATCAAGAGGCTTAGCTTTACATCAAGCTTCAACTGTGATCCACACATATCCGTTGGAATTTCTGCTATAGCTTATATGTTCGTCAGTACCATATTCTTATCACACTCCATAAAAGGGTGTCCTCTAATATGGAAAGTTACTTTCACTGTCTCCAAAATTTCAGTTCACTCACAGGATATTTAAGACACCTTGATAAAATGTAATTCCTGTTACAGCTTGAGTGCAAATAACAAAAATTTTCAAAATGTGTGACTTTCTTGTGCAGCAATTCTGCCACAAAGAGATTTAAAAAGGAACAACTTCATTGGCCCCTTCTCTTCCAATATCTTTACTGTAAGTGTAGAATGTCAAAGTTGCAATTGAAAGATGATTAATATTGAAAGAGTGAACCGATAACTGCCTTTTTCAATAAATGTCATTAGTACTTACGTTTGGTAAGTGAAATTTTTTTCCATAGTCAATGCAGATCGCTTCTGTTTCATTAGAATTTTGACTTCTTAAACGAGAACTTATCTTTCTGGGATACAATGTTTCAGCTTTCACTTTGAATACTTTCTGGTAAATGGTGATCTTATTAATTTTTTCCAAGACTTGCTTCTTCATGTCACCATCTAAATTTTCAGATAACATTGAATCCAGCACTTTCATCTCAGCAATGTACTTATCACAGTTAGAGCAAGCATCATTCCTTGGAAACCCAAAAGATTTAATCAATCTGATGTTGATTTCTGTTCTATACATTTCATATGAAATGTCAAAATTCAGGTATTTTTCCTGGATCAATTCAGACAATTTTTCCACCCAATATTCCTCTGGGAGATACAACTTCTTGGTCTTGTCTTTGTTGTAAGACTTGATATACCCTCAAATGAAGGAATGTGATCATGCACAGCCATTTCTATTTGTTCCTTAATTGTCCATGGCCTACTTCCATGCTTACCCATTCCAGCACAAAAAGACTTACCCAACTTCAAAAATTTCTGAACTGTCGTTAATTGTCATCTTGAACTCTATCTACTGCCATTAAAACTATTCTGTGTATAGGAATTTCATGTACAATGTGGCTACCTTTCACTCTTACTCTGTGTCTGAAACAATACTCTTGAAGCTGTGTTTCATTTTCATTCTTCCTTGATCACCTTCTGTGAAGTGGAAGTATTGTTCTGATGCCTGTCAGACACAATGATTCTTCATTGCACTCTGACATATCAATAAATTTGCGAATAATATTTGATTTTTCCTCAGCACTTACTAGCCCAAAACTCTTCAACTTAACAGTTGCAGTCCTTTCCTAGTTCTCGTGACTGAACCCTTTGTTCCTTCATGACTGTGCTCATTTGCCCTGTACTTGCCATTTCCTGACATTGTTATAATCTGAAGGTCTCTGTCTTTCATCCTCAGATGCAGTACTCATCATTCAATACACATAATAAACTATTATAGGATGTATATGTGGACAAGGAAAAAAATTCATACATTTTTCCTGGATTTCCCAGTTGAAAATACACTTTCTCCTGGGTGAAAATACACTTTTTCCATGTTAAGTGACAGTATACTTTTCCTCGGAACTGTAAAACTTATCAATCCTTTGAATGGTTATGGTTTTATACAGCATTGTAGAATTTCCCTGTACTTTAGAAAATAAAACTCTGGGGAAATAAGTCACATTTTGGAAAGATCTATGATATGCAGCAACATGTACACTGCATATTTTCATATTACGGACGTATAAATTCGAATTCCATCAAACACCGCATGTTACTTTATGAACCATTGAAATCGAGATTGCCATCTGCTTTTGTAAGCCAGTCATAGCTCATGTCATGTGGTCTCGCCAGGTCTCTGATGAAGAAGTTCGAACCAACTAGAGAACTGGGCATTGCTCCGGGAAGAGACTGATGACCGGTTGCACCACATTTGGTTGATGAAATCGCTGTTGCTATGGCAGACAATGCTGCATGCAATTCCCTATTGTCAGGCAGTGCGCGTGTGGTATCACGACAGTTGAATTATCTGTGGTCCACTGTACAGAAGGTGCTTCGAACCATTCTCGAACGGTATCCGTAAAAGATCCATATTGTACAGCAGCTTGCACCACAGGACGCACAAAGATGTGTTGACTTCATTCTCCACTTTCTCGCAAGGATTGAAGTTGACAAGGGCTGGCCCTGGATCATCCTATGGACAGATGAGGCTCATTTTCCTCTGAGGGGTGAGGTGAACACACAAAATTGCCAAGTGTGGGGATCTTCACCTCCAGCCACTGCCAATGAAGTTCCTCTGTATGGTGAATGTGCCAGCATCTAGTGTGGCTTCATGGCTGCTTCCATCACTGCCCCATTCTTTTTTGAAAATGTTGGTGCTCAAGGACCAAAGATTGCAGTTTGACTAACCAGCATTACTGCAATATGCTCCACCAGCATGTCATACCTGCCCTACAGGAGAGAGACGCACTGAACTCAAGAATTTTCATGCAAGATGGGACTCCACCACACAATGCTCGTGAAGTTCCCCTGCTTCTTTGAAACACATTTAAAAACGATTGAATTATGAGCCAACTGCTTTCATATGCTTGGCCAGCAAGATCAACTCATCTCACTCCCTGTGATATCTGGTTGTGAGGCTACCTGAAGGACAGGGTTTACCAGGGGAACATTCACACATGTGCTGATCTGAAGCACAGCATATCAAGAGAGGTAGCCAGCATACCTACAGACACACTTCGTTCTGCTGTGCAAAATGCAATCCTGTGCTTTCAGACTCTTCTGGACACTGATGGGCGCCTTATGTAGCCCCTTTTGTAGCAGTAATGGTACTGGTATGTAATGGTATGATGTACCATAGAAACACATTAAAAGTGTTTCAATTTAATTGATTCTGGATTGTTTCTCTTCCCCATGTCCTTGAAATTAATGTCAGCAAGTTTGGTACTCATATGGTAATTAGTTATTGGTAGACTGGTACTAATTACTAATAAGTATTAGTAATTAGTAATATGTTAAATAGGGAAAGTTAAATTATAACCATCCGGTACACTGACTAATTAATGAAGAGAGTGCCAGAAATTGCTATTTTTGATGTGAAATGTCAAAAAGTTAACCACAAAAAGTCTCGTGACAGTTTTATTTTGGCTCTCCTGTAGTAATTGTTTTGCCCCACCTGGTACCGTACTTTCCTTCCAAATAGTGTTCCTCTGTAGCAGACTAAGTATATTACTTTAGTGTATGTTCTTTACAAGAGCACCTCAGCAGACAGCATTTTGCCACTGTATATCCTTCAAATTCATGTGCTGCCTCATTCACACCCATACATAGTACATTTTTCTGTGTCTCTTCTACAGATTAAAAGCAAAAATATCAGTACCACTTAGTTGTGTTAAAGCTGTAGTTTGCATATAGTCTACTTAAAATACAAAGAAACAACGGAAATTCCAGGCTGAAGTGTCAACAATATTAGGAAAAGGATAGATTTCTACTCACTATAAAGATGGCCTGTTGAACTGCAGACAGGCACAATGAAAAGATTGTTATGCTTTATAGCTTTTGGCCAAAGCCTTCTTCAGCAAAGAAATCACACATTCACAAAAGCAAGCACACCTCGCACACACATGATCGCTATCACCAGCAGCTCTGACAATTAGGTGTGCTTGCTTGGGTGACCGTGCATGTGTCTTCTTTGCTGAAGAATGCTTTGGCCAAAAGCTATAATGTGAAACAGTCATTCCATTGTGCCTGTCTCCAACTCGGTAGGCCATCTTTATGGTGCATAGCAGTCTACCCTTTTCCTAATATTGTTAAAATAAAATGCACATTACTGTAGTCTGTAGTGAACTGCAGTAAGCTTTATTCCTCACAGCAATTTTACATTGTTCAGCTGTTCAGTTCAGGCCATTGCTGTCACCCAGAATTCAACCTGACAGAGTGATATAAAATGTATAATGTCATGCAAGTTTGTGGTATTTGTTTAGGGATATGTTTATGGTTGGCTAACTATTGAAACATTGCAGGTAAAATTGAGATACGTGCAGGGTTACTGAGGTTTTAGGATGATGTGACACACTACATCCATACTGAAGAAGACAAGAGGGTGCACCTTATTACTTCACAGGACCTATAAATCATGAGGGATTTTGGCATAAGCAATAATTAGCACCTAAATGTGAATTGTTCACTGTGTGTGTTGGATCTGATCACACATAATGTAATAATTAATGTGATATGCTCTTGATTTACATCTAGGTCTATAGATTTGCTGGGGAAATTCGCCATATAATAAATCAGTAATGTATCAGGTTTTATGGCATTGTGGGAATGCTAGTGTTAATAAGTAAAATAATTAATTTCGGTGCCTTGTTTCTGTTCACATCTTTATCCTAGTACTGTTGTTGTTGTTGTTGTGGTCTTCAGTCCTGAGACTGGTTTGATGCAGCTCTCCATGCTACTCTATCCTTTGCAAGCTTCTCCATCTCCAAGTACCTACTGCAACCTACATCCTTCTGAATCTGCTTAGTGTATTCATCTCTTGGTCTCCCTCTACGATTTTTACCCTCCACGCTGCCTTCCAATACTAAACTGGTGATCCCTTGATGCCTCAGAACATGTCCTACCAACCAATCCCTTCTTCTAGTCAAGTTGCGCCACAAACTTATCTTCTCCCCAATCCTGTTCAGTACCTCCTCATTAGTTATGTGATCTACCCATCTAATCTTCAGCATTCTTCTGTAGCACCACATTTCAAAAGCTTCTATTCTCTTCTTGTCCAAATTATTTATTGTCCATGTTTCACTTCCATACATGGCTACGCTCCACACAAATACTTTCAGAAATGACTTCCTGACACTTAAATCTATACTCGACGTTAACAAATTTCTCTTCTTCTGAAACGCTTTCCTTGCCATTGCCAGTCTACATTTTATATCCTCTCTACTTCGACCATCATCAGTTATTTTGCTCCCCAAATAGCAAAAGTCCTTTACTACTTTAAGTGTCTCATTTCCTAATCTAATTCCCTCAGCATCACCCGGCTTAATCCAACTACATTCTATTATCCTCGTTTTGCTTTTGTTGATGTTCATCTTATATCCTCCTTTCAAGACACTATCCATTCCGTTCAACTGCTGTTCCAAGTCCTTTACTGTCTCTGACAGAATTACAATGTCATCGGCAAACCTCAAAGTTTTTATTTCTTTTCCATGGATTTTAATACCTACTCTGAATTTTTCTTTTGTTTCCTTCACTGCTTGCTCAATATACAGATTGAATAACATTGCGGAAAGGCTACAACCCTGTCTCACTCCCTTCCCAACCACTGCTTCCCTTTCATGTCCCTCGACTCTTATAACTGCCATCTGGTTTCTGCACAAATTGTAAATAGCCTTTCGCTCCCTGTATTTTACCCCTGCCACCTCCAGAATTTGAAAGAGAGTATTCCAGTCAAGATTGCCAAAAGCTTTCTCTAAGTCTACAAATGCTAGAAACATAGGTTTGCCTTTCCTTAATCTAGCTTCTAAGATAAGTCGTAGGGTCAGTATTGCCTCACATGTTCCAATACTTCTACGGAATTCAAACTGATCTTCCTCGAGGTCGGGTTCTACTAGTCTTTCCATTCGTCTGTAAAGAATTCGCGTTAGTATTTTGCAGCTGTGGCTTATTAAACTGATTGCTCGGTAATTTTTACATCTGTCAACACCTGCTTTCTTTGGGATTGGAATTATTATATTCTTCTTGAAGTCTGAGGGTACTAACAAGCGTTAACTGAAATATACAGTTGATTATTTAAATATTAAGTGGGCTACATGCAATTTCTGTCAGAGACAACAAAGGACCGGGAAGAGCAGTTGAATGGAATGGGCAGTGTCTTGAAAGGAGGATATAAGACTAACATCAACAAAAGCAAACTGAGGATAGTGGAATGTAGCTGAATTCAATCAGGTGATGCAGAGGAAATTAGGTTAGGAAATGAGACACTTAAAGTAGTAGATGAGTTTTGCTACAAGTTGTACAACTTTGCTTCTGCTGTTTTTCCCCAACATTTGACGCCTCAATGAAACAAATTGGTTACACATGTATCATTCAAAGTATTTTCCATCACTGGCCACTACTTTCTCCCATCTTTCGGACAGTGTACGAATCCCACATCGAAAAAATTGTTTATCTTTTGTAGCGATCCATGAATCAATCCAATTTGTGACTTCTTCATGAGATCGGAAGTGTTGGGTCAGCCAGGCCATGCACCATTGATCTAAATAGGTGATGGTCAGAGGGAACAATGTCTGGAGAATACAGCAGGTTGGGTAGGCTTTCCTATTTTAATGTTCCCAAGTACGTTTTGAACTCTTTTACAATGTGGGGTCAAGTGTTGTCGTGCTGCAAAATCACTTTATCGTGCCTCTCACTGTATTGTGGCTGTTTGTCTTTTAATGCTCTGCTCAAACACATCAATTGAATTTGATAATGAGCACCTGTGATTGATTCATTTGGTTTTAACACCTCATATTATATGACGTCGAGCTGGTCCCACTAAATGCAGAGCATGATTTGGGGCTGTGAATATTCGGTTTGGCCGTTGACGTGGAAGCATGGCCGGGATATCCCCATGATTTTTTGCATTTAGGGTTATTGTAATGAACCCATTTTTTGTCCCCGGTCACAATGTGATGCAGAAATCCCTTCCGTTTTTGCCTCTGAAGCAACTGTTCACAAACACACAAATGCCGTTCAACATCTCTTGGTTTCAGTTCACACGGGACCCAAGTTCCTTCTTTCTGAATCATTCCCATAGCCTTGAGACATTTTGAAATGGGTTGCTATGTCACTCTCACTAATCATGCCAATTCTTCTCAAGTTTGATGGGAGTCTTCACTCAGCAATGTCTCCAATTCTGCATCTTCGAAAACATTCTCTCTTCCACCACTATGCTGGTCTACGACGTTAAAATCACCGTTCTTTAAGTGTTGAAACCACTCACGACATGTTCTTTCACTAATAGCTTCTTTACCATACGTACTTGAGAGCATTCGATGAGACTCAGCTGATGAAACAAAACAATAGCACCTTCTGCAAATGATGAGAATTACGCTCGTAAACTGACATTTTCAATCAAGAACAACTTTATGATACAGACACAAATCGACTAATGTTTGAATGAGTTTATGTTGACCGAGGTCCAAGCTAACTGCCTGATGTCTGCGATATGTTTATTTCAACTGCTACTTACCATTGTTACCAACATCAGCAAACGGCGGAAGCAAAGTTAAGTTGTACACCTTGTATTTGGGGAGCAAAATAACTGATGATGGAGAAAGTAGACAGAATATAAAATGTAGACTAGCTATGGCAAGGAAAGCAATTCTGAAGAAGAGAAGTTTGTAAACATCGAGTACAGATTTAAGTCACAGGAAGTCTTTGCTGAAAGTCTTTGTATGGAGTATGGGCATGTATGGAAGTGAAACATGAACGATAAATTGTTTCGACAAGAAGAGAATAGTAGCTTCCGAAACGTGGTACTACAGAAGAATGCTGAAGATTAGATGGGTAGATCACATAACTAATGAGGAGGTACTGAATAGACTTGGGGAGAAGAGGAATTTGTGGCACAACTTGACAAGAAGAAAGAATCGGTTGGTAGGACATGTTCTGAGGCATCAAGAGATCACGAATATAGTACTGGAGGGCAGTGTGGAAGGTAAAAATTGTAGAGGGAGAACAAGAGACGAATACACTAAGGAGATTCAGAAGGATGTAGGATGCAGTAGGTACTTGGAGATGAAGAAGCTTGCACAGGATAGAGTAGCATGGAGAGCTGCATCAAACCAGTCTCTGGACTGAAGACCACAACAACAACAACAACAACAACATGCATTTCATGAATTTTCATGTCTTTGCTACCTTCTATAAGTACAGTATCAGTATCCACTGAAGTCCTTTATGAAAGTGACTGTGTAAACACTGGAGTACAGTGTTGTTGGTCTTCAGCAGATCCCCACACACAGTACTCTAATTTTTACAACTGCAGTTTTTGCTTATTTATGACTCAGTTGTGGCCAAAAATTAAAAAAAAAGCACAGAGTAAAGAAAGCAAAATGTAGAACTGGAATTTTTTTAAACATTATAATATTCCCAAGATTTTCCTTGTCTAATTCTCTAGCAGTTGTAACACCAATGACAGACTGAAAGTACTGCCAAAGAATGCTAATTTGCTACGAGAGATTGTCCAGTACATCTTGCTTCCTTAAGCAGTTCCTTTGCAACATTGCAAAACAATACAGGGTGTAATTATTATGAGTTTGCGATAACTTACAAATGTCTTTTTGTTACTGGTTGATCACTGAGCATTATGTTGACAATTTCTGAACATATTGCCATTGTCACATGGTGTCTATAGGGTTTTTCTTATGATGAGCTGCAATGATGGTTTCAATGGAAAGGATGGACCAATGAATAGAAGCATATGGAAACTGTTGGATAAACTTCGATGAACAGGCCCAATTGCTGATGAGTCTCAACCAGATCCTCCTTCCACAAGAGTAGCTGACACCGACACCATACGGGAATCAATTGAATGCTATGCTAAATCTGCATAGTATCTTTCTTGTCAATTGCAAATTCCAAAATCAACAGTGTTCAATGCACTAAAATTCATCGTGAAGAAGTGTGCATATCATTTGCAAGTTTTACACCAACTTCATTATGAGGACTTAGTGGAATGCATGGTGATGTGCATAGATTTGTTGGTTTCTGTGGAGACTGATGATTTGATGTCACACCTGTTGTTTAGTGATGAGACAACCTTCCATGTAAGTGGACACGTCAGCCAGCATAAGTGTCACATATGGCCTGACACAACCCCAACTCAGTTCACTGAGTATATCAGGGGCAGTTCAAACACCAAATTGTGGTTGGGAATTATGAGGACATAGATTTACGGACATTTCATTTTCAGAGAGTAAACCATTAATGGTACCTGTTACTTGGATATGCTGACTTAATTTTCTCCGCTCACAATTGGAACAAGATAATATCTTAGACACTGTTGTTTACCAACATAGTGCCCCATGCTGCTATGTGATAGTGGTCAGGGACTAACTGAATGAAGTGTTTCCCAACAGGTGGATAGGACAAAGAGGCCATTGACCATGGGAGCAGGGTCACTGGAGCTTACTCACTTAAGACTTTTTTTGTATGGGGATTAGTTAAATCAAAAGTCTGCATAACAAAATTGACAAAAACTGACAGCTAGAATCTCTGATGCTGTGTCCTAATCACACCATAACACCTGCAAAATGCATTTCATGAAACTGTGCACAGATGGGAAGTGTACAGAGACATCAATGGCAGACACGTTGAAATGAACCAGCGAGGTGTAGTAAATAAAACCAACATAAAAGATGTCTGTAGCACGCAAAATGTATGAAATCTGAAATATATCATTTTCAAGGAAATAGTTACTTATTTTGCAGACACACTGTATTTTAGACCCAGAATGATTAAAATTTATTTTGTATTTAATATTTTTAGTCTGTTATAAATGAAGTACGAGATTTGCAAAATAATTCGCAAATGAAGCAATACAAGACGGATGCAGTCTAGTTTCCTTTGGCAATTACACAATTAAAATTGAACGACATATTTTCTTCAACATGCTGGAACTGTGATAGAAATGGTTTTACATACACCCAGCATTGTGTAAAACGTTTGCTGATAGTATATATTGTAATTGAGAATAGATGACTGAAAATAGCAAAAATCAGAAATATATGTGATATCCTTCAGAAGCAACTATGACAATTATTGACAAAAAAAGTCGATGCACGTCACACTTACAAGCATTAGCTGCAGTTATAAGCTACTCAGAAAACTTGATACATTTTATTATGGCATAAAGTCAAGTACTGGCATGCCAGTTGGGTACAAAAGAGAAGAGGTGGCCATTAGAAGACATCAGCTAATTGCACGCTCCACAATCACAATGCGACAGCAACGGCCCCTATGTGAAGAGGACATAAGCACCATGACTGGCTGTCGATGCCCAGTACAATAGCAGCTTCAAGACTAGTGACTTGTATAGCAGCGACTTAGGATTGTTTACACCAGTGGTTCCCAACAGGTGGTCCGCAGACCCCCAGGGGTCCGCTAGCTGTGATAGAGGGCTCCGCAAGATGCTATTAGAATAAAAAATATATTAAATATATTTCGTATGATAACAGATTTTTTTGTTTTTGCTGCTTCCTGCATGAGCAGAGCTTTAGCGAACGCTAACTTCTGCGTCTAGTGTCTCCCTAGAGCCAACTGACACTAGCACACTCTAGCGCAAAACTGTCTCTTTGCAGCTGACAACTGACAGTCACTTTACACACAAACTCGCATTTCAGACGACAATCGACCACTGGTAATTTATTGCCAGTGCTTTCACAGACCGTGTTGTTTACATATTCAATATTCTGTATTAAAAAGGTAATGTTTGTAAAGCGTTGTTTTTCACGAAAGCTACAGTTCATGTAGTTACATATGGACTGTTGGTTAAAAAGTGGTTCATTATAACGAGAAAGGCCTACAGATGAAGAGGAAGATAATGCATTTGATGAAACTTCCTGGCAGATTAAAACTGTGTGCCCGACCGAGACTCGAACTCGGGACCTTTGCCTTTTGCGAGCAAGTGCTCTACCAACTGAGCTACCGAAGCACGACTCACGCCCGGTACTCACAGCTTTACTTCTGCCAGTATCTCGTCTCCTACCTTCCAAACTTTACAGAAGCTCTCCTGCAAACTTTGCAGAACTAGCACTCCTGAAAGAAAGGATATTGTGGGGACATGGCTTAGCCACAGCCTGGGGATGTTTCCAGAATGAGATTTTCACTCTGCAGTGGAGTGTGCGCTGATACCGGGCGTGAGTCGTGCTTCGGTAGCTCAGTTGGTAGAGCACTTGCCCGCGAAAGGCAAAGGTCCCGAGTTCGAGTCTCGGTCGGGCACACAGTTTTAATCTGCCAGGAACTTTCATATCAGCGCACACTCTGCTGCAGAGTGAAAATCTCATTCTGAATGCATTTGATGTTCAAGCAAGTAAGTCACTCAGTTTTAATTTTTTCCTGTCATTTTCAGTTCATATTCAATTTTTATTTTTTAAGGAGTTTGTTATACTAAACACCCAGATTTGAAGACAAAGATTTTGAGCAATAATCAAAAATTTAACAATAACAATGATGGCTAAACTGAAAAAGTTGTAAACTCAATATTTTTTCAATAATGACTATGTCAATGTTTTTCTAAGTACCAAAAATAAAAAACTTATAAAAAGACTCTTAATGTGGCTTTTTTAAGTTCTTGATACTGTGATATGACAAGGTACCAATCATGCTTGATGAGGAGGTCCTAGAGAAAATTTTGTTGGGAACCCCTGGTCTATACTGAAGAAAATTGATTATTTTGTATGTTGCCCTTTACTTCTGACATACCTGTGTAATTAAGTATTGTCTCTTTTCATTTTGTAATAAAACTCATTAATATGATTTGTTTGAATTGTTTGTCTGGCAAACTGAGTACGTAGAATTCCTAGACTCCTCATATTTGATGAAGAGCATGGAGACATAAAACATTTTATTATAAAGCACAATGCTATATGGACAGTTATGAAAAAGATGTTATGTCTGGATGAGATACACCTATATGTGCAAACAAATTGTTTCACTCAGGTACATGAACTTTGGTATTGCGCTCATTGTAAGACACACATGGCTGCAATATCCTATGATCCTAACACACTTCTGAGAGGTAGTGTGGGACGGACGGCTTACATTTAAATAGATTAAGTTTTGATGAGTCTTTTGCCTGAAAAAATTCATGAAATAATAAAATATGTAACAGGAGTAAAGATGTACCTGCAAATCACATAGAGGGAAAGAAAAGCTCATTGCATTGGAACATAAATGTAAACTTCAAAACTTTCAAATGTTATAGTCGCTGACTTCTTCCTCAGCCTAAATACTGGTTTGACGCAGCTCTCCTTGCTCGTATACCCTGTGCAAGTCTCTCTATTTCTACATAATAACTGCAACCTACATCCATTTGATCCTGCTTATTGTAGTCAAACCTTAGTGTGCCTCCGCAAGTTTTACCGCCCTCCTCTTCACACTTCACAGCAAAGTCAAATTTACAACTCCCTGATTCTTCAAGATGTGTCTTTTCAATCAATCCCATCCTTCAGTCAAGTTGTGCTATAAATTTCTTTACTTCCCAGTTTGACTCAGTACCACCTCAGTTATCTGATCTACCAACATATAATCATCAGCATTCTTCTGTAACACAGCATTTCAAAAGCAATTTTCTTACATGTTCCAAAAACCAGTGAATTTTCAGATTGTGTAACCACTTATTTTATCTGCCTAGATTAAGATTGGCATAACAAGGTTGAGTATTCATTTGGTTAAATCTATAGCAATGGCTGAGATCAAGGTTTGGCAAGGTGGCATAGCCAACAAGTGTGGAAATGAAATAATAGTTCTGGCACCAAATTAATCTGTAACGAAGCCTGATGTCTATGTTCATGCCATATTTAATGGACTTTTCATTATAAAAACTAAAACTGTGAAATAAAATGAGAAATCGATATTGGATAACAGACAAATGCCTGCCAAGAATTTTGATGCATATACATATATCATACACAATAGTTTATAATAGAGGGAAACATTCCACGTGGGAAAAATATATCTAAAAAGAAAGATGATGAAACTTACCAAACAAAAGCGCTGGCAGGTCGATAGACACACAAACAAACACAAACATACACACAAAATTCTAGCTTTCGCAACCAATGGTTGCCTCGTCGGCTTGTGTCTGTGTATGTGTGGATGGATATGTGTGTGTGTGTGTGCGAGTGTATACCTGTCCTTTTTTCCCCCTAAGGTAAGTCTTTCCGCTCCCGGGATTGGAATGACTCCTTACCCTCTCCCTTAAAACCCATATCCTTTTGTCTTTCCTTCTCCTTCCCTCTTTCCTGACGAGGCAACCATTGGTTGCGAAAGCTAGAATTTTGTGTGTATGTTTGTGTTTGTTTGTGTGTCTATCGACCTGCCAGCGCTTTTGTTTGGTAAGTTTCATCATCTTTCTTTTTAGATATACACAATAGTTTGCTATACATATCTTGTATTTAAACAAAGAAAAACAAAATTATGTGTCGCTTCTGATATATATTAGTGCTGGCACAGATGTGCAGTACAATGCCCATACCATATACCAGACATTAATGTTGAAGCATCTGCACAGTTTTTGGGGAAAACGATCTTATGTTATGAAAAATGGTTTAAATACAGGCTATTAAACTTTTGAGATGTAAATGTTGATATCACCTGAGCAATTTAATTTTCTAAATATGGTTAGATCACGTGACCCATATCGCATTAGTAATGCAAGCAGATAATTTTTCTGTCTTGGTAATGTATTTCATTTCATTTCACTTTATCTTTTGTTGGTCCTTTTAATCATTTGTTGTACAAGGTGTACAATACGACATTGGATAAGTCATTGCGATTTACAGTGCACATTTTTAAATCATAGAAGAATATTTACATTGGTTTAGGCTTAATATTATTACAACTTAAAATTCAGCTTTTGTGTATGATATTTAAAACAAGTAATTCAATCTGGTTTTTTTCCCATAAAACTTTTGATTAACATTTCATTTATTCTTTTTTTAAATATTTGGCCATAAATTTTTATGTTTCAAGATATTCACCTATACTATAAGAACACTTTTGTAATAAATATTTATGGACAGCAGTTTTAAGTTTTGAAGTGTCTTTTAATGTTATTAGGTAGCTTGTTGTATAATCTATACAGATAGATACTCTGGTAAGTTAATGCAAGTTTGTTGCTATTTTCTAACAGTTTCATAACAAATATTATTACTTGTAAAATATGCAAACATGGTAGTGCAAGTATGTGAAGTTTCTTAAATAAGGGCTTGCATGAGCTTCTTGAGGCAGCATTCTCTATGGCTCTTTTGGCATATAAAACAACTTTGCTAGCAGATGCGTTTACCCAAAAAAATTATGCCATATCACAGTAAGGATTCTGCCTGAGCAAAGTATACATATTTTAGTGTCTCTTTTAATGAGCAACCAAAAAGAATTTTGATAGTGTAGTCGCCAATGATCAGAAAAATCAGTAGGAACTTGGACTGTTCAATATTTATTTATTTTTATCACTTCATAAAGGTCACTAGAGGATGACAGTGGCCTAACCCCATCCCGTAATATATAAATTTTAGTGGCAGAGTAACCTGCAGCATATCCCAAAGTCTAGGTTTGTTTGTTTGTGCAAGGTGGCTCCATTATTTAACTTTGGCCCAAAAAGGTACATTGTTAAAATTAAAAACTAAAATGGCTGCAGAGCATTGCCAGAAAACGAAGTATATAAGACTTCGCAAAGGTGAGAACATTGAGAATTGCAATATACAGGTTTCATAATGCAAAAATAGAAAATACAACCCTTTAGGTGATCTAAATGATTAATGGAAAATCTCATATAAAGATGTGAAACAAATACTAACAAAGAGATAGAGGGGCTGGCCAGTACTTACCTCAGCTCAGTACAGCCGATAGATACACATAAAACAGAACTGAAAATTTACGTTCCTAGCTTTCGGAACAAATGTTCCTTCATCGGGGTGGAGAGAGGGGAAAGAAAGGGAAGAAGGGAAAGGAGATTCAGTTACTCACAACCCAGGTTATGAAGCAACAGGGAAAGGAAAATAGGGAGTGTAGCAAGGATGGAGGCATGGTTGTCAGAGAGAAGCCAAAGATATTCTACTGTAAGTACTGTGCCAGCTTCAAACCAAAGAGGATGCATACAGAAGTAAAGAGGTATATAGTATAAAGATAAACACAACTATGTAGGATGAAAAGATGCGTGAATAGCTAAAGAGGAAAGGGAAAGAGGAGAAGACTGAAGACTGAATGGGAGTGAGGTTGTTTAACATAGGTTCAGTCCAGGGGGATGGCGGGATGAAAGGATGTGTTGGAGTGCAAGTTCCCATCTCCGCAGTTCAGAGGGACTGGTGTTGGGTGGGAGAAGCCAAATGGCACATACGGTGTAGCAGGTTCCTAGAATTATGCTGGAGGGCATGCTCCGCTACTGGGTATTGGGCATCTCCTAGGTGGACAGTTCGTCTGTGTCCGTTCATGCGCTCAGCCAGTTTAGTTGTTGTCATGCCGATGTAAAAGGCTGTGCAGTGCAGGCATGTCAGTTGATAAATGACATGTGTAGTTTCACACGTAGCCGTGCTTTGAATTGTGTGTTTTACCAGTAGCGGGGCTGGAGTAGGTGGTTGTGGGGGGATGCGTGGGGCAGGTTTTGCAGCGGGGTCGGTTACAGGGGTAAGAACCGCTGGGTAGAGAAGGTAGTCTGGGAATATTGTAGGGTTTAACAAGGATGTTACGGAGGTTAGGGGGGGGGGGGGGGGGGCCGAAAGGCAACTCTGGGTGGTGTGGGGAGAATTTTGTCAAGGGATGATCTCATTTCAGGGGTTCACTTGAGAAAGTCATATCCCTGGCGGAGTAATTTGTTGATGTTTTCGAGGCCAGGATAATATTGGGTGACAAGGGGGATGCTTCTGTGTGGTCTGGGGGTAGGAACATTGTTGTTGGACGGGGAGGAATGTATTGCTCGGGAAATCTGTTTGTGGACAAGGTCTGCAGGATAGTTGCGGGAGAGGAAAGCACTGGTCAGGTTATTGGTGTAATTGTTGAGGGATTCGTCACTGGAGCAGATACGTTTGCCACGAATACCTAGGCTGTAGGGAAGGGAGCGTTTGATGTGGAAAGGATGGCAGCTATCAAAGTGAAGGTACTGTTGTTTGTTTGTGGGTTTGATATGGACAGAGGTGTGGATGTGAGCTTCAACAAGATGAAGGTCAACATCCAGGAAGGTGGCTTGGGTTTTGGAGAAGGACCAGCTGAAATTCAGATTCGAAAAGGAGTTGAGGTTATGGAGGAAATTAAGGAGTGTTTCTTCACCATGAGTCCAGACCACAAAGATGTCATCTATAAACCTATACCGGGCCAGGGGAAGCAGCTGTTGGGTCTTCAGGAAAGCCTCCTCCATGCGGCCCATGAAGAGGTTGGCATAGGATGGAGCCATCCTGGTTCCCATGGCCGTTCCCCTGATTTGTTTGTAGGTCTGGCCTTCAAAAGTGAAGTAATTATGGGTGATGATGAAGTTGGTAAGTGTGATAAGGAACGAGGTTTTTGGAAGATCTTCGGGTGGGCGTTGGGAGAGGTAGTGCTCAAGGGCACTCCAACACATCCTTTCATCCCGCCATCCCCCTGGACTGAACCTACGTTAAACAACCTCACTCCCATTCACTCTTCAGTCTTCTCCTCTTTCCCTTTCCTCTTTAGCCATTCACGCATCTTTTCATCCTACATAGTTGTGTTTATCTTTATACTATATACCTCTTTACTTCTGTATGCATCCTCTTTGGTTTGAAGCTGGCACAGTACTTACAGTAGAATATCTTTGGCTTCCCTCTGACAACCATGCCTCCATCCTTGCTACCCTCCCTATTTTCCTTTCCCTGTTGCTTCATAACCTGGGTTGTGAGTAACTGAATCTCCTTTCCCTTCTTCCCTTTCTTTCCCCTCTCTCCACCCCGATGAAGGAACATTTGTTCCGAAAGCTAGGAACGTAAATTTTCAGTTCTGTTTTATGTGTATCTATCGGCTGTACTGAGCTGAGGTAAGTACTGGCCAGCACCTCTATCTCTTTGTTAGTATTTGTTTAAAATACAACCTTGAACATTTTTATCTCAACAGGGCATTTCTGTTATTTATCAATGCACTCAGGTATGTTAAAATCATGTTGCCCTAAGGCAGTATAAACAAAATAAACAAAGTACAGGAAACACGATCTCACACCTGTGCATAAATGGTTCACAGTAGAGCAGAAAAGACTTAGAATTTTGGTCATAATTTCTCATGAAAAATCAAAACAATTGTGATACAGAGAAAGTAAACTACACGAGGTTATACAGTAAATATATGGTAGAGCTCAGATTCACCAAGTGAATAACGCTCAAAACATTGTAAAGTACATGAAATGTTATCAGGAGCAACTGGGAAGAAGTACAAATAGCAAAAATACTTCCTCTGAAGTTGGTATCACCCCAAATGCCTTCAGCAGTTTCTTCAATAATGCCTGTGATTTAAATAATATTGCTGCAAGTGAACAAATTAATTTGACAACTTTCAGCCTCAAATAATGGTAATAACTTACTGAAACATTTTGAACTCATTGTTTTTGCGTTTAAATGCAAAGAGGTTAAAGTAAATTACCACAAAAGTAGTAAACTTTAGTCACTCAAAATCAGAGGACATTTATGGTATTCCCAATTTTGCAATAAAAAGTACTGACATAACAACAAATCCTCTATGTTCTCTAATCATTGAGTATTTAATAGTATTTATTAAGCTTCATCCTTAAACAACGTAGTAGTTCAAGCTCTACTAAAAAATAGTGACAATCTCTCTCGTTCACACTTCTTTCAAAAGTACTAGAGTATGCAAACGTACTAGAATATGTATTTACTTTATAACCTCATGTAGTTTACTTTCTCTGCATCACAATTGTTTTGATTTTTCATGAGAAATTATGACCAAAATTCTAAGTACTAGAGTATGCAGCAAATCTGTGAGCATCTATCAACAAATAACATTCTCAGTGACTCACAGTATGATGGTCTGGTGTGTCTAAAGTGAAAGCAGTTCAACACACAGTTTCATTAGTGCTACACTCATTTCACCTGTGACTATTTGTTAGTGCTAAGCCATTGGATCTCAGGAAGGCACCCAAATTGGTCAGCCACATGATTCTGATAAAAAAACAAAACTCTTTTTGATCAGCTCATATGACAGTAATAGAAAAGAAATACTGTAGTTCAACAATAGAATGAAAGTTTTCGCTGTCATATGTGGTGTGTCACAAAGTCCTGTGTTTAGACCTTCCCCATTCATAATCTATGTAAAAGTATTATGTTGTGCAAGTTCATACTATATGCAGATGCCATCCATTTGCTACAGTTGGAAAGATTTGACAGCATAAAAGTAAAAATAATTTCAGAGCAGCTAGTATGTAGATTAGAATAAATCAAGCCTATGTTAACTGTAAATTTCTCTTCAGTTTTTGTATTACATTTGACAATAGTTATGCTTCTGCTAAACTTCTCAGGATTCATCCTGACTCAAAGTTGACTTGAAAAACTTGTGTGTTACATCTATGTACAGAGTAGACAATGTTTCAAAAGTCTGACAATACCAACAGTTAGGTCTCTCTTTAATCTTAACTATTTGATATGCAGAAAGGAAAACCAACACAACCATAAACTCTGACAGTCTGTGCAGCAATATGATACATAAACATATAACAATTTGCCAGCAAAGGCATTGAGCATGACACTTACGAGGGGACTTTCTGGGAGGTGCATCGAGTTATGAGCGCCCACTTTACCTGCTTATAGTGTGGGTAGGTACCTATCACACCCTAAAATTGTAGGTGCCAATGCAGCCTCGTTTTTGAAATATTGCCTGTTAAAAGTTTGGGCAGTTCTTTATGTATAGAAAAGTTTCACTATTGTGGCAAGTGAGCGAGCAGCCGAGTGGCAAGTGAGCTACACTCCCGTCCAGGCGACCCTGGTTCGAGACCCGTCTATGCTACTTTTGTTTCTTTTTTTTTCAAATGCCTGTTTTAATTTATAATTAATCATGAACATTCCGCAAGGAATTGATTAAAAAGAATTACAAGCCTCTATAAATCAAAATTACAAATTGAATGTCACATTCTGTTTCCATCATTTGCGTTTTTATTTTAACAGGAAATTAACCATAAAATAATATCTTGAAATATTTTATGATTGTTCAATTTGTTTTTGTTGTATTTTTAATTTTGTTCCGTTGAGGTAGGGAATATTAAAAAAAAAACAAATAAGGGATTAAAAATATCTTTCATTTAATGGAAAGTTAATCAATATTTCTTATATTTTGATGAGTACATTCTGACAGATGATACTTGTTATAAATACAATCAAAACATTTGTACTTTCGACACCATGAGCATTGTATGAATGCACATTCATTTTTGTCGCAATCGCATCTGTATTTTCTCAAGTCCGCAGGAAACGCCACTGCATTGACGTTATGGAATACTTCTTTTTGCGATGGATGTAGTGTTTCGCAAAAACAAAAGCAGCATATACGGGTCTCGAACCAGGGTCGCCTGGATGGGAGTCTCGCTTGCTTGCCACTCGGCTACTCGCTCACTTGCCACAATAGTGAACCTTTTCTATATATAAAGGGCTGCTCAAACTTTAACAGGCAATATTTAAAAAATGAGGGCATATTGGCACCAACAATTTTAGGGTGTGATAGGTGCCTACCCACACTATAAGCAGGCAAAGTGGGAGCTCATAACTCGATGCACCTCCCAGAAGGTCCCCTCGTTAGTGTATTTAAAGACACCACACAAAACTTGCTCAGACAAAAGCATTTTAACCAGTATATGAATTTAAAACATGTCTCCAAAATGATATTGAAAACTAATGTTGTTTCATTTATGTTGTATGTATATATTGTATTAAATAATGGAAAATCCAGGATGGAATGTAACAATATTACGAACAGGATAGTTGCTACTCAGCATATAACAGAGATGCTGAGTTGCAGATAGGCACAACAAAAACACTGTCACAAAATAAGCTTTCATCCAAAAAGGCTGTTGTCTGTAATTTATTTATTTATTCAGCCAGGTATCACCTCACAATGTTAAAGGATCTGTCGTCATACAGAGAAAATAAAACAAAGTATTTTTGAGTGTTTTTTTGTGAATGGTCTCACTCTCAATTTAAAAAAAAAGACACAACACACTCAGTTCTGCACATTTAGAGGATATACACCAATGACAAGTGTACCAAATTTTGAGGAAGTAATAACTAGGGTGGAAACTTCAATTTTTTGTAAATTATTTCAAATCTTGAGGAGAAACAAATCAGTAAGCCGACATATTTTTCACATTTTCATTCAACAATATCATATGGAACCATGTTCTGGGATAACTCAGCTTTAAGAAACAAAGTCTTCATTGTTCAAAGAGTATTGTAAGAATAATATGTGGTAATCACTGATGATCATCTCACAGACCTCTGTTTAAGGAGATGGGCATTTTTATTACTGCTTCACAGTATATTTATACCTTCATGAAGTTTGTTGTAAATAATCTACTGCAGGAACAACAGTGCACATACATACAATAGCAGAAGAAAAATCACATTCATTACTCTGCATTAAGGTTCTCTTTAGCACAAAAAGGAATGCACAATGAAATTGCACAATTCTTCCACCGAAATTTTTGATCGCTTTAACGATTATCTAAAATGCCTGGTAGACATGAAAAATAAATATAAAAATCAAATGAAAATATTTCTCTTTGACAACTTCTTCCATTCTGTAGAAGAATGTCTACTTTTGAAATTTGTAAAAGGTGGCGGTTAGGGAGGAATTACAAGCTAACATCTGTATTTAAAAAATATATATCACATAAAAAGCTTGTTAACTGACAGTATGTAGCCATATTTACATATGAATGTTTAATGTGAATGTAAAGCGACTCGTTCCACATTATTACAATTAATCATGGAGACAATCTGTAGAATATGAAACTAATTACTCATGGAATATGTAAGTATGATATTGTAATTATGAGGACAGGACAAGTGGCTGGTCATGGCCTTGTCAAAGGAACCATGCTGACATTTGCCTGGGATGATTAGGAAAACCTAAATCAGGATGGCCAGACAGAGCAAACTCCAACCTCCCAAATACGTCAGTGGCTTAACAGCTAAACTGCCTCATTTGATTGGTCCCTATTATACAATGTTCTTTTTGCTGTGCACAATTTACAGCAATTAACTCCCTCCAAACAGGACATGAAGGCCAAACGGTACTGACTGGCTGCCGTGTCATCCTCGGCTCATAGGCATCACTGGATGCAGATGTGGAGAGGCTTGTGGGCAGCACACCGCTCTCCCAACCATATACCAGTTTCTGATATCGGAGCCGCTACTTCTCAATCAAGTAGCTCCTAAGTTTGCTTCACAGGGGCTGAGTGCACCCCACTTGCCTACAGCGCTTGGCAGATCGGACGGTCACCCATCCAAGTGCTAGCCCAGCCCGACAGCGCTTAAATTCGGTGATCTGACAGGAACCGGTGGTATCGCTGTGGCAAGGCCATTGGCACAGAAAATATAATATAACACAGAATTTGCCACTGCACAACTATGGGGCCCACTGGTGACTTTTGGACCATGAACATTGTACCTCACCATATCATACTCACAATGTATATGTAAAAACAAAGATGAGGTGACTTACCGAACGAAAGCGCTGGCAGGTCGATAGACACACAAACAAACACAAACATACACACAAAATTCAAGCTTTCGCAACAAACTGTTGCCTCATCAGGAAAGAGGGAAGGAGAGGGGAAGACGAAAGGAAGTGGGTTTTAAGGGAGAGGGTAAGGAGTCATTCCAATCCCGGGAGCCGAAAGACTTACCTTAGGGGGAAAAAAGGACAGGTATACACTCGCACACATACACATATCCATCCACACATACAGACACAAGCAGACATCTGCTTGTGTGCGAGTGTATACCTGTCCTTTTTCCCCCCTAAGGTAAGTCTTTCCGCTCCCGGGATTGGAATGACTCCTTACCCTCTCCCTTAAAACCCACTTCCTTTCGTCTTCCCCTCTCCTTCCCTCTTTCCTGATGAGGCAACAGTTTGTTGCAAAAGCTTGAATTTTGTGTGTATGTTTGTGTTTGTTTGTGTGTCTATCGACCTGCCAGCGCTTTCATTCGGTAAGTCACCTCATCTTTGTTTTTATATATAATTTTTCCCACGTGGAATGTTTCCTTCTATTATATTGATATCACAATGTATATGTATGTACAAGGGCATGCTGAAGAGTAATGCTTCCAATTTTTTTTTATGTGAAAACTTTTACAGCTTCTTAAGTAAAACAAGCATTATTAACACTCTACTTCGTTATTCTTCCTGTCTACATATTTGTAGGGTTGTGCCACTGGAGGGCCCTCAATTGTAGCAAATAAAATATCAGACTATAATGTAACTATGTGAGAAACAGTGTGCTATAATCAAGTTTCAAGTTTGTACACACATGGAGCACCTCTTCTTCAGCCTGACAATGCCAAACCACACATAAGCACTGCAACAATTTGACACCTTGAGTTCACTATCATCAATCATCCTCGATGCAGTCTGACTTGGTCCATGTGATTTCCAACTGTTTTCAAAACTTCAAGACCATCTTTGAGGACTTCACTTTGATAGTGATGAAGCAGTGTAAGCAGAGGTAAGGCTGTGACTCTGTCAACAAAGTAAAACATTCTATAGTGGCAATAGCAACAAACTGGTTACTGAAGAAATGAAGGGCCCATGAAATGAAATAGTGAAGTTCACTTTTTCATTTTTTGAGTTTTCACCAGTACACGAATGTCTTTTCTACTAGGCTAAATGGGAAGCAGTTAGCTTAGTCATAGTGTAAATAACTTTCGAAACGAAACTATACAGGGAAAGAGCTCAGTCCATATGAAACAGGGAAACGAAAGGCTTAGCCCACTAAGTACTGAACTTAATGTAATCTGTAAATCTGCGGAGTGCTTGTTTATGTGGTCTCATTTCTGTACTTCCAACGCAGCAAAGAAGGCCTAGAAAAGATGAATTTGGGTCAAGGTTTAACAATGCATTCTAAAAGTACTGAGTTCAAGAAGTTGTAGTTTGTCATAAGGCATTTATGGCAGTGCACAGCATATCAAAATGTAAGATTCAATACTTAGTGCTAATCTTCAAACTACTGAGAGTGTCCCTAATGATAACAGAAGGAAACATGCTCTGGAAAACAACTGCTGAAATGCTTAATATCATTAGCGGCATATTGCCTCCTTTCTGGATACACATACTTATTATAGGTTGAAAGATACAACTACAGTATAATCTCTGAAGAACTAGATATAAGTAAAATGTTCATTTATTCAAAGAGGCTTACCCAACAATTAAGGCATCTTATGAAATGTAGTGACATATTTCATACAAACTTCAGTATTTTGTTTGGGTATCCTCACTCATATATGTGCAGTACCTATGAGGAATATACAGCGAAAGTGAAATGCCTGGAAATGGTGCACTGAACTAGTGGAAATAAGAGATATTCAGTCTCAATTAAAGAATTTGAGAACTTTAAATACTTTCTGCAAATAGCAAGCCATCACATTTTATAAGAGGAAGGAAAAAGTTAAAAAGGAAAGTTGAAAGAGCATGTGAAAGGAAGCCATATGTATGGATTTATGGATTTTAACAAGAATTTTTTTTCTGGCTAACATTATAACTAACACTATATATTATAAATGGCAGTTACCTATGTAAACTTTCAACAGGCACTGTTTATATAATGCAGAATGTACATTTTTCCTTTATCCTGAATGTGTTGTCAAAAAAGGTAGTGATGCTGTCTGTTCGATGATTCATACTCCTGTTATAGTTACTTGACATGGACATGAAAATCTTGACATATTTTGTGACTCATGTACAGCCAAAATGACAACTACACTCTTATATGATTTTTGCACAGTTTGGTTACAGTAGAGGAAAGATTTGACACTGTAAAAGTACAAGTTCCAATAAGAGGACATTCTTATTAGGAATGTGATAAAAACACGAGTCTTATAAACCGGAAAGATACACAGAAATCCCAGAAGATTGGATAGTGTTCACATCAGCATGGTCAAATGTTGCTGAAGCTCTACCTGAAACTTCTTGCCAATGAAGAGCATTTGTGAAGCCCTTCTACAAGCACAAGTGTCCCTGTTCTACACATTCAGTTAAAGAACTCAAGACAGACAGAACTCACCCAAGGGTTGTCAAATTGAGCGTGACTTATAATGGAGCATGACAGAGTCCTGCTTTGAAGTTGGCTCTTTCAGCTGTAGAATCCAATGAACTACAGTTTGATTTGGCTGAGTTATACTAGTAAGACTGTATGATAATCTCCAACTATGGTACAGTTTCAAATTGTAAATTGTTCTGCCTCATATTTTCAAACTTACTACCCATCTCTCATTAGAAATACCAGGATCTTCATATTTTGAAAATAAATTGTGGGTCAGAAGCCCAAGAATATAAACAGTGTTTTCCTATTGCTTGACGTTTTCAGAACAGGCAATCTTTTACTGCTTTTTAAATATGTTTTGATTCTTATAAAAGTAATAAAGGAAATGCTATGTTCATGTTACTTTGAATTCATGGCCTCAGCCCTTCTTTTATTGAATATGTTACTCTTACTCAACTCTTTAACATATAGTATCAAAAGTTTGAATAACTGTGCAATTATATATTGTCATGTGTTCACAGTATATTATGTAAGGTTTGTAATTTTTCAAAATAAGTTTAAATGTTGCACAATTCTAAGATCTAGAAAAGAACAAAAAATGGTTAAAATGGCTCTGAGCACTATGGGACTCAACTTCTGAGGTCATCAGTCCCCTAGAACTTAGAACTACTTAAACCTAACTAACCTAAGGACATCACACACATCCATGCCTAAGGCAGGATTCGAATCTGCGACTGGAGCAGTCGCGCGGTTCCAGACTGTAGCACCTAGAACTGCTCAGCCACTCCGGCCGGCATTTCAATGAACATATTAATGTTTTGTACACTATATAAAACTGGACTTAGATCATTCTCTTTCTTGGCCCTTCAATGTTTTCATTGCCAGGGTGACTATGTTGAGAAATAAATATCTAGACATGAATAATAAATATGTTGTTGTGGTCTTCAGTCCTGAGACTGGTTTGATGCAGCTCTCCATGCTACTCTATCCTGTGCAAGCTTCTTCATCTCCCAGTACCTATTGCAACCTACATCCTTCTGAATCTGCTTGGTGTATTCATCTCTTGGTCTCCCTCTACGATTTTTACCCTCCACGCTGCCCTCCAATACTAAATTGGTGATCCCTTGATGCCTCAGAACATGTCCTACCAACCGATCCCTTCTTCTAGTCAAGTTGCACCACAAACTTCTCTTCTCTCCAATTCTATTCAATACCTCCTCATTAGTTAAGTGATCTATCCATCTAATCTTCAGCATTCTTCTGTAGCACCACATTTCGAAAGCTTCTATTCTCTTCTTGTCTAAACTATTTATCGTCCATGTTTCGCTTCCATACATGGCTACACTCCATACAAATACTTTCAGAAACGACTTCCTGACACTTAAATCTATACTCGATGTTAACAAATTTCTCTTCTTCAGAAACGCTTTCCTTGCCATTGCCAGTCTACATTTTACATCCTCTCTACTTCGACCATCATCAGTTAGTTTGCTCCCCAAATAGCAAAACTCCTTTACTACTTTAAGTGTCTCATTTCCTAATCTAATACCCTCAGCATCACCTGACTTAATTCGACTACATTCCATTATCCTCGTTTTGCTTTTGTTGATGTTCATATTATATCCTCCTTTCAAGACACTATCCATTCTGTTCAACTGCTCTTCCAAGTCCTTTGCTGTCTCTGACAGAATTACAATGTCATCGGCGAACCTCAAAGTTTTTATTTCTTCTCCATGAATTTTAATACCTACTCCAAATTTTTCTTTTGTTTCCTTCACTGCTTGCTCAATATACATATTGAATAACATCGGGGAGAGGCTACAACCCTGTCTCACTCCCTTCCCAACCACTGCTTCCCTTTCATGCCTCTCAACTCTTATAACTGCCATTTGGTTTCTATATAAATTGTAAATAGCCTTTCGCTCCCTATATTTTACCTAAATATCTAGACATGAATAATAAATATGTAGAACGTTAATAGCATTTGTTTTATTTAAAAAGCTTTGAGAGTTTTAACAATGTAGGAAAAACATAGGTTGCTACTTACTATAAAGAAGACATGTTAAGATGTAGACCAGCATGATTAAAGGACACTTACATAAAGCCCGGAACTGAGCTGCTGAAGTTGGCGGTCATGTGTGGATGAGGTGGGCTTGCTTGTTTGTATGAATGGTGTGTGTTTCTCTTTTGCTTATGAAGGCTGTGGCCGAAAGCTTTATGTAGTGTCTTTTAATTGTGCCTGTCCACAAATTAAAGTGTCTTCCTTACAGTAACTAGCAATCTATTCTTAACTGCTGATGTTCCTAACTGGAGTTTTCATTGTTTGCTTTAAGTGTTTTCACACAAAAACTAAGATATATTACTTTTCAGCAAGCCTTCACATTTTTACAAGTCAGATGTAGACGCACAAAATGAGAAGGGTCAGCTGAACCTAGCAGTACTGCCATTTGGGCTTCATCCTATGATGTGGTCTGTGATGCAGCATATAGAATACTGACGATGTTTTTTTTTTCCTTATATATTACTATTTGGAATGTAGGTTGTGATGACAGACTGACCTCTAGCATAGTCCATGGTGTAGATTAAGTTCAAAAGGTGACAATTTGGTTGTGTTTTTAGTGAAATCAGTGAATGTGAATAAAACATCTTAATTGTGATGGCATACTGATCTGTAGTGTTCCACAAGGCCTGGGTTAGGTTGAAGGGTGGGAGTTTGGCTGTGTTTTGGTGAAGCAGTATGATAGGCTTCAGTTAATCAGCACCCATGCAACAACAACCTTACCAATATGTTTCAATAAGCTGCACATAAGAACAGGATTCTTTCTTGACTCATACCTCTGGTTCTATTGTTGATGGAAAAGTAGGGTCAAGTGTTTTGGACAGCCCTTAGGCTAGAGACTATTTGTATACCCAACAGAAGGATAGTTTTCACATTTGGTGTGTTATTGGGTGGCCTCAGGGGTTTTGTGAAGACACCGTCACGTCATGTGCAGTTCCTTAAAATATCTGGAAAAAGTGTTTTTTACCACAAGTGAGCCGCTGATTATAAGACAGCTATGCACAGCGAATGGGTGGATTTTTTAAAATATATTCCTTAAGACCCTGATCTTAAACAACCTTAAAATTCTTTTTTGATATCTTATCCACTTTGGAGATACATAAGTTCAAAGTTACCCTACCTCTATACATTAAATATGGACGTACAATCCAGCGTGAGGTGAAATCTTAATAATAAATAACAACAACAAGTTGTCCAAATTTTAATGATACATTCTAAAGGTATTTATCTAAACGTGCCATCTTCCTGTTTTGAAAAATCTTTATCTGTTATTGAGAAACACCCAAAAAAGAACTTGGTTCTTGGGTACCAAAACTGAGCCGCCGATTCCAAGGTGACTTTAGTACAAATCACTACAACATGATAGAGATATACCAGTAATGAGACAGGAACAACAACGTAGAAACACAGTACATTAACACGCACAATAATGTAAGCAAGTCCATTCACAGACACAGATCTGTATGCACTGTAGCCTTTGGTCCAAGCACAGATATTGCAGTCCTCACTTGCTAGTGGTGGGCATAGGTATTGACATCACCACATAGTCCTCCCCTTCTTGTATTGCAGAGCACTGAAGGGAGGACATTTGTGGAGATGGTGACTAATGAGATGGTTGGTGTGGTGGTTGGCAGAGAACAGGGTTTGGTGGCGCAGGTGCGCACGACTGACCATTCTGTGGCTGTCATGAGTGTGAGGCACAGTCGGACCGTTTTTTGGTGGTAATTGGCTTAATTGCAAGGGACTGACTGTGCCATGGTTGGAGCTGATGCAGAGCACTGTTGGACCATTTCTCCATAGTAGATGTTGTGGAGTTTGGCACAGTGCTTTTAGCACACAGCTGATATGGTTGTGGATAGTGAGGGGTTCTCGGATGGGCCCATATCTAGGTGCTGGCAGGTGTGCAAGAGGCAAAGGATGTGCTGGGGGTGCACTCTTCACTGCTGATGCATCTGATGGGTCGTGTGGTGTGGACAAAATGGTTCTTTGTGGACTAATAGTCCTTGGGCACATAACAGTGAGTACACTGTCCTTGGACACTTCAGATGAGATGGCAGTAAAACTGATGTCATCTCGAAGGGAATAAGTGTGTTCCAGTCATTGGATATGTGTAGTGTCATTTGGAGACAGGTCATTATTAAGTGCATTTATAGTTAAACCATTGTCTATGGGTTTGGTGAAAACATCGTTAGGGTTGAAGGCAGCGACATCGAGCTGGATGGTGTTGCTTGTCTAGAGTGTTGTCCTCTTGAGGTACTCACACTGGTGGTAACAGCAGTGACTTTACCATTGATAGCGATATCTAAAGTGTACGTATTTCATTCAATGACTTTGTGTGGACCTGGATAAGATGGTTGGAATGCAGGTCACACTGTATCATCACACAGCACAACATGCGTGCAGTCTGAAAGGGCTTTGTGAACAAATATCAAGGTGTGATGTGAGATTTGGTTGGTGGTACAGCAGAGCGTTGGATATATTCTTTGACATGTGGTGCAAATGCTGGTGACATCTGATAATTCTCCACTGGTAGGACCAGAGATTCACAGTAAAAAAAAAAAAAAAAAAAAAAAATCAGCCAATATGCTCTTCTTTGTGTGCTGTACACACTCCAAGAATGACCCGGGGCAGAGCCTCCATCCAAGATCTGCCATGGTACATGACAGCAACCTTAAGTGTCCTCTGCTACATCTTGTGCAGGCCGTTGCTCTCTGGATGGTAGGCAGTGGTTGGGGTTCGTTTAGTACTGCTCAGATTGCAAAGTACTGCAAAAAGTGCCAATTCAAATTGGCGGCCCTTGTCTGTGGTGATGGTTTCTGATGTGCTGAAGTGTGATATCCAAATGTCAACAGAAGCACATGCTGTCATGTCTTTAATATGTTATTGCTGCGATTCCCTGTTTATGATGGAGGGGAGAAACTTGTAACCTGACTCGGGAAGGGAGCCCATGAGATCAATGTGGAGGTTGTGGAAGCAAGTTTTGGGTATATCAAATTGGCTGATCTGTGGCTTGGTGTGTTATTTCTGCCTTGCTACATTGACAAGATACATACGTCTGTGTCTGGCTGCAGCAGTCTCTTTTAATGCTGGGCCACACAAAGCGTTCAGTGATTAGGCAGACTGTCGGGCAATTAGTGGAATGTGAATGACCGTGTAGATGGTCGAATATTTCATGTCGTATTGATAGTGGTACAAGCGGTCAAATTTTATTGAGAGAGATGATGCACGAGATTGATCTTTCACGAGATTGATCTTTCACTGACTGGAATGGTGCATCTTACAGTTTTTAGGCGTGTCATTGCTATGTAGTTCGACACTGACAGTGTCAGTTTGTTGGGTGGCAGTTAGTTGTTTGCACTCTAATCTGAGGGGGATAGTATGAACCCTTGATAGATACACGAACTGGAACAGTGATCTCTCATCAAAACAACTACTGTATTCTTTCTTGCCCATTTCGTATTACATTATTCAAATGCATCTGTAATAATTAATACATAAATTTGCTATTAAGTAATCATAGAAAATTAAATATCAGTATAAATTACTCACACAGAAGCTAACAGCTTTATGTATTTGTGGATAACTCCATTTTAGGTACACAGATTCATATCTTATATTACATACCCCCACTTCACGAAAACATTACCTCAGTAATGGCTGCATGAATTAGCACAAAGACTTCAGCACCAATATTACTACTATATATAAATAGTAAACAAATATGAATTCAAATAAAATTGTGCCAAAATGTGAATAGCAATTTGGCACTGAAATAAGAGATATGTAAATAATTATATATCTAAGCTGTAAGTGATGTCTACATTCAAAACATATTTATAAATTTCAATAATAATTGGTCTCTTGTGGGCATCAATCAAATCAATTTAAATGGAATTGATTCCCTATCTCTAATACTCCATCTCATTGCATATCACTTCACTTTCACTGGTTATGCCCTTACTGCAGTCTTCCAGTTGCTTTCATGGCATGGATCTCCTTCTTGAGTCCTAGCTTCCCTGTGCATCAGCAGACCACCTCTTTCGCATGAAAGTATAGCCACCAATGCATTGTACTCCTCATCAGCCACTCCATGTCCTGACAAATGTCATAGAAATGACCCAAATCAATACTTGCGTGTAACTTGTGACTCATGGCTTCCCAGTGATCAGGGTGATGACACCCTCCCTGGTTTATCATGTTGTAACGCCGGAAATGCATATCCTCCTATTTCCATCTATTGTACTATTATTTTTTTTTCCCTTGTTTTGTTACCTCAAGATATGACATTTCTGTCTATTTATATATTGTAATTGCTTTACTGTTTGGATATATATATATTTATGCACTTATGTCGATGTATAATTGGTTTGTTTCGTAAATAGTATTTGTATTTTTACGCTGGGTCTTGCCTAGGGAAAACTGCTATCGAACGATTACATCGATAGGTCGTGTGAAGACTCAAAGTGTGTAGGATCTTTGGTAGTGTTAACTCTGCCGCGTGGAGCGCGGGCAGAGCAGAAGGAGTGTGGCGGGAGTAGCGAGTGGAGGAGGTGTGTTGTGTGACGCTCCCGCGAGTTGCCGCGCTTTCGGGGTTTGGCAGCATGTAATTGCGCTCGACTCGCGATGATAGTTTCTGACATGGTGTCGCGGACGGGAAGCATTAGCTGGCGCACATCAAGAGCCCGTTTCGCCTGGTGACCGTGTCGAGAAGAAGGCGCGCCAACATCCAGCTTCTGCAGCAGCGACGGCCGACAATGAGTGACTGTCGCCACCTCCTCGATCGACGGCTTCAAACCTTCAATCAACCAACAAGGAAGACTAAAAGCACGTAAAGTTTCAGAACTGTATGGCAGACCTCAGCTTTTCAAATTGTTCCATTTGCCTCGCAAAATTACAGCAACTTAGCATGAACCTTTGTTGCTCATTGTCCCAATTGCATTGCCAAGCAGGGTCCCTTCCTTTTCCGAAATGAACCCGAGTGTCGTTGAAATTCAAACGCCAGCATTAAAATAATATGATTAGATTTCACTGCTTTAATTTCAAAGATCAGTAGCTGGCTACAATATTTAGGTTACACGAGCACAAATTTAGAGTGCGAGTTTTGTTAGCATAATTTAGCTTACCTGTGACTGCAGCTCAGCTTGGTACGTACTAAATTTTACTATTGTTAACAGTTCAGAATCATTTAATTCAAGTTCAAAGTTAATTCCCTTATTTCTAAATTGCGTAGATTCAAGTAGCTTTTGAAATGATTGTTGAGGTAGTCCAAGACTAACCTTATTTTACTTAATGTCGATGTGCTTCAGAAAGAAAGCTCACTATTAACTTCAGTCACTAAATTAACTTTCGATTTTCCGGTTTTATTAATTCTTTTGCTAAATTAAGTCAGAGTGTGGCGAAATTTATTACTTCTGACAAACTTTCAGTTTTCACACTACACGTGTCAACCTTCAGTTGCCACGCTTCTAGTGTTAATTATATGTGTAATAACCTTTCTTTTTCAGTTACTATAGTAATTGTCCTTAGGACTGGCGACCGTGATTTCCCCCAAATCTCAAATATCTAATTACTGCTAGTTAATTGTTAACGTAACGGCCGCACATTTACTTTCTTTATTAACTTTACCCCTTTTCAAAATTAATTTCCACCAGTTTCATTTGCATTTTTCCTTTCATTTAGATGTAACCCTTTCCTCCCTCTTTACCGACAGGTTAACTTCGGTGACGATTGCTTTTCCAAAACTCCCATTAGGTACACGCGGTTTCATTTTTCACTGTCATTAAGGTCGGTAAGTGAGGGGGAGGTTACAATGTGTCCACTGTATCAGCTCCGAAGTGAAATATATTAAAGTCAGAATAAGTGTACGAACAAACTTCAAACAAATGGAAAGCCCTGATGAATCAATTTCACAATCGAATTACATGCACAGACTTCATAATCCATTAACATTTTACTTAAATAGACAAAATATATGCTATTTCCACAGCATATATTTTCTTATTTCAGTCATCACTATTAAAAAAAAAAAATTACACACATATCCCCTTTCTAAAACAACCCCCAAAATAATTACATTTACCCAACATACACCATAATCTCACCAAAATTTCTTATAATTGCATACACAAACAATAAATAATACATATTTCAACATACGATTAAACAGCCAATCGGTTGCACATAAATGGTAGGTACATTGACCTGGCTTTCGACTGCTACTAGGGGTGTCATTACTGATATGGCTATTAATTTTAATAAGCATTGTGAAGAAAACAAACTTTTGCCAAGTTACATGAAATCCTATTTTAACATGACAGTGCACAAAGGATCCAAAAGCTTTCCAGTGCCTAGTTAAAAAAAAATATTTCCAGAAAAATCAGTGCTTTAATGTGTATTTGGTCATACCTCATTTCCTATATATTATTTTATAGGATTTTGCAACATTTATTCTGATCAAGACACAACCCGCCACGGTAGCTGAGAGCGTTAATGCGCTGCTTCCTGGACTCGGGTAGGTGTGCCGCCACCGGATCGAATCTGCCTGGCAGATTAACGATGAGGGCTGGTCTGATGGCCAACCTGGAAGTGGTTTTTAGGCAGTTTTCCACATCCCACCGCGTGAATACTGGGCTGGTGCCTGCATTCCATCTCAGTTACATGAGTCGTAGACATCTGAAAATGCTTGCACTATTTCATGGCTTACACTAGACGCAGGCAGCTGGGGTACACTACTTACATCCGGGGGGGTTCGGGGTGATGGCAGGAAGGGCATCTGGCCACCCTCTGCAACTAACATTGCCAAATCCGTAATAAGACGGCCAATCCAGCATTGAAGCGGGACAAAGGTCCAATGAAAGAAAGAAATTCTGATCAAGACACCCCTAGCAGGTGTCAAAACCTATGTCAATGCACAAGGGTGGTTTGAAAAGTTCTCGCAATCACCACGAGAGGTCAGCACTAGCACAGCAAGTTGTTCATGTGATACTCATTGGACTTTTGCCTGTAAACAAGTGCCACATCAGCGCTCTAGGAAGAGAGCTGGGGTGGTGACGTGGCTCTGTTGTTGTTCCCACGTAGTGATTTGCGAAGATGGAAAAAAATCAAGATTGGAGCAGTGATTAAGTACTTCGTACAGAAAGGTGTGAAAGCAAAGGACATTCATACCAATTTCCACAATACACTGGGGGACTCTGCTCCTTTATATTCAACTGTTGCGAAGTGCACAAATGAATTTTAATTTGGTCAGGAGAGCTTAGATGATGATCCACACAGTGGTCGGCCAAGATGTGTCACTACTCCAGAAATCATTGCAAAAGTGCACAAAAATTGAAAGTGCATGAAATTGCTCATGCCTGCCAGATGTCATCTGAAGGGGAATATCATATTTTACCTGAAGAATTAGAGATGAAAAAATTATCTGCAAGACGGGTGCCACGACTCTTGGTGCTGGATCAAAAACGCATGAGAATGGACATACTGGATCAATGTTTGGCCCATTTTAGGAGAAACAAAAAAGATTTTTTTGTGTCTGATTGTGAGCACAGATGATACTTGGGTGCATTACTATACCCCAGAGACAAAACAACAGTCAAAGCAGTGGAAACAAGCCAATTCTCCACCACCAATGAAAGCAAAGACAATTCCTTCGACAGGAAAGGCCATGGCATCAGTGTTCTGGGATGCAAAGGAGATTCTGTTTGTAGGTTATCTCCCCAGTTGACAAACAATTACTGGAGAATACTATGCTAACCTCCTGGACATATAGGAACAAAAGATACGTGAAAAAAGGGCAGGTTTAGCAAGGAAGGAAGTTATCTTCCATCAAGACAATGTGCGCCCGCACACATGACATTGCCATGGCAAAATTACATGAACTAAGGTATGAATTGTTGCCACACCCACCGTATTCACCTGATATGGTTCCGTCAGATTTCCATCTCCTCCGTAAACTGAAAATTTTTTTTTGGTGGACGAAGATTCACCTCAAACAAAGAATTGTTAGCCAGAGTTGACAACTATTTTGCAAGCCTGGAGGAAAGTCATTTTCGAGATGGGATCAAGGAACTGGAACATCGTTGGACCAAGTGCATTACTGTACAAGGAGACTACACTGCAAAATAAAAAAAAATGTTTCAGTGATGTAAGTACTTTTTTTCTACTCCATTCTGACAATTTTTCAAACCACCCTCCTACCTATGACACGTACCAATGACATTTGATGATTGCGACAGATTTCCACAATCACCAGTGGATCATATTGATCTAGCTGCTGCATAGACCGGTCTTGTCTCATAATGTTCAGTTGCCTTGGTGGCTGACAGTGTCAGACATTGGCTTCTATCTGCAGTGTATTGTCTCCCAGAACCCATTATACAATCTCCAATGTTTTGTATTATAGTGTACGGGATGTAACAGATAGAGAATGACAGCGTTGAAATTATGGGGACAGCAGCCATTGCCGTCTACTCCAATGGAATGTGCAGCAACTGGCTGCATTACACGAACAATGGCTGGTGTTCAGAGATATTAGCATCTTTATTGAATTTAAAGTTCAGGAACCATGAATGCCAGCAAACAGGAAGGAACCGTACATGTAGACACCGTGGCAGGCATCAGACAAAACAGAATCCATAATTACTTTTACCATTTATTCCACTGGTACAAGAAATTAAATAAATTGTACAAATAAATAATATGTAAAACACACATTAAAAACTAAATGTCCCATTGTGATCGACACTGCTTTCTTCATTTGTTTAAATTAGTTTATCAGGCTACGCAAACACAATTACAGTAGGTGATCAAATGCCTGTCTCCAGCATCGCAGCATGCCTGGTATCTGAATATCGCAGACTGCTGCACTCACTCAAAGATCCAGGAGTGGTGCAAACAACCTCATATGCTGCTTGTAGCCTCACCACCTGGTCTTCCACTGCTTTCGCCAGGGCTTCGCACACCACATTCTTCAGAGGGGCCCACAGGGCAAAGTCCAGTAGGTTGAGGTTGAGGTCAAGGTCAGAGGACTACGACAGCCACATTACAGGGCCACCTCGACCAGTTCAGTGATCTCTTAAACAATCTGCATTCTGGCAGCTTGACTGAAGTACATGGATGCCCCATCGTGCTAGAATCAAATGTCAACAGACTGGAAGTGGCATCTCTTCCAGTAATTCCAATAGCACTTCATAGATGAGTGTTATGCAACTGTCGCCTTTGAGGAGACAGGGAAGCATCTAGGGGGCCAATCAACTAACCGTTGACCATGTCAACCCTTACATTTCCTGATGACCTCGTTTGTGTGTGGCATGAGTGTTCGCCTTCACCCACACATGGCAACTGTGAGTGTTGAACACAAGCTCATGGGTGAAGGATACCTCATTTGGGAACAACAACACACATGCAGCATAATATGACCACCTACACAACGCCGCAGGAACCACTGTCTGAACTCTATATGTGGAGCAAAACTGCGGGCCAACAGCGCTTTGTTTACTGAAGGCATGGATGCCTAACCACCTCATGCAGCACCCACCAAACCTATGAGTGGGATCTTTTCTTTGTGCGCGCCAGAGCAGGAGTGCTTGTGGATGGCTCAGCACGAACCTCTCTAGTACATCCTTTTCCAATCGTGGTATGCATATGACCTCTGTCATGTTAATACCCTGTGAAGTCACCCGTTTCACCCAAATACCAACAGATGGCTGCAAATCACACTTGGTGGGCAGTATGCAATTCCTCATCCTAATTCAAGACAAAGGGATATACAGCAAAACCTAGTTCCGTTAATAGGTATAACAGAAATGCGATTTAAAACATGAGGTTCTGGCAATGCCGTATCTGTGCGCTGTATGGCGAAGAACAGGTAGCATGAACTCTGTGCTGCACCAAAACTGCCCCATTAGCTTGGTGAGATGAGGTAATGCTCTAGGGATCAGATATTCACACTAATCTTTATTTGAGCCACGGTCACACCAAACATTCATTAGTATTATCATTTTTTACTGTGGATAGGCCATTGACAATCACATTCCAGTATCAATTCTTCATTCTTTGATCTTTCCTTTTCTTCTTTCATCTGTTTAAGTTTTTTCTTTCTGTCTTCACGCCATCCTGAAATTGTCTTTTCAGGTGCTCTGCCTGGGAAATTTTCCATTTTCAATACTCTTTCCCAAAAGGCTTCTCTGTTGTTTATACCTTCTGCTTTTAATCGTTTCTTTCTAAATTCTTTTTTACTTTGTTAATCCAGCTTGTAGTGGATTCCTTAGCCCACAAATATTTGAAAATCTTTTATTTAATCTACAGTCTTGCATTAAAAATAAATGTCCGAAAAAACATTGGTCGTCTTTTTCTCGTTATGTTTAAAATATTTTCTATATTTTTCCGTATTTCAGCATTACTTCATGATTTCCAACCTTTCATTGCGCTTTGTAGTCCTAATATTTTCCTTATAATTCGTCTTTCTAATACTGATAATTTATCCAAATTATAATTTCATGCCAGGCATTTGCTTGCACAAAGGCATTCCGGTTTCATCAATGTGCTGTAATTCCTTATTTATGCATTGTTGGACATGCACATTTTCTGTAGAGATTTCTCCCTATTTTATGCAACTTTTCCTCTATTGTAAGATTTTTGGATAGCATTTTCTTGGATTATCTCTCCTAGATATTTCAATTAAAACCCCCTCTATCTGGCCAATATATTTTCAGGAATTTTGGAGCATCCTTAATGTTCGTTAAAAATTTTGTTTTTTCTAGAGAAATTCTTAAGCCAGTTCTGCTGGCTATTTCTTTCAGGAGATTATTTGTGTTATAGCAGATGCTACATTTTTCGAAAGTATAGCAAAATCATTTGAAAATGCAAGACAGTCGATTTCGGTCATTTTGCTTCCTCTTTCCAACCTTACTGTCGAAACACTGAGTTCAGTATGTTTTTTATTCTAAAGTCTCACTGTTTTCTCTAACACACTATTAAAAAGAATTGGGGATAGGCTGTCACCTTGTTGTACACCTGTTTTTATTTTGAAAGGCTGTGAAATTTCTCCCATAAATTTTACTTTACACACTGTACCTCTAAGTGTTTCACATATTAGGTGTGCCAGTTTAGACTTTATGCCAAATTCTTTAATTATTTTATCTATAGTTTCTCTGCTAACAGAATCGAAAAGCCTTTTTGAAATCCACAACAAAAACTACACTGTCCTTTCAATTAAGTAATCTGTGGCAAATTACTGACTTGAGATTAAATATTTGTTCTGAGCACGACCTTCCTTCCTAAAACCACCTTGATATTCACCTAAATAACTGTCTTGTGTTGTTTCTATTCTGCTTAATAAAATCCTGGAAAATATTTTATACACTACTGGCAGTAAAGACATTCCTCTGTAGCTGTTCACATCCTGTTTATTATCTTTTCTGTGGAATGAATGTATCAAGGCAACTTTCCATTCCTCTGGGATTTTTTCTGTTTTCCAGATTTCTTCCAAGAGTAAATTTAGCTCATTTGCTATATTTGGCAAGGGCTATGTAATAGAATCTTCTTGATTAGCTTTGTTGTTTTTGAGGGTTTTAATTACTTCTTCAATTTCTTTTATAGCGAGTGGTAAATCTTCTTACAAGTTTTCAGCAATATCTGAGAATTCCAATTTATGACTTGGTTCAGGACAGTTCAGAAGCTGATGAAAATATCTTGCTAGTATTTCACAATTTTCAGTATTGCTTAATCCGATTTTGATTTTTTCCGTTTTTGAAATGTCACGGGTATTATGTTTCACAAAGTTTTTGTTTATTTCTAAAAGTCTCTCCTTTTCAAAGGCTCATTTGGTATTTATGATTAACCTGGCTGTTTCCTTTCTTTGTTGTATAAATTGATCATACTCTTCAGTTTTTTTGAGCATTTCGATTTTAGTCCTCTTTGCTATGGCTTCTTTTCATATTTCATTCCCCCATATGTTCCTTTTATTTTTTTATTGACCCAAATGTTTTCGGTGGATATTTCTTGCCAGTTGCCATGTTTAGCCACTTTAATTGTGGCTTGATAGTTTTTAATTGATTCTTTCGTTATAGCAAATTAGTCTGTACCATATTTTATTAACCTTTGTGGTTTTCTTTGTTGTTTATTAGGTAGGAGTCTGACTTTAGTTTTAGAGAGGTGACTAGAACCAAATTCACCATTCCTTACTACTTTCATATTCATATCTTCCATTGCATTTTTTTTGCAAAATAGCCACATGTCCCAACTGAGATTCTCCTAACATTGGGTTGGAAGGTATCCATGTTTTAGCTTTTCTTGGAGGTTTCCTAAAGAAGATTGACATTAGTTTCAGGTGAGAGCTTCGACACAAATTGATTAGTCTCATACCATTTGTGATGGTTCTTCTACTACATTTGTAAATTTCTTTTCTCTGCCTATTTGTGCATTGGAGTTGCCTATGGTGTTCACCTTTGGATCTTTCAGTTTCCAAAACATGCCAAAATTCCTCTGTTTTTTGTGGATTTTTCCTGTTGTCTTCATTTATTGGTGCACGGCAATTAACAAGTATGTATATATTGTTTTTGCATTTAATTGATAGGAAAGATATTCTCTCCGAAGTGAATTTAAATTCTGTTGCATTTCCTATTATACTTTTACGAGCACAGAAAGCTGTATCCAATAATGGAATCCGATTCATAATTTTGATTGCTGGTTTGCCTTTGAAGATTCTGTAATTACAAGTATCTACTACAATTTCATCTAGGAACCCTTCTTCTTGAACTGCTTAAATCTGTATTTTATTTGCTCTAAAAGTATTTCTAGTTCTTTTTGTTTACCAGTCTTGAGTAGAGAATTTACATTTAAAGTGCCTAGAAAGAATTTCTTTTTGAATTGTATTTGAGAAAGATTCCAAGGTTGTTCCAATTCAACCTTTTGATTGCAATTGTAGAGACTCCCCAGAACCTTTGGTCCGAATGCACTGCGTGTCACAATCGTGGATTTCTCTCTCGAGTTACCATCTCGGGTAGTGCACTCACTTTGCGGACTTTCCACAATGCAACTGAAACTGTAGTGCATACAAAATAAGGCATTAGATTCCAAGATAAGACTGGATTCCTAGTCCGAAATTTGGTTTTTTGTTTGAGGTTTACTCCACTTATTGTTATTATTTTAGTTAAAACATTACTACTACTACTTTCTCAGTTAAAACATCAAATTGTATCCAATTTACACACCCACAAAGTGATACCTTGTGTAATTCTTTCTGTTACTGTTATCTTTATTTAAACACTAAGACAAAATATAATCTTCCCACACATAAACAACCAGTTTGTTTTGTCCATGATGTTTAACATTTGGCGTATCTTTATAGAGCAGGTACGTACACATATGAGCAACGTTCACTTTAAAGGAGATGTTCAAAGCAACCACCTCGCATCTGCAAACACTTCACCGCTAGCTGGTTCAAACTTTGCTGGACTGTACACAACATATCTGCATCCAGCACTGCTGAAGCGACATGCACATTTGTGGGTTGAGTATTATTAACTTATTCCTTTATGTGTCCCCAAAAATGAAAATCTAGTGGATTAAGGTCTGGGGAACCAGGAGGCCAGAACACTGGACCTCCCTGACCAATCCATTTTCCCAGGAACACTTCATTTACATAGTTATGCATATTCATTCTGAATTGTGGAGGTGCACCATCATACTGAAACTGTAGGTGTCGCCATACATCAACTGAAACATTTTTTAATGGGCAAGCAAAGTGTACATGTCCGGCAATAGGTAAGGGCCCAAAAGCAAACCTCCCAAGATTCCAGCCCACAGATTTATGCCAAATCATGCCAGAAAGCCACATTCGTTGTTGATATGCGCCCTGTTCCAACCAACAATGGCTGTTGTAGAGGTTGGATATAGCTTCAGGAGTTAAGCTAGATTTGTCAGTCCATGTTGTTGTTGTGGTCTTCAGTCCTGAGACTAGTTTGATGCAGCTCTCCATGCTACTCTATCCTGTGCAAGCTTCTTCATCTCCCAGTACCTACTGCAGCCTACATCCTTCTGAATCTGCTTAGTGTATTCATCTCTTGGTCTCCCTCTATGATTTTTTACCCTCTATGCTGCCCTCCAGTACTAAATTGGTGATCCCTTGATGCCTCAGAACATGTCCTACCAACCGATCCCTTCTTCTAGTCAAGTTGTGCCACAAACTCCTCCTCTCCCCAATTCTATTCAATACCTTCTCATTAGTTATGTGATCTACCCATCTAATCTTCAGCACTCTTCTGTAGCACCACATTTCAAAAGCTTCTCTTCTCGTCTAAACTATTTATCGTCCATGTTTCACTTCCATACATGGCTACACTCCATACAAATACTTTCAGAAACGACTTCCTGACAAACGTCTCAAAAATGAGATCGACAGGAAGTGCAAAATGGCTACGCAGGGATGGCTAGAGGACAAATGTAAGGATGTAGAGGCTTATCTCATGAGGGGTAAGATAGACACTGCCTACAGGAAAATTAAAGAGACCTTTGGAGAAAAGAGAACCACTTGCATGAATATCAAGAGCTCAGATGGAAACCCAGTTCTAAGCAAAGAAGGGAAAGCAGAAAGGTGGAAGGAGTATATAGAGGGTCTATACAGGGGTGATGTTCTTGAGGACAATATTATGGAAATGGAAGAGGATGTAGATGAAGATGAAATGGGAGATATGATACTGCGTGAAGAGTCTGACAGAGCACTGAAAGACCTGAGTCGAAACAAGGCCTCGGGAGTAGACAACATTCCATTAGAACTACTGACAGCCTTGAGAGAGCCAGTCCTGACAAAACTATCTGGTGAGCAAAATGTATGAGACAGGCGAAATTCCCTCAGACTTCAAGAAGAATATTATAATTCCAATCCCAAAGAAAGCAGGTGTTGACAGATGTGAAAATTACCGAACTATCAGTTTAATAAGTCACAGCTGCAAAATACTAATGCGTATTCTTTACAGACGAATGGAAAAACTGGTAGAAGCTGACCTCGGGGAAGATCAGTTTGGATTCCGTAGAAACACTGGAACACGTGAGGCAATACTGACCCTACGACTTATCTTAGAGAATAGTTTAAGGAAAGGCAAACCTACATTTCTAGCATTTGTAGACTTAGAGAAAGCTTTTGACAATGTTGACTGGAATACTCTCTTTCAAATTCTGAAGGTGGCAGGGGTAAAATACAGGGAGCTACAGACTATTTACAATTTGTACGGAAACCAGATGGCAGTTATAAGAGTCGAGGGCCATGAAAGGGAAGCAGTTGTTGGGAAGGGAATGAGACAGGGTTGTAGCCTCTGCCTGATGCTATTCAATCTGTATATTGAGCAAGCAGTAAAGGAAACAAAAGAAAAATTCGGAGTAGGTATTAAAATCCATGGAGAAGAAATAAAAACTTTGAGGTTCGCCGATGACATTGTAATTCTGTCAGAGACAGCAAAGGACTTGGAAGAGCAGCTGAACGGAATGGACAGTGTCTTGAAAGGAGGGTATAAGATGAACATCAACAAAATCAAAACGAGGATAATGGAATGTAGTTGAATTAAGTTGGGTGATGCTGAGGGAATTAGATTAGGAAATTACACACTTAAAGTAGTAAAGGAGTGTTGCTATTTGGGGAACAAAATAACTGATGATGGTCGAAGTAGAGAGGATATAAATTGTAGACTGGCAATGGCAAGGAAAGCGTTTCTGAAGAGAAATTTGTTAACATCGAGTATAGATTTAAGAGTCAGTCCATAACACATTATTTCTAAAAGGTCTGCTATCCTCCACTTGGTGCACAACTCATTCACAAAACTGTACTTGTAGGATGCAATCTTCTGGCCGCTGGTGCTGAGTTACCGTAATGTGTAATGATATGGACCCAGTTCTTCATCATGCAACACTATAACAACCCGTCTTTGAGACATCTGGAACTACCTTGCAATATCGTGGATACTTTACTGAGGTGATTGGTTTCAAGAATCACGTCCTGTTTTTGTGCGGTATGTCTACTCCTTGAGCAATCTCTGTCCATTACTTGTGGCCGAAGATTACTGGTTTCCCAAAGGCATTGCTCTAGGCAATGAAAAACATTCTCATTGGGATGGTGCTTTTGAGGGTACCACACAGCACACAACTGAGCAACAGCACCAGCTTGGTTATCTGGTGCACCCAGCATCTGATTTTGCTTGATAAACTTTTGTCTTGATCTGGATGAGGGATTGCATGCCAACATCCCAGTGTGGAATTTTTTCTTCACCCCATATACAGTTGATTTTTCTTGGGCCTTTCTTGTGTACTTCTTCAGTTTAAAGTAACCACTCATGAAGTATCATAAATCTCTATTTTGCAACCCCAATATTATTAATATATTTAGTAATTCTTTCAAGGTTTCTTATTTCTACATATCATTCATTCTCCCCAAATGATTATTTTGAAATATAATAGTTGTGAGGTTCTGCACAGCTATACCCTGAAATACATTAGTCTGAGGAGGATTGGGGAGGGGGGGGGGGGAGGGGGGAGGGGAGATGTAAAATTTGCAAATTCTGGCTTTGTCTAAACCATAGTTTAACATTCACATTAAGTATTAGATTTGACAATTTGCCTATAAGGAATGTTGCTGATTTAATACTTCATCTGACACGAAGCATATTAATCTCATTGAGTATGTAACTTGTCTTTTACACTTAGTAGAAATTATTATCCTTATGAAATGTATATTTATTACCATATTGAGTGTTTATGTTTATGCCATGTAAAAGGAATTTATAATTTTGCTATGAGTTTGCATTTAAGATGTAAGGAAATCTGTAATTCATACCCATTTCACACATTCTTTACACTCCACAACACTTATCATTTTTACTAGTCAGATGCCAGTTTTCTGAAGTAATACAGCAATAAAAATATTTTCACAATTTGTATCTCAGGTAACAGAACAGCTTATACTAATGGAAGACACCAGATTAAGACAATTTGAACTGTTGTTTGAATGTTGAAGGCAAAAAGGGAACTAAAAGGGCTAAGACATCGGCTATGGTGAACAGATGTGGACCAAGTAGGTTGTTATCGCGGACCAACTATTTTTATTTGTAAAAATATTTGTGGATCATTTAAAATATGATCTTTCATTTACATGAAAATGGACAATGAATCAAATGAAGTTGAGGGGGGGAAAATTCTTTTATGCAATTATTCATCTCGTTTGTACCTTCTTATGTAAATTTGTGTGTGCACCATATGCATGGACATTGAAACAAATGCGAAAACATAACGATAATTTTTAAAATGTTTGCATCTTTTTCTTTCTTACAGACATTCTTAACTGGGTTTGGTTTTTACACAGGATTCTGTTAAATTACAAAGTACAACTAAATCTGCCAAAATTTTTACGTTGCTAGATGTACCTAATTATGTTACTTTCAGAATATTGTGTGTGTGTGTGTGTGTGTGTGTGTGTGTGTGTGTGTGTGTGTGTGTGGGGGGGGGGGGGGGGGGGGGAGGGGGGGAGGGGGGGGGGGGAGTGCACAGCATTACACTGTTGCATAACATCTGCACCAGTATAAATTATACTAAAATTTTGTTTTACTATACTTATAATGAGTCACAAGAAAATTTCAATACCAAACAAAAGGTTACGTACAATTCTGAATATTTAGGACAAAAAATCAAAATTAAATTATATGGGAAAATTAATGTTATTATAAATACTTATATTCCATAGAGACACAGAATCTCATTCATCATAAATGCATTGTGTGTGTGTGTGTGTGTGTGTGTGTGTGTGTGTCGGGGGGGGGGGGGGGGGGATGCGGGTGTGTGGGGGGGGGGGGGGCATGTGCGTGCGCTCACGTGCACTTAAGGGGAAAGGGATTGGGGGTATTATAACAAAGCTGTTCTACAGGGACTTCTGTTCAATAGTAGACTAAAATACATATTCTGATTAATGAAATGTATGATTCATTCCATTTTTCTACTGTGTGTTTTGGAAAATTGCATTTTAGGTTCAAAAAAGGAGCCTTTGGGATCGATATAATGTGTGACAACATTTATTTGAAATTTGACCCTTTTTTTGACATTTTCTGTAATTTTTTAGAGTTCTATATTTTATTTTTTACCTTTTTGTGTCATGAGATTTCTATTCCAAAATTAAGTCCAAAAATCTGTATCTTTAAGTTTTGTTTATATCCTGAATATTTTCTTGGTGTTAACTCAGACTTATAGTGAAAATGTATCGTTGATGCACAGCACCAGAGGGAGGTATCTTTATTTAGTTTAGAAGTAGCAGCAGCAGCAGCAGGAGTAGTAGTAGTTAAGCGGGAGTAATGGAGAGAGGACAGTCATAAAAAAGAGAACTGTTACGAGTAATTTTCATGTAAGATGGAGTGAAGTTTTATTCTGTAGATTTTAACTGTGACAATCTTAACCAAGAAGAATGTCAATTTTTATAATTCAGCATCACTTTAAAGGAATACAGTATAATGAATTACAAAACCAGTGATAATCTGAAACGGATTCTCTGTAACACAACTCTAAGTAATTGTTGGATACATTAAAGTTGGAGATAAACCACATTGATTTATTATCAGCAAACTACTATCTTCTGTAAAACATCAAAAATCTGGGCCTCTTGAACAATCATACCACAAAATATACTGGACAACAAACTTAGCCATGATTTTCATTGAATAATCTGGATGAGTGTCTCTATTATCTTGTAGTTTATAAAGCAATAAAAGTAAAACTTTTATCTACAGTGTAGTTTCCCAATATTTACTGATACTTATTTACACACCTGGAAGTTTGGATGAAGAAATGTTACTGTTAACAATTGAACCATTTTATTAATTTTCTGTTGATGGGACAATGGGGCTGCAACTGTTAGAACTGGATGGATAGTTAGTTCTTGGAATGTTTTCTGCGATACACAGAGACATGCGCAAAATCTAACAGCACTCTCATCAAAGAAAAAGCACACAGTCACAAGTGGCAACCAACTGTAAATCTCTCCAACACTTCATTTAAAGAACATAAGTAACTTAACAACTGTAACACTAATTTCTTAAGCCCAACACTTATTTCTTCATTCCATTACACTTCTGTACAATAAGGAATGTTTTCTGCATTACTACACTTCTACCTATCAACTTTTCCTACCACTCAACACTGATTTTGTGCTTTTAGACAGAAGAGTGAAGGATACCACAGAACCTTACATACACAAAACTGAGCACTGAAATACATAATTTATGGACAAATATGTTGAATCAATTTGTATACCCTTAATTCAAACATCCACAGCAGCTTTCCTGTTTCTCAAACCGATAGTTTTATTAATATGCTCAAGAGTACTTGGGAATAATGATCGAGCATGTTATGACATAACACAACAGCCTAATAGCTTGGAAACCATAGATTCACATGATTTACTGTCCATTTTTAAAGAATTTATTGGTGCCTATGCAATATATGTTAAAGAACTCAAACATAAAATTCACACAGTGATGATCTGTAAGAAAAACGAATAATTTTTTCAACAAAGAAATCCCAAATTGGTGAAAATAGTGAATGTATACATATTTGAAGAACCAGTTGATTTGTAAAGTAATATACAACACCAATATATTAATTTTAGGTGTTACTTTCAATGTATTTCAGCTTATGGCATCTGAAAAATTCCTCGTTATTATGGTAATTACAATTACGCAAGTACTAGGATTACTAGCAGACATTTACCCAGCAAATTCAGCTAGAATTTAATATGTTCAAATTTATGGTGGTCTGAAACACTAGACCACACAAGAAGTTTTTAACATTAAGCCACTTAATAAATTGATTTCTGACACTGATACAGTTGACGTCATCTTCAAGGATTTTTCAAACGAATCATCACATGTCTATGATTTCTGCCTCTGAAGTCTGTTGTTACAAACAGCAGTCTGTCCATTCACTTTCTTCAGGGAACTCTTCTGAACACTAGATGAAACAGTTTGGTACATGACAAATTTGGTAGCACTTTGGCGCTACAGGAGGTAAGTGTTGTTCATATTTTTGTGAGATACATGCACAGGTCCATGCTTCTTCTCAATCTATCCTTAAATTGATTTTGAACTTTATTCCTGTTTACATTTCAGCTACTAATATTTCAAGGTCACATGTCAGTCTTGCTCACATCTTCCAACATTATGCCAGTTAAATGCATTAAAAAATCATCTGCTGAGAAACTGGCCCTTCTAGACGCAAAGTTTCTACTCAGTTTTTTAATATTTGCTTTCCTCTTCTTTTCTTTGGCTTTAGATATCCCCGTAAATATTATTTTTCTTGGTTTCTTAGGCCCAAGAATGCAACATGAACCATTTTTTCTAATTACTGGCTCCTCATATATAGTTTCCAGGTGTCTCGCAAGTGGTTTCTGAAATTTCTTATTCAAATAATAACTCTCAATATCTGCCACATCCATTTTGGCTGGTTTCAAACTGCATCGTCTGTTCTGTGTAGCAAAATCAGTTGGCTTTGAACAGCTTCTGGTGATCCTTCTTTGAGAGTCCATATTTTCCACGATTACAGCATCTGGTACTTCACTTCCAACATCACGTAACTTCAAATTAGCCATAATTAATGGAAGTTCAACATCACTGTCTCCTAGAACATAAATGTTACTCTAATAGTAAAAAGACAACATGATACTGTGAACGCAACACAGCATTAACCTGCAGTGAAAACTGAAGCAGAATCAAATTTTATGTAGTATTCCTGAGGACATCACAAATATGAATACACCACATAATATGAATTACCTATGGCGCTGTTAACAGAACTGCTGCTGTTGAGAATAGTTCCATAAAGAGGATCAGTAGAACATGCAATGTTATTTCTCTTATTATCTTTGGCTGATGTCACAGGGTTTGCAGAAACTGAATGAGACTGTTGGTTTGTTACAGAACACATCAGATGCAAACCAGGTACAGCACGTGCTACCTGGTGGGATACCTTTGATGGCCTCCTAGAGTAAACAAACAGAAAACTTTGTTGGCATTACAGCATTTTTTGTTCAACCGAAAAGAGAGAACTTGATTTTTACCTTCAAGACAGGATATATGCAGTGCAAGACAGGAACAAATATTAATGGCAAATAAATAAACCTTCACTCTTTGATTTAAATGGAAACCAATCTGCAAAAAATGGGTTGTAATATGTGTATGATTTGTTGCTGATTTATGATGCAATAAATCTTCAGGAAAAATGCAGAAAAAGATAAACTCTTTATTAATACATAGCATACATTTTAATGGCGTGTTTAGCTGACCATCTACCACTAATGCCTGCAAATACAAAACAATTCACTCACCATTAAGTACTCTTTATTCTATTTCTCTTTCAACTTGAGTCATTACTCGTTTTAGTCTTTCTTCAGTTTTTAAAATATCACGGCGCATTGCATAAATTTGTATTCACAACCGATTTTTACTTCTATTTCAATGTGAACCTTTACCCAAAATGGCCAGGGGATTAAATGAGTACTACACAAAACAGTATGCAACTAGTTATTGTTTATTTCGGACTCTTTCATACCAGAAAGTGGATTAAAATGATACTTGTCAAAATTCATACTACAATAACTATGAATGAAAGCAGTTGTAGGATAAAGGTACTCAAAATAGAAGACAAACTGTTATTTATTAAATTACATTAGAAAGTATACTGTGCAGGTGAGGAAGAAAAAGGGGGAAAAATTGATTTAAGAATCTAAGAACTAGTTTTAATCAGACACTGTTTGACACATCAAATAATATAATTTTACACTGAAGCAGGAAGTTGACACCTGGTCCTAGCCTTTATAAAAGATTTGCCAAAGAAAAATACTACAGCTAATTGTAAAACAGGGACAAGCAAATGCCATAGACCGGAATACAAGAGATACAGTCATGAAACAACAAAATTGAAGAACTCAAAGCTTTTTGTTCACTGGTATATCTTCAGACTTTTTCAGGCTTTCCAGGAGGCTTGTCTCTCATAACAAGTTTCTGAAAGACGAGCTTACCGAAGTTTTTTTTCCACTAATGTTTTCTTCTAATTGGACAGGAAAGCATTACTATTAAAAATAGTTTCAGTTGCACAGATGGAGATATAGAATGGCAACTTTAGCTGGTTAATTTGAAAGCATTCTTTCTTTCAACACAATGGGATCTTTCATTTGTGAAATGGGAGTGTTGTGTCTGAAGTGTATCTGCAGGGTGTAGGTGGTGGTGGTGGTGGTGGTGGTTGTTGTTGGGATGTTTAAGGGGGACTAAACAGCTAAGGTCATCAGTCCCCCATTCCAAAAACAGGCGAGACATAAATGCACGAAGCAGGTAAAACCCCCAAGGGGAAGGAGACTCCCCCCAGGCCCTAAAAGAACACAAATGCAGTAACAAACTCTACAGACACGAAGAGTACAGATGAACACCAGACAAAAGGAAACAGAAGATGGCCGGAGACTGGTTGACTGACCAAGACAACAAAAAAGGGAAAGAGTCAACCAACCGACTACACACTAAAATCTGCAACCAAATATGAGAGACTCGAGGACAAGAGACACACAAAGGGAAAGGAGCAGGACCTCCCTAAATGGAACCATAAAAAGGACTACCACGGATAAAATTTAAAACGTCATCAGCCATGAAGGCATTGTCGCTTAAAACCAAAGGCAAAGTGCCCGGGAGATTAAAAGACTGCCGGAGGGTGCGCAGTCGGGGACACTCCAATAAAATGAAGGCGACCGTCAGCCGGGACCCACACCGACACAGGGGGGGATCCTCCTGACGCAAAAGATGGCCGTGCGTCGGGTATGTATGGCCAATGCGGAGCCGACACAGGATAACAGAGTCCCTGCGAGAAGTCGGCAGGGAGGAGCGCCACACATCGGTCGTCTCCTTAACAGCCCGCAGTTTATTCGGGGATGGCAGGCCACGCCACTCATCAGCCCACATCCCAAGCACCTTACGGCGCAACACCAGCTGCTGATCGCGAGCCGTGAGGCTGATCTCCAAAGCTGGGGCGTCGATCGCCCCTTTGGCCAGCCTGTCAACACGTTCGTTCCCCGGGATGCCAATGTGACCTGGAGTCCAAACAAAGGCCACCGAACGACCAGAACGGGTAATGGCGGAAACAGACTCCTGAATAGAGGATACCACAGGAGAAGAGGGAAAGCAGCGGTCGATGGCCTGGAGGCTGCTCAGGGAGTCACTGCAGATGACGATGGACATACCTGAGCAGGAACGCATATGTTCAAGAGCGCGCAATATAGCCACCAGCTCTGCAGTAAAAATACTGCAGCCAGCCGGCAAGGAGCGCTGTTCAACATGGTCAACGTGAGCAAAAGCGTAGGCAGTGCGACCATCAACCAGAGAACCATCAGTGTAGACAGCCTCACAGCCCGAAAATGAGGCGAGGAGCGCGAGAAAACGGCGACGAAGGGCTACAGGCGGAACTGAGTCCTTGGGTCCCTGTGCCAAGTCCAGACGGACGGACAGACGGGGCAAACACCAGGGAGGCGTAGGTGCACGGACCCGGAAGGGAGGCAGAAGAGGGAAGGACCCCAGTTCCGACAGCAGGGACTGGACGCGGACAGCTATGGAAAGCCCAGATCTAGGTCGCCTTTCGGGCAGATGGAGGACCATGGCAGGGAAAAGCAGGCGACGATTAGGATGGCCCAGCGAACAATGCATGTGGACAGCATAGTCAGCGAGCAGTCGATGGCGGCGAATCCGCAGCGGGGGAACCCCGGCCTCCACCAGTAGACTATCCACGGGGCTCGTACGAAAAGCGCCAGTTGCAAGCCGAACCCCACAGTGGTGTATGGGGTCTAACAACTTCAACACTGAGGGTGATGCAGACCCATAGGCCAAGCTCCCATAATCAAGCCTGGACTGCACAAGGGCCCTGTATAATCGCAACAGCGTGCAGTGATCCGCACCCCAAGATGTATGGCTCAGGCAGCGGAGGGCGTTGAGGTGCCGCCAGCACTTTTGCTTCAGCTGAGTAATATGAGGAACCCATGTGAGCCGGGCATCAAAGACGAGTCCTAAGAAGCGGCAAGTGTCCACCACTTCAAGCAGGTGGCCGTCGAGGTAAAGTTCAGGATGAGGGTGGACCGTCCGACGCCTGCAGAAGTGCATAACTCGAGTCTTGGCTGCAGAGAACTGAAAACCATGAGTCAGAGCCCATGATGCGGCCTTGCGAACGGCTACTTGCAGCCTGCGTTCGGCGACTCCCGTAGTTGTGGAGCTAAAGGAGATGCAGAAGTCGTCGGCATACAAAGAAGGAGACACCGACGACCCCACGGCTGCAGCCAGACCATTAATGGCCACTAGAAATAAGGAGACGCTCAACACCGAGCCCTGCGGGACCCCATTTTCCTGTGTATAAGATGAACTAGAGGCGGCACCGACTTGCACCCGGAAAGAGCGGCGCAATAGAAAGGTTTGAAGAAAAGCTGGGAGCCGACCACAAAGACCCCACTCATGCAATGTAGCAAGGATGTGATGCCTCCATGTGGTGTCATACGCCTTCCGCAGATCAAAAAATACAGCAACGAGATGCTGACGTCTGGCAAAGGCCATACGGATAGCAGATTCCAGCCGCACCAAATTGTCCGCTGCAGACCGGCCCAGACGGAAGCCACCCTGGGATGGAGCGAGAAGACCGCGTGACTCAAGGACCCAACACAAACGCCTCCCCACCATACGTTCGAGCAATTTGCACAAAACGTTGGTGAGGGTAATGGGACGATAGCTGTCCACCGCCATTGGGTCCGCACCGGGCTTCAAGATGGGGACAATAAGACCCTCTCGCCATTGCGACGGGAACACGCCCTCGCTCCAAATGTGGTTAAAGATGGTGAGAATGTGTTCCTGGCGGTCCCTGGAGAGATGCTTCAGCATCTGTGCGTGGATGCAGTCTGGTCCTGGTGCTGTATCAGGGCAATCGGCGAGGGCAGCGAGGAATTCCCTCTCGCTGAAAGGAACATTGTATTTTTCAGAACGACGCGTGTGGAATGATAACGGCGTCTGCTCGGCTCGCTCCTTTAGATGGCGAAAGGGGGGGGGGGGGGGGGCGGATAAGTTGCAGTCGCAGAGCTCTCAGCAAAGTGCGCAGCAAGGTGTTCAGCAATGGCGGCAGCGTCCGTGCAGACAGCGCCGTCCAAGGAGATCCCAGGGACACCCATAGGGGCCTGGTATCTGTAAATCCGCCGGATCCGGGACCACACGAGCGAGGGGGAGACACGGGAGCCCAAGGAGGAGACATACCTCTCCCAGCACTCCTGCTTACGCCGTGCAATAAGACGACGGGCCCCGGCACGGAGCCTCTTAAAGGCGATGAGGGTCTCGAGAGACGGGTGCCGCCTATGAAGCTGGAGAGCCCGCCGACGGTCGCGAATAGCCTCAGCAATCTCCGGAGACCACCAGGGGACAGCCTTCCTCCGAGGGAGTCCAGAAGAGCGGGGGATGGCAGCCTCGGCTGCCGAAAAGATGAACGTGGTTAAGACACGGACCACCTCGTCAATGTCACCCTGTGGGGGAGACTCAATGGTGGCAGCGGAAGTAAAAGCCGGCCAGTCAGCCCTGTGGAGAGCCCAGCGGGGCAGATGCCCAGAAGAACGACACTGGGGCAGTGACAAATAGATGGGAAAATGGTCACTACCACACAGGTCGTCATGCACTCGCCATTGGACAGACGGTAAGAGGCTAGGGCTGCAGATGGAAAGGTCAATGGCGGAGTATGTGCCATGCGCCACGCTAAAGTGTGTGGAGGAACCATCATTTAAAAGCGAAAGATCGAGCTGTGCTAATAAATGCTCAATGGTGGCGCCTCGACCTGTCGCCACTGACCCGCCCCACAGAGGGTTATGGAAGTTGAAGTCGCCCAATAACAAGAAAGGTGGCGGCAATTGGGCTATCAGAGCAGCCAGGACATGCTGCGCGACAGCACCATCCGCTGGAAGGTAAAGACTGCAGACAGTAACAGCCTGTGGCGTCCACACCCGAACAGCGACAGCCTCTAAAGCTGTTTGGAGAGGGACAAACTCGCTGTGAAGAGAGTTAAGGACATATATGCAGACGCCACTAGACACCCTTGCATAAGCTGCTCGGTTCTTATAATAACCCCGATACCCACGGAGGGCGGGGGTTCTTATTGCTGGAAACCAAGTTTCCTGCAGAGCAATGCAGAGGAAAGGATGAAGGCTGATAAGTTGGCGGAGCTCAGCTAGATGGTGGAAGAAACCACTGCAGTTCCACTGGAGGATGGTGTTGTCCATGGCTGAGAAGGCGTGAAGGGACTAGGAAGACAATTTATGCCGCTTTTTCACTCGCTGCCTCCGATTCAGAACCCGCACGAGTGACATCCATGGCGTCTGAGGGACTGGCGAGATCCAGGTCTTCAGCAGACGCCAGAATCTCGGCCTCGTCCTCAGACGCTGAGCTTGTCGGTAGCGGTGGGATGGGTGCCACCGCAACGTCGTTAGCCTTGGGAACTTTCTTCTTCTTCTGTTTCTCTCGCTGTGCCTTCAGTGGGTCACGCTGGGAGGGCCTCACTGGGTCAGTGTCAGGGACAGACGACGACCGGGAGGCCCTACGACCAGGGACCGGTGGTTGTTTGAGCCACTTGCGGCTGTCTGCTTTCGGACCGGTTGGAACTTGCGAAGGGAGATCCCCAAGGGATCCCTTCCTGGCGAGAGGAGCCGAAGAAGACTTACGCTTCTCCGGCTGGGAAGGGGGAACTGATGTCCCCGATGGTTGGGGGGTGTTGCTCCTGAAGTAGATGGAGCAGGAGCAACAGGGAGTTTAGTGCCCCCCACCATCAAGGGGGCAGGTGTGGGCCTTCGCCTCTGAGAGCTGACTGGAGCGGATGGAACTGTAGCAGGAGTGACAGTTGCGGCATAAGAAGATGTCATGCGCACTGGATGAAGCCGATCATATTTCCGCTTTGCCTCAGTGTACGTCAGGCGGTCGAGAGTCTTGATTTCCATGATCTTCCGCTCCTTCTGCAGAATCGGACAGTCCGGCGAGCAAGGCAGATGGTGCGCACCACAGTTCACACAGATTGGAGGCGGGGCACAGGGATGATCAGGATGGGATGGTCGACCGCAATCGCGACAGACGAGGTCGGAAGCACAGCATGAAGACATATGGCCGAACTTCCAACACTTGAAGCACCGCATCGGGGGAGGGATATAAGGCTTGACATCACAACGGTACACCATCACCTTGACCTTCTCAGGTAACGTGTCACGCTCGAAGGCCAAGATGAAGGCACTGGTGGCAACCTGACGATCCCTCGGACCCCGGTGGACGCGCCGGACGAAATGGACACCTCGTCGCTCCAAGTTGGCGCGCAGCTCGTCATCGGACTGTAAAAGGAGATCCCTGTGGAAGATAATGCCCTGGACCATATTCAGACTTTTATGGGGCGTGATAGTTACGGAGACATCCCCCAGCTTAGTACAAGCGAGCAAGGCCCGTGACTGGGCGGAGGATGCCGTTTTTATCAACACCGATCCGGACCGCATCTTGGACAAGCCCTCCACCTCCCCAAACTTGTCCTCTAAATGCTCTACAAAGAACTGAGGCTTCACGGATAGAAAAGATTCCCCATCAGCTCTGGTACAGACAAGATATCTGGGCGAATACGTCTCACTGTCATTCAATGCCTTTCGTTCCTCCCATGGTGTGGCGAGGGAGGGGAACGATTTGGGGTAATAAACGTTACCTTTAAAATGGGCCCTCGAATGCTTAGAGACTGCTGGTGGCTGGCCGCCAGCAAGAGAAGATGTGCCACGCTTCATTGCGTGTCATCCACCCTGATGCCACCTACTCCGACCAAGGGCCCTCTCCACGGGCGCCACCCAGCCACAGCAAAGGCCACCTGGCAGGATGGCCATTGCCGGGAGTCCCGATGCCCCAGGGAGATGGGCATCTACTCCTTGGCATACGTGGGGAGTTAACGGCGCAGGCATCAGTAGAGCGATCCATGTGTTGTCAGGGGGCTACAACCAACAGGGTACATGGCGGCCCCACCACAACGGACTGGCTACCGTGCTGGATGTTAGGTGACATGTGGTCCATGGTCGCCGTCAGTGCAGAAAGTAGCCCAGCACATTGCGGGGCAGAAAGTGCACACAGGAGCGTATCCATGCCCAAGAGATGTAGAGCGGGCAGGACTGCAACGCAACGACGAAGAAGCTGACGAAAGTTCTCAACGCAAGATGGACACAATGCACCAAGTAAGGTGCCCTTCCCCAATCGGCTCGCTCTTCGGAAAAATTTTGAGATATGGAGGTCAAACCCGACAGGGGACCATCACATAAGGCCGAAATGTTTGAGACTCCTTTTAGTCGCCTCTTACGACAGGCAGGCAGGGTGTAGGTGGTTGTTACGAGTATGTATAGAGTTCGGTGTTACATTAGCTCACAAGATAAAAGGTGGAGGCTGAAATCCAGAGTAGACGCACAAAGTTCATTCAAGCAGCAGCTTCCAACAGTCTCAGGTACACCTAGGGTGGAAAATTTTGCTCAAGCAGAGGACTCCCCAGCTCCAAACTGTTTGGGACTGGCCAGAAGCTGTTCGATCAGTGATCACAGACAGCTGGAAAAATTAACAACAAATCAGGATTTTTTTCTCATACAGATTTGCTAAAAACTAATATAAATTTGTGTGTTATAACATCTTTTCTGAAAATATTTGTCTGGAGTGTAACCTTGCACAGACGTAAAATGTGCCCAATAAACAGTTAACACAAGAACAGAACATAAGTTTTTAAAATGTGACGCAACAGAAGAATGCTGAAGATTGGATGTGTAGATAATATAACTAATGAAGAGGTTAAATCAAACTGAGGAGAAAATAAATTTATTGCACAACTTGACTAAAAGAAGGGACTAGTTGAAAGGACAAATCCTGAAGCATCAAAAAATAGTCAGTCTGGCAGAGGGTGGGGGGTGGGGGGGTGGGGGTGGGGGGAGGAAGTGAAATTTGTAGAGGGAGATTGAGACCAAGTAGTGTCAAGATGTGGGTTCAGGTATTAACCACGAGATGAAGAGGATTGCACATGATGGATTAGCATGGAGAGCTGCATCAAACTGGATCAAAGACCACAGCAATTATCACAATCCCAAACCAAAAATCAACACATAAGTAAAACAGTATGTATACAATCATGCAGCTCTCCTGCTAAATGAAATCAAAACGGGCTTTTGTGACTGAAAGCTGCCAAGTGCTTTCAAATACATTTCTTAACATAGCTTTTTATTTCCGAGTTATTAGCACAGCAACCAATGTTTTGCAGAATGTTGAAGATTTCAGTTTGAAAATTAAATTTGGCTTTTATATACTTGATATTTTTTTCGTGTTTGCATCCCCTAATGGAGAACCACAATGAGGTCCCTTCTTGAGTGTGCCAGGTGCTGATAAAGCTGCCTTACATGGGTACGCATCATCTTCATGTCCTTCACAGTACTAGTCAGTATCTGATGCTGTCCACACAGCTTATGTAATTTACCAGGTCTAGCAAAACAACACTAAACACGAACAACACTAATGCACTCTGGTGGCTGTTCACCTGTCAGAGAGAATTGCAATTACAATCATTAGTTTACTTGTATCTGGATGAACAGACTTTAATGACAATTGTCGCCTGTCCAAAATTAATCCGAAATAAATTTGCTGACTGCAAATATCTTGGCATCAGCGGTGACATTTTCCTATACTATTAATAGGTTGAAAATCTACACCTAACACAGCTGATGCCAAGCTATTCGCAACCAACAAATTTATTTCGAACGTAATTATTTACATACACATCCGTGAGTACATAGTTACATCAACATCCAGCTGTATGTTCAGGGTGCTTCACTTTATTAGTCAGACAGTATAGTATGGTGCCTTGTACTTGTCACTCTAACTTACACACTGTTGTTTAGAAAAAAGTCATGAGAGCAATGAATGGTACAAAACAACATGCACATATAGAAGACCTCTTATCCAACATTAATCGATTTCACATCTTGGCATACTAAGGACATCTAAGTTTTCTGGATGCAAAATATGTTCTAAATATGTTAAACGAATCTCCATGTTCATACAACAGAAAACATTGGATTTTATAATCTTTTTTATCAGCATACCATCACCAAAACCACCTACTGGCAAAATTGTTTGCATTATGCCATGGTGAACTACTTGTGTCAGTCTGGGCAGTGACAGTGTCAAGAAATGGAGTAGGAGGTGGCATTGCACCCATTGATTTTGATAGGTTTGTCTCTCAGCTTCAATGAGTTGCCACAATACATGTCTTTTAATATCTTGTCTTACATTGTACATTTATAACACAGATCTGATGAAACAAGAAAGGAAGGACATGAACAGAGTGAGAAAACATGTTTATTATGCTTATTGCAGCAGAAAGCAAGAAATAAGAATAAAAACTGACAACAATCAACACCAAAGGTTTTCAAAATTCAATGAGTTGCCACAATACATGTCTTTTAATATCTTGTCTTACATTGTACATTTATAACACAGATCTGATGAAACAAGAAAGGAAGGACATGAACAGAGTGAGAAAACATGTTTATTATGCTTATTGCAGCAGAAAGCAAGAAATAAGAATAAAAACTGACAACAATCAACACCAAAGGTTTTCAAAATTACAGCCCTGGACCGTGAAGCAGGTCTCACAGGCCTGGTGTATTGGTCAGCGAGATCGCCAGACCTCACTTGTCTAGACTACTTCCTCTGAGTATATGTCAAGACATTTGTGTATAAAATCCCTCTTAACAGTGCTGAGGAACTTTGTGTACACATTGTGGCAGCTGCCGGGGAAGTCCCAGGGCATGTCCGGTGTTTTCCACGACATCATATCTTCCATTTGCCAGAGATGTGTGGCCTGCATTGTAGGGTGGGCCGTAACTTGGAACACCTTCTTTAATGACAAGTGGTGGCTGTTTTAGTTCTTATTTTTTGGTTTCTGCTGTACTGAGGATAATAAACATGTGTTATCACCCTGTTTGTGTCCTTTTTTCCTTGTGATTTTTGCTGTCAGTACAGCACCTAGAAAATGCTTTGACCATGCACATGTGATTTTGCATCATCTAGGTTTTACTCTATCTCACCTCAAAGTTTGTAATCATGCTGAAACACCCTGTATGGCAATCAAGACAAGTGTATTACCACTTCAATACACTGTTGTACTGAGTGGTGCAGATGACTGGATGGATGAAAATACATATCCTTGTGTTTCAGTTTGCTGTGAATAGCCTGACATAATAGGTCATCAAGATTTATTTGTACCCAAATGTTGAGTAATGGGAGACAATTATCTTCCTTTATTTCAACTATGGATTTTCACATTCTCAGTGTCCACAACATTTGTTACCAGGGCCTGCTTGCCATGCAGCCTTAAGATGGAAGTGTTCAAACCCACATGCAAGAGATAGATGGGTTTGAAACACATGTTTTCAATGGTAACTTTCTCAAACTCTTCAAGATATAGATTGTCTGCTTTAAGTTTCAGGATGGATTCCACAGTTACACTGTGCATTCGCTTATACTTTTGAAAATAAGTTGTGGGAAGAGTGAGTTGAAAAAGTCTCACCATGCATGGTCAGAGGCATTTGGTTGAATAACAACAACACTGAATTTCACCAGTTGGTGGTCTTTGCCAAGTCAGACATTCTTCAGCAAGTCTCACAAATTCACACATGTTTTTCCACATGATGTCAACAGTTTCTCACAAAAGGCTCAAGTACTACTTTCTGATATCTGGCCATTTCATAGGTCAAACAGCTGATGACAGTGACAATCAGCCGTAGACGGCATTCTCTCCTTGCAAACTTTTGAAAGCTCCTATAAACTATTGAGACATTTTTGCCTTAAGAGGCCATCACACACTCAATATACTGAGTACTGCGTAATGATGTTGACTGTGTGGGGGGGGGGGGGGGGGGGTATTGACAGTGTGCACCCAGATTTGGGTTCCTGCTACTCCCTAAATTTTGAATCAAAATCATCTGCAATGTTGCCAAAGTCTTCGAGCATAGGAAATCACCCTCAGTCAGCCAATGGCCTTGTCATAGAGGGCGGAGGAGTGGGCAGAGGTTCAAAGCACACTTTTGCCTTTAGGAGTGGGAAATTGCCCCTAAAGGTGAAGAATCAGCAATGATCGATGGCATGAGGGTGCAGAAGGCAATGGAAACATGGAAAACACCGCATTAAAGACACAATGTGTATCCATAGGACATGTGACCTATAACTGATGAAGTATCATGATGATCTCTCCATTGGCTTAAGATTCTGGAGAAGTTCACCATTCAGGTCTCTGTGAGGAGGCTGTCAAGAGGCAGATGACCATAAGAAAATGATTGAATAACCAATGAAAGGATAATGTTCAATAAGTCGGGACTTGGAATGTCAGAAGCTTGAACTTGGTAGGGAAGTTAGAACATCTGAAAAGGGAAATACTGAGGCTCAATCTAGATACAGTGGCAGTCAGTGAAGTGAAATGGAAGGAAGATAAGGATTTCTGGTCAGATGAGTATAGCATAATATCAACAGCAACAGAAAATGGTATAATAGGAGTAGGATTTGTTATGGAATGTAAGGTAGGGCACATAGTGAGTTACTGTGAACAGTTCAGTTCAATGATATGTTTGTTCTCACTAGAATCTACAGCAAACCAACACTGACACTGGTATACCTGCAATGTTGCAAGCCGATGATGAAGAGACAGAGAGAGAAAGTATATGAGGAAACTGAAAGGGTAATTCAGTATGTACAGGGAGATGACAATCTAATAGTCATGAGGGACTGGAACACAGTTGTAGGCAAAGGAGTAGAAGAAAGGGTTATGGGACAATACGGGCTTGGTAGTAGACACAAGAGGAGAAAGACTGAGGAGAAAGACTAATCGAGTTCTGCAATAAATATCAGTCAGTAATAGCAATCACAAATACTCTGTTCAAGAATCACAAGAGGAAGAGGTATACTTGGAAACAGCTAGGAGATACAGGAAGATTTCCAGTTAGATTTCATCATGGTCAGCCACAGATTCCGAAATGAAATACTGGATTGTAACGCTTACCCAGGAGCAGATATACTCACTTAACAATTTAGTAATGATGAAGAGCAGGTTAAATTTTAAGAAACTAGTCAGGAAGAATCATTGTACAAAGACATGGGACTTAAAGTAGTAAAAAATGAAAAGATGCATTTAAAGTTCTCTGAGGCTATAGATGCTGTGATAATGAATAGCTCAGTAGGCAATACAGTTGATTAGGGCTGGACATCTCTAAAGAGAGCAGTTATAGAAGTTGGAAAGAAAACCTTAGGCACAAGGAAGACAACTGCCAAGAAACCATGGATAACAGATTAAATACGTCAGCTGATCGATGAAAGAAGGAAGTCAAAAATATTCAGGAAAATTTAAGGATACAGAAATACAAGTCACTCAGGAATGAAATAAATAGGATGAGCAGGGAAGCTAAAGCAAAATGGCTGCATGAAAAAAAGAAAGCTTATAGGAAGAACAAATTCAGCATATCATAAAGTCAAGACAATCTTCTGTGATATTAAAAGCAATGGCAATAACATTAAGAGTTCAATGCGAATTCCAGTCTTAAATGCAGAGGAGATAGCAGATAGATGGAAAGGGTGCACTGAAGGCCTCCACAACAGTGGATGATGTGATAGAAAAAGAAACAGGAGTCAACAGGGAAGAGACACGAGATCCAGTATTGGAATCAGAATTTAAAAAAGCTTTGGAAGACTTAGCATCAAATAGGGCAGAAGGGATAGATAATATTCCATGTCCAGAATGAGATTTCCACTCTGCAGTGGAGTGTGCGCTGATATGAAACTTCCTGGCAGATTAAAACAGTGTGCTGGACCGAGACTCGAACTCGGGACCTTTGCCTTTCACGGGCAAGCACAGCTTGGGTAGCTCAGTTGGTAGAGCACTTGCCCGCGAAAGGCAAAGATCCCGAGTTCGAGTCTCGGTCTGGCACACAGTTTTAATCTGCCAGGAAATTTAATATTACATCTGTTCTAAAATCATTGGGGGAAGTGACAACAAAACGACTATTCATGATGGTATGTAGAATGTATGAGATTGGTGATATAATGTCACGCTTTCGGTTAATCTTCATCCACACAATTCTGAAGAGCCAACAATTATAAGAATTATGGTACAATTACCTTAACAGCTCATCCACCCAGGATAATATACAGAAGAATGGAAGAGAAATTCAGGATCTGTTAGATGACTATCAGCTTGGTTTTAGGAACGGTAAAGGCACCAGAGACCCAGTTCTGACATTGTGTCTCATATAATGGAAGGAAAACTGAAGAAAAATCAAGGCCAGCCATTGGATTTGTCAAATGTGAAAAAGTGTTCGACGATTTAAAAGGGTGCGAGATGTTCAAAATTATGAGAAAAATAGGGGTAAGCTATAGGGAAAGACAGGTAATACACAACACATACAAAAACCAAGAGGAAACAATAAGACTGGAAGGCCACGAATGAAGTGCTGTAGTCTTTCACCCCTATTTTTCAAGCTATACGTTGAAGAAGAAATGAGAGATATAAAAGAAAAGTTCGAGAGTGGGATTAAAATTCAGGGTGAAAGAATATCAATAATAAGATTCGCTGATGACATTGCTATCCTTGGTGAAAGTGAAGAAGAATTGCAGGACGTGTTGAATAGAATGAACAGTCTAATGTGTACAGAATATGGATTGGAAGTAAATTAAAAAAAGATGGAAGTAATGACAAGCAGCAGAAATGAGAAAAGCAAGAAACTTAACATTACAATTGGTGATTATGAAGCAGACAAAGTTATGCAATTCTGCAACTTAGGCAGCAAGATAACTTACGACTGATGGAGCAAGGAGGGTGTAAAAAACTGACTAGCTCCAGCGGAAAAATATTTCTGGCCATGAGAAGTCTGCTAGTGTTGAACATAGGTCTTAACTTGAGGTAGAACTTCTGAGAATGTACGTTTGGAGCACAACATTGTATGATAGTGAGACACAGACTGTGGGAAAACCGGAACAGAAAAGAATCATAGTGTTTGAGATGTGGTGCTACAGAAAAATGTTGAAAATTAGGTGGACGGACAAATTAAGAAATGAGAGGGTTCTCCACAGAGTCGGCAAGGAAAGGAACATACGGAAAACACTGACAAGAAGAAGGGGCAGAATGATAGGACATCTGTTATGGAATCATGGGATAACTTCCATGGTACTAGGAGTTGTAAAGGGTAAAAGCAGTTGAGGAAGAAGATACTGGAATATACCCAGCAAATAATTGAGGCTGTAGGGTGCAATTGATACCCTGAGATGAAACGATTGGCACAGGAGATAAAACTTGGATGGGCTGCATCAAATCAGTCAGAAGGCCAACAAAAAATAAATAAATAAATAAAAATTCAATTAGGTCCAAACAAATTTCCACAAGCAACTGAAAAAGTAGCCAATGAAAAAAGATCAGGTAAAATGCTGGAAGATGTATATCAAGCAATATTCCTTACTTTGAGAAATGGGGTCCTGACTGTTTAGGAAATGCAAACTACCCCATTGTCCACAATGGAAAAGGAAACTGCAGATGATGGTGTCACAAAAGTAAACAGAAATGTTTATTTTATCTGCAGTAGTTTTCAGAGTTGGCAAAATAAGATCAGGTCAGTTGTCCAGTAAGCATACTTTTTTCCCCATTGCAACAGTTGTCACACCACTGATATAAGCTCATATAAGCTTTCAATCAATAATCACTACATAACCTTTCACAAGTCCTTTGCATGCTGGGTCTCCGGAGCAATGGGCTTATTTTTTTGTTGATATTCAGAGACACTCAACAAGATCATTGTAGTGCCTCCATCCACTAGCAGCTCTACAGTGTCTTTATTGACACCCAATGTATGAAGCACTTTGCTTTCTGCCTGCATTAACATTTGTTTTTGGGACTTTCAACATGCTGGTGATTTTGCATGTTTAATGTCTACTTTTGAATGCATCCACATACAAATTGTTAATGATCAGTTCCATTTCACTAATGATCACTAGTTTAGGCAATGACATTAAGCTATTATGAAATTATGACCTTTCGCAGCACTGCTTTTGTTCCTTCTCTACAAGATTTATTACCACCCTATGAGCAGGGAGTTCTATGTTCTGTGTCCGCACACATGTCATTCTGCCATGCTTGTTTTGCTGTCTCTAACAATCCTGTTGCTTATGCAAATGTTATTTCAATGCCATCTACCCAGTTCCACATATCAACTGAAAATTCTTTGGTGAAATGCAAATGACACAGAAACAGTATATGTGCAACCAAGTCAGGGTCCCTAAGAGTTTAATGTATGAGCTCTCTCACAATGGCCATCCATGCCTTGAACAGAACTGTTTTTCTTAAATAAAATTTCCTGGATGCCATAGTTATGTTAACCAAGGGGGCGGGGGGGATCTCACAGTCTTGGCACAGTTAGATAGCTACGCAGCTTAGTCTTTCTGCGCCACAGATCGACACTGCAGGGCTGTCTCCTCCAAAATGCTCTCACTACTACTTAACCACTTACTTTCAATGTGGCTAACAATATTATGAGAAAATGGATGATGTGGCGATGGGGTCTTCCCCGATATATAGAGAACACTGAATCTATACATAGAGGAAATTGTTGATAAAACTGCACAACTTAAATCCGTGCATTTCAGCAAGTACATCTGAACGCTTAGTGGCTGATGGTCAGTGAAATGCACGATGAATTTATTTACATGCATTCAACTGCTACCATCCAGCCCAATTATGGGTGAATAAATACAGTAATTTTCACACCTCTTGTCATAAGTTAACCACTTCTTTACCAATTGAAATATTTTTACATCTCACAACACTATTCGGAATTTTACATTAAAAAAAAAAAAAAAAAAAAACATTCCCTGTATGCTATACTTACACCATGTTCATGACCTGTCAACTGACAATATGAGGAGTCATGAAATGAACCTTCATAAATAATTTGAGCTGGTACAATTCCTATGATGTTCCCATATGGGCACAATATGTAGTACCACTGACATATGCTGTCTGGTCCATATTTCTTGACTTTTGTAACCAGCGCAGATTTTCAGTCAGTATCTGCAGTCACTGTAAACAAGACAACCACAACACTAGACCTCAACGGCTTTAAAAATGATATTTAGTCTATTTAACGAAAGAAAGTTGGGTGAAAAAATTCATGTCATCCAGGTAGTGTGTGTGGACAAAGAAAAAAAAATCCTGTATTTTTCCCAGACTCCCGGTTAAAAATACACTTTTTCCCCTGTTAAGTGACAGTATACTTTCCCTTGGAACCGTAAAACTTATCAATCCTTTCAATGGGTAAGGTTTTATAAGCTGGTTTAACTTCCCGGCAGTTTAGAAAACTAACCACGACCCCCCCCCCCCCCCCCCCAAGTGTGTTTTGGAAAGATCTTTTGTGTGCAGCAACAAGTAAGCTGTATATTTTTCGTATTATGAAAGTATATATTTGAATTCCACCAAAAACAGCACCTTAGTTTCCAAAACATTGGAATCGAGATTGTGATGCACTTTAAAAGACCAATCATAGCTCATGACACGTAATCTTGCCAGCCGACAATGGCAGATATTCCGAGCATAGGACACGTGATGTACTCAGCCAATAGCAACATCACCACCAGTAGCGTGAACACGCAAATGGTTTAAATTAATAAACATAGTGTAGCTACAAGTAAAGCTAAGCTTTCATGTATAATATCGGTCTTTTTTGTGTGCATTACACTTTAATATACATCACACAAATGTGTCAGTAAAATTTTAAATAATGACATAAATGTCTGGTCTTCTGGGCTCAAGTTTCTTTTCAGTGGCTGGCTCTCTAAGTGTTTACGCTTTACGTGAGAATCAAACGCTCTGTGATTTAAGAAGTTAAAATGAAATTTACTTTGAAAGTAACGTTTTTTAACTACCATTCGCAATATTTTCCCGCAACCTGGAATTTGTTTCAGCAGTTATCATAGAGTGCCAGGAAACGGCGTTAATGCGAGTGCGCGCTCGATGACGTAGATTGCCCAAATGTTCGTACATATTTGCATTAAAAAGATCATACATTACATCATAAACAAAGCAGGACATCAGGGGATACTCCAAGAGCATCGGAATTTCGTAAACCACACTAAAATGGATAATTCGGCTGAAAATGCACATTCATATGTCCAGATTCACAAAATCGTAGGCCCCACCCTGATATTATGCTTTTCAGTACGGTTTTAGGGCTGCAAATTTTCTTGGAGTGCCAGTACTGTATTATTTCTAGTTTGTTTCTTTATTATGACATAATGCCATGCGAGCCAAAAGATAAAAATGGGCACTTTTAATTCAGCAAACAGCTGACACTAGCCAGTAGTGTGTAATGAAAAACTTCTTTTCAAACAAATTGACTGGTTCTGCGGTAAAGATTAATAAAAGCCAGATTTATTTTGCAAATTTAAAAAAAAATAATTTCATTGTTCTGCAAGGCAACTAATGCTTGACTGCCAAAAAACTAGAAATAAAAATAAAATAAAAAAATCATAAAATTGAAACTAACAACATATTTGTGTCTTCTATAATTGTGTGAATGTATTTTATTCATTGGTAGCTCACGGCCATAGAAATTCACTTTGTTGTCATTTGACGTGACAGCTGTAAAGGAAGAGGAAATAAATTACTAAACCTTAACACGGGTCACGTGGAGACCGCCCCCTCCCCACTATAACACAGACTAATCTGCGCATGCGCGAATCTGACAGGAACATTTCTGAAGTCTGGCTGCTTATTGCTACTGCTGATACAGCTAACAGATGCACTTAAAAGTAGCCACATGTGGAACAAGTAGTGCTCATATGTGACTCAACTGCGCATGAGCCCTCTAGCAACTGCTCAAACGAACCTAATGTAAACCGTTTTCACGTCACACTCCTTGGAAGTAATTTTTTTGTTATGAAGTATTGCACAGTCTTCGTCCTAAAGCTTTTGACACATTTTGCTGTTGGCAGATGCTTGAGTGTGCACTGTGTTTTGTTGATGTAATTGGCGCATTTCCCTTGCAATTTAAGTTTTATTTTGGTTTTTTCCCCTTGTTTGTGTTTTATTGGTTCAGTATTATTCTGCAGTAGTGGGCTAAAATAAAATTCTTTGTTAGAGCATTGGTTCTTACCAGTCAAAATCACAAAAATTCATGGAATTATATTGCACAGTCTTCGTCCTAAAGCTTTTGACACATTTTGCTGTTGGCAGATGCTTGAGTGTGCACTGTGTTTTGTTGATGTAATTGGCGCATTTCCCTTGCAATTTAAGTTTTATTTTGGTTTTTTCCCCTTGTTTGTGTTTTATTGGTTCAGTATTATTCTGCAGTAGTGGGCTAAAATAAAATTCTTTGTTAGAGCATTGGTTCTTACCAGTCAAAATCACAAAAATTCATGGAATTATAAAAAATTCCCGGGTTTTCCCGGTTTTGTGTCCCAGATGAAAAAATTCCCGGGTTTTCGCCAAATTTTCCGGGGCATATACACCCTGTTGTCACATATTTTTGTGCCGTGGTAGGAAGCAGTGCCAAGAGCAACAGAATACTACAAATGCTAACTGGTGGAATGTAAGCGTGGGGAACGTTTTTCTCGAATAACTAAAACTGAGGCTTCCAGTGAAAATTTTTTCTGTTACAAAATTAAACTACATTAAATTTCCTACAAAAAGGCCCTATTCACTTTTTATCTATGACGTTTCAGTTTTACAGGCAGACTATACCTTGCCAACATTTCCTTCGAGTTCTCTTATGTGCGTAGACAAAATAAATTCACTGAGCACATGTTTATGTGGTGGAGTTATTTTCAGTTTATTAAATGAATACTTACTTGCAGTTGTTAAATGGGTTTATACATTCATACAAACGGTGGTTGAGAAATGTTTAATTTGTAAGTGTGATGTTATCAGTGACCTATGTAGTGTTGGTGGGAAAGGGATTGGATTGTTAAATGTGGTATCTTGTGTCTTTCTATCATTGACAGTGTACTGTGAAGTTGTGTTGTTGTCACTTTGTGGTGAATTAATGATTGACAAGAAAGTTATTGCATTTCAAGACGGTGTTACTGGTAGACTCCATAAATCTCTTACATTTAGGAACTGCTTGCACTTGTGGAGTTGGCTGCACTGGGTGGGGCCACTTACCACAAATATACTGTACACCTTCTATGGTGGGTGTGAATATGTCTGATAGAATGGGACTGATTACATTCAAGTCTAGAATAGTAATCTGCTCTAATGCATCACTTGACTTAAATTGAAGCCTCTGGGCCTCTTTAGACATTGGGAAGAAAGCTGATGGTGGGGTAATAATGCATTTGGTACTCCTCACACTGTGGAAGTATACCAGCCAGTGGTAGCAGTGGCAATGAAACTGAATGTTGAACACACATTGCCAGCATGTTACACTTGGGGTATGTTTCTATAACATGGTAGATAGTTACCAGCTCCAACTGCTGAACTTTTTTACATAGCTCACTTAACAGCTGCAGACATGTGAAATAAATTCACTATACAAACATGAATTCGTGAAGACATTTTGTCTGCTCTCATAACAGAACTGAACAGGGATGGCTGGAAGGTACATTCTGTCTGTAAACTGAAAACCAAGCATTGCCCGTGGTGGGGGAAGTTGACCTTCCCGGAAGAATACTACGCCGCCATATAGGATGACTAAGAACCAATTCCCCCTCTAGCAGTATAAAACAAGGTGTAGAGATTTACACAGATTCTGTCCATATGTGAAATGCTGTGTGCATGTCTGCACGCATGCATGTTGTGCTTTGGGACTTTTCAGTGACAATGGTCATCAGATGATTGAAAACAATTTTGATCATAAATTGACTGTGGGCTAAAATAATGGTCATCCTAGTTTATAAAAAGCCCCAACAGGCCATTAAAAGATGTTGAAAAATACTTGCTTGAGTGGGTGTAACCATATGCCTGCCGTGAAAGGCATTAGCCTGAGAAAAAAAAAAAAGTTGCTATTTTAATTTGCTAATACTGATCATTTCTTCCAACCTGATGAAGGAACTACATAGTCCCAAAGCTAGGTAGTGTGTCTCTTTAATATGTGTCTACAACACTACCAGACATTTAACCTCCTGAGGATAACTATGATACAATTTTATCATATACAGAGGCATTTCATGTCAAGTGGTCAATGGTTAATTTTGGGAACATAACTAGATTCTGTTCATATCTAACCTATGCCTGCATATATTTATTAAAGGTAATTTCACGTATTCTTAGATCTCAATATTCGATACTTGTGCATTTTTAAGCCTCATAAGTCAATGCTATTGAAACCCCATGGTTAAGGATGTAAAAGTTTTTACTATTTTTCAGGTGACCAATTAATTTCAGATAGGGCAATAAAAATCATCATCATAATGAAAAAGGTTTGGGAGGTTGTTCTCCGTTAGGTTCTTTGTGAGACTTGGAAAAATTAGGTTTCCGGAGTGGATGGTTCGTGAGATAATTGGAGGCAATTAAAATGTTTCATTGACATTTAGGTAACTTTGAACTCATCTCAGAAAGGCCACCTCTAACGAAATTAATTCAGCATTAACTGGAAACCGCAAATTTTTATTCCCAACATACCTTAACTTCATTTTGTATGTTTTCTGATATCCCCACAACTATCCAAGATGTGGTCACACACAATATTTGTAACGAAGAAACACAATTGTTTATCATTTTCAGCACACTGCCTCATAATTGTAAAATGTATTCTGATAGCAACAGAAAGTGTACTTTATCGTGCAGTGAAAAATTTCTAAACACCATGGTAAAGTACACTTTCATACAACTTAACTCATTTTGAGTTAGCATGTAATTTTCACCAAGTCCATTATATGCAAGGATTTGTTACTGATCCTGGAGCTATCTTTCAGTGCTAACTTGCGTTGTCTGTGGTGGCTTAAGTGCTACAATTATGACAGAAATACTAGGTTAAAGCCAAGGGGATACACCTGACTACCATGCGAGAGAAGCCATGTGTGGGGCACTTTTCCAAAGTTTCTAAGACTATTAGTGGATTGTTTACAAGAGATTTCCAAGTCTCCAGTGGTCCACTTAGCCAGTTCTCAAACCACAGATGGGTTCCTAATGGATCCCATTCTGGAATTCTGTCACCAAAATTATTTATCAGTGTTACAACAGTTTAAATTCTGCATCGACTTTTTAATGAATTCCTCAGGAAATCACAATTTTTACCCAAAGAGAATGCTTCAGGAACTGAGTGGCAAGTGGAACGAATATGAAGAACTACAAAGACGTATGAAAGTAATCAAAACATAATATTCTTCAAACAAAATTCAGTAAATGTTACCAACCCACCAGCTGATGACATAACTGCAGACTTTGAATTCTGGCTGACACTACTGAGACTTAAATTTTGGCAACAAAAGGCACCAAGTCTCAAGACACTTATTTCACGTGGATCCCTTGAAAAATGAATTGGAACAAACAGCTGATCTCTCTCTTGCTCCAGCAATCATGTGTGCAAAAGACATTCATTCTTCTTGATTTATTCTAGATGATTCTATCTGAGGCTTTTCAACCAAAATTAAAGTAAGTTTTGTTGCATTTTTGGGACTAATCAAAATATATTCAAATTACCCATTTCGGTATTCCTCCAATGCCATCACACACAAACACTGCTGGTACTAAAGAAGTTCTATTCAGCTTTTATACCAAAATCTTGGTGATTGTGGTGCAAATTGATGTAGTCTTTAAAATTTTCGTATGGGGCACCAAATATATCACTAAAGTATAAAATTCTCTACAATTCCGTCACCATCTGCCACAAAAACATGAACAGCTACTTTCAAGGCTGATACTTTTAATGGGATCGTTCCATGCCAAGTGGTCCAATTCCAGAAATCACCCCCCCCCCCCCCACACACACACACACACTTCCCACCTCAAGAGTCTTTTCATATTAAATGCCAAGATGCCTGTATGCTCTGAATGTAATTTCATGAATTCTTCTGGTCCATCCCTACCCCACTCCCAACCCTAAGTCACAGGGATCACACTCCTGTGGAAGATCAAGGTGAGAGACCTACCTGATTCACCCACTCAGCACATCCTACTGCTGTCTTGTCATGGGCTTCTCCTACCCTGTCAGCGGCAGAGCCACCTGTGAAAGCAGTCATGTCATAAACTAGCTCTGCTGCAACTTTTCCGCAGCATTTTAGGGACTAGTGTAGCAGGGGATACAACCCGTCGGCTTTGGACAATGACGTCACAAGTGGCCAATCGAGAAGCGATTCTTCTTAGTGTTGTAGCTCCCTTCAGTGGCTGATATGTGTTTTTTGGCTTTTTAAAAAAAAAATCTCACGAGATAGAATAAACAGATCCACTTTATTAAGCAATCAGTAAAAAAACGAAACTGAAACATAACAGCAAAAGCGAAAATGGTAAACTGCTCTCTGGCGACTTGTGATGTCATTGTCCAAAGCCGACGGGTTGTATCCCCTGCTGCACTAGACCCGCATTTTATGTAGGCTTAACTGCAAACCAGCTCTCCCACAGAATGAATGGCAACTGCCAAACTGGGGCCAAGAACAGAGTTGACCACCCAGTGGCATGACATGCTGTTAGGCACAACATGCTCGAATCCAATTGCTGCTCCACAACCTATGCAAACTGGATCCTTCCCTCCAGCACCAGCTTTTCTGAACCACGTAGATGGGACTTTCGCTTGCAACACATCCCTCACACATGTAATCCTCCTGGCCTCAATCTCTGCTGACCCACTGTTCCAATACCCTTTGTTCAACAGTTTCCCTTTCTCAGTCCTCTTATCCCCTCTCAATCTTCATTTCCATGTCGTCTTCATCCTGTGCTACTTGGACTCACCAGGTCCCATATGTTCAAGAACCTTGCTGTTCATTTTTATGTTAATGGTGTTACAAACACCATTAAGATTAACCTCACCCTTTTCACAGATGTGATTAGAGTTGCATCAAACCAGTCTCAGGACTGAAGACGACAACAACAACATTTCACAGATGTGATTATCTACCAAATTAATGTCCAAAAAAAGTTGCGCAAATATTCAGTTGGATCTTAATAAGATTTCGAAGTGGTGCACGGATTGGTGACTAGCTTCATATGTTCAGAAATGTAAAATGTCACCCCCCCCCCTTTAAAAAAAGAAAGTAGTATTTAACTACAATAGCAACAAGCAACAAATGGAATCAGTAAATTCTATTATATCTGGGTTTAACGATGCGTAGGTATATGAAAATGGAATGCTCTCATAGGCTTAGTTGTAGGTAACGCAGGTCACATTTGCAAAATACTAGGAAAATGTAGTTAGTCTCCAAAAGAGATTACTCACAAAACTCTCATGTGACGCATTCTAGAATACTGCTCAGGTGTATTGGATCCACAATAAATGCAAATGCATCACAAATGGTCACAGGTTTATTTGAAGTTTGGGAGTGTCGCAGATATGCTGAAACAAATGAATTATCAAATGAAGAGGCAGACTATACAAAGGGAGCCTAACTGGAAAGCTTCAAGAACTAGATTTAAATTATAATCTCTGAATATAGTAAAACCCCAACCACATATCACTCACGTATGGAATGCCAGGACAAGGTCAGACTGCAGACAGGACAATGGAAGAATGTCCCAGACACTTCACACCAGTGCCAGTTTGAGCTCTAGAATTCATAAATGATGCCATGGTGATAGTCCCATATTGCTACCCCTAAAACTGATGGTTGCACATAGCCTACTGAAAGTATACCAAAATGGTGTAACACTGAGCGTAGTGACATTGCCAACCAAGCCACCAGCTGTCATGGGTGTTCTTTCAGTGGTTAGATTATAATTACAGTGCACACAGAGGCGTTTAGGTAATCATTCTTCCAGTGCTCAACACACAAATGGAACAGAAAGAACTGGGAGTATCCTCAGCCGTACACTTCACAGTGGTATCCAGAGATGGAATAAACAATGGTTTTGTGCACCTTGAGTTACAACATCGTATTTACAATCTCGTTAAAAGTATAATTTGAAATTTTTAGCATTTTTATTAGGACTTTAATATCTATTTTGAGAAAATGGTCTCAAAATGTTTTGAGTCATCTTTATTTCAGCCGCTTTAATTGTCATTATGAGACCAAGCACACTTTAAAAAAACTGCAAGATGATAACATTAGATTTCAAGCAGTTGCTATCTATATTTGTGTATGTCTAATCATTTTCACTGTGTATAAAACAAAAAATTTAGGAAGAAAGAACATTCAAGAATAAATCAGTTTGAAGCCTCCAAGTAAAGTACATGTAATCAGCATGAAGAATACTAAAGTACCAAATTTTGACTTTTCTTTCCTTATCTCAACGAGCATTCTCCATGGGATCCATGGAATACAGCCAATGATGATTACAATCACATCACACACTTTTTCCGAAATTGCATAATTCAGATTTATTCTGCATAAGGAATATTATCTTTCATTTGGTTTTGATAATGACACTATGAATCACCTCATATGGATCACAACCAGGATTTCAGAGGAAGGGAGGATGATGGCTATCAAACTCTGGCCCAAAAGATGTACATCATGTTCTGACTCTCGAATACTTTTCCATTTACAACAAATACAAATGGCATTCCTACTGCATGACTTAATATAAACAATGAATCTTCATGAATTGCACATTACTACCCAAAATTGTACTAATGAAGTGCTTAATTCTTAAGTTGTGAACACCATGACAGGTAAATATGTTAGGGTGCACTTTGGTTCTAATGAGTTTTCTGCATCAGAATTTTAAATTAAGGAAATAAACAAAATAAGCTGTTTCTTTTATTGAGCCAAGTATAGTAAAATGCATCAACAACAAAATCCTCTGCAGATTCTAGTCTCTGTCAGTATCAAACAGTTCTCATGAGAAATACAAAAAATAAAACGGGGTTTAAGGACGTTGACTTACAGTCTAAACATCACAGGATAGATTTAATATTTTGACAGCAGTCGAATCAATCGAAAAAAGAATTCATTGCTTGCAATAAAAGAAACAAATTACAGAAGCCATACTGCCCAAGGGGAAAACAAGTGATCGTCTTGTAACGAAGTTATTCCAATGTATTTAATTACTGTATCTAATTATGTAACCCAATGCTGAAAAATACAATAAGAGAATTTCGTAGCAATTTCCATTTTCACGAGTGATAGCTTCCCATCTACATACACTCGAGTGGCCCTTACCTGTAGCTTTCAAACGTATTCCACTATAAGCTCAATAGCAAAACAAATGTATTCTTGCAAAAAATCTACTACATTTATGTCTTAAGATAGTTTTAATAATCGGAGAAGTATCTGTTTCGTTCATACAAAACTTGTTAATGATACAAACACATCAACGACGCTAATCCACTTCGTTTAAATACACTTTCGCACAGTGTAAACTGTAAACGAAGGTTCACAATGTTGTCACGTTGTGGGTCCCACGGACAGACACCAACAACAAACTGCTCAGAATTAACTGAGAGCATTGTTTATTTAACTTACACGGCGCTAGTACATACAAAATCACCAGACAGTCACAAGTGATCAATATGTACGAATAGTGAAAATTAATAGGGACGAAACTGCACAATTTGGCAACGTAGGGCCAACATGTCAACATGTTTGAAACATGGAGGTAGGTTTGAAATCTAGACCATCATCTATGATGTGGGTGAAAATATCGTAAAGTCTTGATCCAAGTTTATATTTGCCTCTGTTGCTATGAAATATTTTTAGCTCTTTCAACCTTTTTAAATATGATTTTACGTATTGAGGTATCTTTTAAATTGGAAAAGAAACCAACATGCTTATTTAAACTACAATATCAAAAATTAGTAACTCTATTCCTTGTAGAACTGAAGATAATTGAGGGGAGCATGGTCTTTAAGCATAATAACTAAAATGTGATGACAAGAAAGTTACTTCGTGATAAATTTTAAATAAGTGTGATAGTTCCAATCACAGTCTAGTTAGACTATGGTTGTTACCGAGACAGTACGTGATATCTTTCTGTTGAAGTTCGCTGGATGGCGTCTGCTATAGATATACAAATAGTTCAAGGGGCGTGCGAGTTTTCCGTCGTAGCAAGAGGTGATGAAGAGACGAAACTTCTTGTGGATTATTTACGATCTGACGGATGTTATAAATTTTTGAGTGTGTTTTAAAAATACTGCTCTTGTGATGCCTTCTGCCAGGGACCCAGAAACACTTTTCGCACTCAGTCAAAAAGTAATTGTTGATTTCTTGACATTACCTTGGCGAAGTAGAAACCAGTTCACATTCGAAATTTCGAACCGAATCAATTCTATTTTATCATGTATACCGGCATCTTTAATAGATTCCGTCGTATCTGGTGTGATAGAAGAATTCTCGCGACTTAAAACTGTAACAGAAGGAGGCGCTGCCGAACTTTTACTGAAAGCTGTGGCCGTACCACAGTTGCAAGTGTTGGACTGCCGGACGCTTGTCAAGCTTGGATACGTTTCAGATGAAGTACGACATGGTTTTCAGTATACTATAGCAGGTTTGATTCCGTCATTGCGCAATTTAGTGCAGTTGTCTTTTTCAACTCACAAGAATGAATTCACACTTCCAGTTTGTGATGATGAAGTGCTATGGAACATAGGCTGTAATTGTCCTCATCTGAAGTCTTTAAACTTTAGATGTTGTAATCACGTTACAGATGAGGGATTAAAGTGTTTAATACCTGGGTTCTCTGATAGTACAGGCTGTAAACATCTCGAAGAATTATACGTCTTCGAAAGCTCTGTTACTGAAAAAGGTGTTACTCTCGCACTGGAACATCTAAAAAAGTTACGAATAGTCGATTTCAGAGAACTGTGCACTTCGCTGATACTTTTGTACAATAAGTGTATGACGAATGGTTCACGCTTGTTGGAGGATGGACTAAAAATAACCCATATAAATAATTTGGGTGTCTGCCGACCAGCACAAAAACTACAGTTCGACCAGAAGATTGTTAGAATTTGTCAGATTTTATGCCCCAACTTGAGAAATCTCAAAGTCAGGGTAACTGATTTTGATGTTGCACATTTAAAAAAACTTCCGTCATTGACAGCTGTAGAATTCGTCTATAATATTGGTAGGCCGCTGTCTCCTGGTGAAGGGACAGTAAACTTCCTGACACAGTATGGCCATCAATTGAGTGCTCTAACAATAATATGCAATTTATTTGCAGTAGAACTGTTTGTCACTATAGGTGACAACTGCCCAAACTTAAAAGAGTTATGGATCAAATGTAATGAACTATTATGCAACCCTGAGTGGGTTGCTCCTGTTTCACAAAGAATAGTGTACACCCATCTAGAGTCTTTGTATGTGAGAATTGGGGAAACTGAGGATTCAGAGTGCTTTTTACCAGCAGAGGTGTTGGTATATATTTTGAGATGTAGTTGGGGCTTGAAATCTCTGCAGCTGATTTTTAGAAGTGTGTCAGTGGCAGATACTTGGTTTGATTCCATACTGATGGAGATAAACACTGGATCATTGGAAAAAATATTTATAGCGATTCCTGGTAGTAACTGCAATTATTCTGCTGTTATGTTGTCGATGGAAACTGTTGAGAGTATTATGATACACTGTCCAAAACTGAAAGTGTTGGGAAATTTGTTGGTATGGAATGTTACTCGTACACAGGTTAAGGAATTGAGAGACTGGATTACTGCCAGAAATTTAGATGTGATAATTGTATACAGATTCATGAAAATTAAGTAATTTCATTGCCTGTAGCCTTCTAATTGAACATTTTTTTTTAAATGTAGGTTATTGATGTGGACAAATGAAAGTTAAGCAGTAACTGAAGATTGGAATTTGAGAATTTCATTATTGTTTTTATGAAGGACTAAGTAATTGCCATTTGCACAGTGGCAACTGACTCATTCCAGTGCCTTACCCTGCTTTGTTTCTAAGATTTTTTAGGGTGTAAGAAACTGAGGTTTTGTAGTGTTTTAGACCTGTTGCAAATAGAATTTCACAAATGTGTATTGAAATTTTTGCATTTATTGTTGATTTTTTAAAAAAATCATGTACTTTGGTAAATGGTTACACACAACTGGTTGCATTTGACAGAGCATATTGTGTAACAAATGCTTATAAGTACTTATCTATATTTTCATGTTTGTTGTGTAATTTGCATTTCCTTTTGTGCTGATAGTCATCTAACAATTTTAATGGCACTAACAATGAAATCATTAAAACATTAGTTTATTGCTCGTCTCGAAGAGATAAGATCTTCTATGAATCACCATTTCTTTAATTCTGCAGATAGTGCATTGATTTCAGTTACCATTTTTTATTTAACTGCTTTCATTTTTTGTTCACAGGTAATTTTGGAATAGTTTTTTTGCAGTCTGTGTTCCAGTAACACACTGTGTTTCATGATAATGATATCATATAACTGTGTAAACTTGTTTTGTTTTCCTATGTTCTTCATTAACTATATTCAGTTCGGTTAGACATTGATCTCGTTAGTCTTTAAGTAGACGATGTAAGGATGTCAATCGCTTTACTCTTAAATTTGTGAAACACTGGTTCTGTCTGAATAGAAGCTTAATGGTGCTGCTTTGCCATCAAGTTTCCATTGTTAGTACAGCCAATAAGTAAAAGCTCGTTTACTTTGCTCTTTTTAATTTTAAAATCACTCATGGAAAAGTACTTTTAGGTAAATTTTATTACAAAAATTGTGTTATATAAATAAATCTAGAATTTTTTAACTGCAAAATGCCTGTATTGATGTCATCCTAGGTAAATTGGGTTTATGATTGTGCAAATCACTAACTCACAAGGACTCAGTTTTGCCTGGACCAAATTAAATACACTATAATCATCTCATGGATTTCAGTGTGCTGATAACAGAAGCAGAGAAGTAGTGTGTTAAGCCAGAAGGCGACATGAGTTGTTAAAGCCAATGAATGCAGTGTCATGGCAAATAACTAAAACTCTTTGTTCTGCAGGTTACAATTATTAGATTTTGGTGGGTGGCATATGGCTGCTATTTTTAGTCGCATCATTAGTCAAAACAGGTGGTGCAATCAGATAAATTATTTCTGGCAGTATCAATTAAGGCTGGAATGTGGTAGTAAATTCCACAATCTAAAGCCAGACAACAGCTTAGTGTGGCTTTTACAGTGTTCTGAGGTTTCCTCTTGGAATATTTATTTAGTTTTGTAAAAAAATAATAAGACTAACTTTAACTAGCATTTTAATTAATACAGTGTGAATAAATGTTTATAGTTGAGATTTCCTTAAGTATTTATAAGGAAGCTGTGCATCACAAATGTACCTGTACGAAATTTTGCTCAGTGTAAAGTACCTTCAAATGTGTACCTATTTAATCATAGAAATTCATTTTAAAAATTTTGATATGTTGTAAAGCATATCAGTGTGAAGAAGTCAGTGGACCAATAAATAATTGCAAGGTAGTAAGCTCTGCATCAAATAGTGTGTTTGCTATCAGTGTATAAATTTATCAGCTCTGCTGAAAGTAAGAGTTGCTTGGCATCTTTATACTAAAGTACATACTGTTCATTTTCTTTATGTTCGATGTTAATTTATTACATACTGCCCAATTGTAAATGGCATTGAGGATTTCATTTACTTAATCTAACAGAAGTTCTGATGGATCACTGACTACTATATTGCTGTCGTTGACAGAGAGAACTCTTTCTCCATGGCGTACACTATCTGGAAGAACAGCATTGGACCCTATACAGTATACAGAGGATCTCCTATTTTGTATGTTTCTAGTCTAGCAATTGTTTCACAAAAAATTCATCATCAGCCGATATGTGAACAACCTTCTCCCTTTCCACCCTGTTTACCAAGTAAGGCTGACACCATTTATTTGCTGTTCCTTTACAGCCTGCACTTCTATTTTGCACAATAGTATTTTATGGTCAAGTGTCAAAAGCTTTAAAGAAGTCTGTAACACAATCATCCCTATCCAGTGCTTCAAGTACCTCTTCTGTGAACTTTGCAATGGCCGACATTGTTCTTCTCCAACTTCTGAAAACAAACTGTGCTTCGTAAAAGAGGTGTTGTGTAGTATACCCTGTAACAGTACCAATCATTTCCTTTCCTGTTTATAAAGGAGGGAGAAACGACTGTCTATGTGCCTCCGTATGAGACCTAATTTCTTACACCTTATCTTTGTGGTCCTCACATGCATTGTATGTCGGAGGCAACAGAATCATTCTGCAGTCAGCTTCAAATGCTAATTCTCTAAATTTTTCTCAATAGTGTTCCTCAAAAAGAACATCGCCTTCAGTCCAGGGATTCCCATTTGAGTTCCTGAAGCATCTCCTTCAATGTTGTCCTTTAATCCAATCTTGTATGGATCCCAAACACTTGAGCAGTACTCAAGAACATGTCGCCTTAGCATCCTATGTACAGTCATCTTTTTACAGATGAACCACACTTTCCTAGAAGTCTCCCAAAAACTGGGTCGACTATTCACCTTTCCTACCACAAATCTCACATGCTTGTTCAGTTTTGTATTGCTTTCCAATGTTATGTTCAGATATTTAAACGATGTGACTGTGTGACGGAGGACACCACAAATACTGTATCTGAACATTACGGGTTTGTTTTGCCTGTTCATCTGCATTAACTAGCTGCCATTCATCTCAACAACTAGAAATTTGGTTCAAGCCGTCCTGTATCGTCCTACAGCCACTCATCTTGGACACCTTATTGTACATCACAGCATCATCAGCAACCAACCACAGATTGCTGCCCATCCTGTCTGTCAAATCATTTATGTATATAGAGAATAATAGCAGTCCTGTCATTCATGATTGCTTGAACTATTTTTGAGAATGAAGACTGCAGTGCAGCTGGCTTGTAGTTTGCAGTGATTTCTGTATTACCTTTCTTTAGTAAGGCCACCACTCGTTCATGCTTTACTCTAGGAAAACACCTAAACCATAGGACTATTTTTTTTAAATGGGGCTCATACACTATCTATGCACATCTTCAGAACAGATGTGAACCTCATCTACTCCTGCAGACTTACTTACTTTTTTTAATATATACTTCAAGCTCTGTAATGGGAAACATCACCATTGTGCTTGCTGTGTAAATCATTGCGGGTGCTACATGTGTTTTAGGAAGATTTTGCTGTAGCTTCTCTGAAATACTAGAGAAATAATTGTTTACATAATTTGCTAATTTCTGGGGATTTTCTATTATTTTATCCTCATCTTTGATGTGAATGTTATACCTATACCTGCTTTTCTAGGTTCTTGTTTTACAATATCCCACACAGCCATGCTTTTGTTTGCTGCATTATACATTATTTTGTCATTGGAAATTTTTTTTTTCTCAGCAATCAGTACCCTCGTGTACAGTTTTATCTTGCTGTTTCCTTTACTTTTTACTTAACTTCATTGATGTCGCACATAAAATAAGTCTGGCTACGAATAAGAATAGGAACTTGTTTACATTGAATATTCCTATGTGTCAGATAATGTGACTCTTCACTCTAAACAACCTAAACATTTCTAATTAGTTATTAACATGCTGACTGCTGCATGCTTATTTCATTACCAGCCCTTATCAGGAAGGAGGCTCTGCTGTAGCTGCTGGTGGACCCATGGTGTCTGGCGTAAGGTTCTGCTGTGGCCACTGGCAGTATCATGGCAGTCAATTTATTAAGTCAGCAAATTTAATACAGGGTAAACAAATACTTCGTATTATATGAGCGCAGTAGATTCTGATAAGGACATGAACTATATGTTGAAAATTTTTTCTCATGCTTTGGACAGCTACAAACTAACTATAATAAAGACAAAAATAATGGTGATGGATAATGAAATGAAGTGAGGCAGTTTGGATCTGCAGAGGAAGCCAGTGACCATTGTATTGGAGCAGATTGTGTGTCAGTTTATTTATCATATGCTACTTCATTAAAGTTGGATTCTAATTTTGGCGTGGCAGCCATCAGTGTATCACCGACTCCTTGCCTGTATGTCACTGCTGTAATCATTAGATCTGATGATGGCTGCAGTTTTAATAAAGTAGCCAAGACATAGGCATTCTATACGCTAAGGTGGTGGATAAATTGAACAGACAAGCAAGGGCAAACTTTAAGATAGGAAAGAAAGAAATTTGTTTTACTGCTTGAGAAACATTTGAGAAGCATAATCACACATGACAATAGAAGTATAATGGAATTGCAGTAACTAAAAAGGCTTTCTGAAAGAAGAGTAATTTATTAACAACCAACCATCTCAATATAGAAAAAGACACATATTCACTAAGGCACTTTGAAGCATTTTAAGTTATGGCTATGACGAGTGGAAAAAGCAGTAGAGATTTGGATATAGAGAAGAGCCATGAAAACATGGACTGAAAGAAAATATAATCAACAAATCCTAAAAGAAATTAAGAGAAAAGATGTTGGTGTGATACAAAGAAGGAAAACTAAATGAAATAGGTACCAGAGTCTACATAATGGCTTCACAAAAACACATCAGAAAGGAAAACCCTGGGGGGTTAAAAAAGTAATTCAGGCCAAGAACATTCGTCTTAGGAAGTGTTTTCAATTGAACGGTCTGCAGAAATTACATTAAAGTGGTAAAGATGGTGAGATTAGGAGAAAGATGGCTGCACCAACAAGGCAAGCCTTTTGTGTCCTGATAAAATTTTTAAAAATTTTCTTTGGAATGTACAGGTATTTTCAGTTTCTCGTTTTGTCAGATGTGACCTCTTTGAAGACTTATTGGAGTTCACTGTAGTAAATGCACAGTGAATACCAAATTACATCAATAGTACATCTGATGATTTAAATAAATTGAAGTAAGTGCATACATAGTATGTGTGGTAGCTGATAAATTGCAACAAGTGTTAATGGGCACAAATTAATTTTTTTAAATTTTTTTTTTTTTTTTTGGGGGGGGGGGGGGGGGGGGGAGAAGATGGTATAAAATGTACAGGTATACTAATCTGTTAAAGTGTGGTGCTTCAACATAATTTAGTACATGGAGGCTTCCAAAAGGTAAATATTAAGCTTCATACAAACATGGCACTATCACTTGATAGACTGTGGTTTGCTACATAATTTATGTATGAAAATAAATACTTTGTTGTATGTGCAGGCACAATCCCTTAAGTCCTTGTTTATTGTGCGGGTTGCATTTTCTGTTGTGGGAATAGTGGTGATATTAGTGGGACATTGGTGCTTAAATTTCCTTAGTCTGTTTCCCGATGCAGTATCCCTCTCAGTGTAATAAATTGTGGTATAATGTATTGACTATCACACAAATAGTGATGGATGTTTCATTGCCAGGCCAGTGGACACACAGTCAGGTGTGAGCGAGGCTGTGCTGCAGCCTCTAATAACCTCATAACAATCGGTGTGTTTAACCACTTTGTGATGTTACATCACATGGAAACAATTGTGGAGTATCTGTTGCCTGTCCTGTGTATGTGACTGAGGAACTATCCTTATAATTTAAATATTTTGTACTATAGATCCATTTTCCAAACCACTGTCTTCTGGGTGTTCAGGTTGTGCATTATAGTAATGGTTGCCTCTGTGCTATAATATTGATCTATGCTCATCTTTCCACATGTTGTACACCCTCCATTTTTTTTAGGGATAAGTAAATGCGTGTGCATTCTGCCCTTTGTAAGGCTGTCCATTTGGGCACCTGTTCTGCTCAGGACTCTGGTGTGACGGAAAATGAAGAACGTTTACCAAAGCTTCGTACTGCTTCAGCTCAATTACCTTCTGCACTATGCTTAAAAGATGAACACACTCTGCATTCCTGTGGCATCGAGAGCTTACAGTGTGCTTGTAGCTTGAATAAAACTACAGTGACTTATTCAGTCCAGTGGTTTGGTAGACAGGAGAGCCTGCTTGATGGCTGCTGCCTCTATGGTTAAGACTGTTGTGTTATGAGTGAGGAGTGTGACCATTCTGTTTGGATATCTGGACAAAGGAAGGTATTGTATGTATAGGATTAATCAGCACAGGGTCATGGAACCACACTTCGAATTTTAGGCAATGAGTTTCCTATGTTGTTACTGTCTATATAAAATATAAACTGAAAGTGATTTTTAGAATTGAGAGCAAATGCTGTAAGGCATAAATATATCACACATGATAGTAAGAACTTAAAGATCTTGGGAAAAGCTTCTGTAAGCTTTCCCAGTTTTCCTGGATAATGGCTCAAAAGCCAAAATCGTGACAGTGGAAATAGTAAAAACACCATACAGTTGAATGGCTGCAATCTTATCATTTAAACACTCCTGCAAGACATTTAGTTACCCACTTTATAAATATTATTCACTATTGCTGAATAAATACTTTAATTACATTGATTTAGAAGATAATTCCACCAAACAGGAAGGAGACATGTGCAAAATAAAACAGCAACCTGGTCAACGATGTGAGGGCTACTCCAAAGAGCAAGCCATTCCAAACTTATCTTCTTGATTGTTTCTGTCTTGTTTTCATTTCAGTTTGTTATCCATTTATGCCTGACCTCCAAGGAACTTTACACACTTTCTTTTAGAGTATGAGTATCAATGCCTGCTGCTGGTACTAGGAGATTATATTTATTTGCCAAAAATTGCATTTCTGAAATCAAAACTCATGATTGTGATGTCAAGCAATTATAGAGATGTTAATTAAAAAAATAATAATATGCATCTGTGCTTTGTCTTGTAAGGTTAAATTTGGACCCTTAATTAGTAGCCTTGTGTGATCTACAGATACTAGGCTGTAAATTGGAAACTTGTTTATATAGAGTAGGAGTAGGAGTGCAATGCTGTACCTTGTGAGACTGTTTGGTGTTCATTCTGAGTTTAGGTTTGTTTCCGTGGTGCTATTTGTTGTTGTTAGCCTATTCTTCCTTTAACACTGTATTCATTCCCCAAGTGCCATAATATTTAGTGTCCCATGCCTAACTTTAAAGTCCACACAAGAAAAGGTGTTGAAAGAGCCACAAAATATGCCAACAGACTTGTTTTTGTTGTTCAGTCAGGCAGGACTTCATTTGTGAATCACATACTTCTGTCTCTTTAGAGCATCCTCTGCAAAAGCCAGATCAACAAGAAGAAAGGGCTTACACGCAACCATCTGATTTGACTCATGTTTGGCAGGTTGCTTATGACCACTTAAAATGAAGGACCTGAGGTATTTTTGGCTCACTGTTCCCCGTTCTTGAGAAAATCACTGTTAAAGTTCATGATGTGTAGTTGACTCAAAATTGTTGGGATCAATAGATACTTGAAAACTGAGCATTTTTCACTATCATGAATGATGTACGCTAATGCCCTTTTTTTTCCCCCCTGAGAAATCAAGAAAAGAAGATTTTACAACTGCCACCGCTGTACCCATAATGTTATCATCTGTCAATCATCAAGGAAAGCACTGCTGGCAGAACTAGCAAGGCTGGGGAGTGAAGGGCTTATATTTGATTTGATTTGATTCCTACATGCATTCTACAGGTCCCCCCCCCCCCCCCCCCCTTGCCCCCACATATATTGTCCATGTATCAGAATTTGGGGGAATAGAAGAGAAAGTAACAAGATATGTAAATAAATTTCTCAAAGAGCTTGAATGAGTAAAGAATTGAAATTTTAATCTTGTCATTTTACAGTCTCTCTGCTACTCACTCTGTTAAGTATCCTCACATCCTTTCAGTTAGCAAGATGGGTAGTACTTATCACATAAATGATCAAAGCAAATTTATTTGTGCCACTGATCTAATAATGCAATCTTTGAGCAACTGCATTGTTCCTTCCCAAGATTTGGTGGAAACAAGCTTGGTTTACATCTTACTCTATTTCTTTTTTGGGAATTAATTTTGTGGCATATTGTGCATAACATAACATTGCTTGAAAAATTGATGCTGAAAGCTGAATGAAGCTTTGGATAGTTATTGCATCTGCTCAATTGTGCACAAACCCCCTCCCCCCCCCCCCCCCTCCCCTTCCCCCCTGAACGTGTCATTTTCCAGAAGAGATTTGCTATCATAAAGCATCAACATAAAGTTATTTGCGATCCTTTGTTACAAATTTGGAGCAGTCCTCCTTGAAGTTGAAGTTGTTTTCATACAATGATTAAAATTTTAATTCTTAACTCACCAAAGTGCTTTGAATTTTTTTTTACCTATTTTGTTAGTATTCCTTATTGATTTGTTTCTTATTAACTATCCTGTTACCACCATTTCCAATATGGAGGAAATACATGTTAAAAATATTTTTTTTAAAAAACTACAGAATCCATGTAGAAATTGTCACTTGCTTTCTTTTACCCAGCCGGCTACCCTGGTTACTTGGCCAGCACTGTTTTTGTTGATGGATGTTAACCTTATGGGTACATAAGAAGCAGTTTTAAAAGTTACTTTCCTCAATTTCCCAGAAAATAAATGTTTGTTGACCCATATATAATGGTGAAAACTTCTCAGTTCTTCAATTATCTGGTGATCCCATCAATTTTGAGTCAACTACACATCATACTCTTTAGGGGCAGTTTTCTCAAAAATGGGAGTATAGTGAGTCAAAGTATTTAAAGAGTCCTTTATTTTAGGTGGTAAAAAAGTGACTTACCAATCATATGCTGAATGGATTGGCTGTCTCTGAGACCTTCCCCTTGTAAAAGGCAATTAGCAAGTCATTCTGTATCAAATGTGCGTGTGTTTTAATGTTGCCTACTTTCTCAAGAAAGGTCTAGGAGTGTGCTAGGTCTATATTTACATGTTTTGCTTGTCAAGAGTGGAAACCTTATTACCATCAGTAAAGTACAATTCCTCAGTCATTGGACATAAAAGTATGCACTGTGTCAAAGATGTTGAATGATAAAGAATAAATGATCAGTAGAATTATTGGAAGTTTCGAAAATAGCACACACAATAATTTGATGACAGATTCCTAAGAGTGGAAGCAAAGGTAGATGCTGGTTAGAATTGCTTTCGTGTCAAAGTATTACTGATATAAACTAAATTTCCACACCCACTCGCCACTACAATTTGAGCTGTCTTAGTAACTAGTCAGTAATCAACTCTAGCAAAATGTGTAATAGTAACGCCCAACTATAAAAAATGGGAAAACCAATTATAATTACAGATAAAATCACTCATATTTTTATCAAAAATTTTTAGCAGTACAAAAAACCCTTTTTATGATTTTTGACCTTACAAAGGTATTAGATTACTTGGCATATAAAATTTAATTTGGAAAAAAAAAAGAAAATTGCCATTAATGACATCCACCCTGCCTGTGTAGATTGTGATTTTCATAAGTGAATGTCTCAGCTTCTACAAACTGTACTATAGAATAACACTAACCTTCATATGTCAGCAAAAATAACAAATTTTTGAAAATATAATGTAATTGGACAGATAAAAAAATCTACTCACAAAGTGATGGCATAATATGCAAATGCTTTGATATCTTTGCCATATGGACTCATGGTGAGGCTCACCTTTTAAAATTCTTACTATCTCTAAATACATTCTCCCAATTAAATTTCACATGGTCCTATGACAAATCCTATGCCATTCTCCTTGATTTTGACCTCATCGTCAGTGAAAGTCAGCTATACACTTGCCTGACCTTTTACATCAGCATGACTACCACCAAGTCATCAGTTAGGATGAATGGACGTAAGCAGAGTGTGTATACTGGCAGCACATAATATGTTGTTGCAGAGCATGCTCGACAACATGACAGTCATGGCTACGGTGCCTGTTCCACCACACTAACCACCTGGATTCTGCAGGTGGGGAACTGGTGTTGCAATATGTCCTTGGTTCTCACCACCCACCTGGCCCTAATTTGTGTAAATTTCTTTGGTCTCAGCATTTCTTCACTCCCTTGTAGTTTTCTATATCTTTCATTTTCTGACCTGTCTATTCCCCCTTGTACACAGTGACGATAAAAGGCTTAAAACAAAATCCTTGTGGACTTTGCTTTCTTATGAAGGTTTCATAATATAGTTCTGTATTTTGGTGCAAGATGAGAAGGTACCACTGAAACATTTGTCTAAGAGATCTGAAGAGAGTTCCAAACATAAATATAAATGCCCATTTAGGGGATTCAGAACCTTTTACCAAGTGAGATGGCACATTGGTAAGACACTGGACTCATAATCTAGAGGATGCTGGGATTGTTTCTTCAGCTGACTTCCTTCCTAAAATTCCCTCATAAGAGGGATGTTATACCTTAATATTCCTTCCCATCCTTACTCAGTGCTTTGTCTGTAGACGTAAAGCAGGAGGTTAGGAATCCCTGAATACTCAAAATATGTTATATTAATGAAACCTACAAATTACCTACATTTGACGGTTAAAGTTCATGATAACAGCATGATATGTAATAATTCACACTGTAAGTTGGCCTCTATTCTTGTGTGTAGGTAACTGTTAAAGAATAACAGTTGCCAGTGTACTAGTGCAAACATTAATAGATGAACAGCAGCTGCACAATATAACTAAAAATCAGCATACTTTTCCTAGCTAGTGGCTTTCCTGCTAGTTGTATTATGATGATTTGTGACCTTCATGAAAAAACGCAGAAATTCTGAATTTTTTGACATCAGCTTAGTTGACATGATGTTTGAGTTTCAGAAGAATTCTTTTGAAGTTTCAGGTAGTTTCTTGGTTGTAAATTGTGCAGTGTTTCCATAAATCGTGTAAGCAATTATTCTGTGAAGTTTGGAAGGTATGAGTAAGACTGGTGGGAGTAAAGCTGTGAGATTGTGTCTGAGTCGTGCTCAGGTAACTTAGTCAGTAGGGCACTTGCACAGGAAAGGCAATGGTCCTGGGTTCAAGTCACAGTCTGGCTCACAGTTTTAGTCTTCCAGAATGTTTCAGTCACGGTAAGTTGTTGTACTGGTGACCATTTTTCACTAAATGAACTTTCCAATTTTTTGTACTCAAGTGAATCCTTACCTGACTGGAGACGTGGTCTTCACTCATCTTACCCTGAACTGCATATGAAAACTATACTTTGTGGTCAAAGGTATAGTTGTGTATCATACCTTTGACGATGTGGTAGTAGAAACTGATAGTTAGATACAAGTTATTTAATTAACATTTTTATTCAGAAATTTATACAAGTGGCAGGTATATCTGATTCAAAGGAGATTAATAAAACATGAAATAAATTCCAATTTCTCAATAGTCTTGCGTGTTTACATTATACGGTGAAAAATCAGCTCCAAAAGATAAGCATTCTTTTAATAGATTTGTGCCAACAGCTATGGTTGGATTTGGTAGCCCGGCCACAATATCTTGTAATTTTATATCACAGAGCTGGTTATCTTCTTGGATAAATTTTGCCATCTTTGGTAGTTTTTCAAATATTTAACTTCTTTCCCCCAATGAAAATTCAATATCAGACTGAGAATCATAGGCAAATAATCGATTTTTTTCCCCTTTCTTTGGATAAGATTTGATTTTAATTTCTATTTCTTTTACATTATGCTTGCTTCCTTCTATTTCCTTTTTTGCAGCCTCGGTATTCAGTTTTTTGGGAGTGTCGCTGAGAATTTGAGACTTTCAAGTTGGCCTTCCCTTGCTTCTTTTTTCCCCCTCCTTTGTGCTTTGGGAAACAGTCTTACAGCTTCTGGAGTCACTAGAATAGCAGATGTTGATGCAACATTTCTGTCTCTGAATTTGATGTCATGGCTGTGCAACAGTTTCACTTGTGCAATATCCTATCAGTCACTGAGAATGGGAGGAACTCATCTTCCATGAAAGTATTCTCATTATATGTACAAAACCTGTCACTTTAAATTCTTTCAAAATATTATTTTGCTTTCACTTATGCAACACCAGCTAGTTGAGCAATGTCATAAATTGTTGAGAGTTTCACAGCATTTCCTGGAGTCAGCATCCAGTTATTAGCCACCTGATTATAGACCATATTGAATGACCCAAAAACACCTCTGTCAAGCATTTGCATTTTATGGCTGATGTGTGGGTGGAATATCGTCAGTGTCACACCATTTTCCTTTGCTAACTCAATAATGAGAACAATTATGTTGACTTCATGATTGTCTAAATTTAACAGAATAGGCCTAGCAACACTTGGTTTAACAAAGGATATAAAGTGTTTCATGAATGGTAAGAAAGTTGTTTCATTGAACCAACCTGATGGATTGGCAGTCCCAGTAGAGCCTGGAGGTGCACCAATAAGCATAAAGGGCATGAAATTTACATGGGAAAACACAAATGAGGATATAATACTATTCCTGCTTGCACTTGTGCAAATCACAATCAATGTGGTTCCTCTTTCAGCAGGTGTTATTGCTTTGATTTGTTTGTTACATTTTCAAGCAAGCACTTCTGGGATTTCATGAAAGCGTTGATTCCTGTCTTGTCACTGTTCCATATGTCACAGGCTTCAAACTTGTGATGTTTCAAAACACATTTATAATTTTTAGATACATTATGTTTATTGAAAGCTGTTGCACAAGCCATGCTTGTGGGCTTGGCGTTTCCAAAGTTTTATGCCTTGGTCTTTCAAGGTGTCAATGACAGAACATAAAGTCAGTGCAGCAGTTACAAGAAATGAACACTTGTAATGGTAACACAAAAAATAAACAGTACACAATTCCAATATGGAGGTTGCATAAGTAAAGCTACTTCGGTAGAGAGAAAGATTTCTCACGATAGTTCAAATAGGTGTCTTGATCGGTGTTGGGTCCATGTCTGATTTGTGTGCTGGTTGGTGATATGGACGGTGCCCTGGTCAGTGATGTTGCCAGTGTCCTGGCAGGTGTCCAACTCGATTGGATGTCGGCTGGTTGTTGTGTTGGTCAGAGTCTCTGGGCCTTGTTGGGATGACTTCTGGTTGAAGGTTGCTACTGATTGGTGGTCTGTAGGCAGCAGCCGGCATTGTGCTCGGAGTGAGAGTGCAGATAGCTGTGATCATGCTGTGCCTTATGTAATCCAGCAGATGGATTTCCATGCTGGCCATGTGACATGAGGACCAAATTTAGTGCCCCAACTTGCAACACTGCGGTCAGCTGTGTGCCCTGCTGGTAGGGGTGATGGCCCCTCTCACATAGCCCACTGGAGTCTCACCTGTACACAGAGGACAGTTTATGTTGCTGTTGTCCTTCAAGTGCACAGCAGGAAATGTTCTAGAATTGTTTCTTTCAGGAGTGCTAGTTCTGCAAGGTTTGCAGGAGAGCTTCTGTAAAGTTTGGAAGGTAGGAGACAAGGTACTGGCAGAAGTAAAACTCGGTCCAGCACACAGTTTTAATCTTCCAAGAAGTTTCAAGTTTCAAGAAATGTCTGTTGTGGTCTGGTATGTACTCAGCACAGTGTGTACAGCCAAACTCCACATATTCCTTGCTTCAGTAGGGGTGCCTAAGAGTGTGGCAACCCATCAGCTGCAGATGTGTTCCATGGTGTCATGTGCCCAGGTGAGTGGGCACATACTACATGAAGAGACAACATATCATTGTGCTTTTTTCAGAAATTCCATTATCATTGCTTTTCAGCACTTTTATCTGCCAGCCAAGAGGTGTCCATAGTTTTATTATTTGGTATTGCAAAGTCATAAGCCAACTTCATTATCTGAGTTTTTGATAATCTGTAATGCATTTTTGCTACCAAAGTTAAATTATCAATTAGTAAGAACTCCTTTTCATCAGTAAAGATCATCTTTGGCATTTTTGATGGATTTTTATAGGCTAAGGTACCAGGTTCCTTGAACTTTTTAAGAAGGAAAATTAAAGTTGATTTCTTCACCAATAGTCAGTTTTTTTTCCCCTGGAACTAACTTAATAGCAGCTTCCAGATCATCTTTGTTTATTGTCAAATGTTTAATAGCCGTTTTGCTTCTGGTCATCTTTACTCAGTTTTCAGTAGTACGTAGCAGAAAATGAACCCAAAAATTTTTAAATGTCCATCTTACATAATGCTAGAATTTGTAAGGAAGTATGTGCACATTAAATGCACCAGCCACCAACAGTACATGCCTTTTGACAGCTGTCATCTCTTCCACACCAAAAAATCCCTCACACACAGTCTAGTCACTGGGGCATAGCATATCTGTAGTGACAAGAATTCATTTGCCCAGTATGCTGAAGGTCTTCCCAAGGCCTTCACAGACAGGTCCACCCCCCCCCCCCCCCCTCCAGACCTAATCTGCAAACAGATTTCCAGTGCCATTTCCACACAGACAACCCTATCCTCCCACCACCCACAAAAACCAACTACAAAGAAGTGTCCCCTTTGTCACACAATACCACCCCAAACTGCAACAACTAAAGCAGAGCATTCTCAGGGTTTCAGTGATCTATCATCGTTTCCTGAAAAAAGGGACATACTTCCAATGGTCCTTTCCACCCCACCTAAAGTGGTGTTCATATCCCTGTAGAAGACCCAGGTGCAAGACACACCCTATCCACCTACCCAGAACTTCCTATTCCACCCCTGCCACAGGCGTATCCTATTCCATCAGAGGCCAGGCCACCTGTGAAAGCAGCTGTCTCATGTAGCAGCTGTGCTGCAGTCATTGCACAGTGTCTCGTATTAGTATGACTACCAACCAGTTGTCCATCAGGATGTGAATTGCCACTGCCAAACGGTGGCCAAGGGCAAAGCTTCATCCTATCGTGGCAGTCTTGTCCTGCCTCCATCTAGGCCGTGTATGCGTAGCCAGCTATCTTCTCTGCTGCCCCTTCCCCTTCCTTGCTCTCTCCAGATTTCTGCTTTCATTCAACGTGACAGTTGCATTCTGGTCCGAGCTGCCAGGGATGGCGGTCATGTGTGCATGAGGTGTGCTTGCTTGTGTGAATGAGTGTTCGTGTGTGTTTTATTTTTTGAAGAAGGCTTTGGCCAAAAGTGTAATGTGCAAGCGTCTTTTTGTTGTAACTGTCTGCAACTCATTGTGTCATCTGTATGATGAGTTGCAATGTATTCTTTTTGTTATACTGTTGTAAGTAAAAATATTTACATATTAATAAATGATAATTTGCCTTCAACGTGATCAGAGCAACAGCACCCTGTTGTGGTCAAAGGTACAGCACATTACATTTCACACCTCACTACAGTTCTGGGGTAATCCAATCATCTTAAAAGTCCTAACCACCAATCTATAGGCATACATTTATTACTCATTCTTGTTAAAATAACAATCAAAAGAAAACAACCAATGTTATTAAAGAAAGTTCACTTGCAAAATACCTACTTTTTGGTGATGGAATTGTAAAAATATTTTTTACTTCTTGCAAGTCAAAGATCTAACTGCTGCTAGGGGTGAAAACTGCCTCTAGTGGAAGTGTATACATTAAACACAAAAGTTTTTAAAGTATACTGATAAATCACAGCACTAGCAATGGTAATCAAAAATACAAGCAGTCAGAGGTACAACACCCTCTGCTACTATGGTGTGTAAGTGTGGAGTTGTTCCAGATACTGTTTTACTCCTTGTCTAATTGATTTTGGTACTTTCTCTGCTCTTTGTTCACAACTTTTGGACACCTTTCTACAATCATTTATCATATTCTGTAGATCCCACTATGGAGGAGGCCTCCAGGAATGAAGAAGAAGTCAAGGTAACTTATGTGTTGACAGACAAAGAAACTCCTATTGCAAATGAATTCTTCACACTTTATTAATAATTACCTATAATTCATATGCTACATACTATTTGTACTTACACAGAGTCCAGAAAAAAAAGGCATTAATTTGAAAAAGGGGCTACTTTCTTAGTTACATGAAGTGTAAAGTAGCTGCTAACTTAAGATTTGTGTTTCATTTTTCAAAGAATAGCCATTATCTGTATGCATTAAGAAAAGAGGTATGTTTTCAGCTAACATTGTTAACTGTTATGCAGCTGACAGAATTGTAAGAGAGCAGTAGTTTTGAGAGAGAGAGAGAGAGAGAGAGAGAGAGAGAGAGAGAGAGAGAGAGAGAGAGAGAGCGTGCGCGAGCTGACAAAGTTCGCGTATGCCTGTTGACATCTCAACAATTCAATTGGTCTGTGTAACCCCGCTCCACTCTTAATCCTAGATAACATTTGATATTGTCTCATGCTGTAAAATATAAAAAAATAAGAAATATATTCCCAAGTATGTAAATGTTAGAAGTATGTAAAAATATTTGTGATGAACAGAACCATCTAAATAATTTTTGGCTACAAAAGTTCATTGGAAACGAGGAAGAGTGACTGGATGGTTCATGTTTTAATGAATAAAAGTCAATCACAGTAGTAAGTGAAGTATTTAAAGTTTTGTATCCGGCAGGGCTAAAAAATCTGAATACATAATAATGAAATGTTATTTATCTAATTAAATAAAGACTGGGAAGAACGTTCATGTAAATAATGAAGAGAGGATAAACATGAAGCATTATTTTTTATAATTATTGCACTATAAAAGATACAGCAAATGATATTCTTTCATTAATATGTCATTATTACAAACATCATTTTAAAATGAAAAATAGCCTAAACTGAGAGGAATTATTCAACACTGTTGAAGAAATGCCACCATTACTATCAGCAGCATCTTTGAGGAGCATTCATTGAGTAATGTAACCCCTTTTTTCCTTGACCAATTTCAGTTGAAAAATTATGGAATTTGTTGTGGGGCATCATGGAACATTACTGCTTCAGCCCCTACAGTTTCATGAAGATTCAATGCATGCTGTAAGCAGCTTTCAAAATGGTGTCTGTAACGGAGATGAGCATTCCAAGCAGTGTGCTGACATTGAGTTTGTTTTTGATGGAAAACCAGAGCATCACAAGTATTCACAGGTGCTTGCTGAATGTCCGTGGAGACCTGGCAGTGAACAAAAGTATGGTGAGTTATTGGATGAGGCATCTGTCATCAGTACAACAAGGTCATGCAAACCTGCCCGATCTCTCACGTGCTGGCTGCCCGCACACAGCTGTGACTCCTGGAGTGTTGTAATGTGTGGACACTGTCATTTGAGGTGATAAATGGATGACAATCAGACACCTCACTGCTCAAATGGATGTCTCTGTTGGTAGTGTTGACACATTCATCCGCCAGTTGGGGCCGACCAATAGAGTGGTACCATATAGGTATACAGGACCCCCCCCCCCCCTGGCCATTGCATTGAATGGAAGTTATGTTGAAAAATAGGGTTTTGTAGCCAAAAGAGTGGGGGAATAATGTGGTGTATTGGAATCTTGAGTAAAACCAGTCCGCTCTCAGAAAAAAATTTGTTACCTTATTTACTGAGCACCCCTCGTACTTTATGTAGACCCAGATTTGCTTGTAGATAATAAAGTGAAATTTTCAAGGTAGATATGTGGTATAAATTTCAAGAAATTTCATATATTCCCCTCCACCTTCTGGATGATATTCAACCTCATGTCCACCATAAAACTGGAAAGTGCTTTAAGCATCCCATCATTTTCGTTAACAAATTGGTTTGATTGATTGGCATATGTACTGAAGTATTGACTTACTGCAATTTTTTTAATAACAGATCCCGCTGCTTGAATCCTCCCCTCAGTGTGCTGTTGGCGCTGCCACCACTGCTTGCTACTAACTGAACAGCTGCCGATGAGAATGGCACTGAGGCATGAGGGTTGCTTTGTCTGAATCTCAAAGTATTCACACAACTTATTCATTGCAAGGATTATCACCACAAACTCACTTCATGAACATTCTGTTGGTGACTCATGACTACAGGCATGTATTTTATCTGGCCACACACGAGCAGAATTCTGTGACAGGTCAGAACTGCTGGCCAGTTCTGCGGGTATCTCCAATGGGTAGGACCCACTGATCTGAGGCCGGTTATTTGCCACTGACATGCAGGCCCTGCCTATCAGATATAATTTCTCTGATCTGCCCACAGACAAGGTTCATTCCTGTATGGCTTCAATCAGTAGATTTTCACGATTTATCTGCAGACCCATGACTGCAGTACTTGCTCAACGTGCCAGAGGCCAAGGGTAGCAGATTTCAGGAGTTGCAGCTGCCTCTCACTGCCCGTATGTTGTACAGTGTGCCATTTTATATGAATTTTTATTTATTGTAGTATATTTCACACTGAAAATAGTTTATATATTTGGGAGACAATATGGGCCCTGCTAGGAAGAAAATTGCAGCTCTTGCCATTGGTTTGTACACTATGAACTCATACATTTCCTGAAACAAAAATTACACAATACATGTAAGATAATGGACATAACACAGTGGGGAATAGCATACAATAGTGAATAGAGTACAAACAACATTTTATTGGTGCTCACTATATTATCAGTTTATACAACTCATTCCCCCCTGTTACATTTCTTTCAAGGGGCCTACATCTTTCTATGCATATTTCTGAATTTATTGAAGGGTCTTTGCAACTTCAAGAAAGTGCATATTTTTATCACCAAATGTGTTCCATTTTATTGAAATAAAGTGTCACCAGTGGTCTGTAATGAAACATATTTACAATTTGACTCACTTTTTACCCCCAAAATAGTACATTACAAAAGATGATGATGTTATTTACAGGATGTTATGTCTGATCTTCGCTCTCAGAAAACACTGTCTGCTTGCTGTTTTTTTCAAGTATAGCCTGCTTTGGTGCTGTTGTTTCTTGTACCGTAGCTGCAAAAAAACACATTTAAAATACCTTCAGTTATTATGAAGTAGCTACAGACAACATGGTCACACAAACAAAGACTTTTTTCTGAAATTTTATTTCAAATTCTGTCCTTGGTTTTTATAACACTGTGGTCCACATTTGGGACACCATCTAGAAATGTTTAACCATCTCATTGTACACCAAATTTTTACAGTCTTGTTTGTGTATTGCTCATGTGTCAGTTTTCACATACAACGTATTTTATGATACAATACATAAGCTTTTTGAGATGTCACCTAAAAACCACTCATTCATCAGAGACGAATTTCAAGTAACACCTACATTTCTCTTGTTGTTATGTTAAAGTTTACTGTCTTTGACAAAACAAACTGTAGTTTGCACTTTGTTGCCTTGCTCACATCCTAATGCTGTTGCAGTTGTGACAGAATCCTGAAACAGGGATTTTTTAAATGAGAAACTGAGGATAATTCAGGTGAAAAGCTTGTGAGAAATCACATCTTAGTATAAAAATAAATGTGTAATTTCCTCACGTATCTTTTGGAAAGCCACATGAATTTTCATTTCACTAGCTATCGAAGCCCCTTAAAAAATTACATCACTCCACTTCAAAAGTCTATGGTTCCTCATACATCACGGTGGATAAGAAAGTTCTGCATGTTTATCATATAGCAAAATACTCTCTTCTTTCTGTTCTATCATTTGCTTACATCTTTTTCAGTATTTTGAACCTTTTATGAGACATAGGGATGTGAATATTTCATTCTTGCATGTACGCGAGTGGAAAGGAATGCTCTACATATGACCTATTTTTTTGAATCTGGATTTAGATATTGATCTCCTTCCAAGTTCAAAGAAAAATTCAATGTAATAGCTAAATTTCATACACAACACTATGGTTGATCTACACCCGTCGTCTAGTGGTAGCATCTTTGATGAGTAATGAAAACATCCTCAGATTTGGGTTCAAAACCTGCCACTGCTTAAATTTTGATTAATAATCAGCATTGAGGGCCGAAGACTTCCGTCATGAGAAGTAACTGTCATTCTGGTAATGGCATTGTCAAAGAGGGCAGAGGAGAGGACAAAAGTTTAGAGCTCTCTCTTGTCCTTTGGTTGGGAAACTGCCCCTAAGGTGGAAGAATCAACAATGATCAACAGCGTGAGGATGTAGAAGACTATGAAACCACTGCTTTAAAGACACAAAATGTATATCCACAGGATGTGTGGCCCTGTAATTGAAAGAGTGTCATGATGATCTCTCCATTGCCAAAAGATCCAGAATAGTCTCCCATTCAGATCTCTGGGAGGGGACTGCCAAGGGAGAGGTGACCGTGGTAAGGACAACATTCTTTGAGTTGTGGTGTGAAATGTCAGAAGCTCAAATGTGGTAGGGAAGCTAAAAAATCTTAAGAGGGAAATGGAAAGGCCCAATCTCAATAAAGCAGCGGTCTGTGAAGTGGAATGGAAAGAAGACAAGGATTTCTGGTCAGATGAGTATAGGGTAGTATCAACAGCAGCAGAAAATGGTATAATGGGAGTAGGATTCGTTATGAATATGGAGGTAGGGCAGAGTGTGTGTTACTGTGAACAGTTCAGTGATAGTGTTGTTCTTATCAGAATTAACAGACAGCAAACCAAAACCGACAATGATAGTTCAGATGTACATGCCGATGTTGCAAGCCGAAGATCAAGAAATAGAGAATGTATATAGGGGTATTGAAAGGGTAATACAGTATATAAAGGTAGACAAAAATCTAATAGTTGTGGGGGGACTGGAATGCAGTTGTATGGGAATGAGTAGAAGGAAAGGTTACAGGAGAATATGGACTTAGGACAAGGAATGAGAGAGGAGAAAGACTAATCGAGTTCTGTAATAAATTTCGGTTAGTAATAGCAAATATCCTGTTCAAGAATCACAAGAGGAGGAGTGTACTTGCAAAAGACTGGATGGTATGGGAAGATTACAGTTCAGTACATCATGGTCAGACAGAGATCCTGAAATCAGATTTGGACTATAAAGCGTATCCAGGAGCAGATATAGACTCATATCACTATGTAGTAGTGATGAAGAGTAGGCTCAAGATTTAAGAGATTAGTTAGGAACAATCGATACACGAAGAAATGCGACACAGAAGTACTGAGCAATTACAAGATATGCTTAAACTTCCCTAATGCTATAGATACAGTGATAAGGAAAAGCTGAGTAGGCAATACAGTTGAAGAGGAATGGACGTCTCTAAAAATGACAGTCACAGAATTTGGAAAGAAAGACATAGGCACAAGGAAGGTAAGTGTGAAGAAACCATGGGTAACAGAAGAAATACTTAAGTTGATTGAGGAAAGAAGGAAGTACAAAAATGTTCAGGGAAATTCAGGCATAGAGAAATACAAGAGACCGAAGAGTAAAATAAACAGGAAGTGCAGGGAAGCTAAGATGAAATGGCTGGATGAAAAATGTGAAGAAATCGAAACAGAAATGAGAATCGGAAACCTACAGTGAAATTAAAATCAAGGGTGGTAACATTAAGAGGCAATGGGAATTCCACTGTTAAATTCAGAGTAGAGAGCAGATAGGTGGAAAGAATACGTTGAAGCTCTATGAGGGGGAAGATTTGTCTGATGTGGTAGAAGAAGAAACAGGAGTCGATTTAGAAGAGAGGGGATTCAGTATTAGAATCAGAATTTAAGAGAGCTATGAAGGAGTTAAGAAGGGGTAGATAACATCCCATCAGAATTCCTAGAGTCATTGGGGGAAGCGACAACAAAATGATTATTCACGTTGGTGTGTAGCCTGTATGAGTCTGGTGATGTATCTTCAGACTTTAGGAAAAATATCATCCACAAATTACGAAGACTGCAAGAGCTGACAAGTGTGAGAATTATTGCACCGTCTGCTTAACAGCTCAGTCATCCAAGTTGCTGACAAGAATAATATACAGAAGAATGGAAAAGAAAATTGAGGGTGTGTTAAATGGCTATCAGTTTGGTTTTAGGAAAGGCAATTCTGACATTGCGTTTGATAATGGAAGCAAGACTAAAGAGAAATTAAGACACGTTCATAGGATTTGTCAACCTGGAAAAAGCATTTAACAATGTAAAATGGTGCAATATGTTCGAAATTTGAAGAAAAATAGGAGTAAACTATTGGGAGAGACAGGTAATATACAATATGTACAGAAGCCAAGAGGGAATAATAATAGTGGATGACCAAGAACGAAGTGATAGGATTATAAATGGTGTGAGACAGGAATCTAGTCTTTCACCCCTACTATTCAATATGTACATTGAAGAAGCGATGATGGAAACAAAAGAAAGGTTGAAGAGTGGAATTAAAATTCAAGGTGAAAAGATATCAATGATACGATTCACTGATGACATTGCTATACTGTGTGGAAGTGAAGAAGAATTAAATGAACTCCTGAATGGAATGAACAGTCCAATGAGTACAGAATATGGACTGGGATTAAACTGAAGAAAGGCAAAAGTAATGAGAAGTATCAAAAATGAGAACAGCGAGCAACAAGTTAAGGAATTCTACTGCCTGGGCAGCAAAATAACCAATGATGGACGGAGGAAGGAGGAAATCATAAGCACACTAGCACTGGGAAAAAGGACATTCCTGGCCAAGATATGTCTACTAGTGTCAAACATAGGCCTGAATTTGAGGAAGAAATTTGTGAGAATATATGTTTGGAGCACAGCATTGTATGTTAGTGACACATGGACTGTGGGAAAACTGGAACAGAAGAGAATGGAAGCATTTGAGATATGGAGCTACAGGTGAATGTTGAAAATTAGGTTTACTGATAAAGGTAAGTGATGAGGAAGTTCTCTGCAGATTCGGAGAGGAAAGGAATATGTGGAAAATACTAACAAGGAGATGGGACAGGATAATAGGACATCTGTAAAGACATCAGGGAATGACTTTGTGGCATTGATAGGTCACATCGACCGTGTAAAGCATGAACTTTGAACTCTTAACTGCTCTGACGAGCCGCCATGTTAATGTTCTAGTCAGCCTTTGTACAGTGTACACATGTATCTTTCTTTGTGCAGAAAGATATGTATCTACAGACATTTATGGGAACAGTTTGTTGCATATACAGTTATCGGTATTCCTGTTTCCCATATTGGTGACCCCGAAGTTTCTACGTATTCCGTGACTTTCACGCCGGCTGTGTGAAATCAACAGGTTTTACGTTAGACGCCATGACTGCCTCACCCAACATTTTATACGAGGATTTGGAGGCTCAGCTACTACTACCAGGCCACTCCAATCCCCTGCCAACGGTTGTTTCACCGCTAACGGACAGTGATTCTCAATCTCCAATGAAGTTAACCTCGAACTTTGCAGCTCTACAACGGCCGAGTGTTACGCCGTTACCTCAAACAATGGACTCAGGTTTCATGACACTGGACTGTGCTCGCCAACATGTGACAAGTGAAGTGGACGTTTTCCAGAATCGTGTAACGATCGGTCGCTCCTGTAGTGTTCGAATGTACCCAAATTTGCACACATACTTTGATCCTCTATGCACCGCAATGTCGGTTACAGTAGTGTTGTGTGCAATGCCACGATTTGTGCAAAACGCACCCGCGGTCAACTGCTATCAAGCTATGCCAGTTTTGCCTTCCTCTCAATTTAATAACGGACATTTTTATACATCAAGTTCGCCTGGCTCAACCACCAGATCTGTCGCCCAGTTTCTCAAACACATGGGTTCAAGCACACCTGATTGTACTACGACAATGTGATGCCAGCACGTTTCACCAGTGATTTATGGTCCTAACACATGGGGTGCATTTCCGATGTGCACAGAAAACTCTCGCTGTAGCCACACCAAGTACCAAACCACCCTCCCTACCTCCCCTCACTCACCGGGGGCCCCGATTCCGACCATACAACTGCTCGCTCCTTCTGCAGTACTGTCTGCACCTGCTGCACTGGCCTTCTGCGTCATTTCCGAGGTGGACAATTGAAGTACTGTGCCTTTAACCTCCGGTCCAGGTTACTGACCTGCCTCACCACCAAGGGACAGCAAGCCTTCAAAGATATGCCGAAGCCACCCTCAGGTGACTGATGACAACTCTAAATTTCTATGTCTTGTCATGCACCTCCATGATCACTCAGATTTAATTTGTGACCTCCTCCTTTCGTCACCGCCGCTGCCCAAAATACAAGTTCGCCAAGAAGACAATATTGGACCGACTCACCTGCACGCCACAGGAATTAATAATCAAGATCCTGTACAGGAACACCTGGGGGACTGCACTCCATCACATCTCTGGTGCTGCCTTCGGCTACTTGTGAGTGAACACACAATGCCGGACGTTACCCTGTGGGCGACATGGTCTGCCAAGTTACCTACCAACCTGCAGATACACCTGCCACCGCACTCCTTCAAGTCTATCGTCTCTCCCTTCGCATCGCAGATCAGCTGTATGCACTTCTGCGACAAAAACTTCCAGCACACCTCTCGCACACCTCTCGTCGCTGGTTGTCACTATGCTGCCTGTTTACTGGCCATCTGCGGGCAGAGGCAGGGCTCATTCTGCCTCCACACCACCCACACCACTGGGCAGTACTCATTCGCTCTCTCCTCTTTTTGAGCACTCAGGAATCGCACACGCACCATACGTCGTGGTTTACATTCCAGAACAGCTCAACAAGGACAAACTTCCTCCGCTGTCACAATTACTGCCACTGTCACATCCGGCTCATCTGTTCTGTTGGTACCACAGGATTTTTGGGGATGAGGCCAAGAAGTATAGATTACCTTGCCAGCACACAAACGCTGACCGCAGGATCTAAAAGATGCTGAGTCCTGCGGGGAACTTCACTCAAACATTGCACTCCGTCCACTCGGCTGATCGGTCATTTATATGTGACCGACATTTTGACGCGGTTTGTTTACCTAGTCAACACAGGCGCTGATGTGTCCATCATATGTACATCATTGGCCCCTCCCATTTTTTCACCAACGAAGTCACTTCTACGTGCTTTCAACGAATCAACATTACAAACTGTCATCTCTTCTAAAGTTATTGTGCATCTATCTCCTTCTTTAGGTTTCCCGTGGACTTTTTACATCACCGACGTTGACGAACCAATTCTCAGTATGGATTTCTTGTCCCATTACAAACTCTCCCTGAACATAGTACTAGGTTCAGTGCTACACCACCCTTCTGACACTCAGATACCGTGCTCAGGCACTTATGCTCGTAGTTCTGTTTCTGTCACGACATGTGATTTGGTTCGCGATCACTCCACCCTCGTGGACAAAATTGTGACCTGCATCACTAATCTACTGTCAGAGTATGACGCAGCAGCGCAACTCTGTCAGCAAAACGACGAGTGGAAACAACGCATTGCTCACACTTTCGACGAGCTCACCGCAGCTTGTACCTCGCTACTGCAACTGCAATCCACCTGATTGACTTTCATCAGCAGACACCAGCACGAATACTTATCAGGTTAGTGTTATATCAACAGATTAACACCCATGTGCGAACAAAAATTTTTATTAGGTGGAGCAAGGCCACTGCTTAATTTTACAAAAAAGATAAACTTTCTTCGAAAACAAAAGGCTTCTTCTCCTACCAAAATTTTATAACAAGCCAAAGAATATGCCACCTTATTGAATTGAAATATTAGGAACTGAACTGAATTTACATTCCTTTGTCTGGTTTTCTCTCAACGCTTTCCGGCCAAGGAAGTAGGCGGGGGCAGAGTCCTGGGTCGGTGGCCAGCATAGCGAAGATGTGGCACCTGGACGTTCTGGCTGCGTCGAAATATCTTGTGGACAACAGTCTGCGGTGGATCGAAAGATGCCTGTTTCCCTTTCTTTTGGCTATTTAACACAGCGGCTCCTGTCTTCCTCCACTGATTCTGAAGTGATGATTGGTGGCTGTTGGCGATCCCTGACTGGTGGATAGTGATATCATAGTGTGACCATCTGCACTGGAAATAGGCTCATATGCGTGCGTAGTTCGCGGCTGATTGAATGTTTGGCGGGAACGGCTCTAGTGCCGGCTGGCGGAACGTGCTGACACTAAGTTGCAGGTGCCGCTTAACTCTGCCACGGTAGCCGACCGTTGCGTTTGTGTGGCTGTGTACACCACGACAGTTAGTTCAAAAACATTCATTGTGTGTGACAATTCGTGCTCAGTGATCTCTGCATTCGCCACACACCTGCTATGCGCTGTGCCATGTGTTTCAAACAGTGCTTCTAATGGCAGTCGCGCACACGATGCGAACACGCCCACCCCGCAGGCAACTGCCCTGCATGCTAGTAAACATTCCCCCCTCTCTCGCGCGCCAACCACGTGATACTGTGGCCATCGCCGTTCCCCCTTGATGCCAGTGCCTCTCTTTCCCGCACTGGTTACTCAAGGCAGAGTTAACAACAGACAATCACTGCATGCCCCGTCCGCTCCATGCTGCATGCGCAGCTGACCTCTCCAAACAAGCGCACACCACACTCATGTAATAGGCATGTGAATTTTGTGCTGTCTTTTCCCACTTGCGCTAACGGCTACACCTCATCGTGCCCCACTCGTCCCAAAACTTCATGTCAGGACATTACTCAGCCTTGTGTGCAGTTCTCAGTCTCTTTCGTCACTGGTGGAACAACATACAAGATAAGTACCACTGCTGGCCCTCCTGTTAGGCACAAGGTTAGACACCTCAACCCCATTAAATTGCGCATGGCCTGGCAGCAAATTAACAAACTTCTGGAGGCAGCATTCTACAGCCATCAAACAGTAATTGTTCTCCACTGATTCAGCTCGTCACCAAACACAATGGTTCTTTTCGAATGTGTGGTAATTACAGACGCTTAAACGCTTGCACCATCTTGGACAATTACCCAATGCCGAACATAAATGTTTTCACCCGTATTTTATCGGGTGCCACAATCTGCAGTGTGATTGACTGTAAACGTGCCTATCACCAGATTCCTGTAGTGCCGGAAGACATTCCAAAGACTGCTATCATCATGGTGCTCGGTTTGTTCCAATACAACTTCATGCCATTTGGCTTAAAGAATGCGGCACAAGCATGGCAACGTTTCATTGACTCAATCTTACGACAGTTCGAGTTCTGCTTTGTATACCTGAATGACATCCTCATTTTCAGCAAGTCGACTGAGGACCATGTAGATCATTTATCCCTGGTCCTCCAGACCCAATGGTGTTGAGGTCAACAAAGATAAATTCCAATTGCACCAGTCTTCTGTGACATTTTTGGGTTATACTGTCTCTGCAGATGGAATACAGCCTCCCAAATCCCGTGTGCAGGCTATCATGTCATTGCCACCCCGGCTACATACAAAGAACTCCAATGTTTCCTGGGTACTGTAAATTACTACCGCTGACATCTACCTTCTGCCGCCGCCATGCCAGCCCCGCTGATGGACTCGCTGTCCGGCAAATAGACTTCGGACCTCAAGCCACTCCTTTGGACTGAACCTATGCTAGAGGCCTTCAGGGCTCTAAAGACAGTGTTAGCTCACGCCGTCGTACTCGCCCACCCCGATCAGTCTGCCAAGTTGTTCATCACTATGGATGTCAGCAACATCGCGGACGGGGAAATATTACAGCAACGCAAAGGCGACACAGTTTCACTCCTTCATTTCTTCTCTAAAAAACTGTCTACAGCACAGAAGAAATATTCCGCTTTTGATAGAGAACTTCTGGCAGTCTATGAAGCCGTCAAACACTTTCGCCCTGACATCAACATCCGTTCTTTCTTAATCCTTACTGATCACAAACCACTGGTGGATGCCTTGGTGTTTCCGCCACTTCAACCTGGTCTCTCAATTTACTGTGCACATACACTACATCAAAGGCATGGAAAACATCTGCGCTGATTTCTTTTCGTGGATGAATACTGTCTCAGGCAACATTGATTTATCCGACCTCACCGCTCTCCAGGCCTCTGACGAGGAATCTCAAGCTCTCTTCACGGATCCTCAGACATCGCTTGTGTTTACCAAAGCCAAGTACCCGGTGGTTTGGGTGAAGTGTGGTGTGACTCTTCTACCGGCACTCTGCGGCTGTTGCTCCCTCCCACTTTACGCCGACAAGCCTTCGACACCTCGCATAACCTCGCTCATCCTGGCGTCCACGCCACCACGTGCCTCGTCACCGAGCGTTTTGTTTGGAAAAATGTTAAGCAGGACTTCAAACCTGGGCACGAAACTGTATTTCCTGCCAACGCAACAAAATCGGGCGCCATACCTCTCCCCCCCTTAGCAAGTTTGACATTCCGCAAGGACATTTTCGTCATTTACATATCGACCTTATCGGCCCTCTGCCACCATCAGAGGGCCACAGATATATCCTCTCCACAATTGACCGCATGTCTCGTTGGGTGGAAGCTGTTCCTTTGCCCAACATCACAGCAGAAACCGTAGCCAAGGGATTCGTCTCATCATGGATCACAAGGTTTGGTTGCCTGTCCACCATCACCACCGACCAGGGTCGACAGTTCGAGTCTGCACTTTTCACAATTCTATGTAACCTTTGTGGTATTAAAAAAAATTTTATACAACAGCCTACACCCACAAAGCAACAGTTTAGTGGAACGATGGCACCGCACCCTTAAAAGAGCACTCAGGTGCCATGACTGCCTCTGCTCTGAGGCACTTCCTGTCTCCATTCGACCTTTAAACCTGACTTACAGGGCACCATTCCTGAATTCGTTTTCGATGAGAACCCAGTTCTACCTGGGGAACTTACCCTGTCTAAGCACCCGAGGACTTCCCCACCTTCCCAGACTTTATTAGTAGAATGTGCACCGACTTTAGACACGCACGGCTACACTGGCCTGTCAGTCATTCCCCGCCGAACACTTACATGCCAACTGCACTCAACACATACTCCCATGTTATGCTCAGGGATGATTCTGTTAGACAACCACTGCAACCCCCATACCTCAGTCCCTTTGAAGTACTCTGGAGGGGTGAGACAACGTTCGACATTATGGTTAAAGATCGCCCACAGACCATTTCACTACACAGGCTCAAGCTTGCTTTTGTGGGCTCCGATGCCCCTCTGTCGTCCCAGTTGGACCATCCAGACGATTTTTCCATTGCTGAGCCCGATAACGAGTTAGCTCATCCCATGGTAGGGTCTTCACCTTCTGATGATTCGTCACCACAGTTCGCGGGTTTCCCAAGCATGTCATCATCAACCCCATGTACAGGTTTTGATGATTTTTCATCTAGCGGAGAGACTCGCTCCCTGACTTTCAACTTGCACTGCAATGTACCACCTAACCACGTTGACGACGTCTCGATTGTTGCTTTCAACAACAGTGTGCTCGTGCTCCTTACAGACACTGCAGACTTGACACTCAACAAGGAACTAGATGTCAAGGTAGTGCATAGCCTGTCCTTCTTCCGAGAGTGCGATCCATCAAGAGTTCATGCATTCATCTTCTTGGATGGCTCGATCTACATTAGGGGCTGGCACGCTCGCATGCCGCATCCCTCCACACACCTCTACTTCTGGGCTGGCCAACGCATCGTCCGCCCCCCGCTGGGTGTCTGATTATGATGTGGACCTGCAGCCCGTCACCACGCCTTTGCATGCCGCCCTGACCGAGGTGGAGCTTCCAGTCATGCGCCTGCCACCTCACACTACTCACTCTGATGCCGATGCCCACACGACATCCCCTCAGGCCTCACAGGCTGTACTCCATACTACAGGGAGGAGGGGGAGGGGGTGCTGTGTGGCGTCAGTAGGTCACGTCCACCACGTATGGCATGATCTTTGAACTCTAACTGCTCTGACGAGCTGCCATGTTAATGTTCTAGTCAGTCTTTGTATCTTGTACAGCGTACATGTGTATCTTGCATTGTGCCAAAATATATGTATGTATAGACATTTATAGGAACAGTTTGTTGTGTATACAGTTATCCGTATTCCTGTTTTCCATAACTTCCATAGTAATAGAAGGAGCTGTAGAGGGCAAAAACTGTGGAGGAAGACAGAGACTGGAATACATCCAGCAAATAATGCAAATTTGTAGTGATTCCTATTTTTCATTGCAACGAATCTGAATTTTACGCAATGTGCTACTTATATGCAAAGTATTGCAATAACTATAAACACTAACGAAGTGGTACCCACTTGATCATGAAGCTGAACATATAAAGCTATAACTAACATAAAAATCATTTTTTTTTATCGAGTAGTTTCTTTAAAGTCACATGAGAAATATTGTGAGGTAGCTGAGGCGAAAGCAGTACTGTGAGAGTGACAGAAACCAGTGTGTGGGCAGACCGGCTTGGTGAACTTCCTGACTGGCTGTGGCCTGTCTCAAGACCCACACGTGTGTGTACCTGGCTATAAGGGTGGATCGCCAGTCCTGAGGACTGCAGGTGTGGTCTCAAGGATGGTCCTCCACAAATGCACAGTTGGGAACTGCAGATATCCAAAACTTTGTAATAAATATCTGTGGCCCATCAGGAAAAACCACTTGTGTGTAGCCAGCTGATGTGGTGGTAGGTTGTAGCTTGAACCAGAACCCTTGTATCTTGCAAGCCTTTCTACAGCACTGGAGATATTCTCCTTCGATACAATTGTTATTTGTCTGCTTGCTTGTGTTCTGACTCACCTTCGAAGGAGCACCAGTTTTTGCATGCTGCGAGAGTGTTGTCAACAACTTTCAGTCATCAGTCCAGTGGCAGCCCTTGTGTCATTCAGGTCGCAGATCTGCTGAATGACTGGAGACACCGGAATTCCAGGTGTTTGTACATTATGCATCAATTCTTTCACTCTCAGCAGCTTTGGAAAGATAGCTCTCATTAATCAGGTGGAAGGAGTTAAGCACTCCAGTGCATTTGTGGTAGTATTTAAGAAAGCGGCCCTTCTTCTTTTTCATCTGTTATTGGTTATTGAAGTGCTATGATCATTAAGTGAAAGATAGACCCTTAGAGGCTACACTTGCATCAGAACGCTAGGGGGCAATGCTTGCAAAAAAAGTTTCAGGAAAGAAAAAGCACCACTCTGGAGCTGGTATTTGAACCCAGGACTGACATTTGAGGACATGTTTTAAGTAATGTTGCCACCTCACAGTGCCCTGCATTTACACTCACTGACCCTAATGAGATTTTATTTTTGATGACTGCATTGTTTTACCCTGTCATTTTGGTGATGTACTATGCTGTTAAAAGGGCATTCCAATAATATTTTAAAATGTAAGGAAAGAGAATGGGAATGCTGGGTGACCTGGGAACCCTTGCCAACAGGGTGGCACTCCATAGTGACCATCAGACTTTGGCATTCTCAACCTATACTGGTGCAGCTTGATGTAACATACTCTTTCTTTTTCTTATGTCAGGTTTTGTCATTCATTGTGGAAAATTGTGATTGGTTTTGCAATGAAGGCAGAGGAGCAGCAAGGTACAAACCGCCACCTCACTTTCCCTATGTTTTTGTCTTTCTCGCTTCCTCTTTAGATGAGGGGGCCGGTTTTTTCTAATTCCTTCTTCATTGTGTGTGCATACTAAAACTGGAGACACCAATATGTCGATGACCACTTTTCTTTCCTTGATAGTATCAGACAGGTGATGTCATTGTCTTATTGGGATATTTGACTGTCTTCAGGGCTCTGTACTTCTGAATCACACACCCTATCACGTGGCAAGATAGGCAGGTGTGATGAAGATGATCTGTTGACATTTGATGAGATGGTGGCGACTATGAATCAGGAATCTCAAAGTTGACAGCCAGTTCATCATCCTCCTAGCAACTGCATTCATTGTCGCTTCCTCCACTGCCAGTCGTACTTTGTATTACCTGAGCCAAGATGGACACAAACATAATGGACTGCAGGCTGTCAAAAACTGTGTGTCCTTTTCTACTGTAAGCAAGCCAATTGTTTTGTTTCTGCTCACATTCTCTAACAATAAGTATGCTAGTAACGTACAGCTTGGGCAGACCAAGAAAATTATACAGTATCATTTATGGGTTAGTTCTGTAGATCTTGAAGGGGACATTCCACTTGTAATCTCATTTGTGAGAACCTTAAAAAAGTTGGCTGAGTTGCAGAAAATTGGTATTACTCTGAGATATTGGCACAAAGTAAACAAAGAAGTTGAAATGCACTACTTTTCCTGTGCATTGTTAGTCTTTACACTGCCAGTTTGTTGGGTGGATTTATGAAAGAAATGTCTATCTTACCAACACAGCGCAAGTATCAATGGATGTGCCAAATGTCAACTGGGCATTATTGAAGGACCTCCTTCTTGATCTGAATTCTGAAGTGTCTCCACTAGCAGAATAGAAATGCGGAAAACACAAGTCTGAAAACAATTTATTGGACTCATCGAAACGAAACAATAATACAATATCCAAAAGAACGACTGACTTGATCCCAGCTGAGGATCAACATAAATACAAAATAAATAATAATAATAATAATAATAATAAAGACCCAACTCTTAACAGGGAGTAAAAACAAACATTTCTACAATGTCCAGAGGTTTGTCGACTATACCAAGAGATCGGCCAACTAGAAGAGACATCTGGCCATGGCTGCTGGGGCAGCAGCTCTGTATCCTTCCGAGTGGTGCATTGAACTGCCTTTTGCCGAAAGTGCGCCACCTTATAAAGCCTGTTGGCAGATGTATTTGCTGGAACTATTTCCAATCACATGCCTGGCGTAGTTCCTAGGCTAGCTGTCACCTCTATTGAAGCTGTTCTGCAGGCTCCGTGAATGGGTAGCAGTCCCTGGCAGCCATTTGTGGAGACCTGGTGGTGTGTTGTGTTGTGGCTGCCAGTAAGTCGTTGTTTTGACAACACAGATGATGTAGGTTTTCCTGGTGAATATGCACCCTGTGATGCAGGCATCCCATGATGGTTGTATGTAAAGTGGGATGCTGATGCAGTAGACGCTATGATGCTTGAAGTGTGCAGCCACAGCAAATTCTATTAATGAAGACAGTGAATCAATTTTTATTGAAAAGGAATCTTGTAGTCTCCATAACGTTCACCAGAGCTTCAAGAATGCAGCCTTAAAAACTGACTGGTGTGCTGTGCCTTTTCTGATCAGATAATAAAGTGTTGAAGAATGGAGCTGCAAGAAGAGCTGATTATAAAAGATTTAATAAGCTCGAAAATCCATTCAGTGCACTGGCTGGGAAATGAGGATCTGGCAGATCAAAATACTTGCACGTTTAAAGTAAAGGAGCCAAGATTAAAATAGGTACTTACAGATGATGAACAATGAAGTACCTCAAAGATCCTGTGTGTGTGTGTGTGTGTGTGTGTGTGTGTGTGTGTGTGTTGGGGTTTATGGGCGCTCAACATCGAGGTCATCAGCGCCCTGACACACATTAACAGGAACGAATGTGGACAGACTTAAGAAAACTGAAGCACACACTCAAAGAAAGCAGGAAAAGAAAGAAAATGCTACATAAGAAAGGAAAACCGAAGGAAAGGGAAAACATAGCAACAAGAATGCCACTGAAATTGTCACTGGCTGGCTACTTACATAAAATATGGGCGAGCTCGTCACACAGTGAGCAAATTAAAATCCGCTCCCTAAAATCTTTGTAAAAACATTTGACATGGCACAGAACTTTAAAACCTTAACCATATTCGTCCGAGTGTTGCCTAAAAGAGTTGGCAGGTCCGCTGGCAAGTCAGCTGTGGCCCGCTGGTCAGAAAATAAAACGCAACCCAATAAAACGTGGCGCACAGTGACCTGGACGCTGCAGGCACCACACATTGGAGGGTCTTCTCGCCGGAGCAGGAAGCCATGCGTCATAGGGCTGTGGCCTATTCAAAGCCGAGTGAGGAGAACCTCATCCCGTCGATGGGGCTGAAAGGAAGTACACCACACACGCGTCGTGGGCTTGACTATACGGACCTTATTGTCAGTCACTTCCAGCCACTCATCCTCCCACCGACACATGACTCGGGAGCTCAACAGTGAGGTGAATGCGTGCAAGGGGATAGCACACTGAGATACGCGTGGATTGAGACACGCCTCCTTGGTTGCGAGATCTGCCCTTTCATTCCCAGCAATGCCGACATGCCCCGGAACCCAGCAGAAAGCTACAACCTTCCCCAGTCGCTGTAGTCAGAGCAGGGCATCCTGGATGGTCTGGACTATTTTATCTGCCAGATACAAATGGCGCAATGAGTGAAGGGCACTGAGTGAATCGGGACAAGAAATTTAGGAGAGGAAGAATGTCTCATCTGCTCCAGCGCCTGCAAGATCGCAGACAATTCTGCATCAAAGACAGTAAAAGTCTGAGGCAGTCGGACCTTGAGGACACGATCCGGAAAAACAACTGAGCAACCAACGGAATCCCCTTGTTTCGACCCATCCGTAAAAACAGCTACATAGTCGTGGTGCTCAGATAAAATAGCAGAATATGCTGCATTAAAAACGGTGGCAGGAGTGCAATCTCTCTTGTACTGCAATAAATCTAAAATCACTCCGGGCCTCTTCAGTAACCAGGGTGGCAGGCAGTTAAAACCCTGGATTTGGGGTTGTACAGACTCCACACTGAGCGACTCTAGCACACGTTGTACACGGATCCCAAACGGCAATGTAGCCCGGGGACAGTGGGAAAAAAGGCGGTCCAGAGGTGGATGGGCAACAAGGTGGTGAGCAGGCGAGCTGGGAGCTGCAAGAAACTTACAAGCCTGGCGCACCAGCAGGAGCTGCCGCCGAGTGGTAAGTGGCGGTTCGCCAGCCTCAGCACAGAGGCTGGGTATGGGACTGGTCCGATAAGCACCCGTGGCCAGTCGAATCCCAGCATGATGGACAGCGTCAAGGATCTGCAAATAAGATGGCCTTGCTGACCCATATACTGTGCACTCATAGTCCAGCCGTGAACACACAAAAGCTCGATAAAACTGAAGGAGACGCGCCCTGTCTGCTCCCCAAGACCTGTGGCTGAGGCACTTGAGGATGTTCAGTGCCTTCAGGGTTCTGGCTTTCAAGTCACGTAGGTGTGGCAGCCATGACAACCTGGAGTCAAAAATTAGGCCCAGAAACCACACTGTGTCTCTAAAATGTAGGACAGTATCCCCCATATGCAAGGCAGGCAAAGTAAAAAGACGACGAGAACGATTAAAATGAACACAAACACACTTATCGGCAGAAAACTGAAAACCTGTCTTTGCAGCCCACTCCTCTAACCGCCGCACTGTTAGCTGCAACTGATGGCTCACAGTTGCAACACTGGAGGAGGAACAGAAAACAGCAAAGTCGTCCACAAACAAGGAGCACTGTACTGGACCCCTCACTGTAGACGTTATACTGTTGATGGCTATGGCAAAGAGGGTAACGCTTAAAACACTGCCCTGGGGGACACCGTTCTCTTGCTCAAAGCGATCAGACAGTGTGTTACCAACGCAGGTCCGAAAAAACAGCTGAGACAGGAAAGACTGAATGAAAATGGGGAGGTGGCCACGAAAGCCCCATTGATGCAGTTGTCCAAGAATACAGTGTCTCCAAGTAGTATCATATGCCTTACTGATATCAAAGAAGATACCAATACAATGATGCTGATGGAGGAAAGCCTGCTGAATAGCCGCCTCTAGGAGGGTCAGGTTGTTGACCGTGGACCGAAATTTTCGGAATCCACACTGAAAGCGGCTAAGGAGCTGTCTAGTCTCTAACAGCCAGACCAGACGACAGTTAACCATCCGTTCCAGGGTCTTTCCGACACAGCTTGTCAAGGCGATACTACGATAACTACTGGGACATGTGCAGTCCTTTCCTGGTTTGAGGAGAGGTATGAGGATTGCCTCCCTCCACGAGGTGGGGAACACTCCTGTCTGCCATATCAGATTAAAACATTCAAGGAGGATTTCCTATGATGCCGCTGGCAGATGTCGAAGCATGGAGTACCGGATGCAGTCGTAACCTGGTGCAGTGTCAGAAGTCGCAGTAAGTGCCGATTCAAGTTCCTACATGGAGAAAGGAGAGTTGTAGGCCTCAGAACTGTTCGACCAAAAGTCCAACTTTGCTCTTTTGACAGTCCCACGGTAGCAACAAAACGCTGGATCCTGGGTTGCAGTGGCAGTACTTTGTGCAAAATGCTCTGCCAGCGTCTGAGCAATGGCTCTGGGTGTTGTTTGGAGGCATCCCTGGTTCAGGACTGCAGCTATTGGTAAACGGCTGCGATTACCGGAAGTCCTCCGGATGGCTTCCCATACTTTTGTGGAACAAGTGGAACGGTTGATGGAGTCCAGGAACTCCTGCCATGACCTTTTCTTGCTCTCTTTAATGACACAGCGTGCCCTGCTCTCGCGATTTGAAAGGCGGTAAGATTGACCGCTGTTGGGTGGCATTTAAATCGGCGAAGAGCCGCACGCCTGTCCCGGATGGCTGAACGGCACTCTTCTGTCCACCAAGGCACAAGGCGCCGCTTAAGAGGGCCAGAAGACTGTGGTATGGACAGGTCAGCAGCATGATGGATCACAAGTGTGATGTGATCCACCCATTCCTGTACGCTGTTGTGGCGTTCAAAGACAGCCAACCGAGTGAACAGTGGCCAGTTAGCCCTGCCAATCATCCACGATGGCGGCCTCTGCTCCAGCAATACACCATCCAGGAGATGAATGCGGATGGGGAAGTGATCGCTGGAATGAAGGTCGTCAATGAACTCCCAGTGAACAGAGTCGGTGAGGGTTGGAGAGCAGAAAGATAGGTCAATGGCTGGGAATGACCCAGTAGCAGTAGAGAAATGAGTTGGAGTACCTGTGTTGAGGATGCACAACACTTGAGATGTTAGGAGGCTCTCCAAAATTCGACCTCGAGTGCAAAGAGAAATGGAGCCCCACAGGACATGATGGGCATTGAAATCTCCCAGGAGGAGAAATGGGCGGGGGAGTTGGTCGATAAGATCTGTGAGAGCATCTAAGGTCATTGCATCCAGAGGGGGTAAATCAAGGGAGCAAACGCTAAGCCTCCGATGGGAATGAATTTCAACTGCAACTGCTTGCAGGTCAGTATCCAGGGGGAGAGCAGAGGAGTGGTGGTCATTATTGACAAACACAGCGACTCTGCTTTTGGCTCCTTCTCCAGTCAGGTCATCTTTGCGATACAACATATAGCCCCTTAGTACAGGAGCATCAGATGGTTTGAAATGCGTTTCCTGTAAACACAAGCACAGGGGGTGTTGCCGTGCTAGGAGGTTCAGTTCCTCCACATGTGCCCCGGAATCCATTCATGTTCCACTGTATAATGGGAGCCATCTATCAGGGTGGGAGGACCTTCATTCTCACTTTCTGTCAGGGAGGAGAGCCCACAACAGGTGGAGGCTCAGTTTTGGGGCGAGATGATTGCCCTAGTCTGACATCAACCTCCATCGCCTCTGAAGAGGAGTCGAGAGAGACGTCAGAGAGAATGACATCAACATCAGCAGACTGTATAACTTCAGTCTCCTTTAGTGGGCGAATCTTCACCTTTGGCTTTGGATTCGATTTTCTGGCCTGAGGTGGCATTGGAGCCAAAACCTCAGAAGCAGTAGGGGGTGTAGCAGCACTGGGCAGTGCACAAGACTGGACCCGGGAAGGGGCAGGAAGTTTCATGATGTCAGCTACCACGGCCTGGTCAGAAGGCCAGGGGGGGAGCAGCAGGCTTCACAGGAACAGCAGCAGCACACGTACATTGACAAACGCAGGTGCTAGTGCTGACAGTAGCAACCTCCGTTTGTGTAGCGGCATCGGTTTTCAAGACTGGCTGTTTCAGAACGGAAGAAAAGGAAGCAGCGAACGTGGGCAGCTGCAGGGACTTGTAAATTTTCTTTGCCTCACCGTACGGGATGCGTTTGGTGGTTTTAAGTTCCTGGATCTTCCGTTCCTCAAGGAAAACTCTACATTCCCTACTCCATGCAGGATGATCCCCAGAGCAGTTGACACACTTGGGAGGAGAGGAGCAACCAACTCCCTCATGGGCAGCTTTACCACATTTCCCGCAAGTGGCTTCCCCTTTACAGCCGAGAGTAGTGTGTCCAAAGTGTTGGCATTTAAAACACGGCATGGGGTTGGGGTAGGAAACCTGCCTTCACATGCCCGGGCAATTTGGTGCTGTTAAATGTAAGGATAAACGAGTCAGATTTCATGAGAGCACCATCCACCCATTTCATAACGTGTTGCACGTCAACAATTCCTTCCCGGGACCATTCAGCCTTCAGTTCATCTTGGGGAATGTCAACGAGATCTCTGCAAGTCACAACATCCTTGGTGTAGTTCAAGGTGTTGTGAAATTCAGTCTCAATCGCAAACTCCCCAAGAAATTGTGCCTTCTGAAGGTTCTGGACTTGCTGGAAGCTAGATGTTTCAACCAACAAGGTGCCATTTCACAAGCGCTTTACAAATTTTAATGTGCCAGCAATGCCTTCTAAGCCCTTCTGTATATAAAATGGTGAAACTTTTTCAAAACTCCCATCTTTTCTTCTAATTATGAGAAACACATTCTGCGAAGCAGCATGCGTTCTGTTACTATTACCTGAATCAGGAGGACTGGCTACACGAGCCCTCTTGTGAGATTGGGTGTTAGAACCTACCAGCGGCCCACCCTTTCCGCTGGGAGGAGAAGAAGAAAAGTTCGAGGGTTCCATCTCAGTCCCACGAGCAGCTAGGGAACTAGGAGTCCACCTAGACAGAGTCCCGCGTGCCTAGGTAAGCCTTATACAACTGAGGCACGGCAGGTTCTCCAGAGGTTGCCCGCTAATGACTGTTCCACCTCAACAGCCATGCATCTCATCAGCGCGCAGCACACCTTGATATTGAGGGGTTGTTTATAGAGGTTTATTCCATCCTCGCGATCCAGGCAGTCAAGCCAAGATCCCCATTCCCTGAGACACACAACATTCCACCGCCGCGCCGCACGGTGGTCGCTGAAGTATGCTCAGAGCTTATGGTGACAGGGGACTGGCGGCGCTTACCAGTTCCCAGCTCAGGAACCCCGGGTCGCCAAGCCCGTACCCAGCAAATGAATGCTGAGCCCCTGGGGGCTTCAAAGATCCTCTGCTGCTGGCTAAAATATCGTTTTTGGGCTTTGTTTTGGGGCAACTCGTGCCCTTTTTTAGAGAATTTCAATGTGTGGTCCTCATGGCATCTTTCCTGTACAAAGTTTTGTCCTTTATTCTTACTGATGTGATGTCCGTATGCCTGTTGTATATGCCACAAAATTGGTTTGTGATGTAAAACTTCATGAGGTAGGTACTCTCATTCTTGCCAAAGAAATTAAATTAGATCATGCTGTATGGTCTGAGCTGACGAGATGGGCAGTGTGTTCATGAAAAATGTTTGTGGGTGCCTATGGAACCATGATTGTACCCAGGCATGCACATTTTCATCCGAAGCAAGTCGATTACCACAAATGTCTTTCTTTGGGCCTCCAAAAATATGGAAATGGCATGGGAAAAGATTGGGACTGGATGGAGGATGTGTAAGGGCTTCCAAGTGAAAAATCTGCAGCTTAGTCAAAACAACCTTGGCAACATTTGGATGATTTTCCAAGTCTTTCATTATTATTTGACTGCACCTGACAGTTTGCTACTTAAATCATGAATATTGGAAATTGAAGTATTCTTTGGGGGCTGAATTAGAAAATTTAACAGTTAATATCTTTATGCTTCCTGTAGAGAACATGTTTTCTATTGTCAAATATTTGAACTTCTGTATCTGAAGTTCAGACCCTACTTAACCGAGCGAGGTGGCGCAGTGGTTAGCACACTGGACTCGCATTCGGGAGGACGATGGTTCAATCCCGTCTCCGGCCATCCTGATTTAGGTTTTCCGTGATTTCCCTAAATCGCTTCAGGCAAATGCCGGGATGGTTCCTTTGAAAGGGCACGGCCGATTTCCTTCCCCATCCTACCCTAACCCGAGCTTGCGCTCCGTCTCTAATGACCTCGTTGTCGACGGGACGTTAAACACTAATCTCCTCCTCCTCCTCCCTACTTATATTTTTTTATTTTCTCTGCTGCATGAAACTTCATGCTTTACCTTGCAGGTGCCTAAAAAGAATGGTTGACAAGCACCTGTGCAAGTTGTATTCTTCAAAAATATTCATTTATTTTTGTTTCCCTATGTACTGTCTGTTTTAACTTTACAAACATCTACATATAATTCATATATAATCTTGACATTCGTAGCAGAAGAAGATACCTAAGTACAGGATCTTCGCTAGGAGTACACAATTCTTACTGGGGTTTTGATAGCAACCATTAGTAGATACAGTATTTTTTCAGGCCTTGTCAAGATGGCTAACAGTGGCAAAATATCCAGCGTCATCATATTGATTTTGCATTCTTTCAAGAGATCAAAAAAATAGTGACAATAATTGCAACAATATGCATAGACATGGACAATTAATGCTATTGTTACTAAATCATTAACTGAGGTTTTTGGTCATGCCTCTTCTCAGAGGTGATATCTCATATCCCTCCTACCACACACATTATTATTATTATTATTATTATTATTATTATTATTATTATTATTATTATTATTATTATTATAACTGAGTAATAGATAAAAGCTTATCATTGAAAAGACTGCAAAATTTTGAAGATAAATAAATCCAGTATGACTATCACAACATTTGCATTTACAGTAGTGAATGAGAACTAATAACCATACAATGTTCCCATACAGTGTTAGCATAAATGTCTCCCACCTCACAAGTTAAATATCTGAAGACAATGTAATAAAGTTATTGGAATAAACTGTTAAGGGGTTATAGCTTGCAAAATAGGATGTCAGCAGGGAGTGGAGAAAAGGTGACATGGTCACACTGGCCTGTGATGAATATCTCTCATTGCACCTCACCCTCAACACCAGCATGCAAGCAATTGTTGCAGTGGGGCACATGCTGTATAGGATTCCAAAATTTCGCTGCACCTGGCCCCAATTAAATCTAAACACTGAGACTCTCAACAGCTCCCTCAATTATTTCGTCTTTGTGATGATACTGAAGCACACAATTTAACTCTGGGGCAGAGTGCTGAGAGCCTCATACATAACTACATCATGTCTTCTAAACATTGGACAGAGCTCATGCTAAAACATTGTTATAAGTCTGTTTTCTACCATCAATCTTGTAATAAACACTGGGTCAGTGCAGGCCAAGCCATTCAAGGTAATGCCAATTACACCTGAGGGCGTCTTGTACCCGTAGAAGCATCTGATCATTGCCCAAACCTGTGAAGGTGAGGTACACGGTCTGATGGTTGAAATGTATTCTCGCTTCCATTGTTTCATTAGGTGGTGGACCCGGGTACAGAGTCACTTAAAGACAATGAAGTGTTCCAACGATGGGTGCCACTAATGACATTGGGGAGCCCACCTCCAGTCTCTAATGACTATCTGTCAGGATGGGTCCAAGGAACAGGGGATTGCTAAATCAGCTGCCAAAGAAATTGTAGTAGTTGTATTTTGGACTGCCTTATTCATATCTCCATGTGGCAGGGAGCCAAGGACAACAGCCCAGGCAATAACACCTTGGTCAACACAGTTGAGAGCCCTTCTGGGCAGGCGTCCTTGGGAGTGACACTGAAGGAGGGGCAGAAAGATCAGGAAGTGATCATTACTACACACGTCATTGTGCACTCTGCATTGGATGGATGGGAGAAGATAAAGGCTGCAGATGGAAAGATCAAAGGCTGAGAAAGTCTCATACACCACAGAGAAGTGTGTGGGTGCACCAGTATTCAAGAGGTAAAGAATAAATCGTGCCAGTAAGTTTCCGAGGTCTTGACCACAGCCAGTGCTCATGGTTCTACCCTACAAAGGGCTATGGGCATTGAAATCACCCTAGATTAGGAAAGGTGGGGGAGGCTGAGAATAAAATGAAAACAATATGTTCTGAGACACTTCACCATCAGGAGGGTGGTAAACATTGAAAATGTTAATATCCTGAAATGCTGTAACCCGAACAGCCACAGTCTCCAAAGGTGGACTAAAAGGCACAAGTCTCCTATACAGAGCGCCCAGAACATATGTCCAAAACCGCCCAACACACTGTCATAGATAGCACGATTCTTATAATATCCCCGGTATCCACAAAGAGCCAGATCCATATTGCTGGAAACCAAATCTCCTGAAGGGTAATGTAGAAGGCACAGGGTGTGTTTAAATGATGTCATTGTCAAGTATTGGAAGAAGCTGCTACAATTCCTCTGGATAATAATGTTGTCGATGTACTATGAGGCTGTGAAGGAACCAAGGAGGCAGGTTATGCCATAGGATCACCTGCTGTCACTGGTTGAGGAGTTACGGCATCAACACACACAGGTTCTGGCTTTGGTTGTGTGGTATGACCCCAGGCCTCAAGGGCTATTAGAAACTCTGTCTTGGCCACAGGAGTGGAGCAGCCATGATCTGATGGTGTGGTGGCCACTGGAATCTCCTTCTTGGAGGACTTCTTCTTGGATGACTGTGAGTGGTTCTCTGAATCAGTTTCAGGTAATGATGGTCACCAACCCACGTGGCCAGCAGTTGTGACTCTTCAGTCACTGGGTGGTGTCCAGTTGTAGACTGACAGGAGCCTTGGAAGGAAGTGTCCCAAGAGAGACTTTCCTGATGAGAGAAGCCAGAGGGAGGTGATTTGTCACTGGCTGGAAGGTGGGGACCCATGACCCCGGTGGGTGGGAAGCAATGATCCCAAATGTGCAGGAAGTAGCAAGAGGACAGGCCTCAACCATCAGGGCTGCAGGCAAGGTCAAGTGGCCCTGAAGGCACACTGTAGAAGGTATAACAGGTGAGAGTACCACCACCAAAGGGGGCAGCATCATCATAGCTGTCAAATGTTGTGACTCTGGATAAGAATTTTGAACATTCTCTAACTCTTTGTTGAGGTCAGTGCACATCTGAATCCTGAGGTTTTGTTAGTTGATGTTGAAAGGCGAAGGACAAACTTCACTGCAATTCATCTTCAGTTCATTGTATAGGATTTGTTGTGTGCCATATGACAGCCCAAGTCTGTTGCAGACTTCGTAAATTGTCTGCCTTTGGTCTTCATGAATCACGCCATGCACTTTCATGATCATTTACAGCGTTGCGCAAGTAGGCAGTCAGCCAGAATGTTTGTCAGCTTCCACAGATCCTCAGCCTTTTTTAAGCAGTTTAACCATTCAAATGTTCTTGCTTGACTCAGTGCACTCTCACCAAATGCTTCTGTCAGTATGTGATTTTCTTCAACCTTAAACAGAATTTGATTCAAATCCATTTCTCCTTCATGTTATCTATCCATTTCACAATTTTCAGAAGCACTGAAACACATCCTGACATGCACCACTAAAACTCACAACTAAATGTGCTGAAAGTGATGCAACTTTGGTTTCCAGCAATGTGAACCTGGCTCTTTGTGGATACCAGGGATATTATAAGAATTGTGCTATCTATGACAGGTGTTGGGCAGTTTTGGACATATGTTCTGGATACTCTATATAGTAGACTTGTGCCTCTTAGTCCACCCTGGGAGGGCGGATTAACCACAGTATTGTCATGTTTGATTTTTATGAATTTTGCAGTGAATGAATTGTCATTCACTTTTAATTTACCAATCTTGTAAATTGTAAGTCAGTGGTGGCGTAAAGTTACGTCACTTTTTTTGCTTTACGCCATTGAGATTTACAGAATTCGTGCGGAATAAAAGAAAACTTTCATGGTTTTGCACTAAAAAGAACTCTCACACATGATAGTTCCATAAAAGTTATTATTCAGACAATACAATGTACACTACACACTTCTCACAAAAAATACTTCTTCTTCCTATTAGAACTAAAGACAGAGTCCTCTAAAAAATTGACAAAAATCTGAATGAAGTTTCCATCATTTGTCATTCACCTCCTGGCGTAGCAAAATACATCTTTTCTGATGCTTACAGCGGTCGTGCTAGTGATTATTATCATTGGTTTTAAATTCTTGTTGTAGCTTGTTGGGGCTTTTCCTTATGTACCTATACAATTGCCCCCACACTGTCCGGTGACATGCAATGGAGGCACACAGTGTTTTGTACACACTCGTACAGCTTAAATTTAAATTTTGCCAAAAGGTATACAATGACCTTTATTTGTCGACATATTTTTCTTTGTGTATTGGATTGGAGATGTCAGCTTGTCTTACTTACACATTATCCTACAGGAAATACATAACTTACATACAGAATGATAATTCATTAAGTATTTACATGGGAGTGCTGCAAGAGCGGCTACTTGTCCTTTTGGCAACATTGTCAGTCTCTGTGCACATGCACACAAAATATATTTGTTGGTTTTGCAACGTATTATTGTGTACGGTCATTCGCATTTCTACTTGCGCTTTTAGTGTCATTTTCACACTGAGTGCTGTACTATCCGTCGAACAATTTGCTGTGGCTTGGTTTTCCATTGTGAGTGTGGTGCATGTGTGTTTACTCTTCAAGAACCGATGCTGTGGCAGATAATTCACCTTTGATATGGCCCGGGAAGAAATCTTCTCCATCGTATCCACATTTTCAGCGGGATGAATACTGCACATCAACAGCCGATGTCAGGGTAAATGATGCTTGCACAACTGTAGTTTGCTGATTAGTATATCAGACGTTGCGTAGCATAACATTACCAAAATTGATTCATTGCACTATTGCACACGCTTTTGGATACCACTATATATTTCGTCATTCACTTTGTCATGAGAATTGTTTTAGTCCTTGAAGTTTTTTCCTTTTTTGTTAGTTCCTCAAGTTCATCTTTTACATATGGCTCAATATACACTTAAAATTCACATAAACATTTTGACATAACAATGCATATTACAGTGGCTTATATCTAAGGCTGACATTCCACATACACTCCTGGAAATGGAAAAAAGAACACATTGACACCGGTGTGTCAGACCCACCATTCTTGCTCCGGACACTGCGAGAGGGCTGTACAAGCAATGATCACACGCACGGCACAGCGGACACACCAGGAACCGCGGTGTTGGCCGTCGAATGGCGCTAGCTGCGCAGCATTTGTGCACCGCCGCTGTCAGTGTCAGCCAGTTTGCCGTGGCATACGGAGCTCCATCGCAGTCTTTAACACTGGTAGCATGCCGCGACAGCGTGGACGTGAACCGTATGTGCAGTTGACGGATTTTGAGTGAGGGCGTATAGTGGGCATGCTGGAGGCCGGGTGGACGTACCGCCGAATTGCTCAACACGTGGGGCGTGAGGTCTCCACAGTACATCGATGTTGTCGCCAGTGGTCGGCGGAAGGTGCACATGCCCGTCGACCTGGGACCGGACCGCAGCGACGCACGGATGCACGCCAAGACCGTAGGATCCTACGCAGTGCCGTAGGGGACCGCACCGCCACTTCCCAGCAAATTAGTGACACTGTTGCTCCTGGGGTATCGGCGAGGACCATTCGCAACCGTCTCCATGAAGCTGGGCTACGGTCCCGCACACCGTTAGGCCGTCTTCCGCTCACGCCCCAACATCGTGCAGCCCGCCTCCAGTGGTGTCGCGACAGGCGTGAATGGAGGGACGAATGGAGTTGTGTCGTCTTCAGCGATGAGAGTCGCTTCTGCCTTGGTGCCAATGATGGTCATATGCGTGTTTGGCGCCGTGCAGGTGAGCGCCACAATCAGGACTGCATACGACCGAGGCACACAGGGCCAACACCCGGCATCATGGTGTGGGGAGCGATCTCCTACACTGGCCGTACACCACTGGTGATCGTTGAGGGGACTCTGAATAGTGCACGGTACATCCAAACCGTCATCGAACCCATCGTTCTACCATTCCTAGACCGGCAAGGGAACTTGCTGTTCCAACAGGACAATGCACGTCCGCATGTATCCCGTGCCACCCAACGTGCTCTAGAAGGTGTAAGTCAACTACCCTGGCCAGCAAGATCTCCGGATCTGTCCCCCATTGAGCATGTTTGGGAGTGGATGAAGCGTCGTCTCACGCGGTCTGCACATCCAGCACGAACGCTGGTCCAACTGAGGCGCCAGGTGGAAATGGCATGGCAAGCCGTTCCACAGGACTACATCCAGCATCTCTACGATCGTCTCCATGGGAGAATAGCAGCCTGCATTGGTGCGAAAGGTGGATATACACTGTACTAGTGCCGACATTGTGCATGCTCTGTTGCCTGTGTCTATGTGCCTGTGGTTCTGTCAGTGTGATCATGTGATGTATCTGACCCCAGGAATGTGTCAATAAAGTTTCCCCTTCCTGGGACAATGAATTCACGGTGTTCTTATTTCAATTTCCAGGAGTGTATTATTTGTATCGAACATAGAAAATTCTCAAATACTAAAACATTACAAAATTCCTTCTTCAGTTACAGTTACTCGTTAGTATAGTTTGTTTCTTAACTTCAAAAAACATTCCTTTGTACATAAATACAAATAACTTATTTACATTTCATTACATTGTGTTACTATATATGCATTTAATGCATCCACATTTTATTTTCCAGTCATGCATACATCAGTTATGAGAGTTTAATATTTTCCTAAGGAGAAATAGAGAAAAACATTTATATCAGGATTCTACATTACACATTGCTGGCTTAACTACACTTTGGCGCCACCTCCTGCGTTGGGGAGGAATAAGGAATTACTATTGTACTGGTTTATGGATTACTAAGGAAATGCTGTTTGTCCTTTCTTAAATCACTTATCAGGGAACTCCTTTTTCATGGAAACAAAACATATCAATGATTTACTCATGTACTATACACCATAGCATTGCTTATATTTATTTACTTGTGTTCGTAATGCAGAAGTTTTTGCATTACATCATGCTTACCTCTTTACAATTACATGGAAATGCCATCGTTTATATTCACATGTGATGTGATATGAATTGATTAGTTTTATTTGAGGTCATATGCCTCCATGTTTATGTGCACTTTGTAGTCAGTAGGTACTGGTAAATGTTTTGTAGTTGCACTGTGACGATGTATATTCTTATTTTTCATTTACCATGCAAAGAAAGTTACTTTGACATCTCCTATGGTATCTTATCTTTTGTTAGCTAACACGTCCTGTATGTTTGATTGTAATGATTACTTTTAATTCTAGTTACAATGTATACATCTTAGTATTGACACAACTTCACATGTTGATATATTATTATATTCTTTAATTCCCTGATAGTAAATATAGTTGTTATGTGTTATTATTTATTTTGAAATTGAGTTTGATACTAGTGTAGCTTTGTATTTCTATTTGGTTGCACCGCGAGTTAGCCTGTTGCACTTGCACAAGGTCCAGGTCTCTTTCCTAGTACTGACCTAAGCATGCATTGTTGAGTGCACACAGCTGAGTCGTACGCTGCTCCAGTTTGCATTTCTCTTTGCGTGGAGCTGTGTTTTTACGCTTTCTTCTTGTCAAATGTTTGTCTTTGCTTACAAAACAAGAAAATTACTTAAGTCTATGCATATTTCATTCAAAAGTACACATAATTTTTTTTTACTTATAAAACTATGATATTACTTACCTGATTACTGCTTCCACTTGTTCTTGTAGTGCATTTTTCGTCAATTGTAGTTCATGTTGGTTTAGATCATCTTTTATGTCCCCTTGCTCATTGAATCATACAAAACACATTTGAAAATCTGATTTGCTTCCATCGCTTCTAAGGTTTATAGTATGGGGCTCAACTACGACCTATTCGGGTTTTCCTGCAGTGTGGTCTGATCTACTTCTGTGCACGGAACAATTTCTGTCAGTTGTACTGTGTGATTGTTTCTCGAGTTTGTATCATTACCAGCTTGCGACATACTTTCTCGAGTGGTCATATGGCTGTTGGGAAATTTTGCTGTATTGTGATTTTGTTGGGCAAAGGTTTTCTGCGGTACGGCATGTGGCATGTTGTAGTTATTGCCTCGTGTCGGCCTTTGGTACGGCTAACTGTTTTTATTTACACGCGGTGCATAGTTTTGAGAAGAGGGATTGTAATTAGCTAGTGGATGGTAATCATTCCTGTTATACGGAAAGTTTTGTTTAAATCTCTTGTTCTTGCCATTTCCATTCCTGTACCCATTACCACAGTTAATGTATCCTTGTGGTTGCACGTACCGGCCTTGCTGTATGTTTGCGTCTGGCTTTTTGTATTGATCATTCGAGTTATGTTGTTGTGGTGTTTGTCTGTCTGATGCCATGTTTGTTATTACTTTCTCCTAATATATTAGGTTGATTTAATCTAAAATGGACAGAAAATATTGTGTGTCATGCTCATGTGTAGTAACCAATTTTTCATGAATGTGTGATGGCAAATGACTTTTTAAAAATTTTTAAAACATCAACATGAGAAATAGGATTCATACAATAACATGTTTTATTGAGGTACTTCTCAAAATACCCTCACAAGCTATCATATTTGCTATTAAAAGGGGCGGGGTTAAAAACCTCTCACTAAAGTATCTCCTGTATGGCTTCTGACCAGTATTTATCAAGAAATGCCTGTTCAGATTGTAAATATGTGGCACAATGCTTCGCTGCCTTGGTTACCCAAAAATGTACATCGCCTTGCGTATACCCAACAACAAACCTGAACTTTTGTGCTTCTGTACAATTTCTAGGAAACACATGTCGAAAAACACTAATAAATACAACAGGATTCATCCTCTTACCCTCAATTGTAAACGTTGGAAATTGATGGTGTCTTAATAGACCTTCCTCAGCAAATATAGCTGACAAGCTGTTTGTATTTTGTGCTGTGTTTACATAGCTGTCATAATTATTTACATTTCTCGTAGGTACTGGTTCTGGTGTTATGCTATGTAAAGTTACACTCTGTGGTCTGTCATTACTGCTGGTATTGTTTGTAGGGTTTGCAGTGATCGGTGTGCATACATTACTTTGGTTTGCTGTGGCTGGCTCTTTGTTATGTGTACAACTTATTTCTCTGTAAAACTTTCACCTAAGTAGTTGCATATCCTGTGCTCCGTAGCTTGCAAATTGGTGTTCACTTTTTGTCGATGATGTCATTTTCCTTTTGCTGAATAACTTTTTCAACTACATCATTGATTAATCTACATTCCTTCACTACCTTTTCTGCTGCGATACTGGTTTTGTCCAAAGTACCTACTTCAACTTGTGAAATTACATCAGATAAATTTTCATTAATTGTGTCTCTTTCCTTTTTGGCACAGACTGTTTCGATTTCAAGTGATGCTACTTTTAAAGTGAGTTCAACAATTGCTATTGGTATATTTTTGTAATCCTTATGCAATTTTGTTCACTATGGTAGAGATGGTCTTTACTGTGGAAGTTAAGTCTGTTTGTGGAGCTTCCAGGTTGGTGTGTTGCCTTTAATTGCTTTTATTTGCTGCTCTACTGTATCATTCTGCTCTTTAAGAGAGTATAATTGCTGTTTAATTTGTGTAATATCATTGTTTACTTCAAAAAGTACATTTTGCTTTAGCTGTTTTTCCATGTCTTTAAATTTTAAATTCATTTCCTCATGAAAATTGTTTTATGTTGTTTATGTCTTGTGTGACTATGGTAAGGTTTTGCAGCAAACTGTCAAATTTTGTGTTTATGTTTGCATGCAAATTGGTGTTTGTATTTTTTATGTCTGTACGCAAATTGTACTATTGAGTTTTTGAAGTATGGCAGCAAGTGCGTTATTTTGGTTGCTATTTAATGTACTTTGGTTGTTAACAACTGTACTTTGTAAATTGACATTTGGATTTCATATGATGGGTGACGGTAAAGTGTCGTCAAAAATCGCTTTCCATGTTTTCTTGTGTGAGCAGAATGTTGCTCGCGGAGATACGTGATGTAATTTCATCTGTTTTCATCATAGAGTAAATATCTCTGGAGTGAGTATTGCGTTCTGCGCATGTTGTCAACATTAAACCAGGAATGTCACGTGTTTTCGGGACTTCGCTGTGCGTGTGTGCTTTGTGTAGCGTTTGAAGTTTATAATATCAAGAGTTTTTGTTGTGTTTCACCATTTGTTGATAGTGTAATAGCGAGGGTGAATTACTGTTGTTGCTTCGGATGCAAAGAAAGATATGTCAAAGGAGGGATAGTAACTTTCCAGGGGTACATACCATGTAGCTCTAACTATATAGTTATCATATTAGTAAGAGAAACTGTATATGTTTAAAAATTTCGATACGCCTTATAATTAAGGCTTGATTCTGTAGACCTATTTTTCTATGATTTTATGACTTTATAACAGATATTACGGCGTGTACAAAAGCTTACAAACAATCGCTTCCTCTCGTAAATTTGCTAGTGGAACAGGAAAGGGAATGGTTAGTTGTTTCAGTAAATACTATCCTTCATGCATTTATCAGTGACTTGTCAATTATATATATAGATTACTCAGTCTACCATTTATTTAATAAACTGGGAGCAAGTACTTAAAATGCGTTAAATAAATACCTCAAAGTGCCACCAGTAAGAAAAATTGTGCTTTAGATCACAAAAACGAGAAAATAAATATGCAGAAACACAAGAAAAAAGGACGAATTAGTAGGGATATAATCGCTAATGTGTGGCAAATTCGGTGTTTTTCAGACACTTGCAAAAGTACTAGCGTACTGTCAAGTCGTTTTGCAGGACTATCACTGCAAAAGTGTACGTCAGGGTCTGTAATACTATAAAGTGCCGTATCATACTGAAAACTACCAAAACTCGAGTGCACCTGAACTGTGACACCTATCGCAAGCAGGCAGAATGTCCATTGGTGATAAAATGTCAAAAATTCCCTGAAATAAAATAAAAATGAATAATTCTTCTTTGCTTTGTGTTAAGCCATTGAAACTTTTTTGTATTTAGATTTATTCAATTTTACCTTCTTTTAGTCATTTTCAATTTGTCACTTGTTTCTCAAGTACTGGTAAGTTTCAAGAAAGTTTTTCACTAGACAATCAGGTCCCACATGGATTTTGGTCAAGCTTTGCTACTCTGTAGTGTGGCAGCAGTTGTACTGCCAGGTGGCAATGGCATCTTTTCACAGTGACACAAAATTTTGATTTATAATGGTTCAGCCAGTTTCCGTGAAATTTTTATAAATTGTATATACAACCCTTCCTTGTGAATAATTCTATCTATTAGTCAAAACAGGATTAAAATCCCTACAGAAGCTCCTGATATTAACCTGAAAATACTCATACAAGGAGAAAGTGTGTCATGGGACTTCAGTTTATAGAATGTATAGAATAGATAGAGGATTATCTTGACATGTGTAAAGTGTGCTGTAAATTGTATTCATGTTGTCCTAAGTATTTGATGTCTTGCCTATAGTAATCACATGATAAATTGTATTAATGTTGTTGTTCATGTGTAATATTTAATTTTATGTTGTGTATTGATCTCTGTTATGTTTGCTAAAGATGTCAAACCACAAAAATAGAACAAATGAATAAAAAACATAAGAAGTGTAAATGAAGGAAGTTCACATCCACAAATAGTTTTTGTGGTTGTTAAAGATGACATAATGCACAAAGGTGGCGTTTATGGCATAGTACAGCTAAAGCAATTCAGGAAGAGGTCAAGCAGATACTACAACACACAAATTATTAGTACTTCATTAAAACTTGAATGCAGAATTCGACAGGATGGCAGCTAGTGTTGATATGCATAGTGTTCATGTGAAAAAAAGTGAAAATTACACTGATAAAAACTGCATGTGCACGAATTTTAGTGATGATATCAGAAAGTTAAATGATCGAGTAAGTAGTCTGCAACTAACCATTAATACTCTGATGAGCGAACTAAAAAAACTTACATCTGGAATGTGTGAACCTACATCAAACTTGCCTCACAGTAATCGCGAAATTCCAGGCAAAGTGAAAAACAAAGTGCCTCATTCTCAACGGAGCTTATTGTATAAGCCTAATATTGCATTTACAAGCAGGTTCATTGTGCAATCAACTGTGCAAGATAAGAAACATTGTGCATGTGATAAAACTAACTTCCGAGCCGAATATGAAACTACAAATATGCAGAGTGATACATCCAAAAGAATGCCCAACAACTCAACTACTGTTATGAAAGGAAATGAAACTGAAAGACCTGAACGTTTGTGTGACCTAAATATTACGTATTTGTCCAGTGCTGATACTAAATTGTTTGGCCATAACGCCGGTGGGCCTTCTAAACATGCAGAGAAACAGAAACGAAGAAAAGTAGTTGTGATGGCAGACAGTCATGGTTGTGGATTTGCTCGCCTTCTGAGCGGTCAGTCCAGTGCACAAACAATCGCTTACATAAAGCCTGGTGCTTCTATGTCGAAAGTTTGCAATCATGTACGATCCACAGACGTTGCTGACTTATGTTCTGAAGACTTTGTTGTGTTAATTGGTGGGTCAAATGATGTATATAAAAACTAAACACACAAAGCAAAGCAAGAACTAAAAAGGTGCTTAGGACAGTTGACACACACAAATGGTTTAGTGCTGAACATCCCACATCGGCATGACTTACTGTCTTGGTCATGAGTAAATAAAGAAATAATCAATGCCAACCAAGAAATGTCATTACTTGCAAACATTTCAGAAATGTAGAACTCATTAATGTTAACAGTATTGGGTGCAGATTCTACACATTACGTGGATTGCACGTTAACAACATGGGGAAAAAACTGCTCGTCAGAAAAATTGAAGAAATTATCATCAAGAGGCATCAAACACTCACAAGTAAAATCATCCTGGATTGGCCCCCCAAATATTCGAAGGAAACAATGCCAGCAAGACCTCACTCTCCAACATCAGCAACAAAAGAAGGAACAAGGTGCCTCCAATATTCAGACACAGCAACAATGAATGCAGTAACAGCTCTACCAATTGCAGACCCAGCTCTAACACCAGCAGCAATATTATCAACAGTAGGATCAGCAGCTGGACAACTACCAGGGGAGCCAGACACAGAAGAAAATTCTGCTGCAGATGATAATAGAAGATTAGGTGCAGTCGGGAAAAGAAAAGCAGTACTTCCAGCACACCTGAATGATTTTTTATTGACAAGGTAAAGGTAAGTGGTCAATTAAATATGCCAAAGTCTAAAAGTACGCCAAAGCCTAACAAATCCTTTAATTTCTTGCTGATTCATCAAAATGTCCAATCATTGCCAAAAAAATTAAGTGAAGTTGAAATTTTATGTACTGATGAGCTAAAAAATGCTTCTGTAATGTGTATAACTGAACACTGGCTGCCTAAAGATGCAATGTCAGTCACAAAACTTGCAGACTTCAATCTTTCATCATCAATTTCTAGAATTACATCCAGTCATGGAGGGTCATGTATATTTGTTAAAAGTGGCATTGATTAGTGTAACATAAAACCCATTGAACTGTTAGCTGACGAGAAAGTTTTTGAAGTATCCGCAGTTGAACTCTCTACATTAAAATTAATAATCGTCTGTGTATATAGGAGCCCTGATGGGAACTTAAATGATTTCTGTCATCAACTAGAAGCAGCTTTAAATACTATAAAAAACTTCAACAAAACAGTGATCATATGTGGAGATTTTAATATTGATTTTCAAGAAATCTCAAAAGACCAGCAAAGCTTGATGACCCTACTGGAAACATATAACATAAAAGCCACCATAGACTCTCCTACAAGAGTTACACCAACAACTAGCTCAACAATTGATCAGATATTAATAAACACAAATGTAAATCACAGTTTCTATGCCAGAAATCTTAATACTGGCTTCAGTGATCACTATGCACAGTTTATTGCTTTGCACACCCCAAGTGAAACAACTGAGAAAGAGGAACTTGTAAAAGAAGCAAGGAAATTCACTAACATACAAATAAACCTTTTTGTACAGAGACTAAGTGAAGAAACTTGCTATGAAGTGTATATTTGTGAAAATACTAACAAAAAGTTTGAAAAATTCATGGAAATCTTCATGTCATACTTTGAAGCTGCATTTCCATTAAAAAACAAAAACGTCAACCTAACTTCAAAAAGAACAAATGGATTACAACAGGTATTAGAATCTCTTGGGCAGAGAAAAGAAGATTACACGATATAGTAAAGACACAGAACATGCCTCCTGAATTTCATTTGTACCTGAAGAATTACAAGAGGATCCTCAAAAATGGTGTAAGGAAAGCTACAACAATGGCAAATGACAAATACATTGAAAATTCAAAAAACAAATCTAAAGCTATATGGGAAGTTATAAAAAATCAAACAACAAGTGAAACCAAACAATATAAAAATATGAACTTATGTTATGAAGGACAAATGATTTCTTGCCCAACAGAAATTGCAGGGACCTTCAACAAACATTTTGCAATCATAAGTGAACAGTTCGTGAGTGGACTGGAAGAACACAACAAAATATCACCTCCATCATGCAATAGTGTGAGAAATGTGTCTACATCTTTGTTCCTTTCACCCACAAATACTGAAGAAATTTTATCAGTTATAAAAACCTTGAAAACAGGGTACTCACGTGGAATTGATGGAATACCGGATGCAATTAGTAAAAAATGATGTCTTGCCTTAGCTAAACCCTTGACACACTTGTGCAACAGCTCACTGACATCAGGAACCTTCCCTTCATGCTTAAAAACAGCAAAACTGAAACCACTGTTCAAAAAATGAAATCCAGATTGTGTTTCAAATTATAGACCAATAGCCCTACTGCCTGTATTTTCAAAAATTTTAGAAAAAGTTTTTTATAAGAGATTGTCTGATTTCCTAAATAAAAATAAAATTCTCTCTCCTTCACAGCATGGCTTCAGGAAAGGCTATTCAACTGAAAGTGCAATATTTGAATTTCTTAATGAAATCTATATTAATCTGGATGCAAGTGAGTTTGTGACAGGCATATGTCTTGATTTATCTAAAGCTTTTGACGTCATTGACCATAATGCCCTACTGCAGAAGCTTGACCAATTAGGAATTAGAGGTGTATCCAACGAGTGGCTCAAGACATACCTATGTGGTCGCAAACAGGTAGTTGAAGTGGAATATACTGACCATAACAAAAACAGCTATTACTATTCAGGATATGAAAATGTGAAATATGGCGTGCCTCAAGGATCAGTATTAGGACCCATTCTGTTTCTCCTGTATGTCAATGCTCTTATGTACAAAAAGTATTGCCAAACTACCCTCCAATTTGCAGACGATACAAGCTTCCTTATTAGTGGTAAAACAGAAAAAAAACTTATAGACTCTGCTATCCAAACAATGAACAGTATAGAACAGTGGTTCAGCTACAACAAGCTAATTATAAACAAAGAAAAGACAGTAGCACTGAACTTCTATAATGTAAAAGGAAGACACCACCCACACATAGAAATAGAACTTGGGGACAGAGTTCTTGAAAGTGTTGACAACACTAAATTTCTGGGACTCTGGCTCCAGAACAACACAAAATGGGAGGTACACATTGAATATTTGCAAAGAAAACTAAGCAAAACCTGTTACATGATACGGATCTGAAAAACCTGTTGCAGCAAAGGCGGCCTGTTAAATGTATACTACTCCTATGTGCATTCTGTAATTAAATATGGCATGATCTTCTGGGGAAATACAACAACAAATATTAAACTTTTCAGGATGCAAAAGAGAATACTAAGAATTATTGAAGGGGTAAACAATATGAAATCATGCAGACCCATATTCAAAAAACTGTCATTTCTTCCTCTTCCTTGCATTTTTATCTACGAAACATCAGTTTTCATCAAACAATATATCGATAGACACCCAGATATCTTATTAAAAAATGGAGATATACGTGCACACAATGCAAGGCAAAAATCTGACCTTCATATGAAACAGGTGAGAACATCATTGTGCCAAAAAGGCACACTACATACTGGGATAAAGATTTTCAATAATCTACCTAACCATATTAAATCAATAGGTAAACACTGTAGTTTTAAGGCTGAAGTAAAGGCATATTTAATTGATCAGTGCTTTTACAGTCTGACAGAACATATAAAAGCCAAACAACAAAAATAAAAATGCATTATTAATATTCTATTTGTATGTTGCCTGTAAGGTTTGTTGTACGTATGAATCTTTGCTAAATTACTTCAATATCTAGTCCTTGGGATTGCAATACAAACTGTATTTTATCTTGTAAATACCTAACCATGTCCAATATCTTTGTATATATTCTATACATATAGGATTTGAAGGACTAAATAAAAAATAAATAAATAAATACTTGACTTTGGAAATAAGTAGTGTCCATGTAGTTGACATGAAATTGATGCTGTCACTGACACTTACAACATTTAGCACTTCATTACAGAATGATAGTCTAACTGATAATAAGTTCAGAGTAACTATTCTGTTCAGACAGAGCCAGATTTGTACTATGATAATACAGTCATTGTAAGTGATGATTACAATTGATTGCAGATTATATAGAGAGCGGGATGAGTGGTACTGTACTTGAACATAAATAACTTTCTGGCTGTGGCAGCACAAGGAAATACAAGGGGGCATGTCTATGCTGATGTCTATGATTTGTTGCTGCATTTGGCAGCAACTGTCTTTACTTGTGATGTCATCTTGAGTTACAACTTTTGCATGATAGTTCTTTCTGTGTATGACATCACAGCATGTATGTAGTTATATGAATATAAATGTATTGTGGTCTGTGGACCCTTTGCACCATTGCTGGGAGGGGGGCACCAGAGGTGTACTGGGATAGACTACTTTTGTGTGAAGACTCATGAAGAGTTTTAGCATTATTTAATGCTCTTAGAACCATTTTCTTTTACACTTCAAGGAGTAGACACTTCTAGTCACGTATATTGAAGTAAAGTGGATAAGTGAGAATCGTGGAAAGCCTACAAATAATTTCCATGGTCTTAATATCCTTTGTCCTCCATGCACAGAAATAGTTTTTTCCCCCTTATTACAGGAGGGCAGCAATTTTCTGATTGGAATTTGGCATATATAGGAGAGTTCACCAGAAATTGTAATTCTAGTATTGATGATACTCTACGAAGGTGAACATCCTGTGGGAGTCTTCCACTATGAGAGACATGCTGTAATTTACATATGGAGTCAGTCCCACAAAAAGTTTCCAGATTAAGTTTATTGGTCAAAATTAATGATTGTGTCACTCTCATGAAAAGTTTCTAAATTAAGGTGATTGCTCTAAATTACTGATTGTGTCAATCTACAGACAAGTTTCTAGGTTAAAGTTAATGGTAATAATTTTATTCATTTTTATAGAGGGATTTTGTCAGCTGGATTTATTAGATGATGCCATCTGGTTTTCTATGGGGTGGTAATATTAAAGTAGTATAGTTTTTGTGCAAAGAGAGTTTGTTGTGTTTGGAATTTTCTGAATGATAATATAGTTGTGTTTGCATAATTTTCTAAGGATGCCTACCTTAACTATAGTATAGATGGTCAAACTAATTATTATTTGGTCATACCCAATGAATCTACGAGTGGGGTTCATGTGTGGCCAGTTAGCCAGTCCACTTTGTAATTTGGTTAACATGTGAAGTTGAAGCAATATCCAGTTTGCTTCCAGTTAAGATAATTAATTGGTATTGTACCAGAAAGAACATAACATTTATTTAAATAAGAAAATATATTAATCTTTATATTAAAATTGATACAACCAATATGGAGTGAATATTTTTATGTAGATGCAAAAAAGAAGCAAATTATCTAAACACCATAGTTAACTGTCATTGGAAAGTCAATAGAACTTTGTTGTAATATGTAAAAGATTGTGCTCAGTCAGATGTGGAAGGTCCCTTAAGGTAGAACCTAGTTGCATATGATAGGGTTTAAATTTCTGTTGTAAAGAAAAGATAATGATAAATGATTATGTATAGATATTTGGTACTAACAGAAATAATGACATTAGAATCCATAGGGTCTTTTGACTTTGAAAGAAAAATAAGGACAATAATAATAAAGAATAATGATACAAAAAAGTATAGACTTACATGTACCAGATGTAACTCATAGGCTGCGACAAACATAATTATTGTGAATCTAAAGAACGAAGTATACCAGTAAATTTTAAATACATTAATAAATCCTACAGCTTGTTTACCATTTCAAGATTTAATGTACACTACCAGAAAGAACAGCCAATGGTGCTGCGAGTGGTAATGCCAATTCCTATAAGATCACCAAAGTTAAGCACTGTTCGGCTTGGCTAGGACTTGGTTGGGTCACTGCTCGGCTGTGCTGAGTGCTGTTGGCAAGTGGGGTGCACTTAGCGCTTGTGAGGCCAATTGAGGAGCTATGTACTTGACTAAGAAGTAACGGCAGCAGTCGCCCAAACTGACAACGGTGAGGACGGCAGTATGCTGACAACATGTCCCTCCTTATCCATGTCCAGTGACGCTTAAGTGCTGAGGATGACATGGTGGCCAGTTGGTACCATTAGGCCTTCAAGGCCTCTTTGGATGGCGATTGTTTTTTGTGTATTTAGTAGAAAGAATCCATATGATACCTAAGGCTTGCAATTTGAGAGTACAGACATTGCAACAGCATGTGGCTTCTCAAAAATGGTGCTGTCTGAAAGAAAGAAAGAAAGAAAGAAAGGTTGGGGTTTAATGTCATTAGAGATGGAGCATAAACTCAGGCAATCGAATAGTGGGTGAGGAAAGACATCTGCCAGAAGTGAGCTGAGGAAAACCACAAAAACGCTCAAGTTGGACGGTTGAATGGGGATCTGAATCGCCATCCCCCCAAAATTGGACTATAATATTAAAGCAATAAAGAAACGCTATGACAGGCTTTGTCAGGACGAGAGATTCACAGAGCCCTTAAGCAGACCTGAAGTAACCCAATGATGACTCAAACATTTTTTTTTTTTTTTTTTTTTTTTTTTTTTGCAGATGACGTAATGGAAGGTAGTACACTGTGCAGGAAAAGTATCACTTTTTCGAAACCTAGTAATTGTCTTCCATTTCGACACACAAGTTTGAAACTTGGACAGAGCTGCTTACAACCTTCCTCTCTAATGGTGTTATAGCTTGGCCCACTATAATGTCATCATCAGACTCGGTGACACTTCTATCAGCAAGGTGTTGACAAAAATGAAAATTAAAAGTTGCAGTACACAAGTTCATGTGATGTGTAAGGTGGGTTAATGTGGGTTAATGATACTACATTGGCGCCAAATTTCACCACCATTCTGCCCAATTTCACTGTGGATGTGTAACCTGGGAAGGTCGTCAAATCCCTCTTACTCACATTTCACATTTGATGCCTCTGCAATTGTGCTCAGAACAGTGACACCCACCGTTGAAAGAATGTGATTTTCTTGTGGGTGGGAGAGATAAACATTTTAGACACACTGCCGCCTAGAATCGACAAGAAAAACACTCAGGAGGTGGTATAAAGGACGCCCATGATCCATGCCTTCCCCTGGGGCGTTGATGGCCACACACTTCATGCTTGATGAGTAACAGGATGGCGTTCTTGACAACCTTTAACACCACTGACACCTCTAGGAGACTCAACCCTACTGTAAGGACATTTTGGGGCTGCAACCCCATTGAATATGATCTGACCCCTTACTCACATCCCTCTTACTCACATTTCACATTTGATGCCTCTGCAATTGTGCTCAGAACAGTGACACCCACCGTTGAAAGAATGTGATTTTCTTGTGGGTGGGAGAGATAAACATTTTAGACACAGTGCGGCCCAGAATCGACAAGAAAAACACTCAGGAGGTGGTATAAAGGATGCCCATGATCCACGCCTTCCCCTGGGGTGTTGATGGCCACACACTTCATGCTTGATGAGTAACAGGATGGCGTTCTTGACAACCTTTAACACCACTGACACCTCTAGGAGACTCAACCCTACTGTAAGGACATTTTGGGGCTGCAACCCCATTGAATATGATCTGATACCTTTGGGGTGTAATGCAACCGCAATTTTTACTCTGGTATACAGTGTGAAACCACTACAGACCATTCAAAACCATGCTGCATGTCCTCCAGTGGCTTGATCACAGAGGGATGTAACACTGATATGTGTGAATAAAATGGCAAAGTGTCCCTATAAGACATTTCAGTTCGCTAACACACTTGGTGGCACCCTTACACCTGTGTTGAGCGTGTTTAACATGTCCCCATAAGAGGCTTTGACAGCCCATCAGTTGAGTAGTGCTATGTGGTTGCTCTAGCGCCTGAGGACAGGCAACCCCTTTGATACACCTTAGATGGGATTGTCTGTCCTCAGGCGCTAGAGTAACCACAAAGTACCACTCAACTGATGGGGTGTCAAAGCCTCTTACAGGGTACATTTGTAGTGTGCTCAACAAACATGCACGGGTGGCACCAAAGGTGTTGGTGAACTGGAAGGTCTTAAACGGACACTTAGCAGTTTATTCATGCACATGCCAATGTTGCACAAGAGGAGGGCGCAATATAGGAGGGCTGAAAAAGAACAGACACCCTTTGCTGCTTCTGATCACGTTCAAATTTCGTTGAATGGTTTTGAACGGTCCCTAGCGCTTCCATCCTGTATACCAGAGCAAAACTTATGGTCGTGCTACACTCCAAAGGGGTCAGGTCCCGTTCAATGGGGTGGCAGCCCTGATGTCTGTCGAGAAGGGTTGAATTGCCCAGGAGGTGTCAACAGTGTCGAAGATTCTCAAGAATGCCATACTGTTGCTCGTCTCACTATGAACCGTCGTTTTCGACCTCGAAATGTGTGGCAATCAACACCTCAAGGGAAGAGGTAGTTTCATTGATGCGCTTTATGTCAACTCGTGAGGGCTTTCATGTCGATTCTGATCGGCAGTGTATCTGAAATGTTTTCCTCTCCCACCCATAAGAAAACTGCGTGATTTTAACGCTGGGTGTCGCATTTCTGTCCTCCGTTGCAGATGCCTCAAAAGAAGGGGTGAAACGTGGGTAAGAGGGGATTTGACAACCTCCGTGTCGTGTTACACGACCAAACTGGTGTCAGGCACAATAACGGTGAAATTTGGTGTGAATATGGCATCATTAACCACCCTTACACCCACATGAACTTCTGAGCTGTGGCCATTTTTCGCATATGTCAACACTTTGCTGTCTGAAAGGTCGCCAAGCCCGAAGGTGACGTCGTAGGGCGCCACGCTTGCACCATTACAGAGGGAAGTTTAGGCGCTTTTGAGCCAAATTTCAAACTTATGCGTCCAATGGGAAACTACTTAATCTCGAAAAAGCTATCTTTTTTCTCAGTTTGTAAATGCTGTAGCTAATAAAGTAGTCAGTAACTTTGCGCCTACCAGGTAGTCCACCCTTCTGACATAGTGGCTTGTCAGATGTGCGAGGCTCATGTAATCGCCAACAGCACCAGCCAATCATGCGGATACAGTGTAGTAATCCACGTGGATTTATAATTCGCAGTCCAGCGAGGCAGTGACGTTTCATGGGGAGTTCAGCCGAGTCCATCATAGGCAGAGCCCCATGTTCAGGGTTTCTTGACGACCTGCAGTTTATTATCAGCAGCCACGAGCCCATCTTCCGCAACTTTTGGTCAGAAGGCATCAACTACACAGGCTGGAGCTCATGTTGGCACCAGCTGAAAGAGAGCTAGCTGCCACTGGCTGCAGCTGCCACCACTGGTAAACTACCCGCGAGGACAGGGATAATCACAGCATGAGCAGCAAAGTAGGAACTGACTTTGTTTCTGGACGGTTGTTTACTCCTGAAACTGATTGTTCTTACGTGGAATTTAGTCCTCAGCTTGGACAGATTAAGAGATGTCTTATCTGAACTATACTTGCGTTTGTGTGAACGTTGCAATAAACAAATTTTATGTACTTGTTCTAATTATTTATGTGTAGCGGTTTTACAGAACTCACAGCAGCAACATTAGAACGTGGTTTTCTGAAAACAGATTAATGCATAGCTCGGAACTATCATAACTGAAATTTCATTGCTGGCCGGTGTGGCCGTGCGGTACTAGGCGCTTCAGTCTGGAACCACGTGACCGCTACGGTCGCAGGTTCGAATCCTGCCTCGGGCATGGATGTGTGTGATGTCCTTAGGTTAGTTAGGTTTACGTAGTTCTAAGTTCTAGGGGACTGATGACCACAGATGTTAAGTCCCATAGTGCTAAGAACCATTTGAACCATTTTTGAAATTTCATTGTTACAAGGTGGTGAAATACGGTAGTCGGTGAATTCGATAATTTTAAATTATTAGGACCGACGGTCGGTGAAAAGCTTTCTTGGAAGTCTCAAGTTCAAGATCTTGGGTGGCAACTGAATGCTACTTTCTTCATTCCAAGAATAATCTCCATTGTCTCTGACACTGAAACGCGAAGGCTCGTTTACTTTGCTTACTTTCACTCCACTATCTCATGTGGTGTCATATTGTAGGCCAACACTGTGCGCTCACCGAGAGAATTCTTAGCCCAGAGAAGGGCACTCAGACTGGCTGCGGTGTGAGTTCACTGACTTATTGAAGTCCGTTGTTCATTCAGCTCAGAATTCTAACTCTGCCATCCCTCTACGTATATTCCTTCATGGGATTTGTGGGTGACAACACTGACACAATCAGAAGAAAATGCAACCTCCGTTAAGTGGACAGTATACAGAAAATGACATGCATTTGGATGACATTGCCTGAAGCATTGTACAGAAAGTTGTCACTATTCTACAGGTTTCATTTTCAGTTGACTTCCAGCAGAATTGGAAAACTAGATGATGAACCTCAAGTATTCAATTCGAATCTGAATTGTTTCCTCATGGCACACTCCTTCTACTCTCTTCAGGTGTTTCTCATAGTAGTTGGGAACATTTCTCTGCAATGTATTTTTTTGTATATTCTCTCATAGTTATATTTATGTTTCATTAACTTTTTAATTATTTTGGTTACAGAGTTTCTAATGGACGACCACGTAGCTTTGGGTAGCATGGTCCCATAAACCCTGCTAAATGAACACGTAAACGCATAAATAAGCTAAATATAGACGCTTCCACAGCAATAAAACCTGTTTTCGTGTCTACCGCCTATGATGAAGATCTTAAAAATGGAGCCGTTACTTTTTTCGGAGGTGTCTCTGGTGCAGAAGCATCCAGACACTATACTTTTGCTTTTGGGTTACACATGTTAGTAGCTGCATCTGTATTGACATTGGATAAATTCTAGATTAAGTTCCTGACAGCACATGTCACAGTAAAACCGTTTATATTTTTACATACAGAATGATTCAACTAAGCTGTTCACGTCAGATATTTCCGAAACTAAATGCTTCAAATGGCCCTGAGCACTATGGGACTTAACTTCTTAGAACTACTTGAACCTAATTAACCTAAGGACATCACACACATCCATGCCCGAGACAGGATTTGAACTTGCGACCGTTTCCGAAACTGTTACAACATCATAATTGTGAGAAAGTCCTCACTAATAGACATATGGTCTGTTTCCATGGCTACATTACTTACATAGATATCGCTATCAACTTCACTTCTTCAAATGAAAGTATGTGTGTATGTATGTATGGAACAGGGGACTTAGAAACGGACGGAGAGGCTTTGTCCCCACCGTAGCCCACAGTGGTACACAACCCCACAACAGGCTACAGCAGTCCCACTCACCCCACTGCCGTCCCACACCGAATCCAGGGTTATTGTGCGGTTCAGCCCCCCCCTCCCCCCACACCAGGAACGTCTCTTTCCAGACGAGTGTAACCCCCAATGTTTGCGTGGTAGAGAAATTATGGTGTACGTGTACGTGGAGACAGTGTTCGCCCAACAATCGCCGACATAGTGTAACTGACACGACCAGCCGCATTCGCCAAGGCAGATGGAAAACTGCCTTAAAAACCATCCATCCACAGGTTGGCCGGCACACCGGACATCGACACTAATCCGCTGGGCGGATTCGTGCCGGGGACAGGCACGCCTTCCCTCTCGGAAAGCAGCGCGTTAGACAGCGCAGCTAGCCGGGCAGAGCTAAATGAATGTATAGTAATTCCAGATGCTGGTATCGTATTTCTAAAAGAGATTACTTCATTGGCGCTAATTCAGTGGCACTTCACTCTTCAAAATACGATTACTAGCCAAGTATATAAAACTTAAGGACGAAAGTAACTTTCAGATGATGTCACTACCATGTATAGCTCGGTGAAACATGGACCATACGTAGAAATAATTGCTACAGTATAGTGCAGAAGGTAAAAGAAATATCCAATGAGAAGAACAGGAATGACACTTCAATTCAAAGACAAGAATTTCACTGAAGTCACCTCTATTTCTGGACAATACAGAAATCTGGACATGGTTCCTAATCTGATGTGTGACCACCATGGGCAGTGCATGCTCTGCAATGTACTCCCATGCTGGCCACAAGGTGAGTAAGTAGTTTTTGTGGTAAGTTGTTCCATTTCTCCACCAGTACGGTTGACAGCTGCTGGACAGTCGTTGGTGCATGTGAATGTACTGCAGTACGTCTCCCTGACACACTCTACAGGTGCTCGACTGGATGTACGTTGGGGCAACGGACAGGCCTATCAATTCATCAAATACCATCTTGTTCCAACAGCTCCTCCAACTGTTTAGTTCGATGCAGTCATGGATCGTCATCCATAAAAATGAAGTCAGGACCGAACGCACCCTGGAAAGACAAACATGGAGAAAGTGTACATTGTCATAATAATATTGACTGGTGAGTATACTGTGTTCAAAGATTTGGAGGTTAGTACACCCATGCAACATTATACCTCCCCACACCATAACTGCCCAACCACCAAAACAATCATGTTCGACAATGTTCCTGGGTGTGTTATATGTTCCCACTTCGGGCTATATGAAGGTCCATTTTCAAACATAATCGTAAAACAATTTCTACTCTCCACTATCCATCTGTCCCTTACTCTCTCTCATCTCACTTTACACATACCTAATAAATCCAGTCCATTCTTCATTATTTCCTGTTTGTCATTTCCCAGCTTGCCAGCCTGCAATAGTGGGAGCACATTCCATGTTCCACTCCTTTACTTCCCTGCCCTCTTACTAATCCAGTTCCTCTTTCCTTCTTCAGTTTCCTCCAACGCTTCTGCATTTGATTTCAGTGCAGTCCCCTCCTGGAGATCCGATTGAGGGGAAGTTTTGACTCCAGATTCTTTTACAAAGAGACCTGTACCATGTGTTCCCTAGGAAAAAAAAGTGTTAGTATTCCATTCCTTTCTACAGAGGCAGATGGTTGCCCAGCAGAATTCAGCTGCTCAATATGAGTCAGATGCTGTTTCTAGCTGCCTCTCTGAGAAAAGACACTGCAATTTCCCTCTTCTGCCCTCAACGCTGTACCAAAGTCCATCTTCTCTGTCGGCACCGACTTTAGAGACAGGCCCTGAAATCTAATACTTTTGGGCTCGAAAAAACAAGAGTTGGCCAAGGGAGGCCGAAGAAGGGAAAACAAAAGATGCCTGACAGAAGTAAATGGAAGTAATGTCAGACTTAGCTAATAGACCATGTGGTTGCCCAGTAAGGGACCCTCTAGGGAACTACTCTTTATCTGGTCTCTCAGCAGTCGCCTAATCAGGCGTTGGTGACCCTACTGGGAGCATAGCTCCCGCCAGCATAGCTCAGTATGTCACTGAGACACAGAATCCTCCCACCAACATTAAGGTGTTAGACCATGCTTGATGAAAAAACACACGAATTGCTGACGAAAAAATTACACGAAGAACCGCTTCTAAAAGGAAACGAAAAGTGATGTAAAGCATTAATATTTACAATAAACATTGTAGTGAGGTATTCTGATTGGATCACAAACTATGTAATCAATTCTGAACCTTACTCATGAACAAATTCTTTAACAAGATCTGCAGAAAACCTTCACACATTAAGTCTCCTCACAAGCTCGACACATTAAGCTAGAGCGCCCATATCCCATATGATAGTTTGTTGGGGGTGGAGGACTACACATGAGAATATGGAATATTTGTAATGCTTTGGAAGACGAATGGCGACATGTTAGTAGCCATAAAAAAACTTCCAACTCCAACCCTGTTAAAAACCCGTGTAATACCGATTTTTAAATAATTGTCTTGAAAGAAAAACACCCGCCTGACTACAAAAATGGCTCTCAGCACTATGGGACTCAACTTCTGAGGTCATTAGTCCCCTAGAACTGAGAAATAGTTAAACCTAACTAACCTAAGGACATCACACACATCCATGCCCGAGGCAGGATTCGAACCTGCGACCGTAGTGGTCTCGCGGTTCCAGACTGCAGCGCCTAGAACCGTATGGCCACTTCGGCCGGCTCTGCCTGACTACAATACATGCCTTTCTTTCCCAGAGTGTTAGAGGGGAGGGGTCGTTGCAGCATCCCTCTTACCTCCACGTATGGGCGCCCTTGTCATTAAGCCGAATTAATGGTCATAGATGTATGTTTTGCGAGTGCCAAGCTTCATCACTATACAAACATTTATGAAGACGTTCGACTCGACCGTCAACGATACGAATTCGAGTTTTGTTCGTCACGTAGGTCCCTTATGCCAGGGAAATAGTTATGAAGTGAACATACCTATTAATGAACACTGAGGTGACAAAAGTCATGGGATAGCAATACGCACATATACAGATGGCGGTAGTATCGCGTACACGAGGTATAATAGGGGAGTGCATTGGTGGAGCTGTCATTTGTATTCAGGTGATTCGTGTGAAAAGATTTCCGACGTGATTATACCCGCACGACGGGAATTAACAGACTCTGAAAGCGGTATTGTAGTTGGAGTCAGACGCATGGGACATTCCATTTCGGAAATCGTTAGATAATTCAGTATTCCGAGGTCCAAAGTGTCTAGAGTGTGCCCAGAACACCAAATTTCAGGCATTGCTTCTCATCACGGACAACGGACCATGGACAACGGCGACTTAACGACCGAGAGATGCGGCATTTGCATAGAGTTGTCAGTGCTGAGAGGCAAGCAACACTTCATAACCACAGATAACAATGTGGGACGTACAACGAACGTATCCATTAGGACAGTGTGGAGAAATTTGACGTTAATGGGCTGTGGCAGCAGACGACCGATGCGAGTGTCTTTGCTAAAAGAATGATATCGCCTGCAGCGCCTCGCCTGCGCACGTGAGCATATCGGTTTGACCCTGTTGTTGTCGTGGTCTTCAGTCCTGAGACTGGTTTGATGCAGCTCTCCATGCTACTCTATCCTGTGCAAGCTTCTTCATCTCCCAGTACCTACTGCAGCCTACATCCTTCTGAATCTGCTTAGTGTATTCATCTCCTGGTCTCCCTCTACGATTTTTACCCTCCACGCTGCCTTCCAATACTAAATTGGTGATCCCTTGATGCCTCAGAACATGTCCTACCAACCGATCCCTTCTTCTAGTCAAGTTGTGCCACAAACTCCTCTTCTCCCCAATTCTATTCAATATCGCCTCATAAGTTATGTGATCTACCCATCTAATCTTCAGCATTCTTGTGTAGCACCACATTTCAAAAGCTTCTATTCTCTTCTTGTCTAAACTATTTATCGTCCATGTTTCACTTCCATACATGGCTACACTCCATACAAATACTTTCAGAAACGACTTCCTGACACTTAAATCAATACTCGATGTTAACAAATTTCTCTTCTTCAGAAACGCTTTCCTTGCCATTGCCAGTCTACATTTTATATTCTCTCTACTTCGACCATCATCAGTTATTTTGCTCCCCAAATAGCAAAACTCCTTTACTACTTTTAGTGTCTCATTTCCTAATCTAATTCCCGCAGCATCACCCGACTTAATTCGACTACATTCCATTATCCTCGTTTTGCTTTTGTTGATGTTCATCTTATACCCTCCTTTCAAGACACTGTTCATTCCGTTCAACTGCTCTTCCAAGTCCTTTGCTGTCTCTGACAGAATTACAATGTCATTGGTGAACCTCAAAGTTTTTATTTCTTCTCCATGGATTTTAATACCTACTCTGAACTTTTCTCTCGTTTCCTTTACTGCTTGCTCAATATACAGATTGAATAGCATCGGGGAGAGGCTACAACCCTGTCTCACTCCCTTGCCAACCACTGCTTCAAAAAAATGGTTCAAATGGCTCTGAGCACTATGAGACTTAACATCTGAGGTCATCAGTCCCCTAGAACTTAGAACTACTTAAACCTAACTAACCTGACATCACACACATCCATGCCCGAGGCAGGATTCGAACCTGCGACCGTAGCGGTCCCGCAGTTCCAGACTGAAGCGCCTTTAACCGCTTGGCCACACCGGCCGGCAACCACTGCTTCCCTTTCATGTCCCTCGACTCTTATAACTGCCATCTGGTTTCTGTACAAATTCTAAATAGCTTTTCGCTCCCTGTATTTTACCCCTTCCACCTTCAAAATTTGAAAGAGAGTATTCCAGTCAACATTGTCAAAAGCTTTCTCTAAGTCTACAAATGCTAGAAACCTAGGTTTGACCCTAGAAGACTGGAAAACCGTGGTCCGGTCAGATGAGTCACGATTTTAGTTCGTAAGAGTTGATGGTAGGGTTTGAGTGTGGAGAGGACCCCACAAAGCCATGGGCCCAGGTTGTCAGCAAGGTAGTAATGGCTCCATAATGATTTGGTGTGTGTTTACGTGGAATGGACTGGATCCTCTGGTGGAAATAGTCATTTTTAGATACTTGGAGACCATTTTCAGCCAATTACGGATGTCACGCTCTCAAAAAAGATGGAATTTTTGTGTATGACAAGGCGGCGTGTCACCAGGCCACAACTGTTCGTGGTTGGTTTGAAGAACATTCTGAACAGTTTGAGTGAGTGATTTGGCCATCCAAATCGCCCAACTTGAAGCCCATAGAATATTTATGGGGCATAATTGAGAGGTCAGTCTATGCACAAAATCTTGTATCGGCAACACTTTCACGATTGTGGGCAGCTGTAGAGGCAGCATAGCTCAATATTTCTGCAGGGGACTTCCAACGACTTGTTGAGTCCGTGCTACATCCAGCTGCTGCACTACGCCGGGTAAAAGGTGGTGCGACACGGTATCAGGACGTGTCCCATGACTTTAGTAAGCTCAGTGTATAAAAACACTTTCTTAGCGAATGGCTATCGTGTCTCACAGAGCAAGTAACCCTTGAAATACGTAGATGTGGTACCAGCATGATGGCTACCCGGCTCTCTACTAGGTAGTGACTAAGTAAGCGCTAATTCTACTATTTTCTGGTTGCTAGACAGGATCTGTAGGCGTTATCAGTTAGCGTGCACATTCGTTTGATATGAGATATGGGATAAATTTAGACACGAAGTCTGTGCAAAAGTTATGGTATGCAAAGAGGATTTAAAATATCGCATTGTTGCAGCATGTACAATGATGTCAAAACAGTCTCTTCAGTCTGTCCAGAAGTACTTGCACCAGTGACTGAGAAAGTGTTTTGTGCTAGGTGGTGAGTATTTCGAATACTTGATGGCATAAATGGAATTTTGAAGAAATGTTTTCACCAAGAAATTTTTGGATGATGAAACGCTGTCTGCATTAGGTAAGAGTGTTGAAGAAGCTATACGATGTATTCTTTTGGATGTTGAAGAAGAAATTAGAAAGAAAATAGGTCTTGTTCTTTTGAAGGCACCTCCTCAATGCGGTAACTTAATATCTACCATACAGAAAGGGCTGCACTACGAAATCTATGAGAGGATCCTGATGTAGTGATACTGAAGGCTGACATAGGAATGTGAGTTAAGTGAGTCTCACTGGTTCAGTTTCATTTCCAGTGAAGGACGGCGCCTCGAACTTGTTGATTAGGGGAATGGGCGTAACATCCTCTGTGTTCTCCTTGTCCCCTGTCTCTTACGTGCAGAGAGTCTTGACCTATCACTGACGAGCTACTGAGAGTCAAGTTGACAAATAGTCAAACAGTGATAGATGCTGTACTTCTAAAGAGGAGACAGTATCCTACAGAGGAGACAGTACTTTAGATACTCCTGGTATCTCTGGTACGTGATTCCCAGTAAGATAATAATTGCTTGACAGTAGTTGGGGCGATTTCTAGCTTCTTACATACAACACTTGACTCATCCTGTGGCCGAAAGCAGAATAAACATTGGGATTGCATAGTGCCTGGTGCAATATTTTACACAACAGAGAACAAATAACTTTCGAGATGTTATCCTCGCTGGAGGTGGAGCAGGGGAAGTGGTCGGTGTGGGAGAAGTTGTAAGCGGGGTACGGGAAAAAGAAATGTAGCGGTACAAGCACGCCGCTCTTTAACTAATGTACAATAAAAAAGTAAAGTAGTTGAAAAAATAAGAAACATATAGTGGTGATATATACACTGAATTTAAAAGTTTTTAAAGGAGAAAAATAAAATGGAAGTTTTGAGGTATATGATGGATGACTTTTTGCAATGGCAATTAAAAACAGTAATAATAAAAGATAAAATGAAACATAATAAGAACACATTTAAAACATGTTGCCAAAACACCAGTATCTGAAAGAAGCTCTTTCCTGTTAATGGAAATTGGAAAGACCTGCTATGGGATAGCGAGTCAGTTGTTGAATAGGAAAAGATTAGCCAGTGAATGGGGTAGGAACGTGGTGGTTAAAGGATGAAAGACTGGTGCATTACAGCGGTGGGGTTAGAGTGGCTGTTGAGAGAGAAGAGGGATGAAGTAGATGGGGGGATTAGTACATTAACAGTTGTTGGGAAAAGGGGGGGAAGAAAGGCAGAGAGAAAAAAAGGGCTTAAGGAAATATGAGGATGGGAAGGAGAGGAAGCTCTGATAAGCTGGACTGGTTGGGGTGGACCTATAGTTGTTAGGATGGTTAAATGTTAGGGTGGAGTTCATGATCTTGGAGGGGGGAATGGTTTTGTTGGGAGAGCATGTGGAGGGTGTGTAAGTGGAGGGTTGGTGGGATGTGTTGGTAAAGGTGCGCCAGCATATGAGGACTGGAAAGCAAAGGGGGAACGATAGATTATTGTAGTCAAATTCGCAGATGGTGTATATTGATCGGAGATGTTCAGTGTGAGTGAGGAGAGGATGGAATGTGATGAGTTGTTAAAAGGTCCTTGTGGGTGGAGGTAGATGGATGTGGAAAGCGAGGTGGACTGCATGGCGCCTGAGAATCTGGAGGGACTTACAGAACTTTGGAGGGGTGAATATTAATGCAACATTTGCATAGCAAAGGTTAGGATGGATGGTCTTTTTTTGAAAGACAATGGAGGGGTGTAGTCCCCATGTTCAACCAGTTAGTAGTTTTATCTTATGTGGGCTTTTTGTTGGTTGCATAGTAGGTGGGGTTTCCACGTTAGTTGCCAGTCAAAAGTTAGTCGAAAGTATTTTAGTGCATTAGATGGATGGACAGTCATAAATGATGAGGCAGAAGTCATTGAGGTGCAGGATGCGGGTAGTCCATCCTATCATTATTGCCTGTCTCTTGGAGGAATTAATCTTAAGGAGCCATTGCTTACACCGGGATGTAAACTGACTGTAATGGATTTGGAGGGATCGTTGGGATGAAATGTAGCACAGAGCGTGAGGAAAGCAGTGTCATCAGTATACTAAAAGAGGTGGGTGGGAGGAGGTGGTTTCGACATATCTGCAGTGTATAAGAGGTATAGGAGAAGGGAGAGAACAGAACCTTGAGGCACTCCTGCAGTAGGGAGGAGAGTTCAAGAATTGGTGTTGTTAACAATGACATAGGATGGGCGATTGGTGAGAAAGGATGCAATAAGGCAGAGGTAGTTGACTGGAAGTGCACAAGTCTGGAGACTGGAATGCTATCCACGGTTGTATGCTTTCTCTAGGTCAAGGGAGACAAAGACGGCGGATTTACGGCTGTTGAGCTGTTGGGATAGAACATGGATGATTCAGATGTTGATCATCAGCAGAGAAGGAGGGACGGAGCCACACTGGGTAACAGGAAGCTGACGGTGTTGGTGCAGATGTCGGTGGACTGCGTCAGGAGATGGTGGATTCAAAGACTTTGCTAAATACTGAGGTGAGGCAGATGGGGCGGTATGAGGAGGTAACAATGGGCGGGGGGGGGGGTGTTCTTTTTGAAAAAAAGTAGGATTTCGTGATTGCAGCGTCCGCTGCATCTGTATTTACCTGTTGAAAATAGCAGCATCATGAAGTCTTGTACATTCCTGTTGAAAATAGCAGCATCATGAAGTCTTGTACATTCCTGCTTTCGCAGCCAAAATGTGAAGAAGTTGGCATAGCTCCAGATTGTTGTCATAATTACGAAACTGTACAAGTTTCAACCAGGAAATCAGTGTTATTTAAAATTTAGTCTACAAAACTGCTGTGAAAATCTAAATCGCAAATATAGCTTCACATCCGACATAGTATACGAAGACTACACACCGTACCTCACGCTTCGTCGATGCGCGCAAGCGATGGCGCTAGAGTCCTCATCTTGGTATCGAAACGTAAATGTCTACTAAACCATTTTGCATCGGGCTGTGGTCGTTTGCGGTGTGTGCTGCCTCTGCTTTGTTCACTATGAGTGCTTAAATTGCGTGCTGCAATAGAAACCCCCCGCGAATTGCGAAGTTCAATAAATGATTAGGTTTTTGTCCGCCAAAAAACTGATACCACTTAAAATTTTTCGGTAACTTTGTATGGAATATGGTAAAGACGTGATGAGTGGGATAATGGTACATGACCGCACTAACGTTCACGAAGAAGCCAGATGTGGCTAGTCGATCACTGCCAATGCTAAACTGGTGGATAACATCATTTAAAAGATATGCGAAAAACGCTGCTTCCATACGTCGAAACTCTCGCTATAGTTTCCTCAAATTTCACGAACTTGGCTGTTAAGTGTTGTGAAGCAAGATTTAGGCTATTATAAGTTTTGGGCGAGATGGGTACCAAACCTGTTGCCGGAAGACCAGAAAAATAGTTTTTGAGATTTCTCGAGTCCCACAACAAACATAGCGAATCACTTCTCCATCGTGTCGTAACAGGAGACGAGACTTGGGTGCATTCGTGACTTGTGAGACAAAACGACTGTCTATGGAATACGGTCACACGAGTTCTCCCAGGAAACAAAGGAGATGAAACAAATTTCTGGCTAGCCGCCGATCATCGTTCAATAGATCCCACAATATTTCAACTAGGCGCCTTCCACCCATCCTCAGGCGAGCCGTCGTAGACTGACGAATGTGTGATCCGTTCCGCCATAAACAGCGCCCTGTAAGTATTCCGCACATGCGTCACAATCATATTGACAGACGGACCACACTACCCAGCAGCATCCTCGCTGCTGGAACTGAGAAACTGTCATCCGCGTTGCCATTCGCCGCGCCCGTCGGCGAAATCTATCGTCTTCGATTTGAGCGAATTGTTGAGATGACAGGAATCCACGCATTGTTGGGATAGTAGCCGCTGTCACGGCTCATAGATTTTCCGCCAGACATATTTCACCCGATTCATTAATAATGGAATCTCAAAAAGAGGTTGCTGTGGACAGAAACATTGGTTTATCACGCTTCATTGAATGCCCAGTGGAGATAGAATATTCAGCAATAGCGGAGTTGCTTGGCTGCAAAAGGCGAATCCAGCGTTGATGTTCAGTGCAGTGTTCTTTCAGGGTGCGTGTGGTCTAGGGTGACCAAATTATTTTCGGTGAAAACCGGGACACATTCACCCAATGGACACCTCATTCCACATGTACCCAGGTTTCTTAATTTTAAATATTAATGTTTTGTTAATACATTTTGTTAACCCGATTATTATAACTAATAAGAGGATACAAAAGATTGATAAAATGTAGATTATCTGTATAATTAATGACATTTAATAAATGTATACAATAATAAAGAAATGTATTACGATTTTACAAAATTTTACAGCCATTCAACTTTTAATCAATTAATATTAACATGAGCTTTAATATTACTGAGCACTTGACTGTCCATGGAGAAAAGGGTATTTTTCACTGCCTCCAGCCTTCTTGATCATGTCTTTGTTCTTTGAGACAAGTGATAAAACTCGGCACAATCCATTTTGTAGTTGTACAGGATCTGCAGGATTGCTTCAAGAGAGTCCACTTCCATTCTGTTTCTTTTATCAGTCCACTGGATATTCATGAACGAAAATATTCTTTCCACGTTGGCATTATGGGCTGGGATTGCAAATAAATACCTTGCAATTATTACCAACTCAGAGTAATGCTGAAGAAAGTTACAGCTTTAAAAAAAAAACTCACCCACTTCTCATTACATTCCAGGGTGTTTGTTTTTCATCATTCCACTTGTGAAGACTTTCTTCAACAAAATTTGTCAGTATGCCGAACTGATCAAAGAGAATGGAATCATCGATTTCAATCTCTTTCTTCTTCAAACAAGAAACTGTCTCTTCAACACTTTCCCATTTTGGCACTCTCTTCAGTAACATCCAGTCAAACACCGGCGATGAGGGTAAATATGAGGCGCTCCACTTGCTGAGATATTCTACACAGTCGTCATAAAACTTGTTAACCTCTTCTCTAAAACTCCTTTCCGCTCCTTCTGATACTTCTGTTCTTTTAAGAACAGATTTAATATTAAAAGAAATGAACTGCTGTTCTCTCCTCTTAGTAACAGTTTCCAGAGTATTTTTCAAAACATCATTTACCTCTACTACACTTTTCGTGCTTCCCTCAATTTCCTTTATCCCATGCTGCAAAGTGCTAAGCTGACTGTGAATGAACCATAAGTAGGCTTCACTTAAAGGGTTACTGAAAAACTGAACCAATATTTTGGGGGCTTTGTCTTCATTTAGGAAAAAAATCTTTTAACGGTTCAAACAGGCGGATTACTCTTTCAACTGCCGGAAACAGTGATAACCAGCGAGTTTTCGAGTGACACATTACATTCATATATTCAGTTCCCACATAATCACAGAACTCCTTAAGCCTCTCTGTTCTAACAGTATATACGTAAAAGTGTGAGTATACCTTCATTACCATAGTTTCAACATCACAGCTTAAACTGTCAGCAGATGTCTGCACGCTATTGTGTAAAACATGTGCAAGGCACCCTATGCCTTCAATGTTTTCATACAATGTTGCCTTTAATTTGGTAAATACGTTGCATTTGCCTTGTCTTTTTAAACCACCAAAGTTTGTGTTAGTGTTGTCTCCACAAAATACCACACATTTATTTTTCTCAAGATCAAACATTTCGATAGTATTCATACAAAATCTTGAAATTTCGTCAGATGTTTCATTAGGTAGGGAACTCACCTTCAAAAGTTTGGTCTGAATTCCCTGATTAATATCGAAAAACTGAACAACAAACGGAAATATTTTAGTGGCCTTATGATTGCTGGCATCAGAGGATATCCCGTAGAAAGAAGACTTTTTGATGTATCCAAGGCTTTCCTTTACACTCTGAGGAGCAATAACTCCTTTCACTAAGGCTGACACTTTAGTTCTTGCTGAACTAAACTTTTTTGCAATGGAAGAATCATCAAACATAATGCTGTTAAGCTTATTAGTACAATCACTAGATCTATAAGTTTGGTGATGTTTTACCGTGTGGTAGGCTAATGTAAGCTCGGCTGCTTGGACTTTCGTCTCTTCACTTGACTGATGTTTCACAAAATAATTTTGTAGAGTTTTACTGCAGCTCGGTGCACTGTATTGTTAATGTGTTTCTTTGACCTGATGTGATAAACTATGTCGGAACGTCCACCATGACTTATACTAATAAAACAGTTACATACGGAACTCTCTGCTTCGTAATCAAAACGACCTTTCTTAATGAAATTCCATTCCTTGAATAACAGTCACTGAACTGGCAGGCACGTTTCGGCATTGCGTTTCACAGTACTGCAGCAATAATACCACTAATATGAGAAAAAAACTATTGCAGTTTGTCTGACAAAACATACTCCACTGTTCTGACAATGAGTGTGTGAGTAAGTGGCGCGACAATCGGACGGTTTCATAGCTCTGTTACAATAATATAACTTATTACTTGTTGGCCAAAGTACCGCTCAAAGTAAATTATTGCCTGAGTGTATCAATACTGATACTGTGATTACTAGTATGGGACAATGGAGGTTTTAGACAAATAAGCTAAAATATATTAATATCTTGTGTTGTATTTCCTTTAATATAGCGAAATCCCAAAAATTTGAGAAAGTTTCAGGAAATGTATTTAAAAACTGAATTCCGGGACTTTTGAGCGTCCCGAAACAAATTTTCGGGACACCGGAACACAGGGATGAAAACCGGGACAATTCCGGTTTTCCGGGACGCTTGGTCACCCTAGTGTGGTCTGACCGTTGTAATCCATTAGCGGCCGTTGTAATCCATAAAGCGTAAGGGGCCACCCGGCCAATGACGACAAACGCTCATTTCCATTTTCCAAAAGTCACGAACTGTAGCCAAGTCTCGTCTCCTGTTACGATACGAACGAGGAGTGATTCACCATGTCTGTTGTGCGCCTCGAGAAATCTCACAGATGCCTTTTGTGGTGTTCTGACAAGAGTTTCGGTATCCACATGGCACAAGACTTATGATGACCTATATCTTGCTTCACAACATTAAACAGTGAAGTTCGAGAAATTTGAAAAAACTTGATTTTCTACGACAGTTCAGCATTGGCAGTGTTCGGCTGGCCACATCTTGCTTTCTCATGAACATCGGTGCAGTCGTTGTTAAAATGGTGCACCACTGTCTCGCTACAGCTTCACTCATTGCGTCGTTCCCATACACCGTACAAAGTGCCCGATAAATTTACACTGGTCTCGTTTTTAGGCGGACAAAGCCTAATAACTAACAGAATTTCACAACTCTTTGCGGGAGTTTCAATTTCAGCACGCAATTTAATCACTCAATTCGAACAAAGCAAAGGCAACGCACACCACAAACGATCAAAACCCGAAGCAAAATGATTGTTCAAAAATGTTCAAATGTGTGTGAAATCTTATGGGACTTAACTGCTAAGGTCATCAGTTCCGAAGCTTACACACTAACCTAAATTATCCTAAGGACAAACACACACACCCATGCCCCAGGGAGGACTCGAACCTCCGCCGGGACCAGCCGCACAGTCCATGACTGCAAAATGATTCAATAGACGTTCCGACACATATATGATGACTAGAGCCATCTCTCGCCAGGCAGCAGTGAAAGGTAAGTTACATTCTGAATAGCCCTCGTACACTATGTCGGGTGTGTGGCGATATTTGCGAATTAGATTTCCACAACAGTTTTGTAGACTAAATTTTAGATGACACCGATTTAGTAACTAAGACTTTTATGGATTGCGTTGTTAGAACAACTATCTGGAGCTGCTCCAGCTTCTTCCCGTGTTGGCTACAAAAATAGGAGTGTTCAAGACTTCATGATGCTACTGTTTCAATTAAGCTCACAACCTGCGGCATTGTCCACAGAGCCCTGGTTCTGTGTTGGGTGGAAGGCTTGAACCAGAGACCGCGAAAGTTCTATGACAAGCTAGACTGTGACTTTCTAGGCTTGCACTACAGAGTTGAGAATTGTAGGTATGTAAATTGCCCAATTATACTTTTATCGTCAGAGGAGATTTCAAACATTCAACAATCAATTGGAAAAATTACGTTTTGTTTGTGTTGGGCGTGACGAGACATCCTGCAAAACGATACTAAATGTGTTCTCTGAGAACTATCTGGACACGATTGTCCAGAACCCAACGCATGATGGAAACATACTAGAGGCTGCTACCCAGGTAGCTGAGTGTATGTGGAGTCGACACAAAGGTTTCTTACAGTAGGTGATTCTCCATCCAGTCCAGATAACGACAGATGTAAAAGCCCAAGAAGAATCCGTGTAATATCCAAGGAAATGCCGCCCCCTCCCCTACCCCCTTCCACACAAATGAGTATTAAAATCACGGCAGTGACCTGCCGAAGCATTCGCAACAAAAGGCCAGAGTTTGAAGCACTCCTATTAAGCAGTGAAGCTCTCTTAATACTAGGTACAGAAAGTTATTTAAAAGACGAAATGGACATCAGTGAGATTTTGGGAAAAATATAAGCGTATACCGAAAGGATAGGCTTATGGGAAATGGAGGTGGTGTATTTGTACATAAGGAACCCAAATACACCGAAATAGAAATTGCAGTTTCTTGTTAATTTGTTTGGGCAAGAGTCAGCACCACAGGTGGGCATAAATTGGATTCTCCTATTGTCCACCAGGCCCATTCAGTGATGTAGCCGAAAACGTTACAGGAAATCTCAGTTTGCTGGTACGTAAATTGCCCAGTTATACTTTCATCGTTGGAGGAGACTTAAGACATTCAACAATTAATTGGGAAAATTACGTTTTGTATGTGTTGGGCGTGACAAGACATCCTGCAAAACGTTTACTAAATCTGTTCTCTGAGAACTATCTGGACACGATTGTCCAGAACCCAACACATGATGGAAACATTCCAGATCTAATGAAGAAATGGCTCGACCTCTTTGCGGACATCCACATCGAAACTATTCTCAATGAACATGAGGAAGCTGTATCACTAATGTAGAAAGATGTATATGTTCAGTAAACTAGATAAAGTGGCGGTAGTGTCAAATCTCATTGAGGAACTTGTAACTTTTACTCAGGAGAGGGCAGGCACTTGATAGATATGCACCTAGTGATAGGAGGGACCCTTCTTGATATACAGTCACTGTAAAGAAACTTCTAACGATACAGAGGCTACTGCATAATAAGTGTAAAACAAAGCATTGGACTGTAGATAGACTGAATGAAACCCGTTTGGCAGTTAAGAGGACAATGCAAGATTACAGTAGCATAATATATCAAAAGGTCACTCACAAAACCTGAAGAAATTCTATTCGTATGTAAAGGTTGTTAGTGGCACCAGAGGTGTCCAGACACTCATAAACGAGACGAACTCAGGAGTATTGCTCCATTTTAATTCTTGTACTGTTGCAAAGATGAAAGAAGTACGAGGGTTGTTCAATAAAAAATGATCATAATTTTTTTTCACAACGTACCTTTACTCATCCTCACAGTATTGATGGTCCTTCTCAAAATAGTCTCCCATGAATGCTTTGCACTTGTACCAGCAATTCTGCCAGTCTTCAAATACATGCTGGAAAACATTTTTTGAGAGATCCTTCAAAATCGCCTCCACAGCCTTCACCACTGATTCTGATGATTGATAATGCCTCCCACGAAGGCATTTCTTCATGTTAGGGAATAGATAAAGTCACATAGGACTAAATCTGGACTATAGGGATGGTGAAGGATGCACTTCACGTTGATTTTTGCAAGATGTTCAGCAACAACATTGGCAATATGCGGCCGCGCATCATTGTGGTGCAGCATCCAGCCTCCTACACGGAAATGTGATCTTTTGGCCAGATAATAAGTGTAAAACAAAGCATTGGACTGTAGATAGATTGAATGAAACACTTGCAATGTTTTCAGGACATCCCTGTAGTGTTGTCCAATTACTGATGTGTTTGCAGGTACAACATGCTGATAAACCATTCCATGAATATCAAAGAATGAGATGACCATAACTTTCCCAACGGAAGCAACCACTTTTGCTTTTTTGGGGGTTGGTGATGAAGGAGACTTCCACACTGAGCTTTGCTGTTTGCTCTCAGCATCAAAATGATGTAGCCAAGTTTGATCAGCAGTGATTACGTTTGAAAGTAGCTCCGTATCTTCCTTTAATATCAACTTTAACTGCATGCAGACCTGCAAGCGAATGTCCTTTTGTTCGAGAATCAACAGTTTTGGAACCCATCGCGCACAAACACGTGTCATGTGTAATTTTTCTTTCACCAACGTGTGGGTGGCACCCAATGAAACGTTCAGTGATCTTAAAGTAATTCGTCGATTATCTCTCACAATGACAGCAGCAGCGTTGATGTTTTCTTCCGTAAAGGCAGTAACTGGAGCACCAGATCCACCTTCCTTTGAAATTGATTTTTTCCCCTCTTTAAACGTTTTAAACCACCTTCGAGCTGTGCTGTAGTGAAGAACAGACTCATCATAGGCCTCCTGTAATATTATATAGGCCTCAGCTGAAGATTTGTTGAGATGAAAGCAGAATTTCAAAGCCATATATTGTTCCTCGCGTTTACCTCCATTGCAGTGGTAGGCGATACTGAACTTCTGACCTTGCCTGCCTCTCAAAGGTGGGAACCAGGAGTCCCAACAATGAAGCTATTACGGGGTGTTTGTTGCACATTAAGCTAACAGAATACCATAAGATTAAATTTTAGCGCCAGAAATTACGACCATAAAAAATTATGATCGTTCATTATTGAACAGCCCTCGTCGATACTAGAGTCAATGATGTTGAGAAATACCTGAAGTCGTTAAACTTGAATAAAGCTACAGGCCTCACGGAATCGCTATCGGATTCTGTACCGAATTCGACGCTCAGTTAGCACCTCTTTTAGCCATAATATACGCCACCGAAGATGCCTCGAACACCAAGTTGTGCCGAGTGATTGGGAGACAGCACAGGTCACACCCATCTATATTCAAGAAGGGTGGAACAAGTGATCTACAAAACTAACGTCCAGTATCCTCGACGTCCATTTTTGTGGAATGTTAGAACATATTCTGAGCTCAAATGTAATGAGATATTATGAACAGAAGACCTTTTCCACGACAACCTGAGTGGATTACGAAAACATCGATCACGTGAAACACAACTCGGACTTCTCTCACGTGACATCCTGAAATCCGTGGATCAAGCCGAGCAGGTAGATGCAGTGTTTCTTGACTTCTGAAAGTAATTACGGGAACATCGATCATGTGAAACACAACTCGGACTTCTCTCACATGACATCCTGAAATCCGTGGATCAAGTCGAGCAGGTAGATGCAGTGTTTCTTGACTTCCGAAAGTAATTTAACTCAATACTAAATATACCATTTTTATCGAAATTGCTATTATATGGGGTCTCAAGCGAGATTTATGATTGGAGTGATGATTTCTTGGTGGATGCTTTTTGCGTGGAGAGTCATCGACAGGTGTGGAAGTGACTTCAGGCGTGCCACAGGGGAGTATGATGGGGTCCTTGTTGTTCATGCTGTAAATTAATTACCTTGCAGGCAATGTCCGAAAGTCATAGCAGACTCAGACTGTTCACAGTTGATGCAGTTTTCTATAATGAAGTACAGTGAAGAAAAACCTCTTGGTTAGATTTCAAAGTGGTGCAAAGATTGGCAGCCAGGTGAGTCACTATTGCAATCGCTCAACTCATGCAATTTGTAGTGACATGAAATGAAATGATCTTATAGCTTCAGTCGTAGGGAAAGCAAGTGGCAGACTGCGGTTCGTTGGTAGAATACTAAGAGAATGCAGTCGGTTTACAAAGTACATTGCGTGCAAAACACTCACGAGACCCAACCTAGAGTATTGCTCAAGCCTGTAGAACACACAGCAAATAGATCTAAAAGGGATATTGTACACAGACAGAGAAGCGCAGCACGAAAGATCACAGGTTTGTTTGACCCATGAGAGAGTGTCACGGATATGCTGAAAGAATCGAACTGGCAGGCGCCTGAAGATAAACGCAAACTATCCTGTGGAAGCCTACTTAGTAAGTTTCTAGAAGCAATTTTAAGTGATAATCAAGAAATATACTACAGCCCGCTACGTATCTTTCGCATAGGAATCGTGAAGACAAGGACTGTTGTCTTTTTTGTTTTGTTTTGTGAAAGAAGTTCCCTTACATTTCACAATCCCTACGTTCGAAGAAGCCTTGAACGCCCAACGGTACCTACCGACCGCCCTATTATACTCAGCCCACAGGCGTCACTGGGTGCGGATATGAAGTGCTCGGCACCCTGCCCTCCATGCCGTTGCCAGTTTACGAGACCGAACCGCTACTTCTCAGTCGAGTAGCTCCTCAATTTGCCTCAGATGGGCTGAGTGCACTCCACTTTCCAACAAAGCTCGGCAGACCCGTACAGTAACCTATTCAAATGCTAGCCAAGCCTGACAGCGTTTAACCTCGGTGATCTGTCGTACACCGGCGTTACAACTGAGGAAAGACCGTTTGCACATTTCACAATCAGTGAGGAAACATTGCAGGTATTGTGATGATACATGCAGGTTGGTTCAAATGGTTCTGAGCACTATGCGACTTAACTTCTGAGGTCATCAGTCGCCTAGAACTTAGAACTAATTAAACCTAACTAACCTAAGGACATCACACACATCCATGCCCGAGGCAGGATTCGAACCTGCGACCGTAGCGGTCACGCGGTTCCAGACTGAAGCGCCTTTAACCGCACCGCCACACCGGCCGGCCATGCAGGTTGTCTAGTCCACCTACATTCACTTAGTCTATCTATGTTCATACATCTGTAACACCAGGAAACTAAACAAACATATTCTCTGTTATATCCTAGCCAGTAATGCCACCCGAGCCCGCTGCCAAAAGGTTGGCAGCATCAAAGTCCGGACGCCGTCCGCATAAGCAGCGCCAGCGAGACAGGAAATCGTCGCAAGTCTGCGCGCGCCACCGCTGGCTTCTGGGTTCTTAAGCGCTGGAGTCGCGAGCGCTAGGACAGTTCTGTATTCGCCACTCAGTTGTATACTCGCCACCGAATTGTGTACTTGCTAGTCATTTGTGTGTTCATCGCAGCAGAGTTGTTGTTTGTCGTCAGCCGACGCTGACCTAGCCGCTCCGACTCGAACTAGACAGATTTCTGTAGACACGGAGTTCACTACTGTGTTTTCTGTATCTTCGTAATAAAGATAAGTACCGACTTTTATTTAATCAGAGTGTTTGGGTTTTCATCTTTCTGTTCCCTGTTCCAGCGGACCGGTCGGCCCGCTATTAAAAGTGTGGCGGTGACCTCGTAAGCCGTTTCTACCGCGAATTGTTTGTCGCTACGAGCACCGCCACAAAATTCTCTTTGCCCTTTTATTATTCTTCAAATTAAAATGGTGAGCTCGAAATGGAAACGCCTTATAGACAGTTACAGAGAAGAACTTAAAAAACTTGACAAAATGATCTAGGGAAAAGTCCATCGAAATGCAGTTCCACTTAGCCTTGTTTTCATCACACGAATTTCTAAAAAGATATCTTAATTTCAAGAGCTATGCACACTTCCTTGCAAGTGGAAACTAAACCTGGGAGCCAATTTGCAGTGTCTCAAGAATTTGTGCCTCTCAATCTGTCTGTGCCACAAGCTGAAGATCATTCAGAAAGGTCGTCATTGGCATCAGTCGATGAACTATCATCACTGACAAGCAACGCATCACTAAGAAGAAAGAGAAAAAACACAAGTGAGAAAAATATTAGAGAATTTTTGCCACTCGGAAAGGAAAAAATACCTTTCATGAAGGCACAGCAAGACATTACCGAAGATGACGACACTACTTACTTGCTGCCTTGTCTCAGGACTTCAGTAAACTCCCTTCCTCCTCAGATGCAAACATTTAAATACCAGAGCTTGACTATAACAAATTAGAGGCAGTGAGTTCTGTATAAATTTCTACTTCACTATAAATTTCTACGACACTAATTTATCTTACCTTATCGTTATATAATTTTTCTTCTGTTGTTTTACTCCTGTTTAAATTTGTATTCTGTTTCGAAATTTTGTCTTGCAGCGCATACTGAAGTGTATTACAATTCATTCTGTATCACGAATAAAATTTTTCAGGGAAGCCTTTAGTTCTTTATGTAAAGATAAGACTGCACTAAATATCTGTAGCTATTTATGGGATGAGTCTATAAAACCTCCCATTTATTCTACTCTTCAAAGCTGGACGAGTCACTGCGCTGTCAATACCAATAAAATAGCGAAGTCAATAATGATGTCATTGTTCTACAAGATAACACAGACTGTAACTGATGGCTGCAGCTGTATTGTCTACGACCTTTTATGTCAGTTGTCGAAGAGTGGGGATTTCCTTGGCCAGTCATCTCACCCCACCCCTCTTCCTCCCATAAAGAAAAGCACGCACACCTGTATCGATCGATATTAATTCTATCTGCCCTGCAGCGTTTGAGGGTACGCTGAACCCGCCCATAATATTCCTCTTAACCGTCTGTCGATGTCGACGGGACGCTAAACCCCAATCTTCCTCCCTTCCTTCTTTCTGCTAAAATAGAAAAATCGAAATGGAAACTCCTCAGAGACAGAAATGACAACCGAAAAATTTTGCTACGTGACATCAAGCAGTTCAGGGAAAAGTCCGACGAAACGCAGTTCCACTTGCGCTTGGTTTCATCACATGAATTTCCTAAAAGAGATATTAGCGTATTCCTAACAACTACCCACAGTCCTTTGAAAGTTGAGGCACAGTCGCTCAAAAGCAAGTAATTACATAAAAAATGGGGACGACAAACCACGAGGGAATTATCCGAATGGGACGGAAATCGGTAGATGTGGTGTACATGTGCAGACAAACCAATGATTACAATTTCAGGAAAAGTGGATGATTTATTCAAGAGAAAGACCTTCACAAATTGAGCATGTCAATAATGCAGCTCTCAAGTAAGCAATTAGTCGACCTGGCAGTGATTGATGGAGTTGTTGGTTGTCCTCCGGAGGGATATCGTGCCAAATTCTGTCCAATTGGCGCGTTGGATCGTCCCAAGCTGGTTGGAGGGCTCTGCCCATAGTGGCCCAATCTTTCTCAATTGGGGAAACATCCAGCGACCCCGCTGGCCGAGGCAGTGTTTGGCAAGCACTAAGGCAAACAATAGAAACTCTCACTGTGTGTGAACGGGCATTGTATCGCTGAAATGTAAGTCCAGGGTGGCTTGCCACGAAGGGAAGCAAAACAGGGCGGAGAATATCGTTGACGTACCGCTGTGTCGCAGATGACGACCAAAGGGGTCCTGCTATAAAACGAAATGGCACCTCAGACTATCTGTCCTGGTTGATGGGCAGTATGGCGGGAGACAGCCAGGTTGGTATCCCACCGTACAGAGGTACGTCGACGATATTTTATGCCTCGTTAGGTTGCCCTTCATGAGAAACCGTTTTGGGCTTACATTTCAGCAAGATAATGCTCGCAGACACATGGCTAGAGTTTCTTGCCAAACCCGACTTTGGCCAGCTAGGTCGCCGGATCTCTCCCCAACTGAGAACTGAGACGGAACAATAAATAAGAATTGTCTTAAATACCAGCTGAGAACGGAGAACTATGGGTAGGGCCCTCCAACCAACTTGAGATTTTGACGATTTAATGCGCCAACTGGACAGAATTTGCCACGATACCCCTTCTGCTTGCTTAAGAGCCAGAAGCTGACAAAGGCTTTATTAACTTGCTCAGTTTGTGAAGATTTTTCTCTTGAATAAATCATCCAATTTTTCTGAAATTGTAACCATTTATTTGTCTGAACATGTACATCAAAACTACCGGTTTCCGTCCCATTCGGATGATCCCTTTGTCGTACGTGCTTTTTCTTCTTCTTAGAGTGTATTTACAACTTGTGATATCACACTCTCGCGGTAATACTAATGTAAACATTTCAAAAAGGAACATCGAGGAAAAGTAAAGCATTTAACGAAAAAATAAGTTCGTAAAATGTTGTGGCGAAGTTTTATGTACCATCAACAGCCTTTACCAGATGAAAATCAGAGAACACCACCTATAATGCGTTCATCATAAGAATAAACCTGACGTAAACATTGCACGATGTATTCTTCCGCGTTTGATGGAACCTCATTGGATTTCCGTTTCACGTGGGCTTGCAGCCAAGCTGTCGCGACTCGCGAGTACTGTCAAGTATGATAATCTCTCTCTCTCTCTCTCTCTCTTCGTTTAGTCGGTTCCGACTCTTCGTGACCCCATGAACCAAATCACGCCACTTTTTCCTGTCTTGCACTTTCTCTCGTAGACCTTCCAGGTTGGAACACATTGCTTCTGTGATGCCATCGATCCATCTCATCCTCTGACGTCCTCTTCTTCTAGTTCCTTCAATCTTCCCCAGCATTAATGTTTTTTCCAGCGAGGCATGCCTTCACATTGTGTGTCCAAAGCAGGTCAGCTTTTGTTTTAACATTAGACCTTCCAGGGAGAAATCTGGTTTTATTTGCTCCAATATTGATCTGTTGGTTCTCTTTGCAGTCCTTGGAACTCTTAAGAAGTTTCCTCCAACACCACAATTCGAAGGAGTCAATTCTTCACCGTTCAGCCTTTCTAATGGTCCAGGTCCAGGTCTCACATCCATGTATGATAATAAGGGTACGTTTTGTGCCGTGCGTTACGTGCACATCTGCTTAGCCATAATACGGGAAACAGCTTTACCAGCGCATTTAACTTAGCACTGGCCGGTCAGCTGATACAGGCAGCCTGCAGTGACGTGGCCAGCTGCAGTTCACAGGTAAAACGAGACGAGCAGAGGAGCAATACAGCTTCGAATGTCATTTAATTTTTAAGCAGTATGAAATAATAGATTACGAATCTCCCACAGTACGGTCCTTAGACGACTAGACGAAAACCGCAACACGTTATCATTTCTAGCTAAGGTACTGTTGTAACTTAAAACAAGAGTGATAAAAATTCCTGACTTAACCACAGGGTAATTTTCCTGCACCAACTGTGTTGTGTAGAGTAAGAGAGTATTCAATGATTTCACCGTTTAGTTAAATATTGAAGCCACTGAGGGTATTACTTACAGTCAGTCGTCTGGTAATGTCTTAGCTCCTTCCTTATCCGAATCAGAGAAATACATTTCAATCCCGGAAGTGTTACCTGCTACGTGGACAACGAGCCTATCAACAACAGAATCCACGAAGCCAACTAGGCGCAGCATTTTCTGCTCTTTTATGACGAGCCGTTCTATATCCCGCCAGAGTTCGGCAGTGACGTGTGAAAATGCTGCGTGCTTTAGTTCCAGTATGTCTGGCAGCTTAACATTCTTGTTACCTCTCGGTCCAAATCCCGCCCCCTTGGCTCCAGATCAGTTCTGTTGGATTCATATTGTAATGGTACAGTAGCAAATGTAAAATTGCAGCATTTGAATGATGTGCTCGATGCTGTGAAAATGATTGTTTTTCATTTTCTACGATACTTATCTACCTCGGCGTTATAAAACGACGGACACAGTCGAAATAAAGAGGATTGATTTTTCATTTTTGCCTTAAAATAAATTGTTGTGTTTTCTTAATTTAAACAACTTTTATGAACAATCTTTCATGAAACATTGATAGTTAAGAATTTGTATTTGAAATGGAAAAAGGAATTCGCGTCCAATATGTAATTAGAAACGAGAAGACGTGCATTATTCATAAAAAATGATGATGAGTTTCATAATTACGAGAGTAGGTATTTCAAATTGAACGAGAAGAAAAAAAATGATACGGGGGAAGTTTAAACAAACGCACGAATAACCACCGCCGTTGCTTTACATTTTCTTACGCTACCGACTGCGCTACAGGTTCAATGTGGGTTTGTATATCAACTGCTTTATATAAAACGCTGGGAAAACTTCAAAGCCGATTATCTTCGTAAATTTTTGAAATCCATTAAGAACAGCCTATTTTTCGGCACTTTATAACCGTGTTCCACGCGCGTGTTTCTCTACGGAACAGAAAGCAGCCGCAGCAATTTTCATACTGCGCATTAACAGCACGACAATCAGAGCACAACGCTGCAGAGGCTGTGGCTGTACACGACTTTTGAAATAAAAACTACGTAGCTAAAGCGTGATAAAGAAAAACGTTGGTGGCTGTTAATACATTTGGATATCTCAAAAAAGTTTCATTTAACGCAACTTAGTAATAAGATATCTAATACATAAGTAGGATCTACTTCCAAGAGCGTAGCAACACCAGTGTACGTGTGTTACGGCTTCTGACCAATCATCGCGTTAATGTGTTTGTTTACATCAGGTTTATTCTTCTGAAGAACGGCTTGTAGACCGTGTCAGCTAGGCGCAGGCCGATCTACTACATCATATTCCAGTCCGCCCTGGTGCGCAGTGTGAACGCAACCTTATAGCTTATAGAGCACAGAGAGGAGTTAAGCAACCGTTCTGCTCGCTCTCAAGACGTAAACGGAAGAGAAAACGCACTAATAACTGGCACTATGAGAAATATCCTCTGCCATGTACTTCACAGAGGTTTGCAGAGTATGGATGTAGATGTAGATACAACTATTGCCTCCCTTTAAACATATTTAACTGTATCCAAGCCTTAATTTCCATCTACATTTTTTACAGCCCCTTTCCACCACTTCCAGTCACTACTAAGACACCTATTCCTTGAAACTTCAGGATGTGCCTTATCAATCTATATCTTCTTTCTGGTAAGTTAGAGCTCTTTTCTCCCCAATGAGATACAACATTTCTTCATTAATTACTCATTATATCCATCTAATCTTTGGCATTTGAATAACTTCTATTCTTTTGTGTCTGTACTGCTTATTGTTCACTTTCACTCCCATGTAAGGCTATACCCCATACAAAACTTTCAAAAAAGGCTTCTTAATATTCAAATTTATATTCAACATTAACATACTTACCTTTTGCAAGAAGGCTTTCCTTGCAATTACCAGTGATCATTTTACATTTCGGCCGTTGTCAGTTAGTTTACTGCCCAAACAGCAAAACTCGTTGATTGTGTCAAGTGTCTCATTTCCTAATTCAATTACCTAAGCATCACCTTAGTTTATTCGTATGTACATGCATGTGGCACTTATAAAACGTGTACAGACGTGAACAGGGTGTGAGTCTGAAGTAGAGTTCGACGTTTCTCAGGGAAGATGTGCTCAGACTGCTTTCTCTTTGTTCCATTTTCTTCTGCTCTATGACAAACTCCCTACATCTTGAAGATTTTAATGAAACATTTGAGGTTTTCAGTTATCAAACACCAAGGAAGTCCTTGGAGAAATTTTAATTGTGGTGTATAACATATGAAAATAGATAAAGCTTACATCTTGCAAAACATGAAATACATCACATTATACACACATTCACATATTGTAACATTTTACACAATCATCATTACTTACAGTGAAGCAAGTGTAGTATATGGAAAGATGAAATGTTTGAAAGCACTGTAACAAAACACAGGTTAATTTCTTGACACAACATGCTTTAGCATCAGACTCTCAGCACTTCACTATATACAATAGAATTACTGTTATGTACAACTTATAGGCTTCACCAATTGCACTCATTAAAAAAAAATCACAGTCATTATACAAAATTCACAAATTAGCAAGTTACATGTGTACAACTTTCTTTCTTTTTTCTCTTTACACTGAAAACAGTACGCACAGCAGAGACTGCCTGAAGCGTTAAACCTCCTTATGACAGTTACTCGGCAATAGTACGTGTTAACAATAAATAAATCACAACAATACAAAGGCAACCGCCAGTGGTAAGAGATGCTGCAAGCGAAACACTTTATGGGTGCAATATCGCCTTTAGATGACAGCGTCCTGCACATCCATGAGGTACTACTGGCGGTATGGCCTCTATACAGTAAACCAAGTAGCTCTATGGCTTACATCACACGCATATTTGTGAACTTTACACTCTTAATCCTACATATTGTATCTCACGACAGGATACCATGCATGCCTTGGACCTTCCCTCAGAATCTGTTTATCCATACTATAGAAGCGCTGGTAGAATTCTGAACGTGCTTCATACATCTCCTCAAACAATAGGCCATCAGATATTTCAGCTGCACTTATTTTATATAGCAGTATACAACTTCTTCTCGGCCATCCTGAACTTGCTTCTGGACTTAAGAAGGAGAAAGGCACATTGTATCATATGGATTGCGGATAAGAGACTGAAAACGTGTTTGGTGTTGTGGCATCCCTTTTAAGACAACAAATTCACTTTTTGGTAGGCAGTTCCACCTGAGTGCTCTGTTAACAAAACAAAAGGACTCACAGGCTTATTAGTTCCACATGTGTGTTGTTTTAAACAGACAAGAGAACTTATTAAAGCTGAATATTTCTACATGAGAGGTCATCGTTTCTGTCTTGACTCTGCTGAATTCACCATGGAGGAATCCTACAAGAGTTCATAATTCGTTGCTGGCCATGACATCGGCACTTGCCTTTGTATGACGGTGGGAACCTAGGTTTCACAAGGGCACCCCTTAGAATGCGCTACCCTATTTGATTTTCTTCATTTTATACGATTTCAAGTTCAATATCCAGACATCAGTTTCCTAAAGTAGTACAGTACACCTCTTAACAACACTTGAAAGAAAATCAAATTTGATTTCTAAGCCCAATTAAGTATAACAAATTTTGAACATCTTGACAAAGCTGTCCACAGCTTGAGTGGTTGCTGCTTTGATTCACATTAGACACAACTTATTTTAATTTGGTAACTAAATTTGTTACCAAATGGAAATATTAATTAACATATACTGAATCATACATATTAATAAAATATTTATTTTTAATTGCTAACAGCATGAAAAAGTGAGTATTCATAATATATTAAAATTTGATAAAGAAATCTGAAACATCAAATAGAAAATAATATACTCTTGTTTCTAGAGGCAACAAATAAATACAATTATAATAAAAGAACACTGTTACTAATGTATACAACATTTTCATTTAACAACAAGGCATCCACATTTTCATACACTTACTAATTAAAAATAAAAGATGACATTTTACTGTAAATTTATGATTCAGTATTTATTAATTAATGTTTAAATTTCACAATAAATAAAAATTTAAATACATTCAGAAAATAATGGGTGATTGTCAAAAGAGATTCCACAACTGTTAAAATTTTTTAAAATATTTATTATAGCACTCTCAGTTGCAAACAGCTATACTAGGTAAATAGCTTTGATCACATTTAAAGGTCATCTTCAGATCTAAAAATAAAATGAAATAAAACAATAATAAACAACTGTTACTGCAGATCATAAATTGAAAATTTTTAAGCTTTAAATAATCTTGAAATTTACCACATTATCTGTATTGTCCCTTAGTCATAAATTAATTTTCTTACATCTTTTGGGCAATATTTATTTTAAATTTTAATACCACACAACATCTGTGCTTTTCCTTCTATCTCCCATTTTCCTCCCTCCCTTATCCATCATCCACAAAGTGTGGGTCTGTGTGGTGCAAAGTCGATTCACCTAAATGCTTGTGATCACGATATGTCATCACAAATATAATTTAGTGCTGTTCCTTTTCTGTTACAGAATTTTAATTTCTCACATCCTGTGATTAATCAGGTACAATTTTGAGAATCTTAAATTTTAAATATTGTCGGTCTATATTATGTGCTTATTCAAGCAAAATTTTAAGAATTTTTAAAGTACCATTAATTTCACTGTATGCAATCTATGAGAATAGTTATTTATTAATGTTTTATTTCATTTAATTTTTACACTTGAAGATGATCATTAAATGTAATAGAAACTACCATTATCAAGTACGACTATTTACAACAGAGACTGTTACAATAAATATTTAAGTGAGGAAAAAATTATAAGTTGTGTCTAATGGTGAAACCAGCAATCTCAAAGTTACAAGATTAGTAAGCCATTGACCCTTTCAGACCTGAATTTTTTCCGGAGGAAGGAAAATTTTTCTTTGTGCTCTAATGCTCTTAGGTGACTTTAGATGCAAGATTTATACACAAATATCTATCCGTATTCAGAACATACTTTCTGCCCTTGGCTTCTTTTATGGACTAAAATAATTAATTTTGAAATGTTCACTGTTGTAATAAATAATCTGATCATTCAATAATTACCATGCAAAATAACAATAATAATATTGAATTACGCAGCGGAATACAACTAACCAACCACTTGCGTGTATTCTGGCGGTTGTAAGCTGCTGCATACTGCCACATTCAATTGTTGATACTTTTATAGTTACACGCAACAGGTGGCAAGACTTGTGCATGGTGAAAAGATTGAACATTCGCAAATGTGTACATGAGGTTCCTATTGAGAAAAATATTTTTATTGTAGCTAATAGACAGCAAACGTTAATGTACACAATTGTAGTGAGAGGGTCTGAAAGGGTTAGTGCAGCTATGGGTGGTTTTGTCATATTTTTGAAATTTGTTATACTTAAATGGGCTTGGAAGTCTTCATAGTCTATTGTTTCTGGTGTTCTTGAGAAGTGTATTGTACTATTTTACGAAATTAATGTCTCGAGAGTGACATACATATGCTATAAGTATGAAGAAAATTGAAAAGAGCTGAGCCCAAGAGGTCTCATTGTCTAATGTACGATTGGGAACTTAAGGTCTTGGCGCTATGTAGATTCTCGATGAAAGTTGAGAGTATTTCATTCTGATTGCACAGAGAACGCTTGGGAAATCCCACCAGTGAGTCATTTATCTCGCAGAAGCAAGGACGAGCCAGTGCCAGTTCAACCAGCACTAAGAAAATCCATAACGTCCATTTGTGAGACCTAGATTTCGGAACACAAGCGATTGGCGCTATCCAGATTCTCGACAAAGGCCTATGGCAAATTTTATTCTAGTTGTGCAGAGCAACTCTCGGGCAGCGCCACAAGTGGATCGTCCATCCTGCAGAAGCCTCACAGCTTGGTGGTGGCCTGCAGCTTGACGTAGTGCGGCGGGCGCTCGTCGTCCTGCTGGCCCGTCAGGAAGTACTGGTGCGCGGCGGCCATGTGCGTCCTGCCGAAGACGACGCGGGAGGCGACGTACAGCAGCGCCACCAGGATGACCGTCGCACTGGCGGCCGCCAACGCCGCGACCACCCCGGCGCCGACCGGCTGGGGCGGCTCGCCGTGCTTCGACTGGGCCTGCTGGTGGCGCACCGAGACGCACAGCGTGTCGTCTTCGGGCTGGGGAGCCGGGGCGTCGACACTGGCGCACAGGCGGAGCTGGCCGGTCCCGTCCAGCTGCAGGCCTCGGAACAACGCCTCCGGGTAGGAACAGTTGACGTGCTGGGTGCGCTCGCGCGCCTTGCCGCGGTACACGGCGATGGTCAACGTGCAGGGGGCAGCCACAGGGACCTGAACGAGACAGCAGCATATTAATGGAGGACATTTTCTCTATAATTCTGAAAGTTCACAGAGACGGCATGAAGGTAATAAAATATTTTATCACTTATGACAAAAAGTCTCTTTTATGAAATCTGCGACCATCTTTAGCACTGAACGGAAATACACTGAGAAGCTGAAACATTATGACCACTGCCCACCGCAACGTTGGATGCCGCCTGGTGTCGTTGCGGGCACGTACGCGATAACAAAAGTACACTACTGGCCGTTAAAATTCCTACACCAAGAAGAAATGCAGATGATACACGGGTATTCATTGGACAAATATATTATACTAGAACTGACACGTGATTACATTTTCACGCAATTTGGGTGCATAGATGCTGAGAAATCACTACCCAGAACAACCACCCCTGGCCGTAATAACAGCGTTGATAGCCTGGGCATTGAGTCGAACAGAGCTTGGATGGTGTGTACAGGTACAGCTGCCCATGCAGCTTCAATACGATACCACAGTTCATCAAGAGTAGTGACTGCCGTATTGTGACGAGCTAGTTGCTCGGCCACCATTGACCAGACATTTTCAATGGGTGAGAGATCTGGAGAATGTGCTGGCCAGGACAGCAGTCGAACATTTTCTGTATCCAGAAAGGCCCGCACAGGACCTGCAACATGCGGTCGTGCATTATACTGCTGAAATGTAGGATTTCGCGGGGATCGAATGAAGGATAGAGCCACGGGTCGTAACACATCTGAAATGCAACGTCCGCTGTTCAAAGTGCCGTCAGTGCGAACAAGAGGTGACCGAGACGTGTAACCAATGGCACCCTATACCATCACGCCGAATGATACACCTGTATGGCGATGACGAATACACGCTTCCAATGTGCGTTCACCGCGATGTCGCCAAACACGGATGCGACTATCAAGATGCTGTAAACAGAACCTGGATTCATCCGAAAAAATGACGTTTTGCCATTCGTGCACCCAGGTTCGTCGTTGAGTACACCATCGCAGGCGCTCCTGTCTGTGATCCAGCGTCAAAGGTAACCGCAGCCAGGGTCTCCGAGCTGATAGTCCATGCTGCTGCAAACGTCGTCGAACTGTTCGCACAGATGGTTGTTGTCTTGCAAACGTCCCCATCTATTGACTCAGGGATCGAGACATGGCTGCACGATCCGTTACAGCCATGCAGATAAGTGCGTCATCTCGACTGCTAGTGATACGAGGTCGTTGGGATCCAGCACGGCGTTCTGTATTACCCTCCTGAGCCCACCGATTCCATATTCTGCTAACGTTCATTGGATCTCGACCAACGCGAGCAGCAACGTCGCGATACGATAAACCGCAATCGCGATAGGCTACAACCGACCTTTATCAAAGTCGGAAACGCGATGGTACGCATTTCTCCTCCTTATACGACGCATCACAACAACATTCCACCAGGCAACACTGGTCAACTGCTGTTTGTGTATGAGAAATCGGTTGGAAACTTTCACCGCGTCAGCACGTTGTAGGTGTCGCCACCGGCGCCAACCTTGTGTGAATGCTCTGAAAAGCTAATCATTTGCATATCACAGCGTCTTCTTCCTGTCGGTCAAATTTCGCATCTGTAGCTCGTCGTCTTCGTGGTGTAGCAATTTTAATGGGCAGTAGTGTAGATAAGCGACTTTAACAAGGGGCAGATTATTGTTACGACGAAGCTGGTCAAATATTCACGTGCTACTGTCGTGAGCATCTATAGAAAGAATGAGACATTGAAACTACCACTAGACGCTAAATGGTTGGATGTCCATGACTCTCCACAGAACGCGGGGTTCAAATGGCTCTAAGCACTATCGGACTTAACATCGGAGGTCTTCAGTCCCCTAGACGTAGAACTACTTAAACCGAACTAACCTAAGGACATCACACACATCCATGCCTGAGGCAGGATTCGAACCTGCGACCGTAACAGCAGCGTGGTTCCGGACTGAAGCGCCTAGAATCGCTCAGCCTCAGCAGCCGGCAGAACGTGGGGTTCGGAGGCTTGTATTCTCTGTAAAGTAGGATAGGATGTGGCATTTCTGAAGAAAGAGCACAATGCTTGTGCACAGACAAGTGTTTCGGAACACAACGGTCATCATACATTGTTGAACATAGAGCTCTGCAGCAGACCACCCCCGTGTGTTTACCTGTTCACGCTACGATTTCATCCATTACGATTGCAGTGGGCATAGGATCGTCGGGATTCGACCTTCGATCAATGAAAACGTGTCTCACATTTTTGCTACACTACACCGCTGGTCGTCTCCACAAGCACAGTCATCGAGATGAACGGCGGCTCGAAAAGCGCAGCGCGCCACGGACGCAGGCTGGTGGCAGTAATCAAAGACACTCTGATAGCTGCGAACCACCTCCAACCCTTCTTGCTTGATGTCTTCCCCGACAGCGATGTCATCTTTCAGCAGTATAACTGTCCATGTCTTGGAGCCAGAAGCGTGCTACAGTTGTTTGAGGAACACTATAATGAACTCACGTTGATGTCTCGGCAACCAAATTCGCCTGATGTAAATCCTATGGAAACTCTCTGGGTCGCCATCACCGCGTACGCAAATCAACGGCCCGTTATTTGCGCGATTTACATGACCTGTTCGTAGGCATCAAATTCCACACACTTCCACAAATCTACTAACAAAATGTCGGATTCCTGATACGCAGAATCAGTGATGTATTTCGTTTCAAAGACCGACAAACAAGCTATTAAGCAGGTGGTCACAATGTTTTGGCTCATCAATGTACACTAGAATTCATCACCAATACAACTTTTATTAACATCTCATCATTAAACGTTTTGGGACACTCCCATCATGAACCTATGGTGTAAAACTGAAACATAATATAAGAAATGAAATTCAAAGATACATATTTAAAAAAACTTTATTTCAGTGTGATTCTTTTATTATAAAATTTCTTTTGTATTAGTTTACTAACAAAATTGATATAAGGTGTCCCACATGAAACTGGTGCGCCTCACGTACAGGTTAGTCATCTCTAGTCGAATTGCTTGGGAAGTGGCAACATTGTCTCTAAAGTTGGCTACACTGCATTTGTCGGAAAGTTGAGTGCAGCTGTGCCTTCGTACATCAATTGTGGTGAGCAGCTCGTGTTGTTGAGTTGTCACAGAAATGAGGCAGTTTGCATTATTACAGGAATTGATATTGCGCAGGGTTACATAAAGACAGGCTCCATCAAGGAAAGTAAAGAAATGTTTCAAGTGAAGTATCCTGGTGTGAAACTCCCCACGACCAGCACTATTCAATCTCTGTACAAGAAATGGAGGGGTTTAGGATGCGTTCAGAACGTCCAGAGGAATAGGCGACCGACAATGAGGACCCCTGAAACTACAGACAGAATTTGCATGAACAGTACAAGTCCCCACAAGTCAGTAAGAAGGTTATGGCAGCAGGTTGGTGTATCTCATACAATCTGTCGCCGTGTACTAAAAGACATGAAATTAAAAGCCTGTTGTGTGAGTGTGGTGTAAGGGTTGAAATTTGAGGATCAGGAAAAAAGAGAACATTATTGTAACTGGTTGCTGAAATCTGTTGCTAATGGTTACTTGGATCTCTTGTTTTACTTCTTGTCAGAGAAAGCCTGGTTTCATTTGTCAGATCATGTAAACTCCCAGAATTGGAGATACTGGTCGCAGGACAATCCACGTATTCCGCCTAAAGAACATCTCCACTCAGAGAAGATACGTGTTTGGCGTGCATTGTCCCGCATGTGCATTATTGGCCCTATATTTTTAAATTTCACCTTAATCAGTGCCAGATATCTAGCGATCTTTGACTCTTTCTACGCACAATTAACGGATGCAGAGAAGGTGTATGCAGTATTCCGTTGTGGCCGAGCGGTTCTAGGCGCTTCAGTCCGGAACCGCGCTGCTGCTACGGTCGCAGGTTCGAATCATGCCTCGGGCATGGATGTATGTGAAGTCCTTAGGTTAGTTAGGTTTAAGTAGTTCTAAGTCTAGGGGACTGATGACCTCAGATGTTAAGTTCCATATTGCTTAGAGTCATTTGAGCCAGTATTCCAACAAGATGGACCAACTGTTCAGACATTCAACCAAAGTATGACCCACATCATCAATGTGCTTCCTGAAGACAGACTTGGCTGTAGAGGCCTGTGGCCCTCTAGATCCCTGGACTTAACATTGAGTGATTTCATTTATGGGGCACACTGAAAGGGAAAGTGTGTGCTGACAGTTCTCGCACAATAGACGATCTTAAAAGAAACATTAGCAGAGAAAATAACAACATCACGCCTGCATAATTACAGCGTGTTTTTGATAAAGTCACCACATGAAGTCAGTGATGCCTGGTTGCGCATGGCAACCACTTCCAGCATCTCTTATAAACGGGTAACTACATGCTCATTAACGTTACTATTATCTTACCTTTTTTAATTAGTTCATTGTTACTTGAATCTCGGGCGTGAAGCATACCGGGTTTACGTGGGAAACCCTGTATATAGGCTGATTCCATGATGATGTTACAGACTTCCAGGGATGATGGAGAAGTTTAAACGTATCAATTTGAGGTAAGGGAATCTGATCCAGAAACGACTGAGAGAAAGTCATAAGCGAAAATCGTTCTGATACTTCCGGCATTAGAATACATGTACCAAATTGTTGTCGCTAAGATTGTAGGGTGCGAAAATTTCAGAGGTGGTAGTACGAAACAACATAAGAAAAAATGTCTAGGAAACATGAGCTCTAAAAAAGCTTATCTGATGAGCTATGAGCGCTTGTTCATCTTCAATGCTATGAAACACATCTCTGCTTCTGCAAGCTCTTTGCTCTCCATAGTTTTGGAGGTGGTACTACGGATCAAAACAAGATAAAAATGTTTAGTAAACAAGGGCTCTGAAGTAGATACATACCTTAAGAGCTATGAGCACTTGTTCATACTTTCTACTGTGAAACATATCTCTTCTATTGAACGTGTGCCCTTAGCTCTTAAGGTATGCATTTTGGAGCCAATATATACTGGACATTTTTTTCATGTTTTGATCCGTACTTCCTCCTCCAAAAATGTAGAAAGCAAAGACCTTGCAATAGAAGAGACATATTTCAAAGTATCGAAGATGAACAAGTGCTCACAGATGTTAATGTACTAGACATTTCTTTCTTGTTTTTGTCCATAACACGACCATTGAAATTTGTCTGCAATAACAGTGTCGGTGCATTTATTCTACTGACGAAATATCAGAACGATTTAAGCTTGTAATTTTCGACTCGATCGTTTCTGGACCAGGGTCCATTGCATCATGTTGATACATTTACCCTTCTCTATCGTCTCTTAAACTCTGTAACATCATAGGGGAATCATGATGTATACGTATACACAGTACTTAAATACTTCAAGCTTTAACAGGCAACGTTTTATACTTTGTGCCGTGTGATGCTACTTTTGTAAATTTGAACGCTGACGGTCTGGAGAATGCAGTACGAGGCGACAAATGACTGTAAGTGGTTTTCACAGGTACATTTGTCAATTCCTCTGATTTATTGAAATATGTAACTTTAAATTTCATTTCCTGTCTTATAAGTAAGTAAAGCTGCCACCAATCTGAAGATTGTTTTGAACCCCACAGTGCTTTACCAGACGCGATCCTGCTGGAGTTGGTTTGCCTTTGGCTTCCTCTAACCGTTGAACTGAATTACCCAGCCAGCTGTACGGGGACCAGCAGTTTAATGTGGGTTCCGAATCACGGATTAACTCGCCATTTTGACAACAACAAACATTGCCAGAGGTGAAAGAAGTGACAGATGTCAGATAAAAATCCTAGAATTGACCAGGGATCAACGCCGACACCTTTGGATTTGTAGTCTGGCACTTTTTCCCCCTATCATCGTCATCTTTCTTCTGAGTGGAGATCGGTTCTGTGCAGATTTCTCACGACGTCCCTTAACAGTCGAATTTTGAAAATGTCACTCAATTATTATTATTGTTATTACAGAAGGTTGCCGGCAGCAACCTGTCCGAAAGTGCTGAGCTACCGCACTGACCTACTGAGTCACTGAGTATATTTTATGTTTATACCACAGATCTAATGATGAGGATATTCCAGAAAGCTTGACGATGAAGTGTTAATAAAACTTATATTAGCGTTTAAGACTATTGTATTTCCATCTGGTAGTAAATTAATTTCTCCGTTCTATTAAGATCATTTAACTTGAGACTACGATGGAGTGTATAACGGTAAATATGAGGACTAGCCATCAATTCTTAGCTGTGACCTCAAAAAAATTAAGTTACATAATTATTTCTTTTGTATATGGCGTCTGTTCTGTTCGACATTACAGCGGCTGTGTAGAATACGATATTAAGAGAAAGCAGGACTTCAGCCGTCTACAGGCATTGGCGGTGAAGGCTGAAAAATTTCTGCTAGACCGTGACTCAACCCCGAATGCTCTGCTTCTCTAGAATTTGCCTAAATCGCTTCAGGCAAATGCCGGAATGGTTCCTTTGAAACGGTACGGCCGACGTCCTACCCCATACTTCCCTAATAAGATGGGGCCGACGACCTCACTGTTTGGGCCCCTTCCTTGGGCCCCTTCCCCCAAATCAACAAACCAACCATTTGCGTACACTCGACAAGTATATATATGACAGCTCTCACATATCCGCAAGGAAAGGGGTCAGTGTGTGAGGAGGAAGAATACTCTTTCCAGCGGCTTGTTATGATGTTTACATTTACATTAATTTTACATTTTAATTATTTCACTAGTTTCGCTTGTCGGATGAGAGCATCTTCAGCTCTGTGGAAATCACAATATACACTGGCGCATAAACGATCGTAACACCAAAAAAGATTAGAGTAATGAAATTTCAGAAATGTATTTGTCTAGGTAACACATTTAAGTGATTAGCACTGCAAGTTCATAGGTTAATGTAAGCTTGAGATAAGTCATTGCAAATGTGAAGTGCTGGCACATTAATAACTGATGTAACCATCAGAATGTTGAATGCAAGCGTGCAAATGTGCACGCATTGTGTTGTACAGATGCCGGATGTTAGTTTGTGGCATGGAGTTCCATGCCTGTTGCACGTATTGTTAGTCGGTGAATACATGGATAGATAATGCTGGTTTTAGCTGACGATGGAGTTGTCGTCCGATAATGTTCCAAATGTGCTCGATTGTAGATAGATCTGGTCACCGAACAGGCCAAGGCAACACATGAATCTTTCTGTACATAATGTTGGTTACAACAGCGGTATGTGGGCGAGCGTTATCCTGTTGGAAAACAGCCCCTGGAAGCCTGTACATGAATGGCAGCTCAAGAGGTCGAATCGCCAGATTTATGTACAAATTTGCAGTAAGGGTGCGTGCGATAATCTCGAGAGAGCTCCTTCTGTTATACGAAATTGCATCTCAGATCATAACTCCAGGTGTAGATCCAATGTGTCTAGGACACAGACAGGTTAGTTGCTGGCCCTCAACCGTCCTCCTCCCAACCAACACACTGCCATCACTGGCACCGAGGCAGAACCAGCTTTCATCAGAAAACACAACAGACCTCCACTTTGCCCTCCAATGAGGTCTCGTTTGATAGCACGAAGTCGCAAATGGAAGTGATTTGGGGCCAGTGGAATGCACAATACATAGCGTCTGGCTCCCAGCTGTCCTTTAAGTAACCTATTTGCAACACTTCGTTGAGTCATTGTGGTGCCAACCATTCCTCGAATTGCTGCTGCAGATGCAGTTCGATGCGGCAGAGCCATACACGGAACACGATGATCTTCGCTCTCGGTAGTGCCACATGGCCGTCCAGAGAATGTATCTTATTGCTTCCGTATATTCTTGTGGCCACCGCTGCCAGCAATCATGTAGGAACATCACGACCTCGTTCAAACTCATTATGCTGTTGATAATGAAGTCTTTGTCCCCTTAAAGGCGTTCTTGACTAACCAACTCACCACGTCCAATCTCAAAGGTAACTAACTCTCACGACCATCGTCTGATTTGAATCCTCGTAGTGGCGCTACTACCACCGCTCTTATGCAACTGGTGCAAAATTTGAATTCATCTTTCAGATCCAGAGGGCAACGGCCTTGCCGCAGTGGATACACCGGTTCCCGTGAGATCACCGTAGTTAAGCGCTGTCGGGTGTGGCAGGCACTTGGATGGGTGACCATCCAGGCCGCCATGTGCTGTTGCCATTTTTCGGGGTGCAATCAGCCTCGTGATGCCAATTGAGGAGCTACTCGACCGAATAGTAGCGGCTTCGGTCAAAGAAAACCATCATAACGACCGGGATAGCGGTGTGCTGACCACACTCCCCTCCTATCCGCATCCTCAGCTGAGGATGATACGGCAGTCAGATTATCCCGATGGGCCACTTGTGGTCTAGTGACAGAGTGTTTTATCAGATCCAGAAACATGCCTACGAACTTTCGTTTATGTCGCAAAACTCCTTGATGCTGCGATTTCTTTTTCATCAGTGTATAATAACAGCATGAGATAAAGTTAATGACTAGAAATTTACTTGCAACATAGTAACTTATATTAATTGTTCTGGTGGAAACTCGTTAGAAGTCAAAATAAGCACTCGGCACCATAGTCAACACGATGTATGAAAGCTCACTGGGCAAAATATTGGTCAGTCCCTCAGAACAAGAGCATACTGGTCGCTCTGGGGCGGAGTACATCTGGTAAAAACCAGTCATGTAACCCTCTACCACTGACTTAGGTAATGGCAGTGAAGTGTTGTGAGTGGGTCAGTCACCTACACGCAATCACCACAATAAGATGGTTCGACCTGGATATGTCACAGAACGGGAGAAATGTGCTATTGTGTTTGGACGTGTGCACAACCAAATTGTGAAACAAATTGTCCGATTTGTTAGTGTGTTAACGCAGATTGTCCACAAGAAATGGTGTATCACTCGAAGTCATGTAGTATGGCGTAAGAAAAGGGTTGCAAAAAGAAGGACCAACCGACAGAGACCAAAGGGGAAAGACATGCCTTGTCAATAAGAATCGGATGCAGCCTGATAGGGATTGGTACGGTAAGCGAATGCGAGTGCATCTCAACCAGTTTCTGAGCGAACATTGCAACATAAATTGCGTGAAATGGATATTTGTAGTTGGATACTTCACAAAATAGCGTTACTCACAATAATACATAAAACTGCACATGCTTAGTGGAATAGTCAGCATATAAATTGGACAGTAGCCGTATAGAGGCATATAGTGTGATCGAACAATTCCCGATTTTGCCTGTCTTCCTAATGAGGCAAGGCACTGAGACGATGAGTTTAATCACAGTGTGTGGAGGCTGCAGTTCACGCATGAGATAGCTCTTCGATGTCTTGGGCATGTTTTTCAGGTTACTGCAAACATGAACCAGGATGGTTATTTCAACATTCTCGGTGACCAAGTGCTGCTACAGCTTCACCCTGAGTACACTGTGATCACTCTGATCTTCCAATATGGGAATAGATACATTCACTGAGCTGCAAGAATATGTTCCAGAATTGAAAAACACCCAGGCACCATACTGCTCTTTAACTGCCTTTCCAAATCGTCCAGTCTTAATATTACAGAAAATCTCTAGGCCTGTTTGGAGCAGTGAGTGAGTCATAGCAGTCGACATCCATACAGCTTCATAGCTTTACAGGACTTAATCATCGATGAATAACTTCATCTGGATGTAGAATACCCGAAGAAACTTGTACACTCTCTTCCTCGATGAAGCGAGGATATTATCAAGGCTAGAGATAGTATTACATGCTATTAGCGTGATGTCTCTTGGCGGTGACTAATTTTTTTGTCTATTGTGCCCAGGAGCGTTCAATAATTAATACAATATATTTTTTTTCTGAAAGCAGGTTGGTTTTATTCCATATTCCAACACAGCATATTATTCCCGACTCTTTTGGCTGCAAAAACCTGTTTTTCAACAGAATCTTTGTTCAATGCATTGGTCTTACGCCACCTCTACGGCCACATGGTCACTGATCGGCGTCAGCGCCATCGTCTTGCTCATCAACAACCTCCCCATCATCCATGTGCTGCTTCCTGTGAAGTGCTAAAGTGGGCCAAATATATGGAAGTTGGAAAGTGCAAAATCCGGGCTGTAGGGTAGATGAGGAACAACTTTCCAGTGAAGTTTTGTGAGCCCCTCTTGGGTATGCAGACTCGTGTGAGGCCTTGCGTTGTCATGGAGAACGAGAAGTTCGTTTGCGTGTTTCTGGCAACGAACGCACTAAAGGCGTTTCTTTAATTTCCTGAGGGCCGCTGTATGTGGGAGATCTGACAGGCTTGTGTATCCTGTTGCAATGATGACAGTCGCCTCGCCTGATGACTCTCTGGGTTTTTGTTCACTGTCAAGTTTCCAAAGACATTCTCCAAGCACCTATGAATACCTGCAGTGCTCTGGTTTCCTGCCAATAGAAACTCAATAACAACTCTTTGCTTGGAGAACACCTCCATTACAGATGGTATTTTGAAGGATACACACACGATGGATATTAATACAACCGGCAAAAAGTGCAGAGACAGATTCCTGACTCGAAATGGAGGTAAAAAGGTCTTGGAATGGACAGTGCGTATGCGACGACAACAAATCGTCCCGGAACACAGTTCAAAGATGCATCGCAGCCACGTCACAACAGATGCTAGAATTGATCTCCACGGAGTTGCAGGTGATAGGGATAGTAGTGGGTGTCATGTAGGTTACACAGAATCGTACTTTGACTGACTCTGTGTTGGCAGGCCACTTGCCTGGCGCTTTTACCAGGCTTTTTCTCAATATCCTGCAGAACCCGGTCCTTTGAATATGGTGTACGCACAGTCTGCAGCGTCCCTGCACGTTCGTCTGCCTGAAAGGACCCACGATCACACAAATGCCCAAAAAGGACTCGAAATGCTGTGTGATGTGGTTTGTGTCTGTGAGGGTACTTGTTTTGGTACAGCTGTGCTGCCTCTCGATTGTTTCCATCTGCTTTGCCGCACACAGACAACATTTCGGCTTGTTCCCGACGTGCATATTGGACCATTCTGCTGTTTACAGTATGCTACGACAGTCACACAGCCTGCAACACACGGTATGTGGTCTGAATAACAGTCATTCGTCAACACCATCTAGTGTGGCAACGATGGATTTCCGGACACATCTTCATAGGACCTTTTTTCCTACATTACCAGCCAGTTTATCGGTTTTATTAACGTTCACTCTGTATAGTGCTGTCACCTATCGGAACTTCCTGGAACTGTAGGAGATGATGCGGGAATCTTTCACTTTCTACACTGAAGAGCCAAAGAACCTGGTACACCTGGCTAATAATGTGTAGGACCCCCACGAGCATGCACAAGTGTTGCAACATGACTTGGCAAAGACTCGACTAATGTCTCAAGTAGTGCTGAAGGGAACTGACACCTGAAATCCTGCAGGGCTGTCCATAAATCCGTAACAGTACAAGGGAGCAGAGATCTCTTCTGAACAGCACGTTGCAAGGCATCTCAGATATGGTCAATAGTGTTCATGTCTGGGGAGGATGAGGGCCAGCAGGAGTGTTTAAACTCAGAAGAGTGTTCCTGGAACCACCCTGTAGCAATTCTGGACATGTTGGGTGTCGCATTGTACTGCTGGAATTGCCCAAGTCTGTCAGAATGCACAGTGGACATGAATGGATGCAGGTGAGCAGACAGAATGGGTACATATGTGTCACCTGTCACAGTCATATCTAGATGTATCAGGGGTCCCAATCACTCCAACTGCACACACCCCACACCATCACAGAGCCTCCACCAGCCTGAACAGTCCGCTGCTGACATACAGGGCCCATAGATTCATGAGTTTGTCTCCATACTCGTACACATCTATCTGCTAAACAGAATCTGAAACGAGACTCGTCCGACTATCGTCCGACTAGGCAACATATATCCAGTCATCAACACCCCAATGTCGGTACGCCGGCCGAAGTGGCCGTGCGGTTAAAGGCGCTGCAGTCTGGAACCGCAAGACCGCTACGGTCGCAGGTTCGAATCCTGCCTCGGGCATGGATGTTTGTGATGTCCTTAGGTTAGTTAGGTTTAACTAGTTCTAAGTTCTAGGGGACTAATGACCCCAGCAGTTGAGTCCCATAGTGCTCAGAGCCATTTTGAACCAATGTCGGTACTGACAGGCCCAGGCGAGGTGTAAAGCTTTGTGTCATGCACTCATCAAGGGTACACGGGTGGGCCTCCGGCTCTGAAAGCCCGTATCGATGATATTTCATCGAATGGTTCACATGCTGACACTTGTTGGTAGCGCAGCACTGAAAACTGCAGCAATTTGCGAGAGGGTTGCACTTCTGTCACATTGAGTGATCCTCTTCAGTCGTCGTTGGTCCTGTTCTTGAAGGATCGTTTTCCAGCCGCAGTGATGTCAGAGATTTAATGTTTTACCAGATTCCTGATATTCACAGTACACTCGTGACACGGTCGTATGGGAAAGTCCCCACTTCATTGCTCTGTCAGGGATTCTGTGGCCCATCGCTCGTGCGACGACTATAACACCACGTTCCAACTCACTTAAATCTCGATAATCTGACATTGTAGCAGCGGTAACCGATCTAACTACTGCGCCAGACACTTGTTGTCTTACATAGGATTTAATATTTTACCATATTCCTGATATTCACAGTACTCTCGTGACACGGTCGTAGGGGAAAGTCCCCACTTCATTGCTACCTCAGGGGTGCTGTGGCCCATGGCTTGTGTGATGACTATAACATCACGTTCCAGCTCACTTAAATCTCGATAATCTTACATTGTAGCAGCAGTAACCAAACTAACAACTGCACCAGACACTTGTCTTACGTAGGCGTTGCCGACGACAGTGCCGTATTCTGCCTGTTTACATATCTCTGTATTTGAATACTCATGCCTATACCAGTTTCTTTGGCGCTTTAGTGTACAACAAGTTACAGATTTTTTCAAACGAAACTGGCCAAGGAAAAAATGTGTCGCATCGGTTTTTAAACGCCACTCGTAGATTTAGATTTCGTGCGAAGTTACGACTTGGCAGAAAGTGGGATGTTTAAAGATGGAACTGACCTCGAGAAGAGTGGCGGTGGCAGTGAGGGCCCCGTCGGAGGCGACGTCGGCGTGCAGCGCGGTGAGCTCCGGCAGCGGCCGCGCCGGCGCGCCGTCGGCGGACAGCGGGATGGCGTCGCTGCAGCCCCACTCGAGCAGCAGCTCGTCGGAGTGCGCGCCGCCGCCGCGAAGCAGCAGCAGGCAGTAGCGGTAGCTGCGGCCGCGCTGCAGGCCCAGCCCCGCCAGCCGCAGCGGCAGCGCCGCCGGGTCGCCCACCTGCGACGAGTTGCAGTCGAGGCGCACGTTCTCGAGCAGCACCTCGCGCGCGCCGCGCTCCTCGTACACGACCAGCGAGTGGCACGAGTAGGCGCCCGCGCCGCGCACCGACCACTGCAGCCACACCGCGTCCGCGGCCGCGTCGTAGCGGAACGCCCGCAGCGCCGCCGTCGCCTCGCTGTCGGGCAGCTGCAGCTGCGCCCCCGCGCCCGCCTCGTCGCCGTCTCCGTCGGCGATCTCGTCGCCGACCTCGTCGTCGGCCGGCGGCAGCTCCTCGCCGCAGACCAGGTCGTCGGGCGCCACCTCGGCTAGCGCGCCGTTCTCCAGCGAGGGCGGCGTGGCGCAGATGGCGGTGGCCACGTCAGCCGCCGACAGCCGCCGAGATTCGGACGCGTTGCGCAGCCACGACGCGAACTCCGACAGGCTGCAGTCGCAGTTGAGTGGGTTGTCTGTGGGCAGTACGCCATCCCACTGTACTACGAGAGCACTGCTTTCATAGAATGGGTGTTCCTGTCATATCCGAGAATACTAAACATTCTTCTGGGAAACACTGTGTATGCCAGAGTTGTGGTCGACATTTAAAATCGTGAGAAGGAGGTGGTGCAATGCTCAGTAGCAAGGATCACCGTACCTCGTGACGCTCCAGCCAATAGTATCATTCTGCCACGGCTGATTGTAGTGTGCGCTTCGGGCTGCACGTAGACCGATTAGCGACGATTTTCGTGTTAATTAATTTATGGGGGGTGTACTTACCACTGCGGGGACACAAAGCAAAATTTCAAGTACTGCGTAAGCAAGCCATATCGGTAGTTTTCCGAGAATATACATTTTATAGAGGCATTCAGAATCAGAAAGAATGGTCCACTGTGGTGCTTATCCCAGAGTTACCAGTTACGAGGGCAGGAAAATGATGGAGCGTGTGGCATGCGATACACAGAGCACAGTGGCGACGCTGCAAGGTATTTTCCGCGACTGTCTCCACAGTGGCCCGGTATAACTGGGAGCATCAACAATGTACAAAAATTGCAAATTTGTGGTAAGTTCTATGGGACCAAACTACTGAGGTCATCGGTCACTAGGCTTACACACTATCTTGTAAATGGGTGCACGTTCAGAGATCGGTTCGAGTACTCCCTTGGGCACGGGTGTGTGTGTTGTCCTCAGTGTAAGGTAGTTTAAGTAGTATGTAAGCGCAATTGAAAGAAAATTAGCCATCGGCCACTATTTTTAACAAATTAACCTGGTTTCGACACTGCTAGGAATGTCTTCCTCAGAATTTAAATCAAAGAATGGTCTATATTCTATAACATGGTCACAGAATTATGACTAAAAACGTAAGGTAGAGTATAATGCGGAATCGTCGTGAAAGACCGGCAGTACTTATATGTCATTTATAAAATGCAGTTTTTAGTCATAATTCTGTGACCATGTTATAGAATATAGACCATTCTTTGATTTAAATTCTGAAGAAGACACTCCTACCAGTGTCGAAACCAGGTTAATTTGTTAAAAATGGTGGCCGATGGCTAATTTTCTTTCAATTGCGCTTACACACTACTTAAAATAACTTACACTGAGGACAATACACACACCCGTGCCCAAGGTAGTACTCGAACCTCCGACAGGGGGAGCCACGTGAACCGTGGTTCAAAATGGTTCAAATGGCTCTGAGCACTATGGGACTCAACTGCTGAGGTCATAAGTCCCCTAGAACTTTGAACTACTTAAACCTAACTAACCTAAGGACAACACACACATCCATGCCCGAGGCAGGATTCGAACCTGCGACCGTAGTGGTCGCGCGGTTCCAGACTGTAGCGCCAGAACCGCTCGGCCACCAGCGGCCGGCCGTGACCGTGGCAAGGCGCCTTAGACCGCACGGTTATCCCACATGGCGACAATGAAGAGTACAGTAAGTGACTGAAGGGTCCAGAATGGATTTAAGTACTCTCGTGGTAGTATTCTGGGATATGACAGGAACGCTCATTTGTAGCAAGAAACTTCAGATGGGCATATACCCTATTCTGAGTGGTTTCCGAGACAGAGCATATTAAACCCTTCAATAGTCACGCCTATTTGCTACCGAGCCAAAATGGTGCTGCACATGTAAGGTGCTTAACTCTTTCAGACATGAGGGCTGGCTGCTGTGGCCGAGCGGTTCTAGGCGCTTCAGTCCGGAACTGCACTACTGCTATGGTCACAGGTTCGAATCCTGCCATGGGCGTACCGAGCGAGGTGGCGCAGTGGCTAGCACACTGGACTCGCATTCGGGAGGACGACGGTTCAATCCCGCGTCCGGCCATCCTGATTTAGGTTTTCCCTGATTTCCCTAAATCGCTCCAGGCAAATGCCGGGATGGTTCCTTTGAAAGGGCATGGCCGACTTCCTTCCTCGTCCTTCCCTACTCCGATGAGACCGATGACCTCGCTGTCTGGTCTCCTTCCCCAAACAACCCCCCCTCCCTGCCATGGGCAGGGGCCTAATGACCTCAGATGCTAGTCCCACAGCGCTTAGAGCCATTTGAACCATTTTTTCAGACCTGAATTTTTTCTGGACGAAGGAAACTTTTTTTCTGCTGTAATGTTCTTAGCTGATTTTTTTAATGATTTTAGACGCAAGATTTGTACAAAAAATATACCAATTTTTAATATATGCTTTATACACTTGGCTTCTTTTTATGGACCAAAAAAACTAATTTTGTAATACGTACTGTTGTAACACATGAACTGATCATTCAATAATTACCAACTGATCATTCAATAATTACCATGTAAAATAACAATGATAATATTCATTTACACAGTGGACTGCAACTAACTAATCACTTCTGTGTATTCTGGCAGTCACAAGCTGCTGTACACTGCTACATTAACTTCTTGTTATTTTGGCAGCACTTGTACATGATAAAAAGACTGAACATTCACACATGTGTACATGACGTTTCCACTAGGGAAAAATATTTCTATTGCAGCTAAGAGACAATAAAAGTTAAGATATACAACTGTAGTCAGAGAGTCTGAAAGTGTTAATCACTTTTTACCACTAAAAAAGTTTCCAAGCGTTTATGCCTTTTTAAACCCACGGATAAAGTAGGAAACAACAACTTTTATGTAAATAATAAACTCTTCTGCATTTTAAAATCAACAAATAATTGATACGGACTAAAGACTTACGACTGCTAGAACACACGCGAGGCGTGTGCGACTAACGGAAGGTTAACGTCACATCCGTAGATTTTTCTGGAATAACGCGAAAATTGCGGGCTATAGCGAAAACGGACTGCAGTACAATATTCAAGTGCATTAAATTTCCCACATAGACGGTCATATTCATTTTTACTCTAGGACTAATAGTTTGAACAACGAGAGTGCAATGCACATGCACTGTAGTTTATCTAGTCCTTGTAGGCCAACTTGAGTACTTTCCCAACTTTATAGACCACAAGTATCCGTATCAAACTGTTCGACTGAACTTCCTCTACACTACTGCGTATGTTGTAAACAATGCAACGTACTGAATACATTAAATAAATTCGCAGCTGCGAATAACGACAACCATCAGTTGTAGAGCGGAATGAATACAGTGAAAATTTGTGCTGGACTGGGAAACGAACCCGGATTTCCCGCTTATCACTAACGTCTGTAACCTGTACTCGTACATCCATTATGTGTACTGTCATTCAGGTCAGATGCTGTAGACGCACGGTTGACGACATATGGAAGTTTGGGTCTGGCCGTGAGTCGTGCATGGATAGCCAAATGGCGGGGCGGCCGGTCGCGATAAGTGGGAAATCCGGATATGTGTCCCGGTCAGGCACAAATTTTCATTGACGTCATTCCATTTAACAGCTGATGGTTGTCCTTATTCGCACCTGCAAATTCATTTAATGTATTTCATAACGGCTGTAGTCACCATAGTGGCTGCATGCATGCATGTACAAAGGAACTATGCATCGTAATCAGAATAACACAGGTGCATATTGAATAATACAGAAAATAAACAATACAGAAAATAAGCAATAATGTACATTAAATGTGTTCATCTGGAAAAGGGCAGGTGTCCATGAAGAGTTTTTAACTTCAAATAATCATTCCTGTCATAACCCTGAATATTGGCCATTCCTCCTGGGATACGACATATTGAGCAAACTTCCATCCAACCAACCACCAATTCAAAACGAATTTTAAGAAATATGTCTTCAACATTGCAAACTACAGCAAACTGCAGTCACGCTGTTGTATGTCGCCAACAGAATATTCCACTGTGTCTCTGGTCCTGCATGATGTGGCCCAGGGCCAGGGGTATAAACTGGGAGTGACCAGCAATGTAGAGTACACAGGAAGTATGAATAAAAACGCATTCAGTCACAACTTCTTCGTGTTCTACTGAATTACATGATGCGTTTTCGACGTCTAAATTAGTTAATGATGTCACATTTGCACCAAATGTCACCACAATTCTGCCCAACGTTACTGTGGACGTGTCACACCATGGGAAGGTCGTTACACGCCCTGTTACCCAGATTTCACCCCTTGTTTTGACGCCTCTGCGATGGAGGTTAGAACCGTGACACGCAGCCTTGAAATCACATTTAGGCCTCAGGAAATGGCTTAAAGGGTGTCAAGGAAGGCACCTTTTTCCTTTGGACGTTGATTCCCACACATTTCACGGTCGAAAATGACAGTTTGCAGTGCGAAGAGCAACAGGCAAGCGTTCTTGACAATATTTGATAAACTGACATCTCACTGGCGCTTCGACCCTTCTCTAAGGACTTCGTGGCCTAGCAGCCCCACTCAATGTAAACTCATCCCTTTGGACTGCAGTACGATCTCAATTTTTGGTCTGGTGCGCAAGGTGGAACTAATATCGACCGTTGAAAATAATTCGACGAGATTTGAAATGATCTGAAGCAGCAAATCTATTTATTCTTTTTCAGTGCTCTTGTTTCATGGCCTCTTGTGGTGTGACATGGAGGGATGCAACATTGACATGGTCAAAATGGCTCTAAGAACTATGGGACTTAACATCTGAGGTCATCGGTCCCCTAGACTTAGAACTGCTTAAACCTAACTAACCTAAGGACATCACACATATCCACGCCCGAGGCAGGATTCGAACCTGCGACCGCAGCAAACATTGACATGTGTGAATAAAATGGCAAAGGGTCCTCTAAGACATTTCAGTTCGCCAACACACTTGATGCCACGCACACACCTTTGTTGAGCATGTTTAACATGTACCCGTCAGAGGCTTCGACACCCTGTCAGTGGTGCTTTGTGGCTGCTTTAGCGCCTGAGGGTAGGCAACCTCTTCGACATCCATTAGATGCAGTTGCCTGCCCTCAGGCGCTAAAGCAGCTGTGAGGCACCACTCAGCTGAAAGGGTGTCGAAGTCCCTGACAGATACATTTTTAATGTGTTCAACAAAGATGCGTGGATGACACCGAAGGTGTTGGTGAACTGGAAGGTATTAGATGGACATTTTCCTGTTTTGTTCACGCACATGTCAATGTTGCATCCCTCTGTGATCACACCACAGGAGGGCTGAAAAAGAAGAGACACTCTTTGCTGCTTCTGATCACGTACAAATTTCGTCGAATGGTTTTGAACGATCCCTAGCTGTTGCATTCTGTATACCAGAGCAAAAATTGCAGTCGCACTACGCTCCAAAGGGATTAGATCTCTGTCCGCAGCTCGTGGTCGTGCGGTAGCGTTCTCGCTTCCCACGCCCGGGTTCCCGGGTTCGATTCCCGGCGGGGTCAGGGATTTTCTCTGCCTCGTGATGACTGGGTGTTGTGTGATGTCCTTAGGTTAGTTAGGTTTAAGTGGTTCTAAGTTCTAGGGGACTGATGACCATAGATGTTAAGTCCCATAGTGCTCAGAGCCATTTGAACCATTTGATTAGATCTCGTTCATTGGGACTGCAGCCTCATGATGTCTGTCGAGAATGGTTGAATTGCTCAGCGTCAAAGATTCTCAAGAATGTCATCCTGTTGTGCATCGTACTGTGAACTGTCGTTTTCGACATTGAAATGTGTGGGAAACAACACCACAAGGGAACGGGAGGTTTTATTGACACCTTTTATGCCACCCTCTGGGACCGTTTCGTGTCGTTTTCTGAGCAGCGGTGTGTCTGAAATCTTTTCCTTGGCCACTCGGAAGAATTCCGTGTGATTCCAATCCTGGGCGCCACGGTTTTGGCCTCCACGGCAGAGGCGTCAAAAGAAGGGAGTGACATGTGGGTAAGAGTGGCTGTGACGACCTTCCCATCGTGTGCAGTGAAATTTGGTGCCATTGTGGTATCATTAACCCACTTTACAATCGAATGAGCTCTGGTCTGTTTTTCGTATGTGCCGACACCTTGGTGTTTACAGCGTCGTCGAGAGGGCAGCGTCGCAGGCCGCCATGCTTTTGCACTATTACAGAGGAAGGGTGTAGGCACCTTTGAACGAAATTTCAGACTTACGCGTCACAATGGGAGGTAATTATGAAGTTTCGAAAAACTGATCCTTCAATTCTGTTGCGCAGTGTACGAGGGTTGGAACTTTAATAGTGACAACCATTTATTTACAGCTCCTACACAATAGATACGTGTTTCAAAGTTTTACTGGCCTTCAGAGTAGCCACCAGCATCGTGTATAACCAGTTGCCAGCGATGTGGAAGTTGTAGGATACTCTTAGCAGTGCGAGTTGTGTTGACAGTTCGAGCGGAGTGGTCTATTGCCCGACGAATTTGTAGCAGTTCTGAAGCAAATGCCGTGGAGTGTGTCCTTCAGTTTAGAAATCGAGTTGAACTCACGAGGGCTTAAATCAGGGGATTGCAGTAGGTGGTATAGCACTTAGCAGCCCTATCAGTCAAACAAATCATTAACAGCTTGCACTGTACGTGCTTGAGCATTGTCCTGCAAAATGATGGTCAGGTCCTGCAAAATGTGTCATCACTTCTGTCTATAAGCTGATCGTGGGTTGTGTTCCAAAAATGAACAACATAGAGACAGGACCTGACCATCATTTTTCAGGCGAGTGCTCAAGCACGTACAGTGCAAGCTGTTACTGATTTGCTTGATTGATAGGGCTGCACTCCCCTGACTTAAGCCCTCGTCAGTTCAACTCGATTTCTAAACTGAAGGAAATACTTCACGGAATTCGCTTCAGAACTGCTACAAATTCGTCGGGCAATAGACCGCGCCGCTCGAGCTGTCAACACAACTGTCACTGCTAAGAGTATCTTACAACTTCCACATCGCTAGCAACGGGTTATACACAATGCTGGTGGCTACTTTGAAGGTCAGTAAAACTTCGAAACACGTATCTATTGTGTACGAGCTGTAAATAAATAGTTGCCACTATTAAAGTTCCACCCTCGTATGTTCACTTATAAGTGAAATACTGTTAATAGTGAATGCAAACTTTGATTTTATGTTGTGTAGGTTTTGATTTTGTTGAAGTTGTGAGAGTTTGCACCTATTATAGTTCTTAAATCAATTGCATGATACTCCAGAATTTTTGGACGAATGCTTTTCAGTTGCTGTGATTCTATGAACTGGAATTTCTTGGAAGTTAGGCTAAAACAATGTTACAAGCACTGATACAAACAAATTATTACAATGGAGGGAAATGCTCCACCATCTACAGCCCCTCCCCCTCTGAAGTGAACCCCGAGCTCTCCTGGCTCTGCATTCTCCTGAACGCTTGTGGAGTCAAGTATAAAAGTGATTTACACCTCTAACACTCTATAGGGGAGCGCACAAATCACCTGCTTCATTCGTTGTTTATTAATTCACTACTGCATGTTTTGACAGAGGAAAAGGTTTTTACACTTTTGTTCATATTTAATTATTTCTCCTATACATTGATGGGCAAGGCTTTGAATATATATATATATATATATATATATATATATATATATATATACTCAAATAGTAAGGTTAATGTTTGTTATTAAATCGTTTCATTTAGATGTTTGAAACTGGACCCCATACTTTTCCGTGTTTAAAGTCTGCCTGTATTAGTACACACTCCTATTTTGTCGGAAAATGTCCGAAATGAAGTGCAAAAGGTTCAAAAACAAGACGCAGACCTAAAATTTTGGGTAAGGATCTTGAAGAAGAGATGGTTTACTACTATTGTGCTACGGGTGCTCCTTTCTTGGGCTTACTTGTAATGACTTGTGAAGAATGGCCGTACAACAGGCAGAAAGAAATAACACTGTACACCTTTTCAAAATCGAAATTGCTTGCAAAAAGTGGGTTAGTATTTTTCTTAAACGCCACAAAAGAACACTGTTAAAAGGAAGCCTACAGGAGCTTCGTACAACAGGGCTCTACAGTTCAGGAAAAAGAAAATTACAGACGAATACTCGAACCTTCTGGAAGATGTTACATTGTACCTCGAAACTAGATTGTGTCTTCTCTGGTTTAATACCATTTTATGATTCTCTTTAGTATTATTTAAATTAATTTTACAAGGAGTCCGATTTTGGCAACTATCTTTCAAACTCGCTATGTGTCAGGTTCTTGAAAATGTTTTTTACAATAACTTATAATTATATTTTGCAACAGTAGAATACAAATCGGGAATAACATTATAAAATAAATGTTACAAGGTGTCAGAACATATTTTTTTACCATTTTAAAATAAAGAAGCAACACGCGGGTCTGGTTTTGGGGACTTTCCTCCATTAAAAATATTATATACTTTATTGTTATTATTTTTATAGCTGTAGACATTTATCCAAAGTTAAAAGGAGCGTTGGTGGTAAGTCTGATTCCTTTTGGAGGGTGAGGAGAGGAAGAGAAACTATAACAAACTGCGTCGCCCACTCCCCACTCTCCTCCCCCTCCCAAAAAAAAAAAAAATAACCCTGGATATTCATCTTATCCAGAATGGAGTTATGTACTCTGATGGGAAGATATTCAAGATGCTTCCATCTAACAGGAAGCAGAAAATTAACAGTACCTACCAACCCCAAAGGAAATTACAAGCATATAATTAGACATTCGTTCTACAAGTTAGCTGAACTTCTATACTGAGGAATCGAAAAGTTGAGTCAGCTACCTGGCTAGTAGCAGTATTGTCATAATGCTGCAAGACAAGTACGAATTTATCGCAAATAGAACTCACTGTTCACAGATGTTAGAAAATATTTTCTTCTAAAGCGCTTGGTAATCGAGTAAACATTAAGCCACCAATAGCAGGCATATCAGCAGCTACTTTGTATAGGTGAGAAGACAGGAGACTTCTACAGAACAGCAGCTTTCTTTCTAATTTACTACATTAAATTTAACCAACATAAGTATGACCATTGTTAACAGGTATATTGATAGTATATTGCTAATACAGTACGCAGATTAAGTTGTGTTTTTTATATTGCAAATTGCAGGTTTTCTCCTTCTCAACGAATCTACAAAACACAATGAATGAATGACTGAACGAGAATGCCTGTAAGGGGTGACTACCCTGTCAGCCTTGTGTGTTTCACTGATTGCCATTTATGGTCTTCTGGCTTCTTTTATTTTTTACATTGCTGGTCATTAAAACTACAGTACCGTGAAGGTAGCATGCAACAATTGTCGAACTACCATATACTGTTCTACATGCGTGCACATGCAAATGATTAGCATTTCAGCACAAACCCACGAATTAGGTGGTAGTAACATCATACATATTTTCTATGTGAAGACAGAAGATCACACAATGGGTTTATCATATAAAAATCGCATTTGGATTTGACTGTTTATAACGTAAATGTGTTATGTTTCGTGCAAGGTGGAGAAATTTCTACAAGCACATGTCATAATTCGCCAACGATAGGATAATGGCCTATCAGGACTACGGTTTATCGCTCTACAATATTCGTGCTCATGTTAGGTTGGTACCCACAAATGTCTTTTGAATGTCGCAGTGGTGGGTTCAGGATGGCCATGCAAGATTTCAATGGCCTCTTGTGACTAACACCTTAGAGGCAAACATGTAGTTTGCTTGGTTGTACAGAATTTTGTAGCCATGTAACTTGAGTCAGGAAATGGGCAGTACAAACATCCACATGGAAAATTATATGATAACTAAGGGATTGGGGAGAAGAGAAGTTTGTGGCACAACTTGACCAGAAGAAGGGATCGGTTGGTAGGACATATTCTGAGGCATCAAGGGATCACCAATTTAGTATTGGAGGGCAGCGTGGAGGGTAAAAATCGTAGAGGGAGACCAAGAGATGAATACACTAAGCAGATTCAGAAGGATGTAGGTTGCAGTAGGTACTGGGAGATGAAAAAGCTTGCACAGGATAGAGTAGCATGGAGAGCTGCATCAAACCAGTCTCAGGACTGAAGACCACAACAACAACAACAACATAAGGGACCATGGACTGTCAGTATGGTGACCACTCTCACAGCTTCCCTTGAAGTTGGAGAAGGGAGAGATCCAACGACAGTGCTGTACTTAATGACAACACTGGACACAGAAATGACAAAACATCGTCTTTTCAGATCTCAGTTCTGTGCACTGCATCACTATGGACATGTGTGTGTAGGCTCTTGAGGAAATAAAAGTTTCAAGATTGCACTCGTCATTGTCACACAGGTCCACGGCCCTAGCACCTAGCGTGATGATCTGGACTACCACTTGGTGCATGGCACAATCACATAATGTTCACATAGCCAGAAATTTGGACAACAAGTGTGACATTTCTGATGTGTTAAGGCCTGAGGTTGTGCTCTATCTTTGAGTTCTCTGTGATGTTATCTTTCAACAAGATAACACAAACCACATGTTGCCCTTGCTATCTAGGTTGATCTCAATAAGAAGACGGTTTGACTGTTGCCCTGGCCAGCAGGTTCTCCAAATCTCTCACCACTGAAAACATCAAACCATGGTTTGCTGAGAGAGAGTGCATACCGCCAGTCACTAACCACTTGGGTCAATGGATGCTGACAAAGAGAAAAAGCACCATGGAATGACTTTCCATACTTTTATATGTCATCTGAGTACAGTTAAACTCGATATTCAGCCATCCATCAGCTCTGTGTGTCAAATATTGCACCCTGTGTACCTGCAAATTAAATCATGTATTCTTCCTACCACACAGTGTATGTCCAGTAAATAAATTTTCGTTATTTACTATTCTTGCAATTTTAGAGGCTAGCAGTGTTCATAGGCATTGGCAGTGGCAGCAGCAGATCGACTGAGATGCAAAATACACGGACAAGCCAGAACATTATGAGCACCAACCTACTACCAATATAAACCCCTTCAGGTGATGGCAGCACGACCTGGTGAGGAATGACTGCTAGTCAGAGAGACACATGGATCATGTAGTAACAGTGAGCATGCTGTCCATGCATAGAATGAGGAAGGTGCATAATCTATCTGAGTTTGACCAAGGACAGATTTTGATGGCCTGGAGGCTCAGCACAGGCATTTCACAAACTGCATGACTTGTTGGGTGTTTGAGGATTGCTGCAGTGTGTGTCTTCAACATGTGATGAAACCAAGATGAAACCAAGGTGAAACCACGTCCAGATGTTGTGGAGTTCAGTGGCCACAAAACATTTCAGATGTTGGATGTCATAGGCTCCACAGACTGGTGAAACAGGTAATGTGCTGAACAGTGATGGAACCAACCTGAGACAATAATGCTGGGCAGAGTGCACACAGTGCACTGAACACACCTAGCAATGGGCCTTCGCAACCGACAACATATGCATGTGGCAATGTTAAAACCATGACATCAGCAACAACATCTGAAATGGGCATGTGACCATCAGTGTTGGACATTGGCGTGGTGGCAGAGCATTGCATGACCTAATGAATCCCTACACATTCTTCATCGTGCTGATGGGAGGGTGCGAATCTGTCGTGTTCCAGTGGAACAGCTCCTTGATGCCTGCACTGGAGGATGGAGACCAATTGGCAGCGGCACCATTATGCTCTTGGGAATATTCACTTGAGCATCCATGGGTCCCATGGAGCTTGTGGAAGGCAGCGTGACAGCTAAGGAGCGCCATACACTAGTTGGAGACCACATATACTCTTCATGACGATCACATTTCCTGATGGCCATGGCATTTTTCAACAAGATAATGTGCCGTGTCACAAGGCCAGGAGTGTGATGGGGTGGTTTGAGGAACACAGTGGTGAATTCCAATTGATCAGATTTGAGCCCGATCAAATGCATCTAGGATGGGATTGAATGTATGGGAATTAGGTGACTTGTGTGTGCAGAGGTGGTCCCAACTCCCTCCAGCGCCCTATCAAGGCCTCATTGCTTCTAAGCCACGATGTGTCGCCACTGTTGTCTGTGCCAAAGGCTATTGGGAAGATGATCATAATGTTCTGGCTAATCAGTGTAAGTGCATTTCAGAATAAGTGTTTCAGTTAGCCAGCATTTCTCCACGGAAAATCACCTGGAAACCTATATCTTTTTCCTCAGTCAAGCTGACTATTAGCTTTGTAGACGTGATACATTTTAACATACCGGTGAGTGTGAGGCGGTTGAGGAGCGGTGCGGCGCGCTCGAGAGCGGCGCCAGCCACCATCGAGATGTCGTTGTCGTCGAGCCGTAGCTCTCGGAGCGCGGAGAGTGGCGCGACCAGGTCTGCGGCGAGTGCGCGCAGGAAGTTGTGCGCCAGGTCGAGGTGCGTGAGCGCGCCCAGCCGCGCAAGTGACGCGCCCGACACGGCCACGATGCGGTTGTGCGCCAGCACCAGCTGCTGCAGCTGCGGCGCGCCCAGCGCCTCGTCCTCCAGAACGTCGATGTGGTTGTGCTCCAGCGACAGCGTTCGCAGCGACTCCAGCCCTGCCGAGACAAAGCACTAGGTGTAAATGACCAGTGACATGGGCGCAATGCGGCTCTGCATCAGTACCAGACACTACGGCAAGTGCACCTCCAGCACCACATCCTCCAGTGCGTCAAAGTGAGTTTCCAGTATCTGCAGCAGCTGTGGTGCACCCAGCACCTCATCAACTGATAGCCCAGGGCATAAACTATCATGTCATGACAACACTGAGATTGTGCATGAACTGTCAGCTGACTGTCTTTGGTTGGTTGGTTGGTTGGTTTGGGGAAGGAGACCAGACAGCGAGGTCATCGGTCTCATCGGATTAGGGAAGGACGGGGAAGGAAGTCGGCCGTGCCCTTTGAAAGGAACCATCCCGGCATTTGCCTGGACCGATTTAGGGAAATCACGGAAAACCTAAATCAGGATGGCCGGACGCGGGATTGAACCGTCGTCCTCCCGAATGCGAGTCCAGTGTCTAACCACTGCGCCACCTCGCTCGGTGCTGACTGTCTTTCTGCATATGAATGCAATGGAGTGAGATGTTGGCAAAAAGTTCAGGTTGAAGCTTCAGTCTAGCAATCAGTTTTATTCTGTTAGCAAGTTTCTTCTTTAAATGAGGAAAAACAAACGATTCCCCACAAAAATGTAGATAAATTTCACTGCTCAGTATCAATTACAAACTTCTGGGTGATTAATCTAAAACATCCCATTTGAGTAGCTAGGATTTTGCCCTCATCAAAGCTGCTCAGATCAAGTTCTCTGACTAACAACATTCATAGGAACAGACTACCAAAAACAATGGACAACATCAACTGTGTCTACCAACATTACAGCAGCAAATTATGCTGTTTGAAGATGGGGCTTAATATTAAAACTAGTAAAAGTGTTTCTCTGCAATACTACAACCAACCTGGTCAGTGCCATGATTTCTAGTGGATGCTTCCAAGTGACCATTGATAATAGATTGTGCACTCAAATGATGCAGAACAATGGTCTCCCACAACCATCTGTTCTGGCTCCCCTGTTATTCAGATTTTATGTAGCTGATATGGCCAAACCCACACCACAGATATTTGGACATGCTGATGACTGGGATCCGTTTGTAAGTTGCAGTTACTGCCAGAATAACAACTCTTCTGTAGTAAAAACCCATAAGAAAGGGTGGGTGACCTTCTGGCACAAGGGAATATTCGTGCTTAAGACTAACTTTACATATTGCACTTAAGGCGAGTTATTATGAAGACTGGAACTTTAATAGTGGTGATACTGCCACAGAGGTGCACCACACATGACTTAGATAACTCCTATCTTACCTCAGCACAAATAGTCGCTACCTTCCCACCTCATGAACAAGTGCAGTTATGAGAAGAACAGACCCTCAAGAAGCAGATGGCATAATGTGGTGCTGTCATGACGTTTTCGAAACAAGAACAATCAAGTGATATAAAAATTCTATGTGCTAGAGGACTTGCAGTATGACAGTGTCATCAAGGTCCTCTAGAGACATTCACAGAATCTGCATTGTCTTTCAGAACAGTGTCAAGTTGGATAAAAGCTTTCAATGAAGGATGCCAAAATGCAGCAGGGATTCGTTGGCCAGGTCGTCCTTGTGTTAATGAAGAAGTGTCTGCTCTTACCATTTTATGATACAGTGATTGACACCAAAAGATTTGTGATATGGCCTGAGAGACAGGATTAGTTGCATGTGACAGTGCTTCACATTCTGCGATAGAGAAAAATGGTATCATGATGCATTCTGGTTTATTTGATGGAAATGCAGAAATGACTACAATAGCTCAGAGCTTGGGTTGCTATGATCAAAGCTTTCATTACATTGAACAATATATGTGCAAAATTTTATGAGGTACACCTGATGCACCAATGTCATATTAAGGGCAACCATGATGATCGGAAGTTCCTCAGAACCCCAGCAATGTGAAATTTGTGGTGATTCCCATGGATGACTGTGATGACATTGTTCTAACACATACCATTCTTAAATAGCAAACTATCAGTGTACTGTATTACTGTTCATTGTTGAAACACTACATGGGACCAGGATTAAGAAAGAATCAAACACATTTTCTTTTGGGAAAAAATGGTTGGCTCATACAAAGGAAGATGTGACTAACTTGTTGGGTCGATAAATCTAGGAAGTGCTGTACCATCTCCCATAATATCCTGAATTAAGCCTCTGTGTCTTCAACTTATTGATAAGACGAAGCAAGCATTTTATGGCATTCAATTTAGAATTGTTATATAGATTCGTCAGGCAATAGATTGCACCATGTATCAACATAACTGGCACTGCTAATGGTATCCTACAAGTTCCAAATCGCTGCAGTGGGTTATATACAAAGCTGCTGATACTTTGGAGGACAGTAAAACTTTAATAGTGGCAAATATTTATTTACAACTGATACAAAATGCATACATGTAAGACACCATCATGGAGGTTGTATGCATTTGTTTGCTTGTATGAGGGTTGTAACTTAAATAGTGGCAAATATTTCTTTGTTATTTTATCTGTGTTAGATCTTGTGAACTCCATGGCTGTTAATGATGCTACCAGCCTCAAGAACTTTTTAAATGTTTTATTTTAGTGCTGTAACCAGTTTCAGGTTGCGATGCCTATCTTCAGATGGTTAATTGATATATATGTTGTTGATTCCACACAGTACATATATTGTATATAAATTACTGTGGCACACTTCATAATACTTTTAATGCCAATGTTGAGCATCACACATGTGCTACACACTTGATTTTTTTATTTACAGTGGATATATTACCAGTAAGCAAAGATACAAGCATATCACTCATTTCATATTGACGAAATATATAAACAAAGCAAAGGTTGTGTGTGGGATGTCAAGAATGCAGCATGTTAATAACAGAACAATATTTGTGCTCTAAGAGTAAACTTATTGATAAAAGGCATTAGGACAATTATTTTATTACTGTGAGGGGAAATTTTTGATGAAATACTTCGAAGACAACTGACTGCATACTATGAATGAATGTCATGTGACTAGGGTCTCCTGTCGGGTAGACCGTTCGCCAGGTGCAAGTCTTTCGATTTGACGCCACTTTGGCGACTTCTGCGTCGATGGGGATGAAATGATGATGATTAGGACAATACAACACCCATTCCCTGAGCAGACAGAATCTCCGACCCAGCAGGGAATATATGTACAGATATTTGAATATAATTACAGTTTATAAGTTAGCTTTAGGAAATACAAAATTAAAAAGTTGGAGGGTGGGATGAGAACACCTTAGTTCATCATACTAAACTAAACTCTGACCAAACAGGCCACTAAGGCCCAATGCTACCACTGGGCCACTGTGTCATCCTCAGCCTGCAGGCATCACTGGATGCATATATGGAAGGACATGTGGTCAGCATACTGCTCTCCCAGCCATATGTCAGTTTACGAGACTGGAGCCACCAATTCTCAATGAAGTAGCTCCTCAGTTTGCCTCACAAGGGCTGAGTGTACCCTGCTTACCAACAGCGCTTGGCAGGCTGGGTGGTCACGCATCGAAGTGCTAGCCCAGCATGACAGTGCTTAACTTTGGTGATCTGACAGGTACTGGTGTTACCACTATGGCTGTACTGTTGGCTTTGGTTCATCATGTTAATTTATATTTACACAAATGAAATGATCATATGGCATTGTTGGCTGGGAGGCCCCATGTGGGGGAGTTCAGCTGCTGTATTGCAAGTCCTCTTTAGTTGACGCCACATCAGCGACTTGCGAGTCAATGATGATGAAAATGATGATAAAGGACACACAACACCCAATCCCCTACTGGGAATCGAACCCGGGCCCCTTGTGTGGTAGACAGTAACGCTACTGCTATGCTATGGAGGCGGACTATATTTATACTTTTATATGCTAACAGCTTAAATTGCAGTGGCATGACTGTTGGGGATCCAATTTGTGTTTGATTTCTGTGAAGAGCCAAGGAAATTATCTAGAAAATGCAAGCTCCAGCTTCTCATTTAAACTGTATTACGGTGAGCTGCAGGTGTGAATGTATATTTTCTGTTTAATAGTATATACATCAACCATGAACTGCATGAACCAAAACAAAACAAATCACCATCTATTGGAACTGATGTAGTTGAAAACAACTATTTTGCATAATGCATAAGCGATTGTAAGCACTTAAGTGTATTTTTATTAATATACAACTTATAAAATAACACGAAATACTCAAATAAATGTGGGCAGTTAGGGAGCAGACGACATGCTGTTGGTCACGACATCTCTGTAACTAAAAATATTAGCCATCTGAAGATGGGCATGGTAGCCAGAAATCGGTTATGGCGCTACAATAAAACATTTAGACAGTATTTGTGGTTGGTTGCATCATTCACCATTAAATATTTATTTGCAGCTGATACAAATTACGAGGGTCACGCCAAAAGAAATTCACACTATTTTTTTTAAAAACCATCTTTTATTCTACATGTTTGAAAGTATTACAGTGTGTAGATACATCCCTTAGCAACAATATTTTCATTTCTCCATATAATTTCCATCCATCTCAACTACCTTGTGCCATCTTGGAACTAGCCCCTGTATACTCGCACGGTAATATTTTGGAACAACCTGTTGGAGCCACTGTTTGGCAGCATGCACAATGGAGTCATCATCTTCAAACCTTGTTCCACGAAGAGAGTCTTTCAGTTTCCCAAAGAGATGATAGTCACATGGAGCCAGGTCAGGACTGTAAGGCGGGTGTTTCAGTGTTGTCCATCCGAGTACTGTGATCGCTTCGATGGTTTTTTGACTGACATGTGGCTGTGCGTTGTCATGAAACAGCAAAACATCCTGCTTTTGCCGATGTGTTCGAACACGACTCAGTCGAGCTTGAAGTTTCTTCAGTGTCATCACATATGCATGGTGGTTCCACTTGACATGATGTCCACAAGCATGAATCCTTTGGAATCGAAAAGCACCATAGCCATAACTTTTGCAGCAGAAGGTGTGGTTTTGAACTTTTTGCTTGGGTGAATTTGCATGATGCCACTCCATTGATTGCCTCTTCGTCTCTGGTGAAAAACGATGGAGCCATGTTTCATCACCTGTCACAATTCTTCCAAGAAATTCATCTCCACCATTCTTGTACTGTTCCAAAAGTTCTCTGCATACCGTTTTTGTTCTTTCTTTGTGAGCCGCTGTTAACATCCTGGGAACACACCTGGCACAAACCTTTTTTAACGCCAACACTTTCAGTATTCTGCAAACACTTCCTTTCCCTATCCCAGTGTAGCGTGACAATTCGTTCACTGTGACACGTCTGTCAGCAGTCACCAATTCGTCAACTCTCTGCACATTGCCTGGAGTGTGTGCAGTACGAGGCCTGCCGCTGCGAGGACAATCCTCAATATTGCCGTGCCCGCTTTCATCGCGTAACCTGCTTGCCCACCGACTAACTGTACTGAGATCGACAGCAGCATCTCCACACACCTTTTTTAACCTCTTGTGGATGTTTGCCACTGTGTCGTTTTCACAGCACTGGAATTCTATGGCAGCACGTTGCTTCTGACGAACGTCAAGTGTAGCAGCCCTCTTGCAGACATGCTGTGATGGCGCCACTCATGGGAACAGGTTGAACTAAGTTTGAAAACAAGCGGGAAGGATGTATTTACACACTGTAAAACTTTCACACATGCAGAATGAAACTGTATTTTTACAAAAATAGTGTGCAATTCTTTTGGAGTGACCCTCGTAGATACATATTTCAAAGTTCCACCCATCCACTCGTTCGACCTATACTTGAGTATTGCTCATCAGTGTGGGATCCGTACCAGATCGGGTTGAGGGAGGAGATAGAGAAGATCCAAAGAAGAGCAGCGCGTTTCGTCACAGGGTTATTTGGTAAGCTTGATAGTGTTACGGAGATGTTTAGCAAACTCAAGTGGCAGACTCTGCAAGAGAGGCGCTCTGCATCGCAGTGTAGCTTGCTGTCCAGGTTTCGAGAGGGTGCGTTTCTGGATGAGGTATCGAATATATTTCTTCCCCCTACTTATACCTCCAGAGGACATCACGAATGTAAAATTAGAGAGATTCGAGCGCGCACGGAGGCTTTCAGACAGTCGTTCTTCCCGCGAACCATACGCGACTGGAACAGAAAAGGGAGGTAATGACAGTGGCACTTAAAGTGCCCTCCGCCACACGCCGTTGGCTGGCTTGCGGGGTATAAATGTAGATGTAGATGTCATACAAGCAGTGTTAAAATTATCAAATAAATAAAGAAGCAAAAAGGTGCGAGCTCTGTGACGGAGGTATCGCGGCGCGTAGGTACCTGCGAGCGCGCCCCGCCGCACGCTGGTGAGCTGGTTGTGCGAGAGGTCGAGCGCGTGCAGCTTGGCGAGCCCGCGCGGCAGCGTGCGCGGGCCCAGCGGCCCCGCCAGCGCGTTCGCCGACAGGTCGAGCTCGCGCAGCTCGGCCAGGCCGCGCACGTGGCTGACCGCGTGCAGCCGGTTGCCGCGCAGCCGCAGCGTGCGCAGCGCGGGCAGCCCGCTGAACGCGTCCGCAGACAGCTCCGTCAACCGGTTGTCACTCACGTCTAGGAATGTCAGCTCAGGTAGTTCCTGCAACATGTACGACAGTCAGTCATTAAAGCACGCTGGGAAAAAAAGATACTAATCCCAGGAGACAACACACCTATAGCCGGATTTACGAACGAGGGCGGTTCGCGCAGTTGAGGCAGGGACTGGGATTGCAGTGTTGCCAGTTCTGAGCGAGAGTTGTGGTATGCACGTAGAGTGCTCGAGGATGAGGCAGGTAGATGTGCGACTGGCAGGGCACGTGTGGGGCGAATGGTACTGGTGGGGGTTGTAGGTAAAAAAACTGGGTCTAAGCCAGGGCCGGCCAAACACTGCACAGTGTGCAGACGTGCGGAAGTGCTGCACGTGTGCGCATGTGTGCGACAGCGACATCTGTTATTAGACATGTGTCCTAAATGAACGACGGCGGCTCCACTTCTCTGTGGTACAAGCAAGAGTGCAACGTATCCAGTCTCGTTTACCCCTGGTGACCGTAACCTTAACAGAGAAGTAATGAGAAATGGCAAGTACTGTGAAAAAGCAAAGGATGGGAGATCTATGTTCTGTCTTTAAAAATGACTGGGAACTGCAATTCTTTTTTGTAGCCGTTGGTGAAAACTCACAGCGTAAGTTTTCAATTGAAAGACATTACAATACATATCACAAAGACGAGTGTAGTGTACTCAACAGTGAAGAACGGCAAGGAAAATTAAATGTCCTTCAGAAAATGGATGAGACACATCAACTCGATTTTACTGTACATCAAAGTAACTGATACTTCTCGAACTCTTAGTTTCTTGTGTTACATTTATGCCTATTTTACTGTACGCTGTACAATGTACTGTTTTCAATTTTCTGGAATGACAATCACACTAAACCTTCACTGGGAGCAAGTTTTCAAAACGCTTTAAGAATTGCGCAATCTGGAAACCCTTTTCCGAAGGGGAGTTTGTGAAAGGGTGTCTAATTGATGCTGCAGAACTTGTGTGTCCCACGAATGTTAGCAGGTTTCAAGAAATCAGTCTATCCAAACAAACTGTGACAAGACGTATCAGTGCTATGGCCGGCGATCTGCACAGGCAGCTAATAAATAAGGCTAAGTACTTTGTTGTTTCTCTGTTGTGCTCGGTGAAGCAACAGATGTTACAGATACAGCCCAGGTTGTGATATACATACGAGGTGTCGATAACGCACTTTGTGTAACAGAGGAGCGACATCTGTGTGTAGAAACATGCACTACATAAACGCTGACGGCTGCGGCGTGCACGCTGTGACCCGGAAGTTGCACATGTGCAGGAGCACTGCGTGCGTACAGAATTTCTGGCCGGCCCTGGTCTAAGCACTATGGGACTAAACATTTGAAGTCACCAGTCCCCTAGACTTTTTTTAAACAAATTCTTTATTCAGTTATTGTATTTATAAAAATTGACCCACTATCTAAATACATTATTGGGTCCTAATTTCATACTTTAAATTTTTGCAGCTGTTATCTCTACACTACAGGTAAATCCTTAATACTTATCTATCACTAGAAGGTTCTCTAATTTTCTAGTTGTTAATTTGGACCTGTGTCTGAATTTTAGTTACTTATATGTCTTTATTCTGTTATTATTCTACGAGACTGTGCTACCTGCAGTGTTACAAGTGTGCCAGTGATCTATAAACCTAATTGTTGTTGGCCTTCCCACCAAGCTAATCCCAGAGGGCATGCCCCTGGCATTGGGCTGGCCGGTAACTTCGTATCGCTGCAGTCTATACTAAACAGCCTTATCCTACCTTTCTACATGCTAACCTATGTCTTAAATCTAGCGTCTCAGTTGGTGCATTTCATATCTGGTGGGTATGCACACCCTCCCCTAGACTTAGAACTACTTAAACGTAACTAACCTAAGGACATAACACACATCTGTTCCTGAGGCAGAATTCGAATCTATAGCAGCAGCGCGGTTCCGGACTGAAGTGCCTAGAACCACTCGGCCACTGCGGCCGGCTGGGGGTTGTAGGGGAAATGCCGAGTGCTGGAGGGGAAGTGCTGCTCTAAACTGAAGAATACACTCATCTTTTATAAATATTAAGTGGAGCCCCTCCGCAGCAACACTTCCATGTTGACCGTTCAAAAAACAACTACTGTCACCTGTGCATTGTTTAGTATCTAGAAGTAATTCCACTAAAAATGCAACAAAAAACTGCGATTTATTTTCGCCTATCCTTTTAATCCTTTGGACCTTTCAGAGAAGCGTTATGAATGGCCAAATTTGACTAAACCTACATTTTCCTAGATCTACGCTAACATTTGCTTCTTTTGCCAAAACACAATGGTGTTTACACAAATATCATCTCAAAAAAATCCCATGCACATGCAATTGCCAAAGAATTCTAAATAAAAAAAATGGTTCAAATGGCTCTGAGCACTATGGGACTTAACATCTGAGGTCATCAGTCCCTTACAACTTAGAACTACTTACACCTAACTAACCTAAGGACATCACACACGTCCATGCCCAAAGCAGAATTCGAACCTGCTACTGTAGCAGTCGCGTAGTTCCGGACTGAAGCACCTAGAACCGCTCGGCCACTGCGTCTAGCCACAGAATTCTGAAACCCTGGTTTATTAGGTGAGGAACTGAGGAAAAGTGAGGTCAACAGCTTATGAAAAAGGACATCCTCAGTACAAAAAAACATGTGTAATGTCTTCACTTATGTTGTTCCAAAGCCCAAATAATTTCCCATTTCACCAGCTATCGATGCCCCTTAAAAATCATATTCCGTCATCGAAATAGTCTGCAGTTAATGGAATAACAAGGTATTTGATGAATATTTTTTTGCATTATAACCATAAGAGAAAATACTTTCCTCTTTGCATGCTACCATATGGCAAAATCTCGTTTCGATACATCAAGCCTTTTATGAAATGTGAAGAATGTTGTGGATATTTCATTCTGGCTTTATCGCAATCACAAATGAGTGTGGTATTTTCTCGGCATTGGTGGCATATAGAGACCTTCACCTAAACCTAAAGAAAAATTAAATCTCTTAGCTAAATTTCATACACTCAACATATTATGTAAAGTCCACCATACGTAAAATCATACTGTCACCTACTTTTCGCTGCAAATTTTTTCGAATTTCATGCAGTGTCTTACTTAAATGCAAATGTCACAATAACTATGATCATTAACTAAGTGATGGACATGTCATGATGAAGCTGATATACAAAGCTACATAAATAACGCAAAAATGAATTTCTTTTATTGAGTAGTTTCTGAAAAATCGTTCGAGAAAGACTGTAGGCCATGCGCTTCGATTATGTCATTGCAGGTTAAAAGGAGACAAACAATGTCAGCCTCCCCTTCCGAACAAACGAATGAACTTGCCCAGCACTTTGGACGAAAAGTGGTCATTGCACATCGGCCACCGTATCCTCCACAGACTCTGTGTGTGCTTTGCACGTGAAGAAAGCATCCTACAAATTATGTCTCTCACTTGTTCATGTATGGAGGGCGTTCAATAAGTAATGCAGCACATTATTTTTCTGAAACCAGATTGGTGTGATTCAGCATTCCAATACATCATATTATTCCCCACACTTTTGGCTGCAACGCAATTTCTGTTCAATGCGACTGCCTCACGCCATCTTACTGGGAGAACCTGTAGACCCGCACGGTATCACACTACTGATCGATGTCAGACCAGCCGGCCGCTGTGCCTGAGTGGTTCTAGGCGCTTCAGTCTGGAACCGCGCTGCTGCTACGGTCGCAGGTTCGAATCCTGCCTCGGGCATGGATGTGTGTGATGTCCTTAGGTTAGTTAGGTTTAAGTAATTCTAAATCTAGGAGACTGATGACCTCAGATGTGAAGTCCCATAGTGCTCAGAGCCATTTGAACCAATTTGATGTCAGACCCAACGTCTTGCTGCATCAGTAACCTCCTCATCATCCACGTACTGTTTCCTGTAGAGTGCATTCTTCATTGGCCATGGAAGTCGGAAGATGCGAGATCCGAGGTGTAGGGTAGATAAGGAAGAAGGGCCTGACAAATGCAATAACGTATTTGTTTATTTTATGCTGTTAAAATTCACAAAATTACTAGCCAAAATTTACACAAATTTTACAATTTTTAAGTGCTCGACTAAGCCGGTGGTGTAATAAAGCCAGTCAACGAACACCAAAAAAGGATGAATGTACGAAATAATCCGTGCAATCGCAAATATTTGTGTAGTGGCAGCAGGGAGTGCCAGGAACGACATTCCAGAAATTCAGACCGGTGAGGGACGCAGTGGGCGTGGGAGTGTATTTGAAGGTCAGTTTTCTACGTTATTTGAAGAACTCAAAAACTACGGTCTGTAGCGGAAACTTATCCCAGTACATAATTTAACTACATTACATTTCCTACAAAAAGATCCTGTTCATTTCTCTGTAGCACTAATGTTTGTGCATAGCAAGCGACAGAAAATGGAAATCTCACGCATGGTTCATGAAGGCCAGCTATAACATTGCCGGTCGCATTCTTAGGGGCAGCTGAATCACCCTGTATGAAGACACTTTCGATAATATGCTTTGGTGTGGTACTGACTCTCATCTACAACGTGGTCAGAACACGCACATCCCTGGACTTGAATCAGATTAACTAAGACATCTGTTTGCTAACAAAACTGCTGCCATAGCAACAAACAATCACATTGTGGCAGTGATTCATTTTTATATTTGTGTGTTACGAGCAGTGATCTCTACACTGTCTGGATATTGAGCTCCAGCTGTCTGATTTTGCCATGTCACGAGAAAGCAAAGTGAAAATACTTTTCGATTATGCTTGCACATCAGCCCATTTGTGCCGAGTAAAACTGTGAGGGACGGGAAAAACCCACCGTGGTTCAACAACAAAGTTAGGAAACTACTGCGAAAGCAAAGAGAGCTTCACTCCAAGTGTAAACGCGGACAGAACCTCTCAGACAAACAGAAGCTAAACGATGTCAAAGTTAGCGTAAGGAGGGCTATGCGTGAAACGTTCAGTGAATTCGAAAGTAAAATTCTATGTACCGACTTAACAGAAAATCCTAGGAAGTTTTGGTCTTACGTTAAATCAGTAAGTGGCTCGAAACAGCATATCCAGACACTCCGGGATGATGATGGCATTGAAACAGAGGATGACACGCCTAAAGTTGAAATAATAAACACCTTTTTCCAAAGCTGTTTCACAGAGGAAGACCGCACTGCAGTTCCTTCTCTAAATCCTCGCACAAACGAAAAAATGGCTGACATTGAAATAAGTGTCCAAGGAACAGAAAAGCAACTGGAATCACTCAACAGACGAAAGTTCACTAAACCTGACGGGATACCAATTCGATTCCACACAGAGTACGCGAAAGAACTTGCCCACATTCTAACAGCCGTGTACCGCAAGTCTCTAGAGGAACGGAAGGTTCCAAATGATTGGAAAAGAGCACAGGTAGTCCCAGTCTTCAAGAAGGTCCGTCGAGCAGATGCGCAAAACTATAGACCTATATCTCTGACGTCGATCTGTTGTAGAATTTTAGAACATGTTTTTTGCTCGAGTATCATGTCGTTTTTGGAAACCCAGAATCTACTATGTAGGAATCAACATGGACTCCGGAAACAGCGATCGTGTGAGACCCAACTCGCTTTATTTGTTCATGAGACTCAGAAAATATTAGACACAGGCTCCCAGGTAGATGCTATTTTCCTTGACTTCCGGAAAGCGTTCGATACAGTTCCGCACTGTCGCCTGATAAACAAAGTAAGAGCCTACGGAATATCAGACCAGATGTGTGGCTGGATTGAAGAGTTTTTAGCAAAGAGAACACAGCATGTTGTCATCAATGGAGAGACGTCTGCAGACGTTAAAGTAACCTCTGGCGTGCCACAGGGGAGTGTTATGGGACCATTGCTTTTCACAATATGTATAAATGACCTAGTAGATAGTGTCGGAAGTTCCATGCGGCTTTTCGCGGATGATGCTGTAGTATACAGAGAAGTTGTAGCATTAGAAAATTGTAGCGAAATGCAGGAAGATCTGCAGTGGATAGGCACTTGGTGCAGGGAGTGGCAACTGACCCTTAACATAGACAAATGTAATGTATTGCGAATACATAGAAAGAAGGATCCTTTATTGTATGATTATATGGTAGCGGAACAAACACTGGTAGCAGTTACTTCTGTAAAATATCTGGGAGTATGCGTGCGGAACGATTTGAAGTGGCATGATCATATAAAATTAATTGTTGGTAAGGCGGGTACCAGGTTGAGATTCATTGGGAGAGTGCTTAGAAAATGTAGTCCATCAACAAAGGAGGTGGCTTACAAAACACTCGTTCGACCTATACTTGAGTATTGCTCATCAGTGTGGGATCCGTACCAGGTCGGGTTGTCGGAGGAGATAGAGAAGATCCAAAGAAGAGCGGCACGTTTCGTCACAGGGTTATTTAGTAAGCGTAATAGCGTTACGGAGATGTTTAGCAAACTCAAGTGGCAGACTCTGCAAGAGAGGCGCTCTGCATCGCGGTGTAGCTTGCTGTCCAGGTTTCGAGAGGGTGCGTTTCTGGATGAGGTATCGAACGTATTGCTTCCCCCTACTTATACCTCCAGAGGAGATCACGAATGTAAAATTAGAGAGATTCGAGCGCGCACGGAGGCTTTCAGACAGTCGTTCTTCCCGCGAACCATACGCGACTGGAACAGAAAAGGGAGGTAATGACAGTGGCACGTAAAGTGCCCTCCGCCACACACCGTTGGGTGGCTTGCGCAGTATAAATGTAGATGTAGATGTAGATTACATCACTATAGATTTCAAAGCCAGAAATAAGTAAGGAATTCGTTATTACATACAGACCGGTGGTAATTTTTTGACCCAATTACAACATGGCGGATTACACAGATGACAAGTATCTGCAGACGATTTGATTTGATTTTGATTTGATTTGATTTTTTACTGTTGTAGAGACCTTAGAGAACATCTGAGGCATTATGAAAGTCAACATTACACAGTATAAATGTTACAGATATAATTAAAAAAAACAAGGAAAATATTACACAGTATAAATATTACACAAATAATTATAGTACCTTCACACAAATACAAAACACAGAAACTTCTGGTACAAATTGATATTGCATAGTAAATTTAGCCAATTACAGACTTACTCAGGTATAGAAGCATATACAAACTGATCACATAAAGTGTAGTCAAACCATATTATTTGCCTCTCTTAAAAATTCATCAATTTCATAAATGCTGAGCTCAAGAAGAAATTCTTTTAGTTTTTTTTTGAATTGTTGAATTGGAAGATCCCTGATATGTTGTGGTTTGGCATTAAACAAATTTATGGACTTGTATAGGAAGCACTTTTGTGTAATTTTATAGTTACATTGGAAAGAATCTATGTCCTGTTTGTTTCTTGTGTTAGAATGTCGCATATCATACTGTTGATAACTGGAATAGTTTTCCTTAATATGCATTACACACTGTAGTATAAATATTGATGGTAGGGTCATAATTTGTAGTTTTTTAAAGCTTGGCCTACAGTGAGCTCTGAGTACCAAGCTACATATCAGTCTTATTGCCTTCTTCTGTAGTTTGAAGACATTAGCTGCCTTGCTTTGATGTCCCAACAGTATTGTGCCGTAGAAAATGTGACTGTGTATTAAAGCAAAATAAACCACTTTAAGTACTGGCACGTTTAGACAAAGACGAAGCTTCCTTAGAGCAAATATTTCTTTGCTAATGTTGCTTCCCCCATTTTCTATATGGCTGCCCCAGGATAATTTTGAATCAATTGAAATTCCATGGAAATTAACAGCATTTGAGCTCTCCTCTAATTCAGTGTTATTATCCCACGATACATACAGGTCTTGTACTTTTTATGGTTGACACAATGGGAATTAGCTTTACACTAATTTTCAACTTTGACAGTGCACTGGTCTGCTTCATATTTCACCTTCTGTGCTGTTTCTGCAGCTATACATCTGCAAATAAGTAAGTCCTAGTTGACGGCCGCCCAACTATGTTACATGGTAAGTAAGATGAGAGATCTACATCCATTTACTGTAGAGATCTCTGGTTGTGAGATTAGCGATAGATACATGCGTCCTCTCCGGCATGAATTTTTATCTTTAGCGTTCTCCCGTTAGTTCTGTGCTTTTCGTTATCCTGGGGTAACATTCATTTCGCAACCCTTCCTGCAAACGTGTTGACATTTTGACGTCATACGCAATATCGACGACCGCATGATCGGCTATCGAGTTTTTTTACCATTCGATGCGGGACTATCACAAGACTTTACTTACTCGTATCGGAAATTTACACAAACACATCATTCTTGGAATGATTTATTACAATATTTGCTATGATTAAACGTCACATCATGATTTATCGACGGTTAATGCCATCATATAAGAGTGCTGTCTCAGGAGTGAGTTCTTATCGTCAATAGTTTACAAATAAAGCACGAAATATGCTTGTATTCTAATTTGCAGTATTGCAGAATCACATTGCTCCTTCTCACAAATATTTGGCTCTTCACTTCCGAATATGTGCCGACTTCCGAGTGTGTGGTTAGGCAGGAACCTATGGGGACAGTTTAAACCGCTGTGAGTGAAACGAGGAACAATAACATTCACATTCTTGCTTGTCACAAATTCTTCACTGTTTGTTTACGAATGTGTGGCGATTTCCTAGTGTGTGGTTCGGCGGGAACTTGTGAGTACGGCTTTAAATGCTGCGACTAAAACGAACTACAATAAAATTCGTGTTCTTTGCTCTGCAAATATCGGGCTCTTTATTTCCGAATATGTGGCGACTTCCGAGTGTATGGCTCGCCAGAAACCTAAGAGGACAGCTCAAATTGCTGCGAGTGAATCGAGGAGCAATAATATTCATATTCTTCACAACGTCGATAGCCGATCGCGCTGTCATCAATATTACGCTTGATGTCAAAATGACGTCACGTTTGGAAGATCTGTTATGAAACAAATGTTACCCGTTACGTTGGAAAATAAATGTTAATTATGTACCTTAAAGTATAAGTACTATTATTGATATGGGATGCTTTTCGAATCATACAGGGTGTTACAAAAAGGTACGGCCAAAATTTCAGGAAATATTCTTCACACACAAAGAAAGAAAATACGTTATGTGGACATGTGTCCGGAAACGCTTACTTTTCATGTTAGACCTAATTTTATTACTTCTCTTCAAATCACATTAATCATGGAATGGAAACACACAGCAACAGAACGTACCAGCGTGACTTCAAACACTTTGTTACAGGAAATGTTCAAAATGTCCTCCGTTAGCGAGGATACATGCATCCACCCTCCGTCGCATGGAATCCCTGATGCGGTGATGCAGCCCTGGAGAATGGCGTATTGTATCAAAGCCGTCCACAATACGAGCACGAAGAGTCTCTACATTTGGTACCGGGGTTGCGTAAACAGGAGCTTTCAAATGCCCCATAAATGAAAGTCAAGAGGGTTGAGGTCAGAAGAGCGTGGAGGCCATGGAATTTGTCCGCTTCTACCAATCCATCGGTCACCGAATCTGTCGTTGAGAAGCGTACGAACACTTCGACTGAAATGTGCAGGAGCTCCATCGTGCATGAACCACATGTTGTGTCGTACTTGTAAAGGCACATGTTCTAGCAGCACAGGTAGAGTATCCCGTATGAAATCATGATAACGTGCTCCATTGAGCGTAGGTGGAAGAACATGGGGCCCAATCAAGACTTCACCAACAATGCCTGCCCAAACGTTCACAGAAAATCTGTGTTGATGACGTGATTGCACAATTGCGTGCGGATTCTCGTCAGCCCACACATGTTGATTGTGAAAATTTACAATTTGATCACGTCGGAATGAAGCCTCATCCGTAAAGAGAACATTTACACTGAAATGAGGATTGACACATTGTTGGATGAACCATTCGCAAAGTGTACCCTTGGAGGCCAATTAGCTGCTGATAGTGCCTGCACACGCTGTACATGGTACGGAAACAACTGGTTCTCTCGTAGCACTCTCCATACAGTGACGTAGTCAACGTTACCTTGTACAGCAGCAACTTCTCTGACGCTGACATTAGGGTTATCGTCAACTGCACGAAGAATTGCCTCGTCCATTGCAGGTGTCCTCATCGTTCTAGGTCTTCCCCATACGCGAGTCATAGGCTGGAATGTTCCATGCTCCCTAAGATGCCGATCAATTGCTTCGAACGTCTTCCTGTCGGGACACCTTCGTTCTGGAAATCTGTCTTGATACAAACGTACCGCGCCACGGCTATTGCCCCGTGCTAATCCATACATCAAATGGGCATCTGCCAACTCCGCATTTGTAAACATTGCACTGACTGCAAAACCACGTTCGTGATGAACACTAACCAGTTGATGCTACGTACTGATGTGCTTGATGCTAGTACTGTAGAGCAATGAGTCGCATGTCAACACAAGCACCGAAGTCAACATTACCTTCCTTCAATTGGGCCAACTGGCGGTGAATCGAGGAAATACAGTACATACTGACGAAACTAAAATGAGCTCTAACATGGAAATTAAGATTTTCCGGACACATGTCCACATAACATCTTTTCTTTATTTGTGAGTGAGGAATGTTTCCTGAAAGTTTGGCCGTACCTTTTTTAAGAAGTTTCTTGCCTTCCAGCGAACGGTATTTCCGAAAAACGGCTAAACTACGCATGGAGACAATGGATGACGACAACATACTATTCCATGCCATCATCGACAAGATAAACGAACTGTGCAACGTTATAAAGATTTTGGAGCTAGTTCTCTCGGCGATTCTGAACGTGAACGCTACGCAGTGCGACGAAAACGTCTCCACACCGTGGTACAGTGGACATTTTTGTAGAAGTGGGAGGCGATGTTAAGCCGAAATTACAAAGTCCGTCGAAGCAGGTAAATTTCTCCCGTGTTGCCCCATATGTAATGAGGGACTCTACTACATAGTTGTGAACGTAAGTGACATAGGAAGTCCCACACCTTGCTGCAATGAACTTTCCTGCTAAGACTGAAAATGTGGTCATGTCAGACTCAGGTACTGCAACAGTCAAAGCGACCTCGTCCGTGCCGCGTTCACAGTTCGAAACAACGAACTATTTGTACGACAGTTCGTCTGTGCCGCGCCTGCAGTTACGGGTTCCACAGTTTATGCCCATCCAGCCGCAAACTTTGTAACGGATCATTTCCGGGCCGAGGCGGTCGGTGAGTGCCGTTCGCCATTGTGAGTGCTATTGTGAGTGCCAGTCTGAAATGTCCGTGAGACTGTGGCTATTCTCCAGTCTGGAGATAAAGGGCGGGCTTCTCTTAATCCGTTTATAGGGTGATGGCCCGGACCGACTGGGTAGTCTCCCAGGGCGAGTGCTTTTCCCACAGAACGGCTGGCGTTTCGTGTTGCGCTTTAGGAACAAATTTCTGGAAGTGTCGGCATGCAATAGCATTTTACATATGAGAAGCTCGTTTCCAAAAGTACAAAATCCATTAAATGTAATTTAACAGGAGAGAAAAAAAGTTTTTTACAACCACAGCAGCATCAGAATACGTTTTGTAGCTTTGTTGTTATATTCAGGGAGACTTTGAGACACATTGCGCTAAGTATCTCTGTTAAATGTTTATTTGTTTGATTGTTATTACATAAATAAAAATCGATACCTTTTGGCAGAAAACTGAGCTAAGTTTGGTAACTGCTGTTCTGGGGTTACGTTATATTACTACAAGCAGTAAAACGTACCGGACTGTATAATTTGAATTTTTTTACACTGCAGTTTCCACTCTTCATGTGTTATTTTGAAATGTTACTAGCTTAAAGGTTTAGAAACACTGCAAAGAAAATTAGTGAGAATATTTTTATTTCACAAAATATTTTACTCCTTATTTTCACTTCCACACAACCTGAACAATGTAATAAATGGGAATCCCTGGCACTTTCTGCAGTAGTGCCATCTCCCTGAAGAACAATATTAAAGACCTACTGTACAAAAAAATCTATGGATTAGAAGGAGGTAAGCCACGGACATCTGTCATCCTTAAGGTGACTGACATCATCACAACTTTCTTTTCCTGGGTGTATTGTACTTGACTTTCGTTCCTGCGTAAATTTAAAAAAATTGACATCATAAACATAAAAATAAACATGCTTTATAGAAACTGTGAGGGAACTCTTGAATCTCAGTAGGCTATAAACGTACAGCACTGAAAGCCACTGTCATGTTCAAAACTAATTTGAGGCCTAGCACTAGCCTTTTTTGCTTGGTTATTTTGTTTCGCAACAATTTTATTCCATTTTTTCCGATCTACATACCCCTTTCCTTCGATTTCTGTTGCTGATTCACGGTATTCATCTGTTATATCAGACTCCATAATTTAATTAAAAACTCACAATGAAAAAAAATCCAGACGCGTCTTTACAACACACAATGTCGGTAAACAAATGTCGGCCATGTTGTGTGTGACCTCATTACCAAGAAGAACAACGACTGGCTGCCGGCATTTGGTACGTACTGGAAGTAAGACTAGATTTGGTACTCTTTGCTACTAATCGCAAGTCCTAAGGGGAAATATCAATGGGTATGACACGTTTTGGCACACACAGAAGTTCGTATTACATAAGTAATGGTTCTAAATATTGCTGCCACCTGTTATCTCGTTTTTCAGGTTTTAGGATTTCGTACCTTTCGAAATGAGCTTCTGATATGTACTCTGAGCGTTGGTAGGGGATGGCCAATCGCAGTGACTACTTTCTGCTCTGGAGGCTGAATGGCCGAAATGTTGGCATGTGAAAACAATGTCATGGAGCTGTGAGCAGCTCGCGAAATCAAAGAGTCGGTCAGTGGCAGTGGTAGGATACAGGAGGGGAAGCGAGCGCTCTGGGGCGGAGGTGGTGCGGAGTCATATTTTGGAAGTTCGCAGTCAAGGAGCACTGAGGTTGTTTCTGTAGATGTAGAAAGTTCAGAAGTGTTAGGAAGTGTATTCGCTTTCGCGCGCGCGGGAAACGTCTTAGACTACTGCTGGTTTTCGAGGTGAGGTTTGATGTTAGCGAGCGTACGAGCGTACACGGACTGTAAAGTTCGAAGCGGCCTAATACAGCGTGGAGCAACGGCCTAGCTGGAAAAGTTGTCCGACGCACGAAACGGATTTCCCATGGGATATTAGAAGAGGATAAACTGTGTATTATTTCAACAGAAATTTGAAGTACGCAGCGAGGCTGGCGACTTTTTATTTGGCTTTATAGCGAAGGTGTAGGAGGGCCTACAAATTATCCAGGTCCTCCAATAAATTTTTGGGAGGAAGTCTAGGGAGCAATACATCGGGTGATTTGTCTCGCGCACCGCATAGCGCTAAGAATTCATATACTCTGGCCATAGACACGACAGGACTTCACTAGACGCTACAGAAGCTACTAGACGACTGTCGGGAAGGAACGTTTCAACTTGGTTCGCGGTAATAGGAAACATATTCTGTCAACAAAAGACGATCAACAACCAAGAAAAACTTTCTTTTGTACTTAGACAAGTAATGTACCAAGAGAAACGTGGTGACAAGGTCCCATCAGAGTTCTGGCGACATCTACGTAATTTAAGAAACAGCTCCCCAGTGTCCGGCGATTTGTTACTGCACCTTTAGCAACAAGAGCTACCGACACAAGCACAAACAGTGTTGGCAGAACATGGCAATAACTCGCCCGACAAATTGCTGCAGGTCACAGATAGGATCTACATAACGCTCAAGCCGCCTGCAAGAGCTACCATGACAACACCGATGCAGTTTCCAGCCGAACCCGATCTCTGTCTACCGAGCTCGTCCTAGGTGACAACGGCCGGCCGCGGTGGTCTAGCGGTTCTAGGCGCTCAGTCCGGAACCGCGCGGCTGCTACGGTCGCAGGTTCGAATCCTGCCTCGGGCATGGATGTGTGTGATGTCCTTAGGTTAGTTAGGTTTAAGTAGTTGTAAGTTCTAGGGGACTGATGACCACAGATGTTAAGTCCCATAAGGCTCAGAGCCAACTAGGTGACAACATCGGACTGTGCAGCTGGCACGACACGACGCCCCCGAGCGATTCCTAGGAAGTATGCTCTAAGAAATAAGCAAATAAATACACTACTGGCCATTAAAATTGCTACACCACGAAAATGACGTGCTACAGACGTGAAATTTAACCGACAGGAAGAAGATGCTGTGATATGCAAATGATTAGCTTTTCAGACCATTCACACAAGGTTGGCGCCGGTGGCGACACCTACAACGTGGAGACATGAGGAAAGTTTCCAACCGATTCCTCATAAACAAACAGCAGTTGACTGGCGTTGCCTGGTGAAAAGTTGTTGTGATGCCTCGTGTAAGAAGGAGAAATGCGTAGCCGCGCGGGATTAGCCGAGCGGTCCAGGCGCTGCAGTCATGGACTGTGCGGCTGGTCCCGGCGGAGGTTCGAGTCCTCCCTCTGGCATGGTGTGTGTTTGTGCTTAGGATAATTTAGGTTAAGTAGTGTGTAAGCTTAGGGACTTATGACCTTAGCAGTTAAGTCCCATAAGATTACACACACATTTGAACATTTTTTTGAGAAATGTGTACCATCACGTTTTCGCCTATCGCGATTGCAGTTCATCGTATCGCACATTGCTGCTCGCGTTGGTCGAGATCCAATTACTGTTAGCAGAATATGGAATCGTTGGGTTCAGGTCGTAATACGGAATGCCGTGCTGGATCCCAACGGCCTCATATCACTAGCTGTCGAGATGACAGTCATCCACATGGCTGTAACGGATCGTGCAGCCACGTCTCGATCCCTGAGTCAACAGATGGGGACGTTTGCAAGACAGCAACCATCTGCACGAACAGTTCGACGACGTTTGCAGCAGCATGGACTATCAGCTCGGAGACCATGGCTGCTGTTACCCTTGACACCGCATCACAGACAGGAGCGCCTGCGATGGTGTACTCAACGACGAACCTGGGTGCACGAATGGCAAAACGTCATTTCTTCGGATGAATCGAGGTTCTGTTTACAGCATCATGATGGTCGCATCCGTGTTTGGCAATATCACCGTTAACGCACATTG